>NC_138047.1:86236026-86924360 GCF_964194185.1 Rhinolophus hipposideros | reverse complement strand
TCGTAATCTGAAATCCATGCCAATTAATTCTTCATCATTATTAAAATGAATAAAACCAGAAAAATGTTTCTTAATTTCCATACGGTGAGATACTAGAGTTTTATAGAATTGGTTTTCTGTGAAATTTGAAGAATAAGAATCACCTTATAGTTTAAATACCTGCTGCTACTTGATAGATGAATATATACAGAAAGTAAAAATAAAAATAGGTTATCTGACAAAAAAATTGATTGTAAAATAGATATGTCAACATAATTACTCACTTGCCATATCCCAAACCACAAAAACAAACAAACAAAAAGACTCATAATGTCAATATAAATATTACTACTAATAATATTATTGCTAAACATTTAAGATTTTTTGGTAGTTATTTCTTATGGTATATACCACAAGAGATCTGCCACTAAATGACTACATTTTAAAACCGACTGTGATAACTTTCCATGTGATTATGCTGCCAAGTAATTGCAGAACTTTTTTAAGATTTCAGTTTTTAGAGACTGCTTTGATATTTAAATTTTTGTGTAATTATCAAAGTTTTCATTGTTCTAAAGTCTAGTCTGCAAAACAAGATTTCCATGAATGTGCCTTCCTTTATAGATTTTTCCAGTATTTCTTTGGGACAGAGACTGAGAGGTAACATCTGTGGACCACATGGCAATGCATGTAATTTTTGGCAGATATTGCAAAATCTCACTCCATAGATTTGTGTCACATTTCATTCTCATCAGAATTGTATCATATGGCCTGATCCCCAATGGCCATGTAGAGTGTGATTTTACACTTGTATTTTTCCAATCTGATAGAGGAAAAATGCTAATTTACTATCTTATTCATTTTGGAAGCTCTAACAGACATATACATATATATACATATATATACATATATATAACATATATATATATAACATTTTAAGAGATGTTATCTCTGTATTACTTTTCGAAGTTGAATTACAGCAGCAATGTGTAGTATGTTTGCTCAAAAGATGGTGTTAATCAAATGAATGCTAGTGTCATCCTTTGTATTACAATTTTAATACAATTTTTTTTCCTTTCTTAAAATGTGTATACATTTTATTAGCACCGTGTGTGTGTGTGTGTTATTATTATTCTCTCTCTCTCTCTCTCTCTCTCTCTCTCTCTCTCTCTCTCTCTCTCTCTCTCTCTCTCTCTTTCTATCTCACAGTTATGGAGGCTGGGAGTCTAAAATCAAGGCACCAGGTTGTTCGTTCCTGATGAGAGTCCCTCTTACTGATCTGAAGAGGGATGCCTTCTTTCTGTATTCTCATCTAGTGGAGAAGGAGAAATCTGTCTCATACTCTTTTTTATAAAGGTATTAATTCCATCAGGAAGGCCCCACCCTCATGACCTAATCTAACTCTAATTACTTCCCAAAAGCCCACATTCTAATATCATAGGGAATTATGGTTTCAACATATGAATTTTGGGAGAACACAAATATGCAGCCCATAACCCACAGTGTAGTTTTAATTTGCACTGTTCTTATGAGAGAGGATGAATGTATATGACTTACTGATATTTCTTTTGTCCTATGAAATGACCTTTCATATATCTATGACTGTTCCCCTCTCTATTTTGGAAGTATGTGTATCCCTTTGTTTGAAACAAGTTGAAATTGTTTTTCAGTTTGTCATTTGTCATCTATCTATGGTATTTTATTTTGCTACCATTTTACTTTTCTTAAGCAGCAGAAAAATACAATGGCAAAATCTTCACCATACAAATCATAAAATTACCATATTTTCTAACTTTATTTCAATGGTTTCCAATATGAACAAAAAAGCCTTTAAGTCTTTCATTGGGTAATAACTACCTATTGCAGTTGGAAAAGCCTCATTGCCTGGTAGACTTTCTCACGGGTGCCCATGGGAAATTAAGTTAGCAGACTCTTTTTAAAAATAGTTATAGGTTGGATTGTTCAAATGAAACTATTTGCCCAAAAATTTATCCCAAGGGTTTGACTAAAACTTCCTCACCAGCATTTGTTAAGACTTTCATACTGTCACCCAGGAGAGGAGACTCCAAGGAACTAAAAGAAGAGGTTGGGCACTACACATATAGGCAGAATCATTTTTTTCTTTTTAAATAGTTAGCTTTTTAATACTATAAAATATAGAAGGTGGGACTTAGTATTTATTTCAGGTCAGAAATTTCATAGTCGCATACTGTCCTCTTTATAATCTGGAATTTAAAATGAGACTTTCAAAGTTCGTGTGCTTGTAATAGAGCATGACATGCATCTTACTGTCAAGATCTGTAATGTTTCTTGACAATTTCACTGAGTTGAAGAAGATGACAATTTTTAATTTCAGGGATACATGCCCATACTTGATGTTTTAAAATATTTTATCTTTATTATTTTGCAAGTAATTGCAAAATTTGGCATTTTAAAATTGACACATTTTGAACTTGAATTTGATACAAAATCTGTATCATGGTAGCAAGATAAAGGTTACGTTTAATTAACTTCCAGTCACTAGGCTAAACATATTAAGCATCCTGTTTAATTTGATTCTTATAAAAATGTGTCATACGTATAATTATTCCCATTTTACAGATGAGTCAACTGAAGTTATTAAGAAATAGGTAAAATTATCAGTATTACATAGCTACTATGTTTCCCAAAAATAAGACTTAGCCAGACTATCAGTTCTAATGCATCTTTTGGAGCAAAAATTAATATAAGATCCGGTCTTATTTTAATATAATATAAGAGGTCTTATTTTCAGGGAAACATGGTAATTAATGACAGCTTGAAACTGAACTGGGCTGTCTCTAGAGGTCATACTCTTAAATCCTAAACTTCAGTAGTTCTTATTTTTTCAGAAAAGATAAATATATGTTCACAATGAAGCAATGACTACTACTACCCAGGTAGTAACTCAACAATACCTTTTCTTTCCTTAATTCCATCACAACCTACCTCAAAAGAGTGTTGTACACCCGGTATAATAAAAGGGACACTGGTATGACAGACATCGACTGGAAAAGACTTACAAATTTTTCTTGTTTCTGGAAAGGGCCAGGTGTCAGGGGACCTGGCTCAGATACAAGTAATAAGAGAAATTTGAAACTGGCACATTGAGCTTGTTTTACAAAAGAAAACAAAACCAAAAAATTAGAGAATGGTCTGAAGCATTATGACATATACTCCAAAATTGAATGTATTATATAATATATAAATATATACTATTGATGTATAATAAATATACTAATATCTATTTTATAAGTGAATTGCTGATTTCTATATATTTTATATTAACTATAATATAGAAGTACATTAATTTTATGTTACATAAATATGTACCAATAAGTATATGCTTTTATTAATCATTATATCACAATACAGCTTTATAAAGCCATTTTTTATAGTTTGGAAGAAATGCAAGCCAGCGTTTCAGAACATGGGGAAACTATAAAATCAAGCGTTATATGGAAGACCAAGCAGATGTGAAAGTCAGGGTGCCTGGAAGCCAGCAGGGCATCAACTATGGAGCAAAGGAATCGTTTCAGCAGAAAGTTTGTGGTGAAAATTTTGCTGAGTCCTGAGTCTAAAAGAACTGAAGAATATAGTGGGTTTTGACAAAAGGAGAAGTCAACGTCTGAGGTATAGGACCATGGGGGCAACTTTGAACCAAGATAAGCATGAGAGTTTGCTAATGTTCAAACCCCATGAGGGCAAGAAATTGCCTATCTTTGTTTATTATATTCCCAAAATGTAGTACAGCACCTAGTTCATAGTAAACCCTCCATAATATTATTGAATACATTATTCTTTCAGTTACAAACCCTTTCACCAAGGGCTATGGTAAATTAGAAGAGAGACTATAGATGTAAAATCAAAAGAATCTGGAATCAAGGCACACACTAGTACTTACTATTAATAACTTTATGGCAGTCAAAAATTATATTATATAATATGTATCATCTTCATTCAAAGTGATACTTATCTTGCATTACTCTAAGGACTGCACGAAAAAAATAAGAAAATGCATAATTCGGGGAAAAATCACACATTCCTGTTTGAAGTTACAGGCTCACTTAAAACAGAAAAATCAAAAACACTTACTCCTATATTCTTGTATAGCTGTGTTAATGTCAGAGCTGCTTTTGGTCCTTTCAACATCACTGATCTTTTGTTCCTATTTGTCACGCTCTTCTGTTTCATTTTTTGGAAAAAAAAAATAATCTGAAATATTAGTCTCTCTTTCCCCTCAGTTGACCTTAAGTTACTAAATAAGTTTTTTTTTAAGTTAGATATAAACAGCTTCTTGTATTTTATCATTAGAATAAGTATAATACTGTAAATAATTTCTCATTACTTGTGACATTACTTAAATTATACAACAGATAGCATAATTTCTAAAGATATAGCTAACTTGGTGTTTGTTTGGATTAGTACTATAGCCTGAATGTGTGTGTCTCCCCATAATTCATGTTGAAATCCTAACCCCCAATGGTGGTGTGATTAGTAGATAGGGCCTTTGATGGGTGATTATGTCATGAGGGTGGAGCCCTTATAAATGATATCAGTGTTCTCACAAAAAAGATCCTACAGAACTCTCTAGCCCCTTCTGGCATGTCAGGATACAGGAAATCTGCATCCTAGAGGGCTCTCACGTGACCATGCTGTCACTCTCATCTTAGACTTCCCAGTCCTTGGAACAGTGAGGAACAAATTTCTGTTGTTTATAAGCTTTCCAGTCTGTGCTATTTTGTTGTAGCAGGCCTAACAAAGACAACAAGCAAATACAGTCATTCTAATAATAATTTTCACTTAGGTAATAAATGTTAGAATTCGGTCCTGACTTTCTCACTCCTTGTTACCACTAAAAATATTTCAAATAAAAATATCGTAATGGAAAAAACTTTATAATGATCAATTTGATTCGGTCATTTGACTTCTGCTTGCTTGGGTCCACATCTTTATTTTTGAAACATACCACTGACTAGTTTAGACTTCTATACTTTTACTAAATAACAAAATAAAGGTAGTAAGTAAACTTGTAAGGAATTTATAATTGGAGAAATACATCTCTGCAATTAACACTACAGTTTTTTGTTGTTGTTGTTTATTGTTTTTTTGTTTGTTTTTTTCCATCTTATGATTTAGCATCCATTCAAGACAGAAGAATGAAATGTTCTTATTTCAAAAATGAATTGTCATTGGGTCTCTTACTTTAAAATTGAGCAGAAAAGTAAAGTGTCCTCACTTTTAATTCCCATAGTTTTGAAAACATTACTAAAGACTAGCTCTTTCACATGCTGGCATTTCCAATTATCAAATGAACCATTTCTACTAAGGACTATGTGTCACTTGTTTCATAACTTATGTACTATATTTACAGATTTCAGTTTTCAACTTTATTAATTTGCATGTTTCCATAAATTGAATAATTATCTGTAGTTTTCTTTTACTTTTTTGCTAATTGCATAGAATCCCAATGGTTAAGCATTTGTAACTAAATCATATTTCTTGTTTAAGAATAGTACTACGTTACCCCCAAAATAAGACTGGATTTTATATTAATTTTTGCTCCAAAAGACGCATTAGGGCTTATGTTCAGGGTATGTCATCCTGAAAAATCATGCTAGAGCTTATTTTCCGGTTAGATCTTATTTTCAGGGAAACGTGGTATAATTTACATTTTAGTACCAATTATTTGTAATCAAATTTTAGTATAATAGAATTACAAAAGCCAAAATGGAGAACATTAACCAAGAAACTATTTTATAACACAGTAGCCCCCCCTTATCCACAGGAATACATTCCAAGACCCCTAGTGGATGCCTGAAACTATGGACAGTGTCAAACCCTACATAGATATACACATACGTATGTGTATATATACACAAACACATAATGTGTGTGTATATGTATATACATACATATATGTATACATATATACGTATACATACATATATACATATATATACATATATATGCATATATATACATATATACGTATATATGTACATACATATACGTATGCATATATATATATATATAATATGCATATATATATAATTCTTTTTCCTGTATATACATATCTATCATGAAGTTTAGTTTATAAATTAGGCACAATAAGAAATTAACAAATAAAAATAAAATAGAAATAGTAAAACAATATACTGTAACAGGAGTTCTGTGAAAGTGGTCTCTCTCACTTTCTTTCTGATAACCAATCTGGTAACCAAGACAGCAACTAAGTGATTAACAGGTGGTTAGTAGATACAGTGTGGATACAATGGACCAAGTTGTGATTCACATCCAGGGTGGGATGGAGTGGGAATGCACACGATCTTACCACACTACTCAGAATGGTGTGCAATTTAAAACTTATGAATTATTTATTTCTGGAATTTTTAATTTAATATTTTCAGACTGTGGTTGACTGCAGGTAACTGAAACCATGGAAAGTAAAACAGTGGGGGACTACTGTATCTGAAAATTTTAACTTGTTTTACCTAAATTATCTGTAATCTCTAATGGGCTTTGTTTAAATTATCTATAATTTCTGATGGGCTCTGTGATAAGTGAAAATTACAGTTTAGTCACTAGCCTTCTTCTCATCCAGGCTGTGATATTATATAGGACTTTGGTTATTATAATAACAATAGTTCTTAAAATGACATCATTCTCTTATTGTCCTCAGACCTTCTAGCTACATTTACCCCATTCGTTTATTTCTCCATGCACTTCCCAGAAGTAAAAACTTTCTTGCAATCTTGATTAAGGAATGTACATCTTTACAAAATGTTTACTTTAGATGTTTCCACTCCAAGTAAGAGGACTCTCAAACTCAAAAATGCTTATGCTATTAAACAAATTTTATTTCACATGAGAAATTTAAAATTGTAGTGACTGCCAGGTATGATGGCTCTGAGTGACATTTCTTTCACAACAATCATAATATAACTCCTTGTATATCTCCATGATTATTGCTGGAATTTTAAAATATTAAACATTTTATAGTCATCTCTCTATTTTGGAGGAAATTTCAGATATCGGTTTAGAGAAGGAGCAAGCCAACTGTGTTTTTTCACAATTATTTTTTTAAAGAAACTGGGATATTCTGATTTGTTTAAAAGACTGATTTGAAGATAATAATAGGTTATGATACTAAGCCTACCCATTCATAAGAAAGTTTTATCTCTATCTCTTTGTGGAAAATTTTTATGTTGCTAAATAGGAGTTGATTAATAATTTTGATTAATTCTCTGATAATTTTACATAACATTTTTAGATACTTTAAGATATTTTAGTTTTTTCTATTATTATTTTTCTTATTATAATGTATTTATTAAATATTTAGCTATTTATAGTGGATGGATTTTTATTTTGCTAGTACTATATAGATTAAATTATTATATTATAACTTAATATTATAATATTACATATAATATTATAACTTATATAATATTAACTTTAATATTATAAGCAATGCTCCAAATAACACATATGTATACGTATAGAATTCTGGTCTGTAAATTCTGGGAAGTAATACAACTGAGTAAAGGGTATCCTTTACCTTTTTTTTCTTAATGGATTTTGCCCAGTGGTTCTCAATGAAAGTTATATTAGTTACATGCCAATATACAATGACAAGTTTCTTCATCATTTTATGAATGAAATGCGCTATGTATATCTGCTCTTATAGAAAGTGGGAAAAATATCAGAGTGGGACATTAATTTGTGTGTTTTTGTTTTTTTTTAAGAAACTTTTATGTTGTCATTTCAATGTCTTTTTCCGATCTGTTCATATTTGTCACCATCTTT
Organism: Rhinolophus hipposideros; assembly: GCF_964194185.1. Classification (NCBI taxonomy): domain Eukaryota; kingdom Metazoa; phylum Chordata; class Mammalia; order Chiroptera; family Rhinolophidae; genus Rhinolophus; species Rhinolophus hipposideros. The sequence continues at coordinate 86,916,557 of NC_138047.1, read as the reverse complement.
CTACTGCTTTTTTTTTTTTCCTTATCAGTTTCTAAGAGTGTTGGGTGTTTGTCCCTTTTCAAAGATATGGGTTGTGAACCTTAATTTACAGTTTCTAGTAGGACATAAAAGTCTGCACATCACATGTGTATCATATACCATACACAAACACCTTATTTTTTTATAATGGAATATTTTTGGTAATATATAGGAAACGCATTTATCTTTTATAGTTTCTATAACTAGAAAGTTTGTTCTCACTCCCCAGGTATAAAGAAATACTCCATATTTACATTTTATTGAAACACAATGCATTTTGAGCTAATTACAGAATTCAGTGTAAGTTAACTCATACCAAAATATATAATTGAATCTATAGATTTAATTTTTATCCAAATGTGTACTTAGTGGCATAGTTCTCTGAATGACTCATATTATATACTGATTTGGAGTGAAACCTTTATCATATACTGAATCACCCATGTATTTCATTCTACATCTGGACTTCTATTTATTTAAAACAATACAATGTTTTAGAAATTGAAATTAAACTTTACCCTTTATATGTATTTCTGTTAATTTTGGTTTACCCTGTGATTCTTATTTTTAAGATATTTTCTGACTATTGTTGATTTTCTTTCCACAAAAACATAGACAAGCCTTGTCCAGGGCAAAGAAAAAAAAAAAAGCTTATTGTAATGAGACTAAAATTACTCGTAAATTTAACTGAGAGAAAACTGACATCTTTATAAAACTGAATATGGTATTCATTTTCTTTTGCTTGAATTTATTTCTCTGACCTAAAAGTGTATTTTTAACTTTCTTTCACACTCATCTTAAGTTTCTTTTTTTTTTTTTAATCATTAGCTAGTGTAGCATAGCAACCAAAACCACATAATCAGAGTCAGAATGTTTGCTTCCAGTCTTCTTTGTATCCTATTCCAGCTGTATAATCTTGGACTCAACTTTTTTCTGAAGGGATTAGAACTAAGAATAAATTTATGCCTTGAGGGCCCAAGGCACCTAAATGGCCTTGTCACTTCTGCAAGTTTCCCTATTAACTCTCTAGAGTCTTGGCCTCTGGATTTATTTGCCTCAACAGTTCTCCAATTCTTTAACCAGATAGATACTTTGTTGTTTGTTTTCTTTTCCAACTTTTCTAACTGTGATTGCTTTAGCCTGTTGCAAGCTACTCCATAAAAACTAAACTCTTATTTCCCTTTCAATATATACTTTTTTAATATTGACTTATTTACAGTAGCAATATATACTTAAATTGTGATATCATGCCCCAGAAATAATGATTGTTGGATAGTCCTGTTTGCTTTTTCTTTTAATTGAATCTCATCAGAAGACTGTGGTAGCAACCAATAATAGCTTTGACTGAGATAACTTCAAATTAAAACACCTTTCACAAAATGTATTTAAAATAAACTGAGAGTGCCTCTTAACATAAGAGACTTCGTAAATAATTAAGTGAAAGATGACTTCTCCATTTCTCAGAAATGACTTTTTTTCTGTGGGAAAAAACTACCTTACATCAATGTACATATGATAAATTTTAATTATCAATAGATTAATTTTCTAACATAATTTCTAACATAAGCAAGTAAAACGTTTGCCCTATGAAGATTGTCTAATAAAAAGTAAAATAAAATAATGACAAATATGAGCAAAATTTTCTTCTAGAGTTTACTACATTCACATATCTGTAAAACTAAAAGCAAAAATTTCACTGACACACATTCTCCTGAGAAGCCTTGATATAGCAGTATGGTACTGAAAACTGAAATAAGGTTCTTGCTGATAAAGAAAGGCATTTCAAGTCTATCTTAAAATCACCATGACAACTAAAATAAATTTTTAGAAGAGACTTAACAGACTAGTATATACTTGTATGAAAGAGTATCTCTAATATCTTGTTTGGTAAGATGATGTAAAATATTATATGTGAAATATAATTTTTTATTGATCATAGGGTCAGATTTTAGCAAAATTGACTCATTGTAAAGGCAAAGCATCTACCCAACAGAAAATTTATTTTCTCTTATTCAATCAAAGAATCCATTTTAGAGTTTGGATACTACAGTTATTTAAATGTGACATAAATAATTTTTTATCATTGACTCCTGGTTACAAAGTAGGGCAGAATTTAAGCATCCAAATTAAATTTCCACTCTTCAGAGTGTTCACTCTGGGAGACATCATATATGCTTCACTGATATTAGGTCACAAGGTACATTTTAAATTATTATTTTGTGGAAAAAAATTTCCAAAAATTACCTACAAAGTATCTGCACATTGTGCAATTTTTAAAAATATTTTTTAAATTAATATGTTTTTTCAGAATATCCTCATTTTTAGAAATATTGATCTATGAAGGTATATTTGAGGGTTTTTCTTTTTTTGACAGACAAAACTAATTTAAGGCAAAGTTCAATGAATTGAGTGAATTAGTATGATATTTGGAACTTTGGTCAAAAGTGAAATAGGCTTTGTGAGACCACCTCAGGGATGCTGTGGATGCCTGGTCATGGCATTGTACACCAGAGGCTGGACATTAATGAATGTCAACTATAATTTTATGTGTATAATGTGATGGCTCGGTGTGAGGTCGGGGTGGTGGTGGATGGGGGGAGGGGGGTTCACGGTGTGAGGGATGTAAAAATAAAATAAAATTAAATTAAATTAAAAAAAAAGTGAAATAGGCTTATAATATTAAATTTTATTTCTTGTATGTTTATTTCCCTACAATGACTGTAGGTCAGATCACTTAACATAAGAGATGTGAGTGAATCTACTGAGAAATTAATTGTATTTTAGACATTTAAAAAAATAATGAGATATAGTATTTTACTTTCATATTAAGCTTAAAAAGCTTTAAAATATATAAGCACATAGATGTTTGTATTTCTATGTCTTTTTAATTATGGCCAATAAAAAGTAAAGAACGACTATTTCTTTAGACTAGTCATTCTTTACTTTTTATTGGCCATAATCAGAAAGAGGCATAATATGCCATTGCAGTACCATCTTCTTTTGCTCTAGGTAATGATCTTCAGTTAGTTTACCTTCTGTTCAGTACTTTGAAATGCATTAAAAGAAGTTCTATTGTTACTATTGGAAGGAAGAGAATTGCAACCCAGTGATTTAGAGTTATTATAGGACCAAGTTCTTTCCTAGAGTAAGTTCTCTACTTAGATTTATAAAAAAATCACAAGAAGCGACAGGAAATGGGGACTATCTGTATAGCATACGCTGTGTTTTGTTCAATAACCACGTTCTCTTTGGACAAATGACTTGTGTTACTAGAACTAACTTGTTTTCCTCTCACAACGTTTGCTGCTTTACTGTTTATTCAACATCCTGGAATTTCAGTTCTTAATTATGGAAGATAGGCAAAGTCAAGGTGAGGTGACTATCCCAATATGACAAGAGAGTTTAATTCTTCAAATTGGATGGAATGGAGAGATAGCAGGTTATTCTAATATATGGTGATGGAAGGAGAACTGACTCTGGGTGGTGAACACACAATGGGATTTATAGACGATGTAATACAGAATTGTACACCTGAAATCTATGTAACTTTGCTAACAATTGCCACCCCAATAAATTTAAAAAAGAAAGAGAGTGATATCAGGTTGTAAGACCATCAGGTTCCTTTGCTCCCTCCCACAGAAAGTCCTCAAGTTTACATCTCAGAAGGGAGCAAATGTTCTTTAGGCACTGTAGTCTTGGAAACTATGGTATTTGTTCCGTAACTTGTCATGAAATTCATAACTGTAATGGGAAATAAAAACAAAAACCCACCAATTTTAAGGGACCATAAAAATATAGGCAAGAATAAAAGCATTTTGGGGGGTAAGAGGGAGGGTCTATACTTACCACTGGTGAAAATGTTGAAGAGTTAGGAGATTTAATTTTCCTGAAACTGATTTTGTAACGTAGCAAACAACACAAACATAATGTTTGCTTTAGGTTGTTTTTTGAATGGTGATAGGAATTTTTAGAAAGACTAAAGTCCAAACAAGGTACATTTCAGTAAAGCCACTGTTGGGCAGTGTCTTAAAATTGTCCACAGTAAAATGAAGATCAGAGGTCTTTACCCAGTACTCTAGGGTTCTCTCTCTCTCTCTCTCTCTCTCTCTCTCTCTCTCTCTCTCTCTCTCTCTCTCTCTCTCCTCCCCCTGGTCACTTCCTCTTGGCCTCCTCCTTCTCCTCCTTCTTCTTTCTTCTTTAATTTTCAATAATGAGAGTAGGGCCTCCCCTGCTACCAGTGGATGAGGTTATATATCCTATTAACCCATTCAGGTAGAAGTGGAACTGGATCAAGTTTGGTTTATGAATATAACAAAACGTGATTTTTTTAATGCTTAACTGTATTGAAGAAATCCATATGGACAGGTGCCTAACTTGAATTTATCTATTTGTTTAAATCTTTAAGTTCTAGAAACATTCCATAACAGATCGCTTTGGTATCCTGGTAACTAGATTAAAAACAAACAAACAAACAAACAAACAAAAACAAAACACCGAAAACTTTTAAATACGTAATCTATATAATTGAGTGAAAAAGTTTAACTAAAACAAAGGTATACAGGAAAAAAAAACAGGTTCAGTTTGTAGGAATTTAAAATAAAATCAAGTAAGAATGCTATCAGTATCCCACTCTTCTTGCCATTTACCTACCTACTCACACAGGTTCAATATTTCAAAGGCTCTGAAAACTATCTGTGTACATATAAATTTGTGTATGCAATCAAGTTAATTATGGAAAAGTGTTCATTTTCAGAAATAATTTGTCCTTGACTTTCATTCCCTTTCTAAATTATCTCCAATTTACTTTTCAAGTACAACTAGAAAATAGATTTAAGTCCAAAACACCCAGGTAAAAATTGAATTAGGGATTATATTAATATATTCAATAGTAGCTCACTTATGCTCAAAGGTAAGCTAATTAATTCTGAATTAATTTGTGCCTCAGGTTTTCAGAAAACAAATCCTTTCTATGCAAACATCCAGCATTTTAATCCAACTAATTTACACTTAAAGTTGACCTCTTCTAATACATCAAACTCAAAGTTTAAACAATCATACTTTTTAAAGTTAGATAGGAAGAAAAGTAAATACATACTTGGGCAACATGTTATTATGTGAACTTAGAAAATTGTGATTACTTTCATGCCTAAAAGGATGTAGTATAAAACAAAAAAAAATAACTTTCTATTATCAGACAAACTGAGAACAGAAATTTAAGTTTAGTTTTAAAATAACTTATATCAGGAAGCAGTCTTAGGCATCTCAAAGAACACTGGAGCTAAAAATGTGACAAAGAGGCGGAAATACAAAATCAAAAAATACTGAAAAAATAGTTAACATTTGCTGAACACACACAAATGATAATGTAGGGTTATAAAATTTAGGTGAATGGAGTTTTGAGAAAACACTGACTTGAAGCTATTTATAGGGGGGAAACATTATGGGGAAAACACTGATTCATATCCTCTTAACATTATATGTATAATGTATATTATATAATGTATATATAATATGCATAATATACATATGTATAATATATATTATATATAACATGTATTATATAATACATATAAAAAAGCAAACCATTCCCAGAGAAATACTAGCTTTTAACCTTTTTCCACAGGAGTTTTGGGTAGCACTTTCATTGTTAGTTACTCAAAACAATGAACTTCAAAAGCAAAAACACTCCTGTCTTTCCATTAAATTACTTTGTGAAGTGAGTGACCATCAGGCCATAGTTCTTCATGATAACCTATATTTTTCAAATACTAATTTGTTAGTTAATCTTTGTAAGCATTATTTCATCAGAAGCATTTGTATTTGTTTGTATATATTCTATGAAGATAATATGCCAAAGAGGACTGAAAACTCTTGAAGACAAACATTAAGTGCTTTTAGAAAGTGAGACAAGATGGTCAAAGGTCAGTAGATTAAATTAGTACATGTCTGAACTGGAAAGCCAGATCCAATCACAGACACCGGGTGAGTAACAGAGACTGAGTTTGCCTCAAGTCACTTTCTGAAGGAAACTGAGGAAGAAACATCTCTGTCTAAATGAGCTGGAAAAAAAATGCTGGCTGAATATATTCTCTGCTTGACTTTTTCAAGATCAGAAAACAGCAACATTGCACATAACAAACAGCACTTGTCTTCCTCTTAGAAAGTAAAGGTTGGCTGGCAGCCAAAGCCAGTCTTGCTGTGAAAATAAAGAAAAGCACAAGATTGCCACAGGGATATGAAAGCCAATTTGGGGAATATAACCATTAATGTTGTAAAGATTTTGTTGGGTATCCGATGGACACTTGTCTTATTAGGGAGACCACTTCAGGGATGATGTAGATGCCTGATCACTGCGCTGTACACCTGACGCTGAAGCTGAACAATAATGAATGTCAGCTATAATTATATATATACATACACAAGAAGTGGAGTACAGAATAAGGAATAGAGACAGTGGAAATGTAATGGCTGTATGCAATGTCAGAGGAGTAGTAGATTGGGGAAAGGGGGTTATCACTTTGTGAGGGGTATAAATGATAAGTGTCTAACTATTACAGTATTTTGTACACATGAAACTAATAAAAAATAACTTAAAAAAAGGAAAAGAAAGAAAAGCAAATAGAGCATCACAACTTAGCCAGAAAAGAAGTGAAAAAAAGTGAGAAGGCAAAAAAAAGAAATCTCATAGAAATAGGAAAAAGACAACAGAATTGGTGAAAAATGAATAAATAACACAGCTGAAATACTAAGTCTATATTATTGGCTATGTATTGATTTGCAGAAGTATAAAGGGATATTTCATTAGGGATTTATATAAGCAGAGGAAAAACAGTACACTTGAACCTTGAACAACGCTGGTGTTAGGAGTGCCAAACCCCCTATAAAGTTGAAACTCCACATACAACTTTTGACTCCCCCTGAATTTACCTACTAATAACATACTGATGACCAGAACCCTTACTGATAACATAGATTAACACATACTTTGTATTTTATATGTATTATATGCTGTATTCTTACAATAAAGTAAGCTAAAGAAAAGAAAATGTTAAAAAAGTACTAAGGAAGATAAAATACAGTGTTTATTGAAAACAAGTCAGTGTATAAGTGGACCCACATAGTTTAAACTCATGTTATTCAAAGGTCAACTGTACTCACAAATTTAGATATCATTCTTAGTTTCTGTTATGTAGCTTCGGTCTCTCTGGGTTCAGCTTATTTCTCTGGGCTTAAGTTTTTATTTAATATAAACAAGAAATAAATAAAACAGAAGGAATCGTTAGGGGAAGAGGAGCCTTATAGAACCTTCCAACTATGAGATTTGAAGGAGGATGAATGCTTTGTTCATGACTGTGTGAAGTAGTAGTTATTTTTGTTACCAATGTACTTTATCAAATTCCAAAAGGACTATGCTTTTATGGCTTATACCAATAAAATTTATAGTAACAGTGTGATTTCATACAATCTGTTTATTAGCGAACAGGGAGCAAGGTACAAATAGACAAAAATAAAGAAGACTTGACAAAATGGTGTTTTTGGACGCTATTAAATTTTTCTTAGATGTCACTGCTACACACAGAAAGTAGTACACAATTGTTGGTAGTCCACAAACTACCTCTTCCTTTAAAACCATATTGATTACCGATTATCTAAACACGGTTAGAATGGAAAATTTTATTTATTTATTTATTTATTTATTTATTTATTTATTTATTTTTTACCACAGTTAAAAAAAAAAAAAGTACACACAAAAAAATACAAATCAATTCAAGCAAGAATGTGTTAAGGAAAGGTTTTGAAATTTTGTTATTCACTTATCTGAGTCAGGTGGGGTAGGGAGAGCATGCTAGTTTTCTCCAAATGTTGTTTTTACAGGTTAGGTATATTCACTAAACTCAACTCTCAGTGCAACAGAATTGCCTAGAGAGTTGTTTGTTTTTTGTTTTTCTAATACAGATGTTCAGACTTCAATCCCAAGGGTTCAATTGCTCTGTGGTAGGGACTATGCAACAATATTGTTCAATTCTAACATGCAGCCAGGGTTGAGAACAACCACTCTAGAATGTAGAATCCATGAACACAAGAACTATATTTGTCACGTTTATCACTGCATTCCTGCTATATTTCCTAGTCAACTAAACACCTGTAGATTGACTGAATAAACTAATTATGTCTTAGTCTATTTTACCTGTCTATACCCTCCTTGAAGCAGGAAGAGCCATTTAGATTCCATAAAATCAGCCAGAAAACATGAAGGTAAATTGAACAACAACAAAAAAGGCAAATTTTTCTATCTTACTTTACCACTCCTACTCCAAGACAACAAATGTTAACAGTTTGGCACACAAATGTCCACCTGTTCTCTACAGGCATACAGATACCCACAATTAGATATAAATATGTATACTTCTTTATTTTTTTTTCCTTTCTAACCCTCTGTTCCCCAGCCAAATGGGATGAAACTATTCACAATGCTCTAAATTTTTTTCACTTAAAACTTTTATGTAAGCTTTTCTCAAGATCACAGATGAAGGGATAGTTCATTTTTTAAATATAGAGGTAACGAATAGTCTAATAGTGTGGCTGTTCCCGAAGCTATTCAACGGTTCTACATTCATTCATTTTCCTTTCTCTCTTGCACACATTTCAATAATACTTTGGCTTCACCCATACCAGAAGAAGCCAATGTTAAATTGTCAACTTTATTATTCTCAAACTATGTATAGCATCTGACCAAGTCCTCACTCCTTTCTTATTGCCACACTTTTTTCACTTGACCTCTAGGCTACCACTATCTTTTTGTTTCCTATGTAACTATCTTAGTGACCATTGTGGATAGTTCCTCATCTTCTCCAGCCTTAAGTTTTGAATAAAGCCCCAAAGAGTCTTTCTTTTATATACACCTTTTCTCTTATTCCATCCACTCCTAGGGTTTGTAAGACCTGCTGTATTATGACAGCTCTATTTTTCTTTTTCCTTCTAGGCTGAAACTCACTTGTAAACTACAGACCAATATATTTAAAAAGTCTGCTGATATTTCCAATTTTGTGTATAATAGGTATCTCAAACTTAATAAGCACAAAATATAAATTTTCCTTTCTCTTAAATTTACCCTTATCTTTCCCCATTTAACAAATCACAACTCTGATTTTTCAGTTGTCAGGCCAAAATCCCTTAGGTCATCCATGAATTTCCTCTTCTTTCAGATCCTGCAAGAATTTATTGACAAATTCTTCTCTGAACTTAGAAACCAATCTAAAATATAACCACTTTTCACCACTTTTTAGTCAAAGACACACCATTTTTCACATGGAATATGGCAATAGCACTCCAACTGGTCTCCCTGTTTTTCTCTCAGTCTCCTAAAATCTAGATACAGCAGTATGAGTGAGCCTTTGAAAATATTAATCAGGTCATATCATATCTGCACAGCAAATTCTTCAGGGCTTTCCCATTTTCCCTGGAATCACATTTGCCTTGTCTCATTCAAAACCTGCCTGAACACTACATTTCACGCCCTGCTCTTCCCCCCACATCCACACACACCATCACTCCTCAGATTTCATTTGATAGCATTTGCCCTGTCCTTTCCTCTGTTCCAGTAATACCTCTCTACCTATGCTTCTTTGAACACAGCAAACATAGTCTAAACTTTGGGTATTTGCATTTACTCTTCACTTAGCCTGAGCAATTTTTGTGTAGAATTTATTTCCATGGCTTAATATGTCATTTCACTTAGGTCTCTGCTTATATATCACTTAATCAGAGAGGTCTTCCCTGATTATTCTAAAATAAGATCAATAGAACTTACTGTATCCTATCTAGCTTCATTTCTTTTATCTTAACATTTGTCATACAATAGATGAATTACGGTTGTTACCAATTTCTTTCCTGCATAAAATGTTGTATCATTAACTATATATATATATATATATATATATAGTTATATACAGTTATATATAGTTATATATAGTTATATACTTACACATTGGTGTGTAAGTATATATATACTTACACATTGGTGCTTTAAATAATGCAATGGAGTTATAAAAACAGAATACTCTGATCAATTCTCTCAGAGATTTATCCTATTTTTTTTCCAAAGATATTGTAGTTTTTCACGTTGAAATTGGTATTATTTATTTGCCCATATTGTCAGTGCTGGAGCTTTCCTTCTTCCTCCCTCTCTTCTTCCCTCCCTTCCTTCCTCCCTTCCTTCCTCTTTGTGGTGATTTTCAAATATATCCATACACTCTTTAATGTTTCTCTTTTAACACTGTGGAAATGTAGTTCACTTCCCGAGTGTTGGCTGCCCTAAATAAATTGCTTCTAATTAATAGAAAAAATGTGGAAATGATAGTGTGTACCTTTCCTTAGAAGCATTCTGGATATATATGTGAGTGTGTGTGGCTCTCTCACTCTGCATGTGTGTGTGTGTGTGTGTGTGTGTGTGTGTGTGTATTTAAAATTTCATGACAATATTGTTCTTATAGTCTCCAGTATTTCTAAAAATTAGACAATATTTAACAGAAGTAAAATGTTTTTAAAAAATATGTATACCAATTTATTTTTTCATTATTTTATCACATACCTACAGAAATATTTTACTATTTCATGACTTACAATGATATATTAGTGTCTGTAAATGTTTTAAATCTTGTATAATGTTTCTTTCTACTTTAACCCTTTATAAGCTTCTTTTAATGTAGTTTAATGTATTACTAATTATTTAAAAATAGACATTACATTTTTTAAGGAAGTTTCAATGTTCTGGGACCTCTATGTACTTTTACAGATGTACTATCTCTCACAAACACTACAGATATTTCAGAGTATTTTTCGCAGGAACTTTGTACACATTGCACATTTCATTGGCTAATGTGATGCTGAGCCTAGTGTATTGATATTGCAGTGTGACTGATTTGAGAATCTTTATTAACCATCCAAATAGTCCAGAATTAAAGGGAGAAATTTATTAAATTCAGGTTGCTTTATTTTATAAAGGGGGGTATTGCCAAACATCCTCTAGATACTCTATTTGATTTCTAAGGATAGATCATGTAGCAACAAAAAGGCACTGAGTAAAAAATAATAATAATAACTGAAATTTAGAGCAGATACTTATTATTTACAAAGGATCTGTTTGATAATTCACCCTCCATTTATTTTAACTCCCTTTTCTTTTGGTGTCTGCATGTTCTACTCAAAAGTTTGAGTAGGTTCACGTTGTATAAACCACATTTCCTAAGTGTCTCAAAAGAGGCCTACTTAGATTTGTCACCTGTAAAAGAACTTTAAACCTTACTATTTTTTTTTTTTTTTGCCCTCTCCTGGGAAGACATAAAAATATTTAGAAAATACAGTTTGATAAAAGCAATCGTTTCATAGTTTTAGTCTATACAAAGGTTTTTATCTTCAGGCAAGATAGGTATTTAGGGGAAATTAATACATTTTTAGATCTTTATTCCTTTAAATCTTTATTCCTCGAATTATTTCTGAGTATCTACGGTTTATATGGTATATTAAGTGTCTTAAACTAAGCTTTTATAGCTTATCGATATTTAATATATTTGATAGTCAAACATTTATATAAGTACATAGTTGTTCTACTTAGTTAATGCATACTTATTTAATGTATTTATCAGAAATGATTTTATAATTTACATTGATTTTATTTTATTAATTATTTATGTATATAATTAATTTCATAAATAAATATACCCTCTTCCCTTACCCTCACTTCCACCAATAGCTTTCAAGTAATTGGAAATGAGAAATGAGATATTTGGGAAATTAGAACGCCAAAGCCTCTCCTACTTTTACTCAATATTAATGGGTAGAGAAAAGCTAAACATTATTGAAAAAATTCCCTAAATGCAAACTAGAAAGAGGTCTTATGGGTTAAAGCTTTCAAGTAGGTCAAAAGTTAAAAGTCACAACACGTAAATTGCTATTTCATACCTGTTTGTATGATTTCTTGTCCTTTTGGACTTAAAAGTGTGAGACAGGCCCATTTATTTTGTCACATGGGAAACAGGAGATCTCTATCTTTATTCTCTTGGCTTTCTTCTTGATCTCTTATTTTCAACGATTAATGTCCCAACCTTCTTTTTCATGGGACACCAGGTAATTATTCTTTTGCCTTTGAAATTTTCTCTTTCTTCCCAATAGATGGAGGAATAAAAATTGGAGCTCCTGTGCTTCATTTTCTCAAGATGTCACTGGGCATGCACTCTAGAACAGTCCTTTCATAGGCACTGTGGCAAATGTCTTTATTTCTGTTTCCCTTCTTTGATTTGTTGCTTTCCAAGTCCTGGGATGGTATGGTTCCAAAGAAAGGTCAGATTTAGATCAGGGTTGTGGTATAAATTGGCTGTTTATTTTACCTCTTCAAACAAATGGAGCCTGAGATATAATTCAAGGTAGTTCAAATGAGTTAATTTTAGAACTTGGAACCAAAGATCCAATAGTTTGTTTCACTTCTTTGACTTCTTTCTGTAGAATTGAATAATCTGATTTGTTCAGTTTCATGCATATTTTGTTTAAAAAGAATAGAATATTATGATGACGTAAGCATGATTGTTCTATATATTGTTTTATGTTGTGTGTGTGCCCACATATGTGTGTCTAAATGTTTCATTGTGAGAGTATGATATGAAAATAAATTAGATAAATAAAAACAAAATTGAAACTATTTCATCTGTATGCATTTGGCATTTGATTTCTACATATTTTAATCAGCAATGTCATCATAACACATGTTCATCAATCAGTCAAAATGAAAAATTCTCTAAAGCTATTTGATATAAGCTATTTAATAATAGCACAAAAATTACTATAAACACATTATCAGCACTTGAAAAATTCATAAAACACTTTAAGCACGTGTCAAAAAAATTAAGATGCTGGGAACTCTTTATTGTTATTACTCAAAATGTAAGCACTGCTGTCAAAACCAAATCTCACAGTAGTTTTGCACTCAAAGCAGAATACGTGGAAAGTCTAAGTTGAAACCAACATCCTGTTGTCATTTTTTATGCACATCTATTTGTACATTTATAATTTAGACTTGGATATTTATAAAGTAATAATGATACATAGTTTTTATTAATTTCCTGTGCTTCTATATATGGACATTTTAGGATGTTAGTTTTATTAAAATGTTACTGAAGTATAACATTTAATCAGAAAAAATCACAAATAATAAGTGTGTATTTGATTCACTTTCAAAAATTAAGCATACCCATATGAATAGCAACCAGATCAAGAAACAAAACATTATCATAAACCCAGAATGTGCCTTTCTAGGCAAACGTACCAAAAATAATCATAATTTTACATTTTAAAACCATTAATTACTTTTTTCTTTTATTGAACATTATATGAATAGACTCAGTATAATATGATTAAGTTTGCAAACTTCCACTATACACTTACATAGGCAGCACTGTATAAATAGGTCAATAAGATTTCATAACCTTGGTATATCAGTGTCTCATAGCTGTGTTCGTGTCAACGTGTGGCACTGTCTTGCTGAGTGGCATTCATTATTGTTGTTGCATGTTTTTGAGTGCTATCGTGAGGATGTCTGAGCTTGAATTAGAGCAATGGACAGACATTAATTTTTTTGTTAAACTTGGCAAGAGTGAAAGTAAAATCGGGGACACGTTAGTCTAAGTTTATGGGGATAATGCCATGAAGAAACCAGCACTATACAAATGGATTAAACATTTTTCTGAGGGGAGAGAATGTGTCACTGATAAAGAGAGGTCAGGACAGCCAATAATGAGCAGAACTGATGAAAAAATTCCAAAAATTCATCAAATTGTGCATCAAAATCTTTGGCTGACTGTGAGAAACATAGCCAACCAAGTAAACATTGATAGAGAAACAGTTAGGGAAATGTTAACTGAATATCTTGGTATGAAAAAGGTGTGTACAAAAATGGTCCCGAAGGAGCTCACTGATGAAAAGAAACAAAGGAGAGTGAAAGTTTGCCAAGACCTTTTGGAGAGGGAAGATGATGTTTTGGACTGTTATGACTAGTGGTGAAACATGGGTGTATCAATATGACGCTGAAACAAAGTGTCAAAGTGCACAATGGAAGTCAGCCAATTCTCCATGACCACAAAAGTTCCGTCAGTCCAAATGAAGAGTCAAAATGATGTTGCAAACGCTTTTTAATATCAGAGGGATTATTCATTATGAATTTGTACCAACTGGACTAACAATTAACCAAGTTTACTATTTGGAAGTGCTGAAAAGGCTGTGTGAAAAAATTAGATGAAAATGACCTGAACTTTTCATCAATAATTCAGGGCTCTTGTATCATGGCAATGCACCAACTCACATGGCACTGTCTGTGAGGGAGTTTTCAGCCAGTAAACAAATAACTATATTGGAACACCCTCCCTATTCACCTTATCTGGCCCCCAATGACTCCTTTCTTTACCCAGAGAAAACGGGAATATTGAAAGGAAGACATTTTATGACATTCAGGACATCAAGTATAATACAACAGCTCTGATGGCCATTCCAGAAAGAGTTCCAAAATAGCTTTGAAGGGTGAACTAGGCACTGGCATTGGTGCATATCTTCCCAAGAGGAGTACTTCCAAGGTGATCGTAGTGATATTCAATAAGGAGGTATGTAGCACTTTTTCTACAATGAGTTCACGAGCTTAATTGTCACACCTCATATAGATAGATAGATAGATAGATAGATAGATAGATAGATAGATAGATAGATATTATATCTGACTCTACATTCAAATTATGTTTTTTGAAAATAATCCATGTTATTATGCTACTTAATAAAAGTATTGTTTAACTTTTAATAGAATCTAATTTATTTTCTTATTTTGGAAAGAGACTTTCCATTCAAATTTAAAAATAATAAACTTGCATAATCAAATTATAAAACTATAATCCATTTGTTAAGAAATATTTTTTTTTAATTCTTTACATTTTGCTGTATAATCCATATGAAGTTAATTTTTGCGAGAGTATGAAGAGGGACAAGGGAGTATGAAGAAAGTATTAAAAGGGACAAGGATTCCTTTTAATCCATTATGAATATTCAATTGACCCAGTACCATACTTCAAAATACTAATCTCTCTGTTGCTGCACTATAGTATTATCTCTGATATATGAGATGATTCTTTATGTGTGGATTTCTTTCTGGATTATCTCTTTTCTTCTATTGACATATTTGTTTGTACTTGCTTTAATTTTATGCTGCTTGAATAACCATAGTTTTATTTACCTTGGTATATGTTAGAGTCTGTCTAAATATAATGTTTTAATGTTTTAAATATAGTTTTATGCAATTATATTGGTGCCTCAAACTTCTAACTTATATATCTGTTAATCAATTATTTCTTGAAAGTGTTACATTCATGAGGTGTGATGAAAAGATACAGTGAATGTTTAAATAAAAATAATTTATTACAGTAAAAGACACATTGCCATTAATTACCCTCAAAATACCCCCCCCCACTTGCTTCAAACACATATCCCATTCTTCTTGACACTTTCTGAAGCAGTCTGGAAGTCCTCTTTCGTGAGTATGTTTTGTTGCACTGTCGTGGCTGTCTCAATGCCCTGAATCGATTAAAAATGTTTACCTTTCATGGTCATTTTGACTTTGGGGAAGAGCCAGAAGTTGTATGGTGTCATATATGGTGAGTGAGGTAGATGAGGACACACCATAATGTTTTTATTTGACAGAAATTGCTGTGCCAGGAGCAACTTGTCACAGGGAGGATTGTCATGATGAAGGATGAAGTAAAGATACTTACGAAAGAGGACTTCCAGAACAGTTTCAGAAAGTGGAAGAATGATGGCATAATTGTGTTTGAAACGAGGGGGAATATTTTGAGGGGGATTAATGGCATTGTGTCTTTTACTGTAGTATTTTTTTTATTTAAACATTCACTGTATCTTTTGATCACACCTTGTGTCTATGCATTTGATTCACATTTGATATAGGTACTATTATTAGCTCTGTATATAGATCAGATGGTATACATCAGTGGTTCCTAGACTTTTTCAGTAATCCTTTATGCTCTTAAGGACCCCAAACACCTTTGTTTATGGTTGTTATATAAATTTATGTTTTCCCTTAGAGTTTAAAATTGATAAATTATAATATTTAGTATATAACAGTTTAAAATACTACTAAAATCATTGTTTTTAGCTAAACAATTGTTTTTAGCTACTGTTTTAGCAAAAACAGTAGTGAAAAGAGTGATATTGTATTTTTATTTTTTTTTCAATTTTCAATTACAATTAGACATTTATATAACTTACAAAGTGATCCTCCCAATAAGTCTCGTACCCCCTTGACAGCACACATAGTTATTATAATATCGACTATGTTTCCCATGAGGACTGTAGAAAAGCTCAGCAAACAGCTGCCCGCACATTAAAACCCTCTCACTCTAATAGAAACATCCCCACCACTGCCCTAACTATTCTAAGGGCTTCATAGAAACACAGAACAATAGTGCTCCTGGGACCTGGGGGACATTTGCACAGCAGAGGGCCTCCGATTTCAAGCTCAGGATTTCTTCCCCTCCTTAGTTTTCTTAAGAGGACCTGTAACTGGCTTCTACGTGATGCATAGTATTCCGCTTAGCTTATTAAAGGTTAGTTGCAACGTGGAAGGTGAGACCATATTATGGGCATTTTGTACTCCACATTTTCAAATCTGCGTCTTTATTGAACTTTGAATTAATCTCTTCCCCATGTCTGGTTTTGTAGCATTTGATTTGACTATTTAAAAAATGTTGAATTACTGAGTTATGCATGCCCTCCAATAGTCACCTTCTTTTGATACATTTTTTAAAAATAGACCAATTTTGATAATATCACCATCAACCTCATCAGCAAACCTTAAAGTGTTGGGAAGCTGTCAAGTTCATATGGGAAGATAATGTTTTCAAATGTTCTAATTTTTATTATAAAGCTCAAATTTTGTCATTGGCATGAATATCATTGGCATCGTTATAATCTTGTTTTTCTTAAACAGACAATCTCATCTCATTTATTTTCAATAATCTGAGAATCTGTCTCCCAAGTAGCCAAATATGGATAAGTATAGTTTATGTAGTTGGTATTCCTTCAAGTAAAAATGGTGTTCTTTGAAAATGTTTTTCATTCAACTTACAGATAAAATTATCACATATGTGGTTTCCCTTGAGGCATTTATCATACTTAGGTGTAAATTAGAAAATCTTAGTGCATACTTCCCATTTTGTATCACAGCATATTAAAAAGACATGTGCTCAAGGACTGAAAGTTATCAAGGATTGAAACGGTTTTAGAAATCCCCAAGGGTCTTCGGACCATGCTTTGGAAACTGTTGGGATAGATGAGGAACAGAATCAGTTTTGGTAATCTGGCTCTAGATTCTCAAGAACATGATTCTGGTAATCACAATTTTGATCACTATTATACTATATCTTTAATTAGTTTACCTTTAAGAATTTAATTGCAGCACTTTCACTCTCATCACTAGTATTCAAATTAGAAGTTCAGTGAATAATCATCTTTGACCAAAATTTCAGCAAAACCTCATTGACTTCAGAAACAATTAGAAGTATTTTCTCGTACAACATTAAACTTTTTTGATGTCCTACTATCAGGAATTGCAAATTCAATAGGTACATGAAAGGCTGAAAAGAGAGGATGCCATTTTTCCTGTCACTAAACTGAATACTCAAGGCACAATTAAATCATCTTAAACTATGTAAACTAATAAATGTACACAGTAAAACGTGGCTACATACAAGGTTGATCATCTTCCTGGCCATCAAGTAAGAAATATATTTGTGTAACATTCCCATTCATATTAAAAAAATAAATTTAAAACTACTTGACAGTAATCTCATAATACATGGAAAATAAATTAAAACTACTGAACTTTAAAAAGATACAAAAAACTACTTTAAAACAATATAATAGGACCAGTACAATGTGATATATGATAACCTGAGTGGTTAAAAAAGAATCTCATAATGATTCACTGTGCCATGGTGATAGAACCTCTCATGAGAATAGAAGATAAAGACAAGTAAAAAGATAGCTATAATGAAGTTTGGAAATACTGCGACTGCAGTAGTTGTTGATATGGATGTTATGGAAAATGGAAACAACCTAATAGAGACTGGGTGTAGGACAGTTCAGGAAAAGTTTTCTAGAGGAATAGTTATATAAGCAGAGCAGGAGAGGACAAAAATTTGGCTAAATAGGGAAAATTAGTAGGTGAAGAAAGCCTTTTAGGCATAGAGAACAGCCTTGAATAAGGTACAGAGATTAGATAAAGTTGCATGAGAAATCAAATATTTTAGTACATTGCTACAGATTTTAGTGTGGCGGGAGGAGGGCTGAAATTTGAAGTGACGTGGTATGTATTTATGGTGTGACAGAGAGGCAAAGACGGAGAAAAATGGTACAGGTGGAAGAAGATGATGATGCAGAGGTAAACCTGGGCCTGTGATGTAGAAACTGGGAATTTTAAAAGATTAGCGAGACACTAGTTTAAAGTTTAACAGAAATTTAAACATGAAAAAGGATTTGATGGAGGGGGATGACTTATCAGATTATCTTTATGTAAAGAGGACTCGGGCTGCTGTGTGAAGAATGGATTTTTGGAGATTAAACTAGAAAATATAAAATTTATTAGAATCCTGTCACAATAACTCAGGCCAAAGAAGATAGTGGTAGGAACTGGGATAGGGGCAGTGCAGGTGAAATAAGATTCCAGATGTCTTTAAGAAGTAGTTTTGACCCAGCTTTGCATATACTGTGAACAGAGATTCACAGCAGTCAAGGATGACATTTAAAATTATGGCATACAAATTAAGAATATGAAAGGGAAAGGAACATTTGAAAATTGATTGGATTATTTCTGTACATCTTAACTTTAATGTATCTTTGGGCATCCAAGTTCTCATGCCTACTAATCAGCTGAAAAAGAAAATGTTCTTGAAGCCAGGAGAGAGACCTGGTTGGTCTTCATTTAAGAACCAAAATGGTGTTTCCTAATAGCTGAGAAATAGAGGCAGTAGATGAGAGAACCTGGTTACATTGTGCAAAAAGTGAAAAGGCAGGGATAAAGAACTCAGAGAGTGAGATTTTTAAAAGTTATTTGAGGGATAAGAAAAAAATAAGCAAGGGTTATTGTTGTAAATTAGATATCAAGAGACTGATACCTAGAAAAACATAGTCCAGCACATACTGGCATGAGATGGGAATGGGAATCATCTAAATTACAAATGACACTAAGAAAGGGAAAGAAGAAAAAAAAAAAAAAAAAAGGAAAAAGAAAGGCAGGAGACTAACAAAACAGAAAAAAAAAATTTCCTTTATAAAACCAGGATAGAAACTCCATTCCTTTCTAGAGAGTGAAATCAGAGCTTCTCTGTATATTTATAGTTTGCATATAGATATGTCCTATGTTATTACTCAAAATTAGATATATGGTTGGTTGTCTTTTCATATTGTGGATTGAGTGAGCTAAAAAATCATTGCATTGTAATAAAATCTGTCATATAACCCGCATATATACACATAAACTCTTGGGCAATTTCCTGTAAGATTCAGGTGTTCAGATTATATCTGTTAATTCGTAGACCTGTTCATTCTTAGAATGCTATTGAAATGAGACTTATTTCTTTTATGTATAGGATAGATTGTTTCACTTAATTCCAAAAACATAAAAAAAAAATTGAGAAGGTACTGTCATATAATCAATAATTGATAATTCTGCAGTTCTATTCCAAGTCGTTTTACAGATGAGTCTGACATACTTGTATATATAAAACAAATAATAATTAGATAATTGATAACAAATCAATGGGGCAAGCTGAAAAGACTACTTTTCTTCTTTCCATTATTTATACATGGGGCAATTTGCTTCATGTTTCCTTATGATGAGTTTTGGAGAAATAAAATTGCACCAGAATGGAAAGCTTTTCTTAGATACATTTAGTATTGTTGCTAGGGGCAATCATTTTTGTAAACCCTTGGAACATCAGTGACAGTCAATAATGTCCTTAGTGCTCTTCAAAATGCTTTCTTTATACATTTTATACTTATTTGGTCATATGAATTTGAAATTGTCTAAAATTTATATAAAGACTGATATATGAAATATATAGAGACAGAAACATAAAACATTGTCTTGAGTTTGCAAACACTAGATTCCTTTCCTCCTACACCCAGAGAGCATCAGAAGACTTCCATTGTGCCTGGACATAGTTTCAGAATCCTTTTCCAAACAACACTGCAGGCATCAAGTACATTCAAATGAGTTTGGCATTGAAGATGGAACCTAGATGATATTCTTACTGTGTTACTTTCTTATTTCTTGAAATGTAGTTGACATATAATATTATGTTATTTTCATGTATATAACATAATGATTCAATATTTGTGTATACGAATTTCAAAACGATCACCACAATAATTCTAGTTTATATTCATCACCAATCATAACTATAATTTTTTCGTATGATGAAAAATTTTAAGATCTACTTTCTTAGCAACTTTCAAGTATACAACACAGTATTATTAACTATAGGCACCATGTTATACATGTCATCACCTTTTTTATTATAGAAATTAAGAAACTAAAGTGAATAAAATGATTCAAAATTAGCTTAATATTAGCAAAAAGAAGATTAAATCGAGTGTCCAACCATGTATGTTCTCTGGGTAAGGAAAGTTGCATTTCATGAAATTAAATGTCTTGTGGAAGGTTATTAGTTGCCATTGGTTCATCTAGATATCTGGCAGAGTTGCTTCCCTTAGAACAAACCTGTTGAAGCCCTTCCTTTTAATTTTCAATTTCAGATCCTATCAATGGTCCTTTATTTGCTAACATGCTCTTTACGGATTCCTAACGATTAATGCTAAAACATCAAAAGTGAACTCAAGGTGCTCTTCCCTTCTCTCCTCAGAGCTTGTTTCTTTTTCAGTGTTCCCTTAGCTCAGCAAATGTCACCAGCATTAACACTGGTGCAAAGGCCTAAACCTTGGTTGTCATCTTTGACCCCACTTTATCCCTCAGGCCTCAGCCCTCTTTCATCACTAAATTCTGAATGTTAGTCCTCCTGATTAGCTCACAAATTCATCTACTAATCTAATCCCAGTATTTTCAGACTTCATTTATTTCTCTGTTTAATATGATAGCCTCTTAAATGGATCTTCCTTGAGTTTTTTTCTTCCTCAACACCTCCAATCCACTCACCATTGTGTTTCCAGATTAAAGAAGTCCCCGCATGTCAGTACAATAATTAAACTAAATGTGGCTTCCTATTTCTCCTAAAGTCTAAAATATTTACTAGAACTTACAAGTCCTATAATCTTAGAATAAATTATCTCTTTTCTTATGATCTCTTGGCCTATATATATATTTTTTAATAGACTGTTTTTTGAGCCATTTTAGATTCACAAAAAAGTGGAGTGGAAGATACAGAGATTTCTATATACTCCCTCCTCCTACACATGCATAGCCTCCCTCATTATCAACATCCTCAAAGGAGTGGTACACATGTTACAACTAATGAACCTACATCGATGCATCGTTATCACCCAAAGTCTATAGTTTACCTTAGGGCTCACTCTTGGTGGTGTACATTCTGTGGGTTTGAACAATTGCAGAATGATATATATCTGCCATTACAGCATCATACAGAATAGTTTTATTGCCCTGAAATTCCTTTGTGCTCTATTAATCCCTCCCTCCCCGCAACCCATGGCAACCACTGATCTTTTTCATGGTCTCCATAGTTTTGCCTTTTCCATAATGTCACATGTTTGGAATCATATAGTATATAGCCTCTGCCTAGTTTTTTTACCCCAATTATAAAAAAATTATCTTACCTCTTTGGATAGGTCCAATGCTATACTTTTTTTTTCTGTCCCATACATGTTATTGCCTCACCTACAAACTACTTCTTCCTCTATTCCCCTACATAACTTTATATTTCAGTTCTCAGTTGAAATGCCACTTCCTTAGAGAAACTTTATCAAAATTTCCCAGAATAAGTTATCTTTACTATACAGGTCCCCATTGCATGTTGTATATCTATCTTCCTAGTATTTAATGTCAGAAATAGATGATTATTCTTAATTATATGTATGAGATTCTTTGCTTTGCATATTTTAAGCTCAATTAGGACAAATATTATGTCTGTTATTTACACTGTGTATCTCCACCAACTGGCATGGACATTACTATATAATAAATGTTTAAAAAAACATTGAATCACCAAACAGAGTAGTGTCCATGTACCATCTGTGTAAGCACAATTTTAGTCAGTGATATTAAGTAAATATATAGATTACAAAAACTGCATTTAAGAGCTCATATGGAGAAACAAACCTAGCGCAAACTTGCTAATAACCTGTGAATTATATACGTAGTTAGAGATTCATAATTTTAAGAGTTGATTAAGCCAATCTAAATTCAAGTCCTAGGAAATGTAAGGAAATATATATGATCTATAACAGTCTTTTAAAGTTACATACATATTAAAATATGTCAGTAATAAAGAAGTTTTTCGTGCTAGAATCCATGGTAGAACATACATAAAAGGATGTATCTATTTTCAGACATGGGTAGTTATTTTAGTGGTTTGAAAGAGTTTGTATCCCTCACTATTAACTTTCCTCTAAATGATTTAGGCACCCTCCTAAAGAAAGAAAACTTTTCTTCTTTTTTTTCCATTAATCTTCTCAAAACTTTTGGATAATATTCTTAAATGTTCTTTTGGGGGATATTATACATGTGAAAACATAGGCAAATCACAGTGTCTTTATCTTAAGCAAAATTCTGTGGCCCAATTCTGGAAGACAGAAATAGAAATGAGGTTGCTGACTCTAGACTTCTGTTGGGCAAGAAGTGTCACTTGCTTTAAACATACCAGTGCCCAGAACTGAGTCACACAAACAGATGGAGAAAGTATAAAATAATGCTGTGTGTGCTCCCTTGAGGATATGAAGAGAGGTAAGTGGGTAGGTATGTAGGTAGGTAGGTAGGTAGGTAGGTAGATAGATAGACAGATAGGCAGATAGGTAGATAGATGATAGATATATAGATAGATAGAGTTAGATAAAGATATAAATATAGATGTAGATGTAGACAGATTAATTTTACTTTTTGTTTTGTCTTTGCAGAAATTTTACAGAAATCCCTTTCTAGTGAAGGTTTTCTCACAAAATTGATAGCTCAGGTGTTGATATAAAAAGTGAAAGAGAACATTCTAAGACTTTTTATTTTGATGTTTTAAAATGGCTTTTACTCTTTACATAGGAAATCAATAGGTTTCCAGGCATCAATTTCACATGGGTATTAACAGCTCTGTATAAAGTATATTTGACTGTAGACTTCTCATTTAAGTTTTGCTAGGTTTTCAAAAATATATTTGATCTCCATAATTTACAATAGACAATAATTCTGATTATATGGGAATGATATATTTTTAGTTTACTATACTTTCTGCCATTCTCTTTTCTCCTTCTTTAACTATTTACCATCATATTGTGAGATGTTGCAAACTGTCATTCACAATATTGAAATTGATGAAAAATTACCAAAAGTTTATTTCATGTAGTAAAACAAAATCTCTAGAAATATCTTTGGTTTCAAGTACTTTTCCATTATTTATTGGAGATTGAAACACATATATCATGACAAAAGAGATGATGTGATTCAAAGAGAATACATTATCAACATTTAAACTTAAAGCACATATTCACAATCTTTCTATGGAGGTCTCAACAACACTGATTAGCATTCTAATGCAAGTTGTATTTTTCCAACCCAGCTTGAAGGTGTAATATAAGCATTTTAAACAGTTCCCATGTGACTACTTGAGCCTATGTAATTTCTCTGTGGTACTGGAACCCAGTCAAAGTCATACAGAATCTTACCAGTCCATTAGTTACTGTATTTTGCCATGTATAATGCACAACATTTTTGCCCAAATTAGTGAGGGGAAAGTAAGGATGTGTATTATCCATGGGTAGTACTAATTCTATATCTATATAAATACTTTTAATTGTTTTATTTATGCTTATGAGTTAAAAGTGTAACTCTAGAAATCAATCACAATATCCATATACAAAATAATACCTGAAATACTATAATCAATTTTGTTGAATTTATGATAAACTTGCAACAACAAAGAGTTCTTGGCCTTCTCCGATGCATAAATCTCATAAATTTGCTACCAGTACATAAAACTTCTTGTACCTTGTATCTGCTCTTGTGTTTTGTAATTATTTCTTACATAAAATTTCTTATACAATAATATGTTAAAAAAACAAATGCTAAAATCCCTTTATAATACAAAAAACAAGCACCTAAATGTAAACAAAGAAAAATTTGAATTAAAAAATTAAAATGAAATTTTTATTCCCCTAAAAGTTTGGGCCAAAAATGTGGATGCACATTATACACAACAAAGTACAGTAATTACTCATTTGGATCAGGAAAATAGCATATCTTCAAAAAGCTTACAACATATAATGTCCAACATCCACAAGTGAGCATTGACAGTCTCCGAGAAAAGTCAATACCATTTTTCAATTTAATTTTCACAATCATATAATTTGATAAAATAAAACTTGGTAAACTGGCATGTTTTAGTGTACAAATCTTAATAGTTCATTCTTTGCCACCTCAATTAATGAACATTTCATCCTTCTCTTTAATCAGACCAAAAACTCAGTCTTCCTTTACTTTCTTTTTCTCTCATATTCTATTTCCAAGCCATCAAATTATATTCAAAATCCTTCCACTTCATAACCTCTACCACTTTTTTAGTGCTACCATCCTGGCTAAGCCTTTTAAACTAGTCAGTCTGCTTCTATTCTCATTCTCCTACACACCATTTTCAATACAACAGCCAATGTGATCGTTCAAACATGTAAGACAGATCAAACCATCCCTGCCCTCAAAATCCTCTAACGTCTCTCATTTCACTCAGAATCAAAACCAAGAATCTCACAGTGGTCTGCAGTATTTGACCACAATTGTACCCTCAATTTCCTCTCTGATTTCATCTTCTATGATCCCCATTCTTAGTCACCAATTCACCTACATCAGCTCTTTTATGTGCCTCCAATTTTCCAGGTTATGTCCCACCCATAATGCCTTGCACTAGAGGCCACCTTTAACTTGACAGGACTCTCCACACACATTCACATAGCTAGCACCTTCTCTTCTTTCAAGTCTTCGCATAAATGTTATATTACCAAAGAGGTTCTGCCTTAAACATTTTATTTAAAATTTTGGTCTTTCTGCACCCTCTCACAGATTGGTGTGTGTGATTCAATTTACCTTCCTCCATTTCTATTTCCCTTCAAAGACCCATATGACCTTCTAGTTTGCAGTGCAATTTATTGTTTATTTTGCTGTTTATGTAAAGCTCTGCAGATCAAGATTTTGTTTGTAATAGTTTTGTTCAATGATGCATTTCAAGTACCCAGAACTAACACAGCATCTACGTCTTGATTGCTTGCCAAACAAGAGTTTTGTTTTGTTTTGTTTTGATGACTTTTGATAGCAGTGGGCAAACCAGATGATCAGAATGTTCACAAACTGTGATGAGATATTTTGTAATATATGTTGTTAGATTGAGCTATGAATTGATGCTTGCACAATAGCATATCGATGGGGCCAGGATGTATTCTGGAATACAAATCATGTGCCACCTGATAACCTTATATATTTTCTTTAAGATTTCTCAACAATTCATGAGCTTTTTACACAGTTGTAAATTTAGGAACAGTAGGCAAAATATGAAAATGTTTTAAATGCTTTATATATCTATAGTCATCACAATAACTCCTAGAATTTAGACAATAGTAGAATCACTTGAAAAAATTAAAACAAGGTATTGTAATGGAGTTAAGTAAGATATCCTTTATATTATGTGAAATCAAGAAACCACATACACATACTATACACATACACACAAACTGTAGCTGCATTTGGGAACTATGCAATTCAGAAGAAATGATCTTGAAAATAACTAAAATACCTGAGTTGTATAACTTATGTGATTTGAAACTAAATTTTTCTATAATAGGTCTTTATTAGAATGCTTGGTGCCGGCCGGGTGGATCAGGTGGTTGGAGCTCCATGCTCCTAATGCCGAAGGCTGCCCATTCAATTCCCACATGGGCCAGTGGGCTCTCAACCACAATGTTACCAGTTGGATTCTTCCACTCCCGCAAGGGATGGTGGGCTCTACCCCCTGAAACTAAGATTGAACATGGCACCTTGAGCTGAGCTGCTGTTGAGCTCCCGGATGGCTCAGTTGGTTGGAGTGTGTCCTCTCAACCACAAGGTTGCCGGTTCAACTCTCACAAGGGATGTTGGGCTGCACCCCCTGCAACTAGCAATGGCAACTGGATCTGGAGCTGAACTGTGCCCTCCACAACTGTGACTGAAAGAACAACAACTTGACTTGGAAAAAATTCTGGAAGTACACACTGTTCCCCAATTAAAAAAAAAAAAAAAAAAAAGAACGCTTGAAGACTTTCCTTTCCTTTGGAAATTGAAATGAGCCTTACCATATTTTCTGAAACTTCATAGTTTCAAATTACACAACGGAATAAATAAACTCTATATTTAAGACATATAGGAAGCAGAAAAGTATAAGGAGTTTTTAAAATATTTAGCCAAGAGGAATAATTTGATGTCTTCTTAGCTAATGGAAATTAAAAACAGAACTCCATATGCTTTCAATGCATTAGCAATAGATACTTATTCTTGATTTTGCTAATAATAATTTATTTGATTTTGCTACCAATTACTTGTCTTTCTCAAATAGAAATAATAGTAACAACAACAACAGCATCAAGAACAAAATCAGCAAGAAAAATACATATTAGGATGTGTGTTATGTGTCAGTCATTGTGTTACATGCTGGACATGTGCCAGTTTTACCTAATGCCTGAGGATAATGCTAAAGCAACTTCTGAAATTAAAAACTTTTTTAAATCATTATGAAACTGTTATGGAAAGAAAACATCACAATACAGTATTATTTGAGAACAGCAACTATTTCCATTTTTATGGAGAATATTCATCAGCTTTGAAATTTAATTGTGCAAAAAGCTTTGCCATCTATATATCTGTAATGTGATATCATCAATCTAGCCACTAACCACTGCCACCCAGATAATCAAGAATGTATGAGTAATTTGCATTAAAAATTAGTGAATACTAATTAATTAGTGAGGATGTCTGAGGTTTTGTTACCTATTAAATGTCATTTTAGAAACTATGATTCTAAAACAATTATGACCATATGACAAGTTTCAGGGAAGGAAGAGTTCTAATGACATGACAGTATGTGAATGCTGTTATTGCTAGGGTTCAGCCATGTTCGATTATTGGAATTTTATAACAGATATATGATTTTAAAAGTACATGCTGAGGTTAACATAGAATAAGAACATTAAAAAACTTACTGAAATCAATAAGCAAATTAATATCAATGAAGGGACTACTGTTAATATCAAATTAATATCAATGAAGGGTCTATTGTCCCTACTGTCCAATGAAGGGACCCTGAAGCATAGCATGCTGTATTTGGGCTTCAGCAAATCGCCAGGACTATTGTAATGCTGAACAAACCAACGGTGATGTTCAGCCTCAAGATCACTATTGACTCTGAGTAGACAACACAATCAACATGTGGTTTATCAGTGATTTCAAATTAGTCAAATTGTTTTTCAGTCATTCATAAAGCCTACTGTTTAAGAGTTTACTTCCTGAAAAATATGTAGACATTAGAAAGCAAAATAAATACATTAAGATATTTATTAGTCAAAATAAATTTACATAACTACATTTGGATTCTACTAGCTGATAATAAAGGATGACCTTCTTTAAATGGCAGGCAGGGAACCTAGTCTGGACAGCACGTATTTGCAAACATAGCTTTTGTATTTGTAAGTACCACTTTTTCAATGTTCTAAGCTTACCGGCTGTGGAGATAGCATCAAATTTTCCATAAAACATTTTTTTTAGAAAGGAGATTCAATATATAAGAAATATTTTTTTTAATACATGCTTTAAAAAATGCTTGCAATCAAACTAATTATGCCTATTCTATTATAATATCATACATGACATAGTATGGAACAGTGGTTAGGGCATAGGCTCAGAAGCCAGCCAGCCTGCTTTGATGCCCAGCTGAAGGAAAGAAGGAAGGAAAAAGGTTGACTCACTCTCAAAAAAACAAAAAGAAAAACAAAAATAAAAATCCACCTTTAGAGTAGCTGTCGTATGACAGATTCCTAATAGTGAGTATCTCAAAATTCATAGCCTTCCTCTATACCCAAAATTCAACATTACAGCATTTATGGATTAACTTGATTTAACTGTGTTAAATTATGTTAAATTTTTATGAATTACAGATTGATTTGGTTTTATCAAATATTCTATTTAGGAAAAAGATCAGAATTTGTGTTATAGCTAAAATTATAGCAAATATTGATTATACCTTTAGTGTGCATTGGTTCTATAGAATTAATTTTCACCTACCCCTAATAAAATTTTGCTAAAAGACTGAAAGTATTGCTGAGTGAAAGGAAATGTAAGATACTTTGGGGTAGACATTATGTCAAAATGGTTTACTAGTGTCTAATTTAAGTTATTTGCAGGGAAATGTAGACATCTAGGGAGAAAGGATAGGAAGAGTTAAAAAAAGAGAGAGAGAGAGTGCATAATTTTAGGGCTTTAAGCAATATATAATGAGCAACTTGTCAAGGCCCTTTATGACATTTACTGGCATACCATAATTTTGATGAAGAAAACACATTTTCAGTTTTAAACGACCATAATACAAACACAGTTCTGAATACAATCTGTTCACAGGTTAGAGAGGAATGTGTAAATATTGAAGTATTTGGTTTCCCATAGAAGAGTATAAAATACCAAAGATTATCTAAAGCTTTTCTTTTATCTTTGCCAATAAGAAGTTTAGAAGATTAATTTTCAGCAGCAACAATGCTGTTGTTCTTTTTCCCCCCATATATTTCAATTATGGTTTAGGTTACTTCTGCTGATCTGCACAGTAAACAAGGAAATAAAGCAGAAAGCAAAACAATGGAATCAAACTTTAAGGCATTCCCATGCTGAAAATCAACTGTTAGGACCAAATAAGAGAGTGCTATTTTTGACACTGGACTTCTCTGACCTGGTGTAGGATCAAATTCATTATATGAGTCATTGCAAGCCCCTTATTGAGGAATTCACCACTCAGGAGGAAGAGAAAAAAAAAATGCCTCGAGCATAAATTCTATATTGGACTTTGCTCTGGAGATATCATTGCCATTAGGGATATTTGTCTTTTACCAAAATATAACTCTTTTGGGCAGCTGTTTCTCTGCTTTCCGATAAAATATTAAATTCATCTCAAACAACATCTAGTAAACAATGTCTAGTATCCATAAATACAAATAGCATTTATTTAGCCATGCAATACACATTTATCTCACCCTCCACTGCATTATATATTAGGGATGTAAAGTAGAAAAAGATATGTCCTTTATGTTCAAAGAGTTATCAGTTTATTGGAGGGTAGGGGGATGAGACAAATAAAAAAAGAAAATGATTAAAGCATTCTATGAAATATGAAATTTATCACTTGTTTAAATTAAAAAAGGATAGAACAGAGAGAATGGATAATCCTGTTGGAAATCTTAAGGAAAGTTTTATAGAGCATTGAAACATTGATGAAACTAATATGATCCATTAGGTAATAAAATATATGTCTTAGCTGTGTACTATGTTAATCAACCTATGAAAATCTGTTAAATTTTAATATCTGTATTGTTTTTAATGAGTTTTTAATATTTACATTGTTATTAAACATGTTCATTATCAAAAATAGGAACGTTTCAATACGATTTACATTCCCTGAAAAAAAAATTTATGTAGTGAATAAGGGTATAATTTTGCTGAAGAATCTAGTAAAAAAAAAATATGGAAAATGTACATTTACCTGTCGAAGAAATATAATTTAACTGGTTACTTTCTTTGAAATCCACATGTAATCTAAGTTCAAGGGGAAAAAAATGAGGTTTAGGGATTATTCAAAGAGGAATAAGCCACTTCTCCTGAACTTGATTGAGAGAAAAGTTAATCTGAGACTAAATTACAAAAACAATCCAGTAAAAACAAGAATACATGGTACATATCAGATTTCTGACTCAAAATTTATATAGCACATGCAGATTCCTTAACGTGTGGCCATCTGTGGAAATAAAAGTGATTTCAGTGTGCACGTTTTGCTAAACACATCATAAATGTTTTCTTTGCTTTTTCTGTTAAAGAAATTAGCCATGTAGTTAATTTAGAGTACTTTTTAAATTTGCCAATTGCTATCAATTTTTTGTGATCAACATATTATGGGGGAAAAAAATGTAATGTCCAAAGTGCCAGACACATGGGTGTTGCTTGCTGGTCAGAGCCCTTTGTTTCTATTAAAATTCATTTTTGATAAAGAAAAAAATGAAAAATTAAAAGTAAATGGTTAAAAGTAGAAAAATTCTACTGCTATTTATTGAAATTAATGAATTAATATATATTAATAACATAAATATTTATATTATTAAATTCAACATGTCCATTGTTAAGAATGGGAACATTTCCAACATGATTTACATTCTCTGAATAACCTAATTTACTCATTATAATTTTATTAAAGAATCTAGTTACAAAAAAAAATACAAAGCAATGGACATTTACTGCAGACGAAATAAGAATTAACTGGTTGTTATCTTTGAATCCACCTGTAATTACAAATAGATGTATTATTATTATTCTGAAAACCTGAATAAGCCTTAGGATTCCATATTTATTTGCTAATTCTCACCAAGTAATGATCATGTGGTCAGTTACAATATCTGATATGTCAACTCACAGGTGAAAATAAAGGCCACTAGTCATTACAAAGCTATGCTTCCTTACACAGAAGTTTTCCTTGTTCCTTAAATTTAATATTTATCCAGGAGTCATACTCATGATCTATGTTTTGTTTTTAAAAAAGTTTTCCACGTTCTTGAAGATCATTCTTTACCCAGGAGTCACAGGACCCACACAAGGCCCGCACTATCAGGAAGGATCTGCCTGAGGGGGATGGGTGAGG
Source organism: Rhinolophus hipposideros (assembly GCF_964194185.1). Classification (NCBI taxonomy): domain Eukaryota; kingdom Metazoa; phylum Chordata; class Mammalia; order Chiroptera; family Rhinolophidae; genus Rhinolophus; species Rhinolophus hipposideros. The sequence goes on along the minus strand of NC_138047.1, from coordinate 86,885,358 downwards.
AGATTGAGAAAAGACACAGAGACAGTAAAGCTGGGATTGGGAGGTCCACCATCCACGGATGGTGTAGCAGTGGCACAGTCTTTATTTCACACCCAGTTTTTATACAGTCTTAGAACATCTGTCTATACAAACAAGTATTAGCAGAACAAGCAGGCTTCCATGGGGATGACCTTGCAGCTCTATAGCCCTTATCAGCTTACAGCCCACTCCCCACACACATTCATGGAATAAGATCAAATAGTAGCATATTCTGCCAAAGAAATGATAAGAGCTAACACACTTACAGATACAACCAAGGGGAATTTTTGATTGAGATGAACTATAAGCAAACGGCTATCATTATTAATCAGCCTAAAGGGAATACAGTTAGAGAGGAAAGAAATGCTCTTAAGACAGAAATAATATAGAGATTGAATACTAGTGCAGGCGCCCTACTGTCTTGAGCTAAAATTATTTTGACTTTTATGACAAAATAGATTTCAAGAACCTTCTCTACATTTTAAAAAATATTCATTCGTTGTTAGCAACCATAATTGTACTATACAAACTAGAGAGTAGTCCATAGTACTACTCTCATAATTTCAATAATTAAATATATATACATATATAGAACCTATTTTGCTTACAAGTAAGCTTAGTGAGGTCCGGGGTCTGCTTTAACCCATTGATACTGCTGCAGAGCCTTACATTATACTTGTAACAGAATGAATTAACCAAACTGTCAGATAAACAACCAGTTCTCAAGTGTGGATTCATTTACATTAAGATGGGTGGATTCACACTACTTCTGAATGATTCTATGGAATGTTTTTCTTTTTTCAGCCCATAGATTTCTTGATGCAACATAAAATTAAAAAAAAAAAAAAAAAAAAAAAAAAAAAACAGGAGAGAGTGAATCAAGTAAAACAAACAAGAAAGCCTTCGGTGTTTTCATATTTGTAAGAATATTTTCTCGCTCTGGTTCAAAACCTTGATTCAAGTATATCAAATTTCCTGAAGTAACAGCATCAATTACCTATTAATACTCATAGGTTCTACTAAGATTTTTTTCAACTAAGTTATCATATACATTTTCTTATGTTTTCTATACATACCTCTGAAACATTTGAATCCGAGAAAAATTCACCATTTATTTGGCTATGGAATGTTGGATTAGATACTAGTTAAAATATTTTAATTTGCCCAGATTAAGTTTCCAAATCTGTAAAAATGAGCATTGAATTATCCATGCCACGGAAGTTTGGTGATTATTTAAATGAAACATAAATGACCAAGACAAGCATATTGTTCCTTTACCGTACATTTCTTGGTGAAGAATGTAAATCACATGTTGCACTATAAGCTTCATGTGGGCAGTAATTGTGTTTTGAGTGTGCTTTACCAAAATGCACTCTTGAGTACATCTTTGCATGCATATTGAGGAATCTAAAACTGAATTACACTAGCAGCCCTCCACCCCTATCTGTCATTTTGCTTCCTGCAGTTTCAATTACTGGAGGTCAACAATGGTTCGGAATATTCAATGGAAAACTCCAGAAATAAACAATTCAGAGACTTTAAATTGCACGAAGTTCTGAATATCTCATTCCATTTTGTCACGTAAGTATTGTATTATCTCACACCATCACAAGAAGAAGATAGATGTATGCCATGGTTTGGCACAGCACTGACATAAAGTGGGACCTCAGTTATTATTATGAGTTTAATTTACTCCATAAATTAAATACACAGAAAAGTACCATCAATGTTATTAATATAATAGTAATCCTTTTACACATACAGATTAAAATATTATTAATACTTTAATAGTGCATTTTTACCTCATTACAAATTATTATTTTGACTCATCACTTCCTCTCCTGAACTGTGAAACATTCTCAGGAACTGACTCCACTCTTTACTTCCCTAACTGCCCACCAAGCATCTGAAAGCTGTCACGGTTTCTAAATCCCTTTGGTCAGGTTTTCTATGGGGTCCCTCATCAATGACTCTTGCTTTCTCAGTCTCTTGCCTCCCTCACTGAAGTAAGAGCCCCGAATCCTCCCTGGGAAAGGTTTTAACACATTACAATATGTGCGGTGATCCTCACACACATCCTGACATCCTGGTGCAGCCAGGACACTTCTCTTACTCAGACTTTCTCCTTCGTTGAGCTCAGCTAGTTCCTCTCAGGAGCCAAACGCTAGACCTGTCCTTACTTTCAAGGCCTTTTTCCCATCAACTCTTTGGATCCTAATGTCTCTGTTTATCTCCTTCTCCCTCTCTTTATTCACTATGGAATGGTTGTATAGCATCCATTGAACACATCAGTCGAAACACATCAGTGTTTCAATGTTTGGAGTCACCATAATTTATTTAATCTCGCATTTCAAACTTTTAGCCCATTAGCTTTAGCTAGTTTATTTTTTTTTTAATGCTTTATAATTCCTTTCTTAAATCCTTGATTTTAACTCTGAGCTTTGGTGATGGAGCTCTAAATTCTCAACCAGGGTTAATAAATACACAATGGCAGTGAATGAGGATTTATGTTTAGTTCCACCAACCATATAACTGGGTGAACCACAGAGGCAGAGGAAGGAATTTGGAAAAGAAAAGAAAAATAAGAGAAAAGAGAAAGAAACTGCTAAAGTTAAAAGTGCATTAACTTGGTTTGTTGGGGAATTATAGAAGTACTATAGAGAAATATGGACTTAGGAGGAGGAAAGAGATAAAAGGGGAAAGAATCCTTTCAAGGGGAGGGAGAGCTAAGTATGGAGAATAGGGTAAGCAGGTTGTCTTTCTACTAAATTGTATTGGATGAATGGGAAGGAAGTGCAAATGATGAAAACTGAATATCAAAAATGTGATTTACGCCAAAGTCTTCCATTTGCAAATGATAGATGCCAGAAAAAAAGAGGTCCTGTGAATATCCCTCTGAATTTCTTCACTTGCTCTGGACTTCATGTCATTTTAAAATGGTCCAGAAGGCTTTTTTGATTTTCAACTTCAGAGCAGCACTTTTGTTTTGGGCCTCATTAATGATTAAAGATAAAACGTGTGCTTCCTGGATACTAATACTCCCCTTGAGTGTATTTTTCACAGAATAGACTGTATTTTAAAATCATGTAGGGATGCAATATATCTTGTTAAACAGTAAAGTATTACAAAGAGTTCTTCCAATAGTCTTTCAAAATGCATTCAGTTTTGTTTGTTTGTTTGTTTGAAGAAAGGATATATACTAAGGAGCCATTTAAAAATCTTTACTTAATGCCTTTTCTAAAAGCCCAGAGATGATTGGGAAACAAATGCAAAAAATAAAAGTGACTGGAAAACGTATCTTTACACCTTTACTACTTAACTCTTCTGGGAGTTTTGGGCTCTGACTATCAAATTGTAGAATTCCCAGAAGGCTCAGAAGGATCTGAGGTTCACATCAACTTCTCTAATGCGCAAAGCTCCAAATATATCATAAAGTTTTTGAATGACAAAGGAATCCTGACTCTAACTTCCACAGGGGCCATAAAAACAACTGATGGCTTCACTTTGCACAACTATGACGTGGATAGTAACTTTTTCATTAAAATGATAATCCTGCTGGGCAACCCAAGGATTCTAGTCTTATCAAATATGGCTTTCAAAGGAAGGATGGTGCTGCATTTGCATTTCTTTAGATTTAATTCCCTAAACAGCAAGAACAACAAAAACAACAAAATTAAGCAAACAAACAAACAAACAAACAAATAAATAAATAAGAAAAGAAAAGTGATGAAATTCTTGTAGTAAATGGCTTTGTAATGTTACTTGTCAAGATTGAGACTGAATTATCCCATTTTTTTGTGGTACTATGTAGGATATTTAGTTAGTACACTGGTCTAGGTCCTAATGACTTCCTGAGCACAGCAGGGAATGAGAGCAAAACAAGAAGATAGAGCATCCCTTTCAGCTACCTTAGCTGGAGAAGTGTGCCTTAAGAGACTCCAACCATTGTCCTCCTGAGTCATGTCCACAGGTGACTAAAAGCATTAGGAACATTGATTTTGTGGCTACAAATCAATTTTAGCAAGTAGACAAATATCCAAATACCAAATCCATGAATCATCAGGATCCACTGAGTTCAAAATCACTTAACAGGCCCAAAATGATGTAATTTGTCCCAAGCAGCCAACCAAGATTTAACAGCAGTTTTAACCTCTCCCAGGAATGCCACCTTCAGTCAATCTGCAATATCCTGATAAGCATTAATGAGATAATTTGCATGATAAGATCCCCATCATTCCTACCCCCCAAAATAAGATGTTCTAGCCTAAAACAATCATTTTTTTTGCTAATAACTTCCTCATCCTACCCTCCTTCTACCTATGAAACCTTCCATTTTATATAGCCCCTGCCACCCACTTGTTAGATGGGATGCTGCCCAATTCATGAACTGCTTAATATAGCCAATTAGATCTTCACAATTACTTGGTTGAATTTTTGTTCTTTAAAAATTGTGTGTTTCAAATAAATTATGAAAACTTTATTTTTTTTTTTTTTTACAAAGTGACCATTGAAGAATTGGGTACTTCAGAAAAGTATTTTTTAAAAAGACATCACTTTCAAGGATCTGATGGATGATGGCGTAACTGAAATATTAATGTAGAACCATTTCAAAGTCCTGGAAAGATGAAAATGACAAATGCTGCTATTATACTTTAATATTTTACCTTTCACTATTTTAAATGAGTAAAATTAAGCACATGCCTAATTACTAGGTGTTTAGAACACTTGTATTTCTTCCTTAGGGAGTTAGAATTTGTGTCCTTAAAACTTTTATTTTCTATTGATACATTGTTTTTCCTATGATGTTCAGGTGCACTCTATATTTTAATGATGGTAATCTTGTTTACTATCATTGAAATTTAATAATTTCCCTTGTTTTCCAATTTAGTTATTTTCTTTTTCAGTTGGATTTATTTGTATGTGTTGGGTCACAACAATGCTATAGCCTCAGCAGCCCTGGGCTGAGAGTTGTTTAGCATTTGAGCAAATGCAGGACATCTTTCTTCATCTAACTCAGCTCTGTCCTATATTACAAATTTAGTTTTTGAAATGTACTTTTTCTGTTAAACTCTAACTCTTACAGTTCCTTTGTTTTCCTCTTATTGTTTAGTTTGTAAGTATGTAGTGTTGGATAACCCCATTATTATGACCCGTGATTTGCCAAATGTTTACTTCTCCAGAATCTACATTCAGAAGCCTTGTAGAACCTACCTGATTTGTCATTTGTTCATTCTACCGTCACACGTTTTCAAGCTTTCATATTTTCACTTTGCTAATAAATTTAATTGAATTTAAAGTCAGCAAACATTAATACACAATGTCACTTTATATATAGGGTTATTTATGACTGCTGTATATTCTGTATGTTTAATATTATGATGGTTATAGATCATGTTTTCTTTTATTTCCCCTCTGCCTACGTTTTTTGTTGGTTGCTTCTTTCTAGTTGATTTGTCCCCAGTAGCATATAATGAGTAAACAAAGATAGAGGCAAAAATAAATAAACGAAAAGAAAAAAATTGGAAAATATTCTAAGAGTATAAAATATATAAAAGGAATAAAGCGGGGATCGAGATGATAATGGTTAATCAGTGAAGCATTCGTAGAAACATAACCAGAACTTTGATAACCCCATGATGTTAGAGATCTCAGGAACTCACTTGAAAGTCACATGAGGCCATGCTGGATATTAGTTATTTCATATGCTGTTTGGTTTAAGCCCAAAATAAACATAAATAGGAATACTGTTGCCTAATGAATTGTCCTTGGACCAGATTTCAGTGACATTTCAGAGATTTAAAGGGGTGATTCCAAATACTGAGTGTTCACAGCCATTGGAACTCAGAACTAATGAAGAAAGTCATGAAGATGCTACAGAAAGATAAACCTTGGTGAGGTTTTTGTTAGAGCACTGGCAAGTGTGATCCCTGACCTAGGGGCATCGCCATTATCTGATAACTTATTGGAAATGCAAAATTTTGGGTTCACTTAATGCCTATTATAATATAGTAATTGGATATTTTCGAAAGTAATGATATCTACATGTACCAGAGAGTAGGAAATGGAATCCATTTGTTGTTGTTAAAGGACAAATGAGAAGCAATGAGTGTTAAGTTGGGATCAAAGAATTGCAATTTGGAGAGCATAGGTTTATGCCGAGACCCAAATAATGTCCCAATCACAGGGTGAATTGAAGGGGATTTTGTGAAAAAAAGGAAAGGATAATTGCGTGAAAAGAAAACATTCCTACTGGTGCTGACAATCTGAGCTCCTCTTGGATAAACATGATTGGTTACTGATTTTACTTCTGAAAACAGAGCCCGGGTGGGACCCCACAAAAGAGGCCTCGACTTTCACTGCCCTAGAGCTTAAAAATTGATCAAACCCTTCCCTGCAGGGCGCAGCTCCTGAGCTTAGGATGTCCCCTGTCCCAGTTTCCTGCTTTAGATAATTATCCTGAAACTTATGCTCTCTTACTGGTCACAATGCCCACCGTGCTTGCCGATTACAATCTCTGTGGCCTAGCATTCTTACCAGTTTACTATCATCACTGCTCCTGGGTTGATGACCACATTGGAGAGCCACATTGTCAGAGGGGAGGCTCCATGCAGACCCCTGGAACCAATGCGTAGCCTCTGGAGGAATGCCCAGGTTTTCCCTTAAATATCCCAGGCTGGTATGAGAATGTGAAAGCAGTTTTTGGATGTGTTAACACTTTGTCTTCTCAGACCACCAGTGTTTTGATAATGTATGCTTATTCTATGACCCAACTCCTATGGAAGTCTATTGGCTGCGAGGCACAGGCAGCACCAGTCCAGGACTCGTTTGGCCTACGGTTTCACTTTCATTGAGTCCATAATCATCAGCCCTTGTGAGTACAAAGTATGCTTTCTGCTAACTTTACAAATGTCTATAAAACAGGTGTGGCTTGGCCCAGTTCAGAGACTCAAGACACATGACAAGTGATGCTGTTTCCTCTGGATTGGCTGCTCTGGCTCCATTTTAAAATAGCTCAATTTATATCATTTTTCAGATTGTCAAGAATTCAGTTTCTGTTCTCACAGAGAAGATATGCTGATGATGGATACTGATCGTGGCAGAGTGACCATGGGCTTCATTATGTCTCCTCAGAGGAGGGACTCTAGTGTATCGATAAAGCTTGTGGGCAGTGCAGTCATACTGCTTAGGTTTATCTTCTGACTCTCCCACGAACTGGCTTGATGACGTCAGACCAATCACTCAGTATCTCTTTGCCTGTGCTATTGATTTGCAAAACGAAGAAACTGTCTCATAGGTTAGTTGTGAGGATTAAACAAATGAACGCTTTTAAAGTACTTAGAAAGTAGGTGAAACTAGTAAAATTTTAATATTAGGCCTTATTTTTATGGATTCATTACAGGAATTAATACTGTATTATTCTTAAATATAATACATGAATACAGCCCATGTCCTAGTTTCCTATTCCCTAAAATACCTAGAAATTCAAATTAATTTCCTTGGGAATCTATTGAGTGATACCCAGTAAACTGTCATTTTTATTTGGGACAAGTATTTTCTATAATCCTATAATCCATTTTTTCTTTCCTCCAAATGGCATTTTCCCATATTCCATCTGTAGTTGGTAGTCACCTGATTTTGAAGCACAGAACTTTATCTTAGCCAAGCTGATGTGTTTTACTAGTTTTTCCGAGTTTAACAATGTGCTCGTCAATCCATTTTTCTGACAATTTGGTGAAGTCCCTTTATGTCTTTGTGTGCCAGTCTGTGCTTCAGGGGGAGCTCTTTTACCTATTGTTTGAAGTGTGACATCCCTGTCAGTCACTGAAGCCTATTGTATTTTTCCTAGACGTGCACATTGATCCTTAATCAATGACTCCTGAAAAGCTGCCATTTTTCAGTATTTCATTTGCCTTGTTAATGGTTCCAATTAAAGGATTCTGGGTCGGTGATAGCAGTTGGACACTGTCATCTAAAAGATCAAACATTTCATACATCTGTCTACTCGGCCTAATCTGCATGCATTGAGATTATAGCAGTCCTGTAAGTGTCTAACAGATTTTAACATTTATGTCTTCATTGGCAATAATCTTAAGGGGCCTATTCTTATATTTGAAGCATGAAAATCCTTAAAAGTTACAATCTGTGATGCTAGCATTGGGAGACTTTTAATGCCCAAATCTCTTGGCTTCTTGAATGATCCCGTATGCTTTATGGATGCTTTTAAGGTACCTTCAAATAGGTGAGCTGGAATTAGGTGAATCCTATCAAGCTATCCTGTGGAAGCCAATGGGAGAGGAAATTGAAGGTCTTTCCGATTAAAAGTTCAAATTGTGATGATTGCACCTTTTAGCCTCCAATCTGTCTTTTACCTTGATCTTCCTAAGCCTGTTCAGTTCATCATATTGAAAAGATTATGACATTTTATAAACCACCTTGGGGGAGTATTCCATTTCAATTCAATGGCTAAGTCATTCCCTGGGCCTGCGGCACTATCCTGCTGTGTTCAGTCCTTTAATGTGGAAGTAATTTTAGTGTTTATAAAGTTTTGTGGCTTTTTAAATCCCACAAGGAAACCTTGCACTTTAATGTGAGATAAGCTAAAAAAAAAAAAAAAAGAATTATTCACTGTACTTTTGCTGGTCTGAAAGCAAAAGCTTATCAAAAGTAGGGAAATGCTACCCAGAGCCACCTTACACGCCGGTAATAGGACATCACTGGGAAAAAAATATGACGCAAAATAACCTTTTAATGTTGGGAATTTTTAACTCAGATGCCAAACTTAAATATACATTTTTTTTAACAAACAGCATTTTCATAATTTCAAAAGTAATATGTATTCTTTGCAAAAGATTTTAATTTTTTTAAATGGGAAAGAAATTATCTTTACATGAATAGAAACATAACTCATATCCACCTTTTCTAGTCTTATTCTATACATACATACATGAGTTTAAATAAAATCAGCTATCTGAATGTAGCATTCATTACCTTATATATTTTATCCATGTTATTATATTTTCTCTTGTGCATGAATCATAATATTAAATTGACATATTTTTGTTAACAAAATCTTGGCTCATTATCTTTCATTATTGCCTTAGACGACATCCCTGACAGTGAAACTGATGGTTAATTACATTGCTGATATTCCCTCCAGAAGGGTAGTACTGATTTTGTCAACTTTGGCAATAACAATTTTAAAAATTAAAACAAACAAACAAAAAAATTTTAGCCAAAAAAGGTAAGTTAAAAGTGACTTCATCCCAAATTTTATTCACTGCTTCAGTGGAGAAAAATTACTCTGTCTTTTATTCTATTTTTATTACTTTTTTTTTATTTTTAAATTGTTCTGTTCCTTACTTTTAACATATCTATGTCATTCTTATGAACATTGGAAGGTAGAATTCTGCTAATTATAGTAGTCATTGTCTTTACCTAATCTACTGTTGTAGAAAGAGGAAACTTAATTTAGCTTTTGTAAATATTTTATATCAGAAATAGAACCTCTAATAATGCCTGAGTGTCCTTTTCTGTTTCTTCATTAATTTGTCTGCATCTGGAAAAGACTTTAAATCCTCTGTGTTCATACTGAAGTCTATGCTGTTAAAATACTTGAAAGTGTTGTAAGGCCAATAGAAAAGAAGAAATTCACTTTGGTTGGATTAATTTTAGATGAAGGGCAAGAAGACTTCCTGTTCTTGATTGTTATTGTATCATAAAAGTGGTTCAGCAAAATATTGTTATTTTGACCTGCCATCTTCTTGCCAATATTGTGTGACATGTTGGTCCAGTTTTTATCCCACTCTGTACAAATTCTATAAATGGTGTATTTCTGGTCTTTGTCTCACCCTACTATGCAAACCAAGTCATGAATTTGTAGAATTCAAAGCTTGGAACAGCCTTCTCTTTCAATTATTAGTACTTTGGAAAAAAAAAAAACAAAAAAAAAAAACGTTGTCAAACTCTTTTGAAGCACTGAATTTCTATCCACAGATAGAAAACAGAGTGTTCTGTAGCTTGCGATTCTTAGATTTTAGCTTCATGAAAATTTCACCCTATCAATTAGTATAATCCCCTAATCAATTATTGTTACTGGCCACATTATATCCAACAGTTTGTGCATTTCATTATTTTTAATCATGGTTTTTATTAACAAGTATTCACTTAGATTTTTTCCTATTATAAAAGAGCTGCAATAGATATCTCTCACATGTGCAAATGTAGGTACCATTGCTTGTATCATTAAGGAATCGATTTTATAATTTATGGTGTTTTAATTGTAATAGATATCATCAAATTTCTTTCCAAAAATTATGTAAGAATTCACATTTTTAAAGTGGTGTGTAAGGGCAAACATTTTATTTAGATCCCTAGCAGAAATAAATGTTTGTTTCATGTGTGTTAATCTGATGGGTATAAGATGGTATCCCACTTATACTTTAATTTGCTTTTTTTTTTTATTACCCAAATTTTTGGACATTTTCTTACTTTGTTCATTTCTAATTCAGTTCTGGGACCTGTCTTTTCATATATTCTTTGCCTATTTTCTATGGAATAAATTTGAGTTTTTCTTTAGGATTTACAAATTTTATATTATAACCTTCATTTATCCTCCATCTCTATTATAATGTTTTCTAACATTTCTACTTCATCTCTATTTTAAAAATTTTTCAAAGGGTTACCTAGGGATATGTTTAGTAATTTTCAAGTAGGTCAGATTGTTTGGCTCCCATTTTTTTTTTTTTTTTTTTATCTAATGGTGATTCTGTTACTATTGACATACTAACCAGCTTTTTTTTTTTTTAAATTAAATATTTTAGTTCAGAATGCAATTTATCATTATCCTAAAATTTTTGTTTTTTCTTGATTTTCCTTAACTAACTTTAAAAAACAATTTAAAAGCATATTGTCCTTATATCCATGAGTGACAGATTTGTTTTTAAAAATTATTCTTTGCTCACTCCTAGACATAATTCTGAATTACTAGTTTGTGTTGTTTGAAACAAATTCTAGTCTTGCTGATTCATGTATTTTTTTCTGAAAGAATGTATATATTCTAATACATTGCATTTTTACAACATAATCCCTTTTATTGACTGCTCAACTTTATTGCTATTATATAATAAATATACAATAGTTAGAATATAAACATCTAATATGCATGCAAACCTGAGAATTGTTCGTCAGTAATATTCATCAGTACTTTTCTCAACCTCCCAGTAAAATACTATGGTAAGCGAAATGACCCACAAAGGTGCCCACACCCTATTCTCTGGAACCTGTGTATACTTTCTTACTACATAGCTAAACTGACTTTTTAGTTGTAACTAACGTAGACTTAAAATAAAGAGGCTGCCCTGGATTATCCAGGTGGGTCCAGTCTAATCACACAAGCCCTTAAAGCAGAGTATTTTCTTTGGTTGGAGGTAGAAGAGATAAGAGAGGGAGAAGAGTCTCTGTATTCAAAATGTGTGAAGGACTCAATGCCTTGTGGGTGGTTTGAAGATGAAGGGGGCCAAGTGAAAAGAAATGCTGGTGGCCTAAAGAAACTTTAAAAAAAAAAAAAAAAAGGGACGGAAAAAAAAATGGCGGCGTGAGGTGAGGCTCTGTAACGCTCCCCTGGAATTTACAACGAATTGGACAACAATAACTCCACAAAGGACTCCTTGCACAGCAGACAGGCAAGACGAAGAGGCCGACTACTGAATTCACCTCCAGGTGGGTGAATCGCGCGAGCGGGGGAGGAGGGAGAGGAGAAGTGCGGAGACGGAGCTGCGCGGGCGCAGGACACAGACCTAGCTCAGTGCTTGGAGCCCGCTGCGCCCGGATCTTCCGCATCTGTGGGAGAGGGAAGGACTCGGACTGCTAGGGCTCCGCTTACGGCCCACAGGGCTGAGGGGGCAGCATACAAAACCGCTGAACCCAACGCTCGCTCACGGCAGACCTCGGAGCAAAGACTGAGGGAAGAGGGCTGAAATCGGTGGTTTAAGCCCTCACTGCCGAGAGGAGAACGGAAGCCTTAGGCACGGAGACTAGCCGCCCCCTCCCTACCCTCCCAGAGCTCGCCCCGCCCCCACCTGCCCGGTGCTAGAAGCCATAAAGTAGCAGTGTCGGATCAAAGGACACAATATTTGCTGCTCTGAGAACTGTGGACCGCAGACACAGATTTGCAGCTCAACTAGTTCCGGCAAAGGGGAGGGAGCTGTGGAAGCAGGACTGGCTGTGGTGGTGGTCGCCGCCATTGCTCTGGGCCACCTCTCACAACTCACCCCGCCCCTGGCCCCACCTATCTGGGCGGAGCCCTGCAGGAGTAAACAGAACTGCTGAAACAAACGGGCTCCGAATCTGGTGCAGAAAGAGCTTTGGAACTCCAAAAGCTCTTCGCATACCTATCAACCTGTTGCAGAAGACACTCCTGTAGATGTCTAGGAAGAGAAATAGTAAATCAGTGATTGCCATGAATAACCAAGGCAACAAGATAGCTCAGAAAGAAAGTGAAAAGTCTCCAGAAAAGGAACTTAGAGATATGGACCTTTGTGATTTAAATGACAGAGAATTCAAGATCGCAATTCTGAAAAAACTGAACGAGATGCAAGAAAACACAGAAAGGCAGTTTAATGAACTCAGAAACACAATCAAAGAACACCATGAGCATTTTACAAAAGAGATTGAAATCTTGAAAAAGAACCAAATAGAATTTCTGGAGATTAAGAACTCAATTGAAGAAATTAACAATAAAATATCCAGCTTAGGTAGTAGAGTTGACCAGATGGAGGAAAGAATCAGTGACATCGAAGATAGGAACCTGGAATTTACACAGAGGGAAGAAGAAAGAGACTTGAGACTTAAAAGAAATGAAAGAACTTTACAAGAACTTTCTGACTCCATCAGAAAGAGCAATATAAGAATAATGGGTATACCAGAAGGAGAAGAAAGAGGGAAGGGAACAGAGAATATATTCAAACAAATTGTCGATGAGAACTTCCCAAACTTGTGGACAGAACTGGATCCTCGAATCCAAGAAGCAAATAGAACACCTAATTACCTCAATCCCAACAGGCCTTCACCAAGGCACATTGTATTGAAGCTGTCTAAAATCAATGATAAAGAAAGAATCCTCAAGGCAGCCAGGGAAAAGAAGACGGTAACTTACAAAGGAAGGCCCATTAGATTATCATCAGATTTTTCAGCAGAAACTCTACAAGCTAGGAGGGAATGGAACCAAATATTCAAACTATTGAAAGAGAGAAATCATGAGCCAAGAATAATATATCCAGCAAAGATCTCCTTTAGATATGAAGGAGGAATAAAGACCTTTCCAGACATCCAGAAGCTGAGGGAATTTTCTAATACACGACCTGCACTACAAGAAATACTAAAGGAGGCTATTAGACCACCATCAACAGGGACAACTTGTGGCAACCGAAACATAAAAAGGGGGAGCGTAAAGGCCTGAACTGGAATATGGGAATAGAGAAAGTAAGCGTACTGAAGAAACTGGAATACTCTAAATATCAAACTTTCTTTTACATAAACTCAAGGGTAACCACTCAAAAAACATCCAAATCTGAAATATATACTGTAATAAAAGAAGAAACAGAGGGAAACATCATAGAATACTACCACACAGAAGTAACAGACAACAACAAAAAGGCAAAGAAACAATGGAGACACAGCCTTACCAGAAAACTAAAGACAGAATGACAGGAAATCCTCACATATCAATAATCACCCTGAATGTAAATGGACTGAACTCACCAATAAAGAGACACAGAGTAGCAGATTGGATCAAAAAACTAAACCCAACCATATGCTGCCTACAAGAGACACATCTCAGCTACAAGGACAAGCATAGACTCAAAGTGAAAGGGTGGAAATTGACACTTCAAGCAAATGGTACCCAGAAAAAATCAGGTGTAGCCATAATGATTTCCGATGAAACAGACTTCAGGGTGAAAAAGATAACAAGAGACAAAGATGGACATTTCATAATGGTAAAGGGGACTATACAACAAGAAGACATAACAGTCATCAATATTTATGCCCCCAATCAGGGAGCACCGAAATATACCAAGCAACTACTAACAGAACTAAAGGGAGAAATTGACCAAAACACAATTATACTAGGGGACTTAAATACATCATTGACAGCTATGGATAGATCATCCAAACAGAAGATAAATAACGAAATCGCAGCCCTAAATGACACATTAGAGGAATTGGACATAATTGACATATATAGAGCACTTCATCCTAAAACATCAGACTATACATTCTTTTCTAGTGTACATGGAACATTCTCAAGGATAGACCATATATTGGGACACAAAATCAGCCTCAGCAAATTTAAGAAGATTGAAATCATACCAAGCATATTCTCTGATCACAAAGCTTTGAAATTGGATATCAACTGCAAAAAGAAAGCAGGAAAAAACACAAATACATGGAGATTAAACAACATACTTTTAAAGAACGACTGGGTCAAAGAAGAAATTAGAGGAGAGCTCAAAAGATACATAGAAACAAATGACAATGAAAATACATCCTACCAAAATTTTTGGGATGCCGCGAAAGCAGTTTTAAGAGGGAAATTTATATCATTACAGGCCTATCTCAAGAAACAAGAAAAATCCCAAATAAATAACCTCATGTTACACCTTAAAAAACTAGAAAAAGAAGAACAAGCGAAACCCAAGGTCAGCAGAAGAAAGGAAATAACAAAAATCAGAGCAGAACTAAATGAAATAGAGAACAAAAAGACAATAGAAAAAATTAATGTGACAAAAAGCTGGTTCTTTGAAAAGATTAACAAAATCGACAAACCCTTGGCTAGACTCACTAAGATAAAAAGAGAGAAGACACTAATTAACAAAATCAGAAATGAAAAAGGGGAAGTTATCACGGACACCACAGAAATACAAAGGATTATCCAAGAATACTATGAAGGACTATATGCCACCAAATTTAATAACTTAGAAGAAATGGACAAGTTCTTAGAAACATATAGCCTTCCAAGGCTGAATCATGAAGAACTGGAAAATCTTAACAGGCCGATCACCAGTAAGGAAATTGAATCAGTCATCAAAAACCTTCCCAAAATCAAAAGTCCTGGACCAGATGGCTTCACCAGTGAATTCTACCAAACCTTCAAAGAGGATCTAATACCAATCCTGCTCAAACTCTTCCAAAAAATTGAAGAAAAGTCAGTACTCCCTAACTCATTTTATGAGGCCAACATTACCCTGATACCAAAACCTGGTAAGGACAACACAAAAAAAGAAAACTACAGACCTATATCTCTGATGAATACAGATGCTAAAATCCTAAACAAAATTCTAGCAAATCGAATACAACAATGCATTAAAAAGATTATTCATCACGACCAAGTGGGGTTCATCCCCGGGGCACAAGGATGGTTCAACATTCGCAAATCCATCAATGTGATACATCACATAAACAAAATAAAGGACAAAAATCATATGATTCTATCAATTGATGCAGAAAAAGCATTTGATAAGATACAACATGCATTTATGATTAAAACACTTACTAAAATTGGTATAGAAGGAAAATACCTCAACATAATAAAGGCCATATACGACAAGCCCTCAGCTAACCTCATAATTAATGGTGAAAAGCTGAAGCCCTTTGCTCTACGTTCAGGAACACGACAAGGTTGTCCCCTATCACCTCTGCTTTTCAACATAGTGTTGGAAGTCCTCGCCAGAGCTATCAGGCAAGAGAAAGAAATAAAAGGCATCCAAATTGGGAATGAAGAAGTTAAATTGTCACTCTTTGCAGATGACATGATGCTATACATAGAAAACCCTAAAGACTCCACCAAAAAGCTATTAGAAACAATCAATGAATATAGTAAAGTTGCTGGCTACAAAATCAACGTACAAAAGTCCATTGCTTTCCTATATACCAACAATGAAATCTCAGAAAAAGAGATAGAAAAAACAATTCCTTTTGCAATTGCAGCAAAAAGAATAAAATACCTAGGAATAAACTTAACCAAGGATGTGAAGGATTTATATGCTGAAAACTATAAGACATTTTTGAAAGAAATTGAAGAAGACACAAAGAAATGGAAAGACATTCCGTGCTCATGGATTGGAAGAATCAACATAGTTAAAATGGCCATATTACCCAAAGCCATATACAGATTTAATGCAATCCCCATTAAAATCCCAATGGCATTTTTTAAAGAAATAGAACAAAAAATCATCAGATTTGTTTGGAACCACAAAAGACCCCGAATAGCCAAAGCAATATTAAAAAAAAAGAACAATACTGGAGGTATCACACTCCCTGATTTTTCCTTGTACTACAGGGCTACAATAATCAAAACAGCTTGGTATTGGCGGAAAAACAGACACATAGACCAATGGAATAGAATTGAGAACCCAGAAATAAAACCACATAAATATGGACAGATAATTTTTGACAAAGAAGCTAAAAACATACAATGGACGAAAGACAGCCTCTTCAATAAATGGTGCTGGCAGAATTGGATAGCTACGTGCAAAAGAATGAAACTGGACTGCTATCTGTCACCATGTACCAAAATTAATTCAAAATGGATCAAAGACTTAAGCATAAGACCTGACACAATAAACTGCATTGAAGAAAACATAGGTACTAAACTTATGGACCTTGGGTTCAAAGAGCATTTTATGAATTTGACTCCAAAGGCAATGGAAGTAAAAACTAAAATAAACAAATGGGATTATATGAAACTGAAAAGCTTCTGCACAGCAAAAGAAACTATTGACAAAATAATGAGGCAACCAACTGAATGGGAGAAGATTCTCACAAACAGTTCCTCTGATAAGGGGCTAATATCCAAAATATACAAGGAACTCATGAAACTCAACAACAAAAAAACAAACAACCCAATTGAAAAATGGACAGAGGACCTGAAGAGACATTTCTCCAAAGAGGATATACAAATGGCAAATAGACATATGAAAAAATGCTCAACATCGCTAATCATCAGAGAAATGCAAATGAAAACCACAATGAGATATCACCTCACCCCAGTCAGAATGGCTTTCATCAACAAAACAAATAGTAACAAGTGTTGGAGAGGCTGTGGAGAAAAAGGAACTCTCATACACTGTTGGTGGGAATGCAGACTGGTGCAGCCGCTATGGAAGGCAGTGTGGAGGTTCCTCAAGAAATTACGAATAGAATTACCATATGACCCAGCAATCGCTCTCCTGGGTATCTACCCCAAAAATATAAAAGCATTTCTCTATAGAGACACGTGTACGCCAATGTTCATTGCAGCTTTGTTTACGGAGGCCAAGACATGGAAACAACCAAAATGTCCTTCGATAGATGAATGGATAAAGAAGTTGTGGTACATATACACAATGGAATACTATTCGGCGTTAAGGAAAGATGATATAGGAACATTTGTGACAACATGGATGGATCTCGAGAGAATAATGCTAAGTGAAACAAGTCAGACAGAAAAAGCAGAGAACCCTATGATTTCACTGATATGTGGTATATAAACCAAAAAGAACAAGACAAACAAATGAGAAACAAAAACTCATAGACACAGACAATAATTTAGTGGTTACCAGAGGGTAACGGGGTGGGGGGTGGGTGATGAGGGTAAAGGGGATCAAATATATGGTGATGGAAGGAGAACTGACTCTGGGTGGTGAACACACAATGGGATTTATAGACGATGTAATACAGAATTGTACACCTGAAATCTATGTAAATTTACTAACAATTGTCACCCCAATAAAATTAATTAAAAAAAAGAAAAAAAAAAAAAAGAAAATTAAATGATAAGAATTAAAGGTTCCTATCACTAAATAAATATGTTAAAGAAATCAAAAAAAAAAAAAAAAAAAAAAGCTAGTCAAAGCTTTAAAGAATTGTACAAAACAGTCCAAAATGTATTATGCAAATTATGCTAACTGGCAGTTATTCAATTAAAGTTTAGTTAAATAAACAAAAAAAAAGAAGAAGCAGCTTAGAGACTCTCAGCTGATAGTCAACAAGGATATGAGCACCTCAGTCCTATAAATGCACATTACTAAATTTTGTCAAGAATTGAAATAAGCCTAGCAATGGATTCTCCCCTAGAATTTCCAATTATTAGTTCAGGCCAGTTGACTTTTTGATTTCAGCCTTGTGAGCAGAGAATTTAAGCCCAGCAAATTTATAAACTTCAGAATTGTGAGATAATAGGTAAGTATTTTTTTAAACGGCTACATTTGTGGATATTTTCTTCCAGAAGCAATAGCAAATTAATACAAACACCTACTGAGAAAAAATAAAACAAAACTCCTTTTGTCAAAATATGGAGAAATATTAGTTGAACACAAGATTAACTAGCTAGAGTAAGAAAAGATTTGGTAACTTCTTTAGCACAAGAGGAGATCTGTTGAACAGAGAGATAGCAGGGTATTATAACTTTTAGTTCCCTTCCTCATCCATAGTCCTAGCTGAGTTTAAAGGTTTGGGATCTATAAGAAACAGGAACTAAGTTATTTGGAATTCAATCAGAGTATATTCCCAACTCATAAAATTTCTAACCCAAGTAAAAGGTAGCAAATAAAACAACACTAAACAATACGAAACAAAAGAACAACAACAAATAAGTGCCAGATTGTTAAATAGAAGTTAGTCTTGGTTGGAGCACATTATATCTTGAGGCAGTACTGTTCTCCATAATATGCAGTAATAAATGCGAATGAAAAGAAAAAAAATAAAATTTGAAAAACCAGAAAACAAACAAACAAACAAATCCTATGTGTAAAACAAAACTCTAGTAACTAGGAATTCTGAGAATTATAAATTTTTGAGTACACCATCGCTTCAGCTTGATAGGGGACTATGTAATGTGAGTAAAATACTCTGTTTAGGCCACAAAAATGAGCACCTGCTATCCACAAGGAAATTAGTCCTTATTTATATCTGAAGGTTGGAAAACCAGTATCCAATTAATATACGTATATGTATATATACTTATAGATTATCCTATATCATTACATGTTTATATATTATATGTTCGCCAGTGTGATGGGTATAAAATATTTCATGTTTGCCAACTTGATGAGTATGAAATTACACATATGTACATGTATAAAGGTGTATATATAGACATTTATACATATATGTATGTATGTGTCTATATATAGTGTTTCCCTGAAAATAAGACCTAGCCGGACAACCAGCTCTAATGCATCTTTTGGAGCAAAAATTAATATAAGACCCGGTCTTATTTTACTATAAGACCGGGTATTATATAATGTAATATAAGACCGGGTTTTACATAACATAACATAACATAACATAACATAACATAACATAACATAACATAACATAACATAACATAATATAATACCAGTTCTACATAATATAATATAATATAAGACTGGGTCTTATATTAGTTTTTGCTCCAAAAGACACATTAGAGCTGATTGTCCGGCTAGGTCTTATTTTCATGGAAACACGGTAGAAAGAGACACACAGACACACAGACAGACACACAGACAGAAACCAAACATTACAAGGGAGAAAAAAATGTGATGAAACAGAATAAGATTTTCATTAGAAAAAAAAAAGCTTAAATTTTGGTAGAGGATGCACAAATCAATGACTCTTTGAAATATGCATTTAAATAGAAGAGAACAAGTGAAGGAAGAGTTAAATGCAATAGTGAATGCAAGAAATAGAAAATGGCCAATTATAGTTATCATAATATATGGCACAGTGTTCAATGGATACAATAGAAAACATTTAATGATGTAGAATAAACTTCTGAAGTTTTCTCTTAATTAAGAGAAGAAAACCACAAAAGTTATTATAGCAAGCAAAAACTAATTTTAGATACAAATGATGAATCTTACTTATGAACAATAGAAACTCAACAGGAGAAAAATATCATAAAAGATAAATTCAGTTAAAAGTATATTTTGATGCAAAATTACACGCCCCTAAATAAAAAGAATTGCATTTACTCCAAGGATAAATATGCACAGATCATTCAGATAGAAAAATGAGTTGTATAACATAGGGAAAAAGTGCTTTATCTTGGCAGATTTGAATAGAAGATGAATTATCGAAAAGTTACATAAGATATTTAGCTTTAAGAAGGAATAGAGGATTTGAAATAATTTATATTTCATATGTTTCAAATGGAAGCTATTACTATCGTATGTGTATAAGAGTATTTTGAAATCTCCTGGGGTGGCTGGTTAACTCAGTTGGTTAGAGTGCAGTGCTCTTAACAACAAGGTTGCCGGTTTGATCCACAGTGGGCCACTGAGAGCTGTGCGATCCACAACTAGATTGAAACAACTACTTGACTTGGAGAGCTGATGGGTTCTAGAAAAACATACTTAAACAAAAGTTTTGGGGAAAAAAAAAAAAAAAAAGAAAGAATATGTTGAGATCTCCATGTGATAATATGTTACCCAACAGAGAAATACTTAGTCACTACAGAAAATATATAACATATAATTCAAGGAGATATATTTAGTCCTAAAGTGATTATTATAGCCTTAAGAAGAGAACTTAGGAATCATTGTACTGAGCTGTTTTCAATCTTTTGGAGAGTATCCAAATTGTACCCCAAAAATAAGAAACATGTAATCAGCTACACAAATTATAGACCTAGAGAAAGGTATTAAATTGTGGTAAATTGCTGAAAATTTAGAGAATCGATCTGTAGTTTTCCCCCAGAAATATGTATATAAAACAGCACATCAAAATAAACCAAAAGAATCAATGATATTTGTTTTGTTTTGTTTTTAACCCATTAGTAATTCCACATAGAAGCAGCATACCATAGAATTAACAGAACAGTGATCACTAACGGACCTAACCCAGCTTTTCATGTGGTATAACAATGTATTTCTGCAATATATCCAGTAAATTCACAGCTTTTGAACAACTATAAATTTGCCAGTAAACACATTTCTCACATCCATTTCACTAATTAAACCACTTATCTATCAATGATAGCTGATATCTATAACATCATTAGGCTTAGTTAAGGCTTTGTTAAGACTCCTGTTGGCGATCTCAGAAAAAGATTAAGGTGATAATAATTCCACCTAAATCGTGAACATTTTAATAACTATCAACCATCTTTGAGGTTTGTATAACTAATTAGGTAAACTGAATGTCCCTAATGAAGATAAAATTAACAGACACCTAAAATGCACATATACACATTGATCATACCATGTTGGTGTTGAGGCAGGGGAAACTGTCTCCTTACTCCTTCAGCTGTTCTGTATGATTAAATTATTCCAATGACATGCAGGAGAACATCAAATTTTAATATGTAAGCAAGGGGAATCCATATGCCTATGAAAATGCCAAAGACAATAAGGCAATATCAGTTATATACTTATGTCCCTGTGGACTGAGAGGGAGGTAGGCAATTCACAGGTAGGTGAGGCAGAGCAAATATTTGGTAAATAAATTCTCCCAGGGCACCCAGAACAATGGGGCAAAAAGGGGAATCTAGAGGAACAGATTTTTGCTTGGATTCTCCCTGTCTGCCACACTTCATTCAGATGTACTAGGTGAATATGCTAAGGTTCCCTTCCTGACGCCCCTTTTTCTGTCTGAATAGTTTTAAGCATGTAAGGGGGAGGTAAAAAAAATCTTCTTCATTTGTCGGGTTTCAGTTGTTTTGAACTTAAAATAATCTGCATCCTATGGGGTCATATTCTGGGGAGACTCACTTCCAACCTCAACATTGGGAAAAAAATATAAACACCACCTTATTGTGGAATTCATGTCAGGAAGACAGCTTTGAAACTGAGTCTGTCTTGAATCTTTTTCTTAATAGCTCTGAGCCTCAAGTCCATCATACATGAAATAGATATAATACTGGTCACCCACACAGTATTGTAAATATTAAATTAGATAATGAAGTAAAATAAGAAATGAGCATGGTGCCTGGCTTGTCACAAATTGCAGGTGTTTTGATTATTATATAAGGATACTTTTGGGGAGAAGATAACTCTAAAATTTACCTGCGAAAATACTTTAATATTTGTGTACACAGCTCCTGAGACATGATCTCACCTATATATGATTAAAGACTTTGTCCCAAAGTTCATAATGAAGTATTCTGGAGCCCATACAATTAATCTCCTCAAATGTATTTAATAATGGATCATTCTTAAAAGATTTGATGCAAAATCAAAATTAGTCTACATATAGTGAGATACTTATGTAAAATCATCTGGATCAGCGAAATATTAAAACTAGACTGAGATAGTGATTTTTTTTCTTCTTTGCATTTTTATGTAGTTCCCTAAATATTTATAAAACACATATAAAACTGCTATGAGGACATACGAGAGACCAATGATTATATTCATACTCCAAAGGTCCTGTTTTATTGTTATTTTACTGAGCCCTTTGATGAGTTTGGGCTTGACGTTGGGGGGCATATATGGGAAAAGAGAGAATTAGGTACTACAAAGGCCAATCTGCAAGTGATGCAGTAAAGAGGGTAGTGGGTGCAGAAAAACAGAAATGGGGCTTTTAAGATGTCAGAAAGTCACAAAGTCTTCTATATGCCCTTTTTGTTAGCTTATAAATCTTCAGAAATTTTTGCCAAAATTCCTGACATTCTTGGAGGAAGGATGGTATTTGTAACCAAATGAAGGGGATGAATTTGGAACATCTCGTCCACTCACTGTAAAGCATTGTCAACCTAGGCAGAAGAGAAAGGCAGGAAAAATCAATCTCCGGTTACTTGAAGAAGTCTTAAGGAACTGTGGATTTAGAATTCTACAGGCCTTGGAAAAAGCAGGGAATTAAGCTTCTCCAAAGGACAAAGGGGCCCCAAATAATATCTAGGATGCAAAACAAAATGTAACACATCTTATTATTTATTCTTTAAACTAGATCAAATGATGCAGTTATAACAGACCCTCGCTAAAGCTATCTCTATTTGATATTTTCAAAACTATGTAAGCAAAGCAATTTTTAATGAAGAAGTCATCATCTGTGTCTGGTTCTGTTACTAGTGATTGATTTTTCTCATGAGGGGTCATTGTTTCCTGCTTCCTAGAAAGCCTGATAATTTTATTCGTTTTTAGATATTGGTATTTATTGGTTGCTGAATACTTTTGCATTCCCTTAAATATTTCTGTGCTTTGTTCTTTGATGCAGTTAAATTACTTGGAATAGTTTGGTACTTTTTATCCTGGCTCACTCACTCTCTCTGCTTGTCTGTCTATCTATAATCTATCTATCTATCTATCTATCTATCTATCTATCTATCTATCTATCTATCTATCTAGAACAGAGCAGTCTTTAGTCTAGGAGTAATTTTGCCGTACTTGGAGACAATGCCTTTTTGAATACTCTATCCAATATCCCATATATTATGAGGTTTGTCCACAACTGCTGGTTGAAACACAAACTATTTCCAGCACTTTGCGATCACTGGAGCTTCTTCTGTGTGTGTGTGTGTGTGTGTGTGTGTGTGTGTGTTCCTAGTGGCTCTTTTTCTAGCAATGAAGTTTCCTCATATGTGGATGCTGATCAATTCTCAACTGAAGACTTCAATGGAACCTTCGGTAGATTTCCATAGCACCATCTATCTGCACCTCTCTCTTCTTAGTATAGTGCTGTCATCCCCACTTACCTGTCCTAAAAATTCTAGGTGCTTGGCCAATCTGAATCTTCAATTTGTTCTCTTCAATTCATGGAGACTGCCTGGATCTATTTGGGTTTTCCCACCTTGACAGTGTCCTGATTCTCTCCAAATAGTAAGTTGAGGCAATTGTAGGCCTCAGCTTGTTTTTCGTTTTTTTTCTTTTGGGATCACTGCCCTATGCTTCCAGTAGTCCAATGTGTAATAATCAGAAGGTGAATGTTGAGTTTGTCACCTCTGACTCTCTTTCACTCCCTGTGTTTCTGAACTCATACACTTAGTAGGCCATAATCTCTGTCTGGATTATATTTCCTTCTGGATGGAAACTGCTGGAGCAATGTTTTGGGTTTTAAAATGTAATTAATGAAATTTTATTCAATCTAAATGGCCAAAGGGACAGAAATAAATTCTTTGCTGATATAGCACTAAGCAGTTGTGGCAAACAAAATAACTGAAAAGTAGTGGTAGAAACAGAATAGATTCCTAAAATAGTTTGAGAAAGAAAGATAAAGCTACCTAAAGTGGATAGAGATCAGCCCAAAATTCATTTAGTTTACACTATGAGTAAAACATCTCATAGCTGATCCTTAGGGAAGAGCGTAGTTAAATTTTAAATTTACATGGCACATATATGTAAAGTGAGAAATAGAGAAACATAACTTACGAATAAAAGGAACACATTATTTTGAGAATTACAAGTCCATGTCTACATATTTCTACCCCCAATACCAAAGCCCAAATGATATGTTCTGTCAACAATTACTACTTTGATTACAGCCTTAGATGAGTAAACAACTTGGTAACATACAATAAAAAATATAAAGGTTTATTATTTTCAATCTACTATATATTTACTAAATTATAAATTGCATGGTTTTGAGAGTTTTGTTCAATGCTGTATCCCTATGAAATCACTGAAGACCTTAAAGAGCATCATTTTTAATTGTACAAAAACAAAGTTGGTGTACCAACCCTACCCAATTTTAAGGTTTACAAAAAAGCTGAAATAAACAAGATAATGTAGTACTGACGTGACTATAAACAAACAAATCAATGGAAGAGAATGGAGAAACAAGAAAGAGTGCCATAAAACAACACATACATACACATACACAGAGACAGAGAAAGAGAGAGTCTTTTTTTTTTTTTTTAAACAATGTGTCAGAACATTTAACGAGCAGATGACAGTGTTTTCAGCAAATGATACTGGATAGATTTATTGGAAAAATAGAGATCCCTGCCTCAAAATACACATTAAAATTAATTAATTACCATTATGGATGTAAAAGAAAAATGTAAAACCAAACGTTTCTAGAAAAAATATAGGAGAATGTTTTCACTACCTTGATAAGATGATTTCTTAAGACACAAAAAACATTAATGATACAAAATTATGAAATAGATTAATCTAAATAAAGCATATCTATTTACAAAAGGACCCCATTATAAGAAGAAGACGAATGAGAAAAAAACATTCATAGAACACATACTTGATACAAGATATATATCTAAAATATATAAGCAATTCATAAAGATCAATAACATAAAGATAAGACAATAAAAAGTATCAACTGTTTTCTTCCCACTGAATGTGTCCAGACACAAATGAATTATTTTGTCCTCTGTGACATGTTGAAGTGAACAAAGAAACTCAATTGATAATCTGCCAATTAGGTATTGGATATCTACAGAATTTTAATAATAATAATTGTAACAATAAGCAGACATATACTTAGGATGTATACCTGGCATACATAATTGCAAGCATATGATTTATTTGTATTATTTCAGTTAATCTTTAAAATAACCATATTGTATTATATATATTTTATATACGTTGAAATTGAGACACAGCTTTTAAGTACCTTTATTTATATCAAATCTAGTTTGATCAAATCACATTTTAAGTGTAAGTTATATTATCCTATAGTTTCTAATTGTTTAGAGACTTTTTAATCAAGAAAAATTTATACTTTCATTCATTCACTTATTCAAAAAAATTATCTGAATATCTGTTCTATTCCAGACATTAGGCTAGTAAATTCAACGGTGGCAGAAACAGGTGAGAAACCACTGATAAATAATATGTGATTTCTAGTTTGTTTTTATTCAATTTTCTTTTTAGTCTATAAAGACTGAAGTAATAGTCTATATTTAGAACTCCTTTACAGTACATCACCATGAAGTTTCCTTACTAATAATAAATATGTTGAGATTTGTAAATGATAACGCCTTACAAAGCGCTATCTGAGTTTTTTTTTATATATATATAACTGCTTTAAGTGGCAGCTGCTGAACAGAATTTTACTTTTATTGGGTTTGTTGTATTTAATTAGGAAAAATTATGAAGGATGTTTTATATTCCTTTTTGACCTCAGGGTGTGATGAGCATGACAGATACTACAAAAGATTTTCACTTAGTGAGACATTTTGCAAAGATTTGCATGGGGAATCATATTAATAAAAGTAAAAACTATTGAGCATATAATTCCCTATGTACATTTTCAAAAATTAACTCCAGTGGGTTAATTTTTGATTTGGGAGACAACTGAATTGGTCACAGATTTACTTTTTAGCAGACATTTTTGGGAAGTAATAAATAATAAGCTTTCCCAGAATAAAATAGCAAATGAGGGAAATAGTCATTGTTACCTTCTAAATTTAATTTTTTCTTATGATCCCAGAAGTGAAATTCATGGTGCACAAAAGACTAAGATGAATACTGTTTAAAATCATAATGAATTTTAACAAACTGAATGAAATATAATTTTGACAAAGCTAAATATACCAAATACCTTTATCCATAAATCTTTAAAGGAGTTAAAATAGACTTTTGAAGTTTACAATAATCCAATTTAATTAGAAATAATTAAGTTGATAATGAAAATATTACAGAGATGCTAATAAGAAACATTAAATAACCCAAAGCAATCATAGATTCAATGCAATCCCTATCAAAATATGAATGACATTTTTCACAGAACTAGAACAAATCATCCTAAAATTTATATGGAACCACAGAAGACCTCTACTAGCTAAAACAACTTTGAGAAAAAACAAAGTTGAAGGTATCATGCTACCTGATATCTACCAAGCTATATTACAAGCCCATAGTAATCAAAACAACATGGTACTGGCATAAAAACAGACTCATAGATCAATGGAAAGAATAAAGAGCCCAGAAAGAAGCCCATGCCTACAATGTCAATTAATCTATGACAGAGGAGGCAAGAATATACGATGGGGTAAAGACAGTCTCTGCAATAAATGGGGTTGAGAAAGGTGGACAGATATATGCATTTCTTATATCATATTCAAAAATAAACTCAAAATGGATTCAAGATTTAAATGTAAGTCCTGAAACCATAAAACTCCTAGAAGAAAGCATGGGTAGTAAACCCTTTCTTACTGCTCTTAGTAACATATATATATATGTATATATACATATATATATACACACACATATATTATGTACACTCATATATACATACATATATATGAATATATATATATTCATATATATATATAATATATATAATATATATATTTGAATATGTCTCCTTGGGCAAGAAAAACAAAGCAGAACAAACAGGACTACAGCAAACTATAAAGTTTTCGCACAGCAAAGAAAACCATCAAGAAGATGAAAGGACAACTTACTGAATGGGAGAACATATTTGCCAATGATACATACGATAAGGGGTTAATATCTAAAATATGAGGTTGAACAATTAAGTTTGCTAACTCATCCTAGCAAAAGTGCTCTATACCTCATTGCTGAATATCACTATGGTCACCTTCTAAATACTCCCCTTGGGAAGCTATGCACCAAACCCGGTGCCTAGTCCACCCTTCAAAGCAATTTTGGAACTCTTTTTCTGGAACAGCCATCGGAGCTGCCGTCATACTATGCTTGATGTACTGGATGTCATCAAAATATCTTTTTCTCAATATTTCCTTTATCTTCAGGTAAAGAAAGAAGTCATTAAGTGCCAGATCAGATAAGTAGGGAGGGTGTTCCAATACAGTTATTTTTTTTACTGGTTAAAAACTCCCTCACAAATAGTGCCCTGTGAGCTGGCGCTTTGTCGTGATGCAAGAGCCATGAATTGTTGGCGAAAAGTTCAGGTCATCTAACTTTTTCATGCAGCCTTTTCAGCACTTCCCAATAGTAAACCTGGTTAACTGTTGGTCTAGTTGGTACAAATTCATAATGAATAATCCCTCTGATATCATGAAACGTTAGCAAAATCGTTGCAACACGTTCATGAACTTAATTGTCAGACCCTGTATATCAGGAACTCATACAACTTAACAACAAAAAGACAAACAAGCTGTTAAAAACTGGGCAAAGAACCTGAATAGACATTTCTCCAGACATATAGATGGCCAATAGACATATGAACTGATGCTCAACGTCACCAATCCTCAGGTAAAGCAAATCAAAACCACAGTGAGATATCACCTAACACCTGTCAGAATGGATATATCAACAAATCAGCAAACAGCAAGTGTTTGCCAGGATGTGGAAAAAAGTGAACCTTGTGCATTTTTTTTTGAAATTGTAAATTGGTGTAGCCACTATGGAAAATAGAACAACCATGTTACTCAGCAAACTCACTTCTAGGTATTTGTCTGAAGAAATCTAAAAACACTAATTCAAAAAGTTACATCTATCACTATGTGCATTACAACATTGTTTACAATTGTCAAGATATGGAAGCTACCTAATTGTCCATTGATAGATAAATGGATAAAGAAGAAGTGGCATATATATACAATGAAATATTACTCAGCCATAAAAAAAATGAAATCATATGTGCTACAACATGAATAGACCTAGAGGGTATTATGCTAAATTAAGTAAGTCAGACCAAGAAAGATAAATACCATATAATTTCATTTATGTGTGGAATCTAAATACAAAATAAATGAACAACAAAACAGAAGCAAACTCATAGATACGGAGAACAAACTGATGGTTGCCATCTGGGAGGGGTGGTGGGAGGCTGGGTGAAAAAAGTAAAGGGATTAAGAAGGACATGTTGTCAGTTACAGAATAGTCACAAGGATGTAAAGTACAGCATAGGGAATATAGTCAATGATACTGTAATAACTGTTTGGTGTTGGGTTGGGTACTAGACTGGTCAGGGGGATCACTTTGTAAATTATATCAATGTCTAACCATTAAGCTGTACACCTGAAACTTACATAATATTGAATGTCAACTGCAACTTAAAAACAAAGTTAAAAATGAAAAATTTAAATGCAAGTTATGCTAAAAAAGAAACATTAAATACTTGCTAAAAGACACAAAAACCTGTGTTTCTAATAGTGGTAATATTACCTGTAAAATACTTTATTTTTAAAATATTGTTAATGTAAAGTAAGACAAAAATGCATATATTCTGTATTCAGAAATGCCTAGTGTTCAATATATGATTGTTAAAAACTGGAAATTTATGATGCCAATAAAATAACACTATACATGCTAATATAATGAATACATTTTCTTCAGATTTGTTATTGCTATTCATTTATGATATACTCCTAAGCCAATATTACTACTGTTAGTACTAATACGAATAATAAATTTCAGAAAACATTCATGTCCATATGTCAAGATTCTGTCGAATTCAACTAATCAGGAGTCATCTAGGTAAATGAACTTAAAAAAAGTGGTTAGAGTGATAAATAGATATCACAAAAACTGATCATCCTTTATGTGTGTGGGCCCCAGCACGGGCTATTATGTGGATGTGTATTTCCAATGAGAAAGCACATGAGAAACACATTAAAAATGAGCAATATAAATACTAGTACGTGGCAAACTGCCATCTGATAAAAAGTTAGAAAATGAAGCAAATAGATAAACTTGCAATGATATTGAAGAAATTTAATGTAGAAAAGTTAAATTTAACTTGGGAGCCCTAAAATACTACTCTATGCTATCATACACATACAATATAAAGAATGTCAGTGAAATTGTCATATAAGATGATTAGAAAGAAGAATGAACAATATTTTCCATCTTTGAATTACTAATATGAGATGGAATAAAATATATGCACTCCCCACATAATTCTGGGTTGTGTGTGTGTCTGTGTGTGTGTGTGTGTGCGTGTGTGTCAGGGAGGGAGGGGGGATTACATGTGACTGGAAGATTTACACACATGTTTGGATATGGAAAAGTTCAAGTCCACTTAAACAGATGATAACTTTTAGATTTAATATGCTATAATTTCCATTAAATAATATTCAATCATTTTAAGTGTATAGTTGAATAGTTGTTTTTGTAAATTATCTAGTCTGATAAACTCCAATATAACTATATCACTGAAAAATATTCCCTCTTGCCTTTTTGCAGTCAATTCCCTAATCTCTGGCCCAAGACCATTGATTTTTTTTTCTCTTCTAGAATTTTATGGAAATGGAATCATTTATACTGTAGTATAAAAGACAGTCTTTTTGCTCAGCTTGAACTTAAAGCAATGCTTTTGAGATTCTTCAGTGTTGTTTCATATGTTAATGTTTCATTCTTTCAAATCACTTAGAATTCCATAGTAGTGATAGCTCATAATTTACCTGGCCACCAGTACATGAATTCTAGTTTTTGGCTAATAATACCAATACTGAAAACATATGTACGAAAGACTTTGTGTGTGACCTATCATGTTTTTATTTCTCTTTAGTAATTCAAAGTGGAAGATAGATGTCTTATGACAGAGAAACATTTAACTTTATACATTACTGTGATAACTGTATTCTAAAGTTGCCAAAGATGATTCCCACCAGGAAATATGACAGCTCCACATTTCATTCACATTTGCATTTTTCGATCTTTTTTAAATGTAGCTATTATAGTGAGTATGTAGATGTACTTCGTTTTGGTTTTCATTTTCTTTGCCCTGGTGACTAGTTTCACTGACTATCTTTTTAGGTGCTTATTGGTTACTTGTATATCTGTTTTTATAACCTTACTATTGAAAACATTGTATCACTTTTTTTTCAAATACCAGGTTTGTTTTCTTATTGTGTATAATGTTTTTATATAATATGGACATGGTCATTTTGCAAATATAACTTTGTAAATATGTTATCTCTGTGGCTTGTGAAGTCTCTTTATTTAGGTTTTGAGAACAACTTTTTCAATGTTGATAGCATTAATTTCTTTTTTAAATTTTGCTTTTGGTACTTTTTGAGAAATCTTTTCCCTATCAATGTCATAAATATTTATTCTATGTTTCCTTCCAGAAGCTTAATAATTTTAGCTCCATTTAGGTATATGATTTATTTCAAAGTAATTTTTCTGTGGAAAATTTGTTGGACTCATAAATATGGGTTTAGTACTAGACTGGTTAATTTGTTACATTTATATCAGTTTATTTATTTATTTATTTGTTACCAATACTATACTCTCTTCATTAGTGTAGCTTTACAGTAAGTCTTAAAATTAAGTAGTGTAAGTTCTTCAACCTGTTTCATTTTCAAAGTGGTTTTGAACATTCTATATCTTTTACATTGCATATATATTTTAAAAGAAACTTGCTGATTTTTTAAAGAAATGCTGGCTAGGATTTTGATTTATATTTAGTAGAATCTGTACCATTCTGTGAAGAATCGCTCTTGTAACAATATTGAGTCTTCCATTCCATGAATATGGTATGGATCTTTACATCTTTGATTACGCACACAAATGCTGTAAAGTTTTCAGTCTATAAGGTTTGAACTTTTTTTAATACATATTTTAAACGTGTTAATTTCGATTCTAATGTCAATTAATGTTATGCCATTGTCTAACTGCCTGCATTGTTTAATTGCATTTAGAAATATATAATTTTTATACTAAACTTAAATACTTTGACCTTATTAAATTTACTTATTAGTTCTACTACATTATTTGTAGATCAAGGTTTTCTACATAAATGATAATGTGATCAAGAAAGAAAGACATTTTACATTTGTCTTTTCATTTAATATGTCTTTTGTTTCATTTTCATGCTTCATTGCACTGGTTAGGACTTAAAGTACAATTTTAGGTAGTTATTGTAAAAATAGATAAATTGGCTTTTATTTTTCTTAAGAAAAAACAATTCAGTATTTCACCAAAATGTAATATTAGCCATAGTTTTTCCAGAGTCCTTTAGTAATTATTATGTTATGTGAATATAATAAATTGGGTATTCATATTTATATTTATATTTATCATTTGTAGATTTATATAATGTAAAATTATACATTAATATATTTACATATATTTTATAGAATTGTAATATTTTATAATATGATATATTAAGTACAACATAATTTTATGTACATAAAATTATATAATAATTTGAAGTTTGGAAATTGGTTGCCTACACATTTGTAATCATGTCTTCTGATAACTTGATCTTATTATTACAATAAAGTGTTTATATTTAATTTAAAATACTTTTTGTGACCTATTTTTATGATATCACTATAGTTACTAGAGACTTCTTATGTTTAGTTTAAGAGCTATATTTTTCCAAGCATTGTTCCAGCCTATCAGTAAATTTACATTCGAAGTAAGTCTCATAGGCAGAAAAGAGTTATTTTTATTGTTTCTGACAAGCTTGGTCTTTTAATCACAGTTCTTAATTCAATAATGTTTAGTGCAAATTATTATTATGCTTGAGTTTGGGTCTACTTTTATTTATTTATTTTTTTTCCGATGTGTCGTATCTCGGGTTTTGTTGTTATGTCCCTTCCTTGCATTCTTTCATTTTAATTATTGAAGTACTTTTAGAATTCTACTTTCATTTTCCTATTTTCCTTTTAGCTCTACTTCTTTGAAATAATGTGTGCTCTATTGATTAAAATGTAGCTCCTTAATTTCACTATATATATTTATATATATACATATATAAATATAGATATACATATATAAATATATATGTATATAAGTGTATATATGTGTATATATATATATATATATATATATATATATATATATATATATATATTTATTTATTTATAGGTAGACATCTCTGGCTCTTTTCATTCTTGCATTTCTTCCAGCCACATTTTTTCCCGTTTGTCTCCATGGCAAGGAGAATGCAGTGTTTGTTTTGTTCTTTTGCTTTACTGGTATCCTTGTGCCTCTGCAAGTGTCATGTGACTGCACTCAACCTTAGGCTAAAAGCTACCTGTGGGGGAAGCTATTCTGTATACTCCTTCCCAGTCATATATGATGCCGGACAATTAAGTTTGCAAACATATCCTAGAAAAAGTGCTACATACCTCAGTGCTGAATATCACTACAGTCCCTTCCAAGCACTCCCCTTGGGAAGCTATGCACCGATGCCAGCACCTAGTCCACCCTTCAAAGCAATTCTGGAAGTCTTTTCCTGGAATGGCCATCAGAGCTGCCGTCATATTACACTTGATGTCCTGAATGTCATCAAACTATCTTCTTTTCAATCTTTCCTTTATCTTCAGGTAAAGAAAGAAGTCATTGGGGGTCAAATCAGGTGAGTAGGGAGGGTGTTCGAGCATCCTTTATTGGAACAGTTATTTGTTTGCTGGCTAAAAACTCCCTCACAGACAGTGCCGTGTGCATTGGTGTGTGTGTGCCGTGTGTGTTGTTATGTAAGAGCCATAAATTGTTGGCGAAAAGTTCAGGTAATCTAATTTTTTCCCACAGCTTTTTCAGCACTTCCAAATAGTAAACTTCGTTAACTGCTTGTCCAGTTGGTACAAATTCATAATAAATAATCCCTCGGATATCAAAAAAGGTTAGCAACATCATTTCAACAGTTCTGGAACTTAATTGTCAGACTTCATACTCCCTACCAGAGTCTGTGTTTTTTCTCCAATTTATTGCAATAGAGATTTGTTTCTTGTGGAAAAGTCCTCTGGCAGAATCTTCAACTATCATTAACAGAAATGCAAAGGAAACTTCATTAAGTACGTGTTCAATTGATCTTTGAAAATAGAATTTCTAATGTATAAAAGTAAATATTAAATTGAAAAGAAAATAGGACAAACATTCAGTTCTATAATTTCCATTTTATTTTTAAAGATTTCAGTTTTTTTATGAAAAATTATTTTCCCTATAATTTCTTTTATCTAATAGCTGTATTTATTTTAATGCCCATGTTTATTGTCTTAAAATTTTGAATCACCTAATGGTCTGCTTCTTGTCTATTTTTTTCTCTCAAGGCTTTTGTTGTTTGTTCTTGTCTCTGATATCCATGGTGATTGCTTATTAAATGACAATATGTCTAAAATTACCAAATAATCTGAATGATGTTATCTTCCTTCATAAAGGTCAGATATTTCTTCAGTCAGGAATTTGGTGTATGGCTGCTTAATTTTATCCAATCCAGGGAAATAGATTGTGTTGTCAGTACTACGTAATTAAACTGGTTTTCACTTGTAATACAGGTATACATCTTTAAGGATCTCAGCTGGAAATCTGGGGAATTTCTTTTTTGGTGGTCTACGTATGCCACTTTTAACCCCGCTATCACTTGGAACTACTGAAATATATATTTAGCTTTTTAGTGTTTTAGCTGTGCCTTTACTTGATTATCTTTCAGTATCTTACTTTGTACATGTGCAGGTTCAAATTGATCAATGCCTCAGGGAAAAATGCATGCAGAATAGTGGACTAATTTATTTCCTGCAGTTTTCTATTCTCCAGGTCCACAGTCTCTCACTTCAAGTAAATTTAGTAGTCTCCATCTCAAATTCTTGTCTCCCTAGTTACACATGGTGCTGCTGCAAGCACTAAGCCTCTGTTCATTACTATGCTTCTAGCATTATAAATTATCAAATGGTCTGAGGGGAAAAGTGGCAGTGAATGTAGGATTCATCACAATATAACACCTCTTTCCAACATCCTACTTATTCAAGACTTAGCTGCTGGATATTCTCCAGTGTCTTCAAACACCTGTTTTGTTTCGGATACTGGATATTCTCTAATGCCTCCAAACACTGGTTTTCTTTGGTTTATTGTTCCAGCTTCTAGATTTATTATTATTGGGAGACTTAATCTAAACAAACTCCTCTGTCTTATGTTGCAGCAAAACTCTTTCAAAGTATTTAATATAATATACTTTATTCTTTGGAATCAAAAAGCAATATATGTTTAAGCCCTTCCAGTTTCAACATTTGCTCTATCTGAATGCCCTTGCATTCATGCAGATAAAGTGCCAGTTCTCATCTCCTTAGAACACCATGTTATAAAGGGTCAATAACAGCCAACATTTATATCAATTCTCTGACTCTTTCATACCACCTTCCCTAGAGTTAGCTGCTCTAGAGACAAGTGTTCCATGTCTTAAGAATTACAGGCAGGGCTTTACTATTTTACATTACATAATCTGGGTATCTAGCTTTGTCACTTGCTATATTGGTTTCCTTGCCTTCCCCACCCCTATTCCAACTGCTAAACCTATGCCATTCATTTATGGTGATGATTATTTCCCATTTAGACAGCAATTTCCATATATTAGTAAATTAATGCTAGCTGCAAAATTAATAGCCTCATAACATCAGTGGAATACCTATTTCTTGCTAATATCATATTCTGAGACAGACAGGCTCTCATGGAGAGTTCTCCTTTAAGTGATGACTAAGGGATTCATGTGTTTAACATCTTGTGGCCCACCATCCCCTAAAGCTGTGTCATGTACTACAATAGTTACTAGACTCATGTAGCTATTTAAATTTTACTAAATTAATTAAAATTATAAAAATAAAAATAAAAATCATTTATTTAGTTCTTAGCTCACGAGTTCCATTTCAAGTGCTCAGTATCCATGTGAGGCTAGTAGTGAGCATATTGGACAATACAGATATAGAAACTTTCCTTCACTGCTAAAAAAATTCTCTGATGCGGAGCTTCTCTAGAATCTACTAAAATTTCTTACTGGATTCTCTCCTTTGTCCAGCCAACAAATAAAGAAAGAGAGCCATCAGTTTCTAGAAGGACACTATATGACCAGATCTAGAGGTGGGGTATATCACTTTATACCACATTCCATTGAGCAGGCATCAGTCAAATACATCTTCCCAACTGTAAAGGAAGTGGAGAAATCTAATTTTTCGACCTACTTAGAAAACCTCACTGGTGAACAACTGATGTCTAACATATGCCAACAGTATTATTTTAGAAAGATTTAAAAAATGAAAATTAGAACATTTAGGAGGCTGTATGTATATACAGTAGTCAAAGAAAGGGAGAGGAAAGTTTTAGGCTTCTGACTTATACCAATAAAGGTGGAATTTACTAAGATGAAGAACACAAGTATATAAACATATGTAGGTCAAAAGTACAGTTTGGGCATACCTTGGAGCAAAGAAAATCACAAATGGAGTCTCTTAGAAGCCAAAACATTATTGTTTTTAGAAGGTAAGACTCTTCATTGTGCAAATAATGCTAAGAGCTCTAAATAGCAATGATTTAAAAATGTCTATAGGCTATTTTTCTAAAAATATTTGAAATGAAAGCAATAATATCTAAAAAACAATTGTCAGCATAACAATGTGTGGTCTTTATTCTCTTCTATTAATAACTATAAATCAGTTGCCCTAATATTGCATTTTTTTTCATTTTAAACCAGCATGGATTTGACTAGCAAATCTCTTTTGCCATACTTTTGGGAAGTTTATATCTTATAACTCAGTTGTAGGTTATGTCTGAAATAATTTCTAGAATCACTGTTCATTTGTAGGTGTTAGAAAAAATATTCCCCTACTGAAATAATTTGCCTCGATATGAACCAAATAAAGCATAAGATTAATATAGGTTTTTGTACTTTAGTAAGTATAATGCTAAATGGTAAAGTATTTAGTATCAGGGAAGCATTAACAACACAACTCCAGTTAAAGAATAGGTAAGGGGAAGTCCGAGTTATTACAAAGCAGAAAACATTTCCTAGTGACAGTTTATTCTGTGGATTGTCAAAGGATAAAGTTCATTTGAGGCCATATGCTTTCCTTATTCTCACTGCTTCATAAACTGAAGAAACTAAAATCATTCGTTTTAGAACTATGCAGTACAAAACATTGTTTTGAAGGGTCTACAGATGAATGCCAAGAGGTTATCCCACAGTGAAAATAATTGGATGCCCCAGAGGTTAGCTATTTTTTTCTTCTATTTTTTAGCTTCTGTTTACTTATCTCATTTCTAGGTTTTCTATCTTCCAAAATCCTCTTAAAAAGTAAAAGTATCAGCATAGTGACTGTAAGAAAAAATAGTAAGGTTGAGAAAGAAAACTGTGCAAACTGAGTAGAAAAATTTATTGTGATTAAAATGTGCTGTATAATTTTCTCTTACTCTTTTTTTTTAACTGTGAGTCATTTAAAGGAATACTAAAATGTTTTCTCTAAAGTTACTAAGAACAATACTACATATTATAGATTACTTGTAACAACTTATACTGATTTCAAATTTACCATTAAAATGTGACCTATTCTCTTTTGATTCTGGGTTATTACAAAATGCATACCATCAAGAATCTAGAATTTTTTACTATTATAATCTTACTGGTAGGATAATGCCTTGGTTTCCAGAATGAGCTCACATGATGGCTCTATTCCGAAACAAGAAATAGAGCCATTCAGTTTTCATTATCATACCAGAAAAGTGACACCGCATGTTATTTGATGCAAGTATTTCAGACTCTTTCTAAAAATTCTTGAAATGATTAAAGGCTTTCACTAGGTGATATATATATATATATACACACACATATATATATACACACATACATGTATACGTACATATGTATATATATTTACATGTATATACATTTATTTATTTACATTTATATACATGTATATGTATATATAATTTATTTATAAATATATAATTTATAAATATATAATTTATAAATGTATAATTTAAATGCATTTTATATTTATATGTGATATATATTTAAACACACACACACACACACACACACACACACACTCATATAGCTATGAGTACCAAACATTTGAAGTTCAAAAAATCCCTGTAAAAAAGAAAACAACCAAGGTAAAGACTGTACTGGGTGTTTTTCTCTGGATATCATCTTTAAAATATTAATATCATTTTCATTTCTCTTTCTCCTACAACCTGGAAATTTTATAGAGAACTGATATAAACTGATGCAATGCAATACTGAGACCCTATTACAGAAAGTGAAAACATTTATCTCTGGATAAACGTGCTGGGACAGTGCACACAATCCCTGATTAATGTGATGCATATGCATATTATTACATTTGTTAAATGACCATTTAATGTCTATACATGTATACTTCAGAGCATAATGTCCTTCAAATCCACATAGTTAAGATCAAATCTTGGTTCCAGCTCTTATTATGGGACCATGAGCAAGTTATTTTACCTATAGCTCAATTTTTTTTCATCAGGGAAATGGAGAAAATTAATTGCAACTGCCTCAGGATTTATATTAGAGTCTGAGTAAGGTGACTCAAGCTGTGTCTCTTGTCTAAGCAGCTTAGTACATTGTAGCTTTTGTCAACCTTAATTTTAACTAACACAATTTGGAAACTATACTAATGTGTCAAAAAGAATAAAAACATTTACTGTATAAATATTTATTGTAGACATTCGGAAAAAAAATCACATTGTCAAAAAGCCAATGTTTTTCTCTGAATAAAATCTACCAGCACATTTTTTAAAATGAATGTTTTTTAGTAAAGAAAAAAAGAATACTTTCCTTAAGACTTTTAAATAGTATCTCAAACAATTGGCCACTTCGTTCACATAATAAATACAAATTAATTTTCATTAACAAGAATTTAAGTGAAAGTGTCTATCATACATTATTATGTTCAATTGTTGTAAAACACCTGCCCTATAAAATTCAATATGAAAGCATGATAGATAAAACATTCAAAATTAGATGGAAAATCTTGTATTGTTTGCAGGTGATGTAAATTTAAGAAAAGAGAAATCCTAAAGATGCAATTGCTTATATATTTGCTCTGATTAGAAAGTAGAAAAACCATTGGATTCAAACTAATTTAGCATGAAAATTTTCTGTTTTTAAAAAAGCAGTCAGAAAATATCACAGACAAGAGTTAAATAAGCTAAATTTAGTTAAATAAACAATAAAAAATTAGAATAAAAGTTATGAGAAATATTCAGAAATCTTTAAACAAAAAGCTACAAACTTTACTGAAGGACACAAGAATGATTTGCCAATATGGATAGTCTGTTACTAAATGGAAAGAATTAGCATGAGAGTAATTTGTAATAATGATAATAGCCAACACATATTGAGTTTTTGGTTTGTGGTAGAAATTAAAACACTGACTTACATAGATTAATGCATGTATTTCTCCCAGCAGTCCTATGAGGCAGATGGTAACATGAGCTTTAATTTAAGTAGGAAACTGAGACACAGAAGGAGCTGAACTAACTTGC
This sequence comes from Rhinolophus hipposideros, assembly GCF_964194185.1. Classification (NCBI taxonomy): domain Eukaryota; kingdom Metazoa; phylum Chordata; class Mammalia; order Chiroptera; family Rhinolophidae; genus Rhinolophus; species Rhinolophus hipposideros. The sequence continues at coordinate 86,846,269 of NC_138047.1, read as the reverse complement.
TTCTTTCATACATCAAGAAAGGGATGGAGGAAGGATTCAAGCACAGCCAGATGTACACAGCCATTGCACTCTGTCATGATGAAAATTTATCTAAAATTTCATGTAATTTCAATCAAATTTACAACAGGAAGTTTTGTAAAACCAAATGTGCTAATTTTAGAGTTCACCTAGAATAATTAGCATAGCACAAGCAACTTAGAATTCACACAATAGCATGCAGTTCCTTATGTATTAGCATGGAGAATGATGAAACTGTACTTTAAAGACTGGGAATCATGTTCCAAGAGAAAAGGAAAGATCAATCAAGTGCTGGAAATATGTCAATAAAATATACTAGTATATTTAAAAAAAAAATCCATATGTCAAATCTTGAACTAATGATAAAATAAAGTAATAAAGATGTAAATTATACAGGAAACAGTAATTATACAGTAAACACATGAACAAATTAAAAGAATTATGTACAATTTTTTTTTAGTTTAAACATAGAATTTATTTCTGTTCTTATTCCGTACTTTGTAGTCATTTGACAGTTTACTGGTTCCTTACAAAATCTTGACACTTATTGTGATAAAACTGTTTCAAAAGGCAAAATTCAAATGTAATTGATACCTCACTAGTTACAATATGCTCTCTTTCTTTAAACTTAAAATATATTTGATCCAATTCAGTGATTCATAACAAATGTATGGCTGATGATGTTGGCCTTAAAAATAAGGAATATTCCTGACATTTTAGTCAAGAATAAGTTTCCTACAGGGTCTAACTGCAAGGATCCTTTATAATTAAATTGTTCTGAATGTTGGCTTAAGTTTTTTGTTTGTTTGTTTTTTAATTTAATTAAAAATGTATTGGGGTAATATTGGTTAATAGCATAATAGAATTTTCAGCTGCACAAGATTATAATTCGACATCTGTGTACTCTGTTGCGTGATCACCACAGAAGTCTAGTTTCCTTCCATTACCATATATTTCACCCCTTGTACCCACTTTACCCTCCCTCTACCCCTTTTCCCTCCTGGTAACCACCATTCTGTTGTCCGTATATATGAGTTTGTTCTTGTGTGTTTTGTTAGTTAATTTGCTACTTTTTGTTTTGCATTCTAAATATGAGTGAAATTATACAGTTATGGTCATTCACATCTGACTTATTTCTTGGCATAATAACCTCAGGTTCCATCCACGTTGTCATAAATGGCAATATTTCATCTTTTATTAGGGCTGAGCACTATTTAACTGCGTATGTGCGTGTGCGTGTGTGTGTGTATCACATCTTCTTTATCCAATCATCTGTCATTGGACACTGGTTGTTCCCATGTCTCGGCTATTGTAAACAATGCTGCAATGAACACAGAGGTACACATATCTTTATGAATAAGTGTTTTCATATTTTTGTGTAAATGCCCAAACAGATATTGCTGGATCACATGGTAGCTCTTTTTAAATTCATGAGAAATCGCCATACTGTTCTCCATAATGGCTACACTAATGCACATTCCCAACAACAGTGTACAAGTGTTCCTTTTTCTCCACATCGTCTCCAACACTTATTTTTTTAATCTTTTTTCTTATAACCATTCTAATAGGTGTGAGGTGATAGCTCATTGCATTTGCCTAATAATTAGTGATACTGAATATCTTTTCATATGTATGTTCCCTCTTCTTCCTTGGAAAAGTTTTTACTCAGCTCCTCTGCCCATTTTGTAATCTAATTGTTTATTTGAGTTTTTGTTGTTGAGTTGTATGAATTCTATTGTTTGCACATACCTCCCATTTGGTTGTTTGTCTTTTTGTTGTGTTGATGGTTTCTTTTGCTGTTCAGAAGCTTTTTAGTTTGATGTAGTCCCATTAATTTAGTCTTGCTTTTATTTTCATTGCCTTTGGAGTTGAGATCACAAAAAACCTGTCTGAGACCAAGGTTCTTAATATTAACTCTCAAGTTTTCTTTTATTGTTTTAGGTCTTACATTAACGTATTTATTCCCATTTGAATTAATGTGTACAGTGCAAGACAGTAGACTAATTTCATTGTTTTACATGTGGCTGTCCAGTTTTCCCAAAACCACTTATTGATACTGTCCTTTCTCCATTGTATCTTCTTGGCTCCTCTGTAGAAAATTAGTTGCCCATATCTGTGTGGGTTTATTTCTGGGATCAGTTCTGTTCAGTTGATTTGTGTGTCTATTTTTCTGACAGTACCATAATGCATTGATTACTGTAGCTTTCTGTAGATTATTGTAGTATAGTTTGAAGGCAGAGAATGTGATACCTATAGCTTTGTTCTTTTTTCTCAGGATTGCTGTAGCTACTTGAAGTCCTTTTTGGATACATACAAATTTTAGAATTTTTTTTTGTTTTATTTCTGTGAAAAATGTCATTGGGGTTTTGCTAGGAATAACACTGAATCCATATTTTGCTTTAGGTAATATGAACACTTTAACAATGTTAATTTTACCAATCCATGAACATGGAATACCATTCAATTTCTTTGTGTCTTCTTCAATTTCTTTCAAGAATGTCTTGTAGTTTTCTGTGTATAGGTACTTTACTTCCTGTATTGCTTATTCATAGGTATTTTATTCTTTCTATTGCGATTACAAATGAGATTGTTATTGTCATTTCTCTTTTTGATGTTTCATTGTTAATATATAGAAATCCAACAGATTTTATATATATATGTTTTCTATTTTCACTTCACTGTATTGTTTATTGTTTCTAATTGTGTGATGTGTGTGTGTGTTTGTGTGTGTGTGTGTAATATTTAGGGTTTTCTATATGTAGAATCATACCATCTGCAAATAGTGACAGATTAAATTTTCATTCCCAATTTGGATGCTTTTTATTTTTCTTGCTTAATTGCTCTGACTAGGACTTCTAGTACTTATTTTACTATAATATAAGACTGCGTCTTATATTAATTTTTGCTCTAAAATATGCATTAGAGCTTATTATCAGGCTAGGTCTTATTTTCAGCGAAACACGATATGTTGAATAACAGAGGTGAGAACAGGCATCCTTGTCTTGTTCCTGATCTTAGAGAAAAAGCTTTCAGTTTTTCACCATTGAGTGTGTTAATTGAAGATTTGTCATACATGTCTTTTTGTGTTGAAGGACATTCCCCCTACGACCATTTTATTGAGTGTTTTTATGATAAATAGGTGTCATATCTTGCCGAATGATTTTTTCTGCATCTATTGAGATGATCATAAATTTTCATCTTTTATTTAGTTAATGTGATGCATCACGTTGATTGATTTGTGGATGCTGAAACATCCTTGCATCTCTGGAATGAATCACATTTTGACATGATATATGATTCTTTTATTATATTATATTTGATTTGCTGGTACTTTTCTAGGTTTGGAACTATATTCATCAGAGATACTGGACCATAATTCTATTTTTATGATTCCTTTACCTGTTTTGGGATCAGGTAATTTTGGCATCAACAAATGACTTAGGAAGTGCTCCCTCTTCTTTAGTTTTTAGGAAGAAGTTGAGAAGAATAAGTATTGAGTCTTCTTTGAATGATTGGTAGAATTCACCAATAGAGCCATCTGGTCTTGAAATTTTGATTTGGGGAAAGTTTTGTTTACTGTTTCAATTATCTTACTAGTGATCGGTCTACTTAGGTTTTCCAATTCTCCATGATAAAGTTTAAGATAGATACATGCATCTAGAATTTGTCCATTTTTTCTAGACTGTCCAATTTGGTGGTGTATAACTTTTCATAGTATTCTTGTATAATCATTTGTATTTCTCTGGTATCCATTTTAACTTCTCTTCTTTCATTTCTGACTTTATTTCAGTCTTCTCTTGTTTTCCTTAGTGAGCGTAGCTTAGAGGTTTGCAAATTTTGCTTATCATTTCAGAGAACCAGCTCTTCATTTCATTAATTTTTTTCTATTGTCTTTTCTTCTCTATTTCATTTCCTTTCTGATTTTTGTTATTTCCTTTCTTCTCTTGTCTTTGGGCTTTGTTTTTCCTTCTTTTTATAGTTCATTAAGGTACACTGTTAGATTGTTTTTTGGAGATTTTCTTCTTATCTCTTGGGGTGGGCTTGTATTGCTATAAACTTCCCTCTTACAACCACTTTTGCTGCATCCCCCAAATTTTGGTATGTTGCATATTAATTTTTATTTTTCTCTATGAATCTTTTGATCTCTTATTTCTTTTTGACCCAATAGTAATTCAGTAGCAAGTTGTTTAATTTGCACATATTTGTGATTTTTCCAGCTTTCTTCTTGTGTCTGATTTTCAGTTTCTTACTGTTGTGGTCTGAAAATATGCTTGGTATGATTTCAAGCAATCTTCTTAATTTATTGAGATTAGCTTTGTGTCCCAACATAAGGTATATCTTTGAGAATATTTTATATTTAATTGAGAAGACTGAGTATCCTGTTGTTTTGAAATGAAAACTTTTATAACTATCAATTAAGTCCATATGCTTTAATGTGTTATTTAAAGCTAATATGTCCTTATTCACATTCTTTCTAGATGATCTATTCTTAGCTGTGATATAATAAAATCCCCTACTATTCTAGCAATATTATCAATTTTTCCCTTTAGGTCTGTTAATAATTTCTTTATATATTTTAGTGCATCCAGATTATATATATATATATATTATTTATATATATATATATGAGCATATATAAGATTATATATATATATATATATATATATATATATATATAATCTTTTGATGGATTGTCCCATTTATCATTATAAAATGTTTATGTTTTTCTGTTATCACCTTTTTTTTTGGAGTCTTGAAATCTATTTTGTCTGATATAAGTACAAATATACCTGTTTTTCCCTGAATGCCATTTACGTGGAGTTATCATCTTCCATCCTTTCACTTTGAGAATCTGTTTGTCTTTGAGCTGGGATGGGTGTCCTGAAGGCTACATAGAGTTGGGTTCTGTTTTTTTTAATCCATGCCACTACTCTGTGCATTTTGACTGGTAAATTCAGTCTATTTACATTTAGGGTGATTTAGGGTGATTATTGATAAAGAAGGACTTACTACCACCATATTATCTTTTGCTTTCTGGTTGTCCTGTATCTACATTGTTTTGTTTTGTTTTATTTTTTTTTCCCCGTGTGTTTCTTTCTGCTAATTTAGTTCAGTGGTTTTCTATGATGTTTTCCTCCCTTTCCTTTTTTTTTTCCTTTTTTTTCTTATGTTTTGTGTCTCATCTGTTTTTATGTGTGTGTGTTTGCTGTGGTTACCAGTAGATTTGTCTAAAATGTCTCATACGTACAACAGTCCTTTCTTTTTTTTTTTGATTCCATGCTATCTTCACATATCTACACAATTTCATTCATTTTTTTCCCTCCTTTTATATTGTCACCCATTATCCCTTTTTATGTCTTGCATTCATTAAAAAAATTGTGGCGGTTATAGTTTTTTTTTTTTTTTTTTTTTTTTGAAAGAGGGCCCTGCTCACAGTGGCAACTAACCGGCAACTTTGGTGTTATCAGCACCACATTATAGCCAACTGAGATAACCAGTTATATTTATTTTTAACGTTTTTTTTCCTCCCTTTAACCTTCATGTGATAATTAAGTGTTTAATATCCTGTTCTGAAACAGGTTTGCAATTTCCAGCTTTTGTCTGTCTTTTCATCATCTTACTCAAAATTGTGCATATTTTTGTCTTTTTGTTTCAGTTATCAGCGTTCCTTTCAACATTTCTTATAGTACAGCTTTTGTGGTGGTGAATTCCCTCAGATTTACTTTGCCTGGGAAAGCCTTTATTTCTCCTTCATATCTAAATGATAATTTTGCTGGATATATTTGCCTTGGCTGGATGTTCTATCTTTCAACATTTTGACTATCTCATTCCACTCTGTCCTGATTTGTAGGGTTTCTATGGAAAAATCTTATAATTATCAGGTGATTTCATTTATAGGTTACAGTCTTTTTCTCTCCCTGCCTGTATTAAGAATGATTTCTTTGTCATTAAATTTGACAGTTTTAACATAATGTGTCTTGAAGGAGGTCTTTTTAATTTCTATTCTCCAATTACAATCGACATTCACTATTATTTTATATTAGTTTCACGTGTAATGGTTAGACATTTATATGATTTACAAAGTGATTTTTTTGCATTGAGATAATTAGGCAAATGTCCAGCTCCTTCTTATGAGGTACTGTTGAGAAATTTGAAGCTTTAGAATATTAGTTACTTGCCAACAATTATAGAGCTATTAAGTATTATAGCCATAAGGTGAGTCAGAGAAATTTGTTCTAGTGTCCGTGTTCTTAACAGGAGAGAAAGTTTGAAGCAGGGTGTCTGTGAAGATAATAAATTTTTATCTGGATATAATTATTTACAAGGTAGTATCAAACAATCAAATGGAGATGATCCATAGGAAAATAGCTACAGGTTCACTTAAATAAAGGAGAAGAACACACATGTTAAAAGCATGTGGGTTCTTAAATTATCATGTCTGAATTTATATCCAGCCTTCACCATCTATTAATTTATCAGGTTAGACCTTAATTTCTCTTTTCTATGCTAGAAATTATAACATCTAACTTATAAGGTTGAGTATTATATGCATTTAAAAGACTGTGGTTACAAACTAAGATCAACTGTTAGCTTTTATTTGTGAGGCTAGAATTTAGAAGAGGAATATGAAAAGGGAAAATATACTTTGTTGTCATCACTATTCGTTTACTTAATTGCGTATCTGGAAGTGTACAGAATTAGGCAGGGGAAAATACAGAGAGAAAAAAAATGAAGCATGTGTAAATGGCATGGTTTTAATGTGATTTAGATTAATTGTGGTTTTAATTTGATTAAAGGTATCAATTGGGGCCACATTTGGATTTCAGAAGTATTAGATTAAAATTACTTTTTTTAATTCTTTGGACAAATAAAAGAAGATATAATTAGACAATAGAAGCATTTTTATAGTGGTTATTCCAAAAGAGTGGCTATGACATGGAAAAGGACTCTAATTGTAATAACTGGAAGCAGTTACCAAATTTGAAGAACACTTTGGAAGGAAATTATTTTATAGATGGGATATGGCTATCTATGGACAAGAAGGAATCAAATAGCTTGGTGATCCAGGAGTACACTACTGATATTACCATTGATGGGAACACAGAGAATACAGAGAAAAGAAAGAGCTTGGTTACAGACATATTAAGTTTTAAATGTCAGCCTAATATTTAAGTAGAGATTTCTTGGCAGACAGCCTAAAATGAAGACTTGGAGAGCCTGCGGGGATTAACTTCTTGTTTGCACCTTTGCATGTGTTACTGTCATCTTTTCAATTTTATTTCACATGGTGACTTAGCCATGTGATTTGCTTACTAGTATTGCTTCTGACTTATTTCATATTATAAATATTTTAATGTGCTCTTTTTTCCCTGTAAAATTCCATTATTTTCTTATATTTTTGAGAACATTAGGGTTATTTTATTCATTTATCTCTTAGTTTTATTTTGAAACACTTAACATGATACTGCTAATATTTACAGAATTTATTAGTTCTACAGACAATACACACATACATGCAAATCTACTAGATCTGCAAGTTTTCCCAATTTTCAATTATCTGTCAAGAGCTATTCATATCCCCCCTGTGCTTCAGGCATAGTTTCTTTTGGCTAAATTCATTTATGTAAATGTTTGATTCTATGGTATTATTCCAAAAGTGCTGTGAATAGGCCCTGAGGGTTTCAGGAGGCCCCTGTGAAGTACAGGATGATGACTAACATCCTTCTAGAACTTTATCAATTTAAATCTGGACAAGTTTATAGTTTTCTTACAGTTCTAAAATCTCTGTAGTTCACAGTAGTCTAAGCTGACCTCTACACAAAGGTGTGAGTAAAGAATCCAAAAATATGTTGTTTTGAGAACAGAATAGAAACTTGGAGAAACTGTACATGTCAGTGGAAGACATACCAAAACAGAAATGAAAATTGGGGAAACAGGTTTTGTTAAAATAAATTTTAAAATTGCCTAATGCATCATTATTTAAAAGCTTTAGCAAAGTTTTCAGGGAAGGAAAAGTCTCTCTGTATATCTGTTCTCAACAAGAGAAACAGAACAATCCTGATGTGTCATTTTCTAGGATTTGGACCATATTTACTAGCTGGTAACTTTTTGTTTGTTTGTTTTTACTTCCTCTAAGTTACTCAAATGTATATGCAAATCTTTTCATTCCAAGGAAACTAAAATATCTAAATCACCCATTACTATAATTGTCTATGAAAAAATAAAATATTTGGTTCAGAACTCTATTTCTCTAATAGTATATATCATTCAGGTATATAATATTTGTATCAGGAACTATGAATTTTTAATACCCACAGCCTTCCACATGAACGACCACTAGACATAAATATATACCAAAAGTCTACCACAAATAAAGAAAAACTGATAGCTGATGCATTTTATTGAGGATTTCTCCATCAGATATCAATGATCTGACTTTAATAAAATAATCCAAGTAATGATTTTCATCTTAAAGGTTATTTGTGCATTTCTGTTGCGAAAGAACTGCATTTAATACTAGCTAATACCCCTCATGACCCCAGCTTTGCAAACTAATAATCAGAGGGCCTGGTTTCAAAGAATAACTCATGAAAGGTTTTCACGTAGATTCTGCATATGCTGCAATAATAACACATGGCCATGCTTTGATGGCTTTCTCCGTTGCAAAGGTGATTGTTACTAGCATTGTTTTTCTTTGGATTGATGTACACTGTACTTGTATGAAGCAAAGCAGACATCAGATTTCATGCAAAACATTTTTCGAGGCATAGAATTTTCCAGGATCCTTCTGAGGCTTTAGCAATGTAGAAACCATCAGTCACGACCTGATTGTAATATCATCTGAAGTCTGGATGAACATGGGGACTTGAAAGAATTGAGTGGTTTTTAACAGAAATAAACTCTGGCTTCAAAAGAAAGCTTAAAATATCCAGGTGATGGGAAACATTCAGCAACATAGTGATAAGATAGTTTTCTGGGTTACAGAAGTGTTTCCAGTCACCCAAACTACATCAAACTACATGTCAGTTCTATGCATTTCATGTTATGTGAACTATATTTTAATAAACATAATACATATATTTAAATTTTTCCTTAAATCTTATTTGTCACATCACAGGAATTTGCAGCATGATATTTTGTCGTTAGATTCATTTTCTCCTAGCTCTTTAAAAATAAGTTTTGAAGCAGATACTTGTCATTGAACAAGTTGACCTGATAAATGCTATAGATATGTGATATGACAATTACACCAAGAAGTGCTGTATAACATATTTATATAGCCCACCAATAACCCATGCTAAAACATTGCAGTCACAGATTTAAAAAAAAAAATACTACTAACATCTCATGATTATTTATTAAGCTAACTCTGTAAGGAAGATGTTCAAATGGCGTTTTTCCCTACTTGAATTATGTAGCTAGCTACTGTAGAATACCTTTGAATATTGTTGCATATCAGAACTCAGACAACTTTCAGAAAGCATGAACATAGAGGTTTACTATAATTGATCATTTATGTGTAGGTACCTGTTATAAACAAAAATATATTTCTATGTAATAATACAAAGGTCCAGAAAAAATAGTTTGGTCTAGAAGTTTAGAAATATATTTGTTTAACATATTTATTAAGAATTTACTATGTTGGGCACTATTTTAAACATTGGGGCTTTGATAATTAACAAAAAATGCTGTCATCATGGATCTTACATTATATTGACAGGGAAGTAAAAATAATGTTAAATAATAATGCAGACCATGAAAGTTTTTCTTTGTTTGTTTTTTTTTTTTTTAAGAAAAACTTATTAAAGAGAACTAAGAGTGTGATGAAAGTGAAAAGAGGGTGGTCAGGTAAGTCAGTTCTGAGAAGAAAACATTGGAGTATAGGTCTGAATGGTAAAAGAAAAAATAGTCAAGTTTGTTTACAAACGGGCAACTGGCAAAGATTATTTCCAAGAGAGAGAATGTAACACAGATTACCACTATCCTCTCTGAACAATTTAAATTCCAAACTCTAGCAAAACATTATTATGAAAAAAACAAAAACAAACAAACAAATAAAAAACCTTTGGCACCAGTATAGTTCTTGATATATTACATTTAAAATATATAATTCATGTAAATAGTTAGCTCTGAGTACTAATATATCTAGAATCTCACTACTTTTTCTCACTTCCACTTGTATCATTACTATTCATGTCAAAATCATCTAGTACCTACGTTAATGAAATAGCCAGCCAGCCAGTATCCCTTTGTCTCCTATTCTCCACACAGGGATCATGGTATTCCATTTAAAAATGAAGTCAAATCAGATCATCCGTCTGTTCAAAACCTTGTGAGGGCTTCCTGTTATTCAGAGTAAAAAGTGAAGAACTGGCAATGGTCTTCAAGCGGTCTAGTTTGCTCTTCCTTCTTATCCATAACAGTACCTTCCTTATGGTTTCATGAAAACACCAGACTTGTTCCTACCTTAGGGCCTTTGGACTGACATTTTCCTCTGCTTGAAATGTTTCCCCCTGAGATATCTACTGACTAATTGCTTTATTTCTTTATAGTCTTGAATCAAATGTGATCTTTTGTCTACACTCCATCAAACATTTCCATCCTTATCTGGCTCCATCTTATCCCAAAACATTTATCATCATCTAACTACTATGTTATCTATATATTTGTTTTTCTCATCTGTTTTATTTCTCACCACTTAGATTTTAATCTGCATAACTTCATGGTTTGTTAACTAAGGTGTTCCAAGAGCCAAGTGACTAGCACAAAGTAGGCTTTTAATACATATATTTTGATTGCATAAAATGGTAGAGTAAATGAAATTAAAGGTTTTATCCATATGTAATGGTAACCAGAGATTATTTTCATTGCATTCTGCATTATTCATATTCATGTTGTCAACTGAAGGCCACTGTCACCAATTCAATACTAATAGGAGTCCCCAATTTGCTGTGTGATAAGGGAGGAGACTTTATTCAGTGAAAATAGCTTAGTTATGAAACAGCTCAATTGTGAAACAGCCCCGTCAAAATGGCTCCAGTTTTACACCTCCAGGTCTAGTGTTACTACTTCAGGCAGGGAAACACAATCTTCAATAGAAAATGAAAGTGTGCTTTGTTGAGGAAGAGGTGAAGCTAGCACCTGAGGTGTGATCAAATAATACAGTGAATGTTTAAATTAAATAAAATAGAGTAAAAGACACATTGCCATTAATTCTCCTCAAAATACTCCCTCTTGTTTCAAATACACTTATCCCATCATTCTTGTCACTTTCTGAAGCAGTTCTGGGAGTCCTCTTTTGTGAATGTCCTTACTTGTGCTGTCGTGGCTCTCTAGATGTCCTGAATCATTTTGACTTTGGGGAAGAGCCAGATATCACACAGTGCCAGTTCCAAGGTGGGGACACACCATAACGTTTTCATTTGACAGAAATTGCCATATACCAGAGCGATGTGTGACGAGGAGCATTGCCATGAGAGAGCATAAAACCATTTGCCCATTTCATGTTAATACGTTGTCTATGATCCATGATTTAGGGCACACTTTAAAACACATCTTCTCTCAGCTGTAGCTCACACGTAACTGACTGCACCGAACAAGCTGAAGCTGTCACACGCTGTTATTAAGGTTAGACACACTACTTCCTGTATTGAAGATTCCTGAGTTTCTGTTGGATGGCACTCAGCAGCAGCATTGACCATATTGTTTGATCACATCTTGCATGTAGAGAAGAGTGTCCACCCTGGGTCCCTGATTGGTCCACTTCTATGCAAATGAGGACTATGAATCTGAACAGTTAGATTGGTCCAAACAATACTGTTCTGATTATTCAGAAAGGAGACAGTCTGATTGGTTGGTAAAGATGCAAAAGAGGATATAGCTGCATAGTTCTGACTGGACGATGAATGTCAAAGCCCCGTTGTACAAATTTTGATCCTAGGAGCTCTCTGTACTGGAAGCACAGTGCGGGAGTTGTCTCGTCCAGCATGACACGAGCTGTGGGAAGCGAGAACGGTGGCGCAGAGCTAAGAAAAGACAGTAGTCAAGAATAGGGTGCAAGCGGGGCCAAGGGTCTCAAGCCTCAAGGACTGAGCCCCAAATCAAGCCAATGGATAGCTTTTATTGGTTAACTTCTAAGGAGGTGAAAGATTGTTAATCTCAAGATCTGTGTGTTATGTGTCCTGCTGGCTGTCTTTCCGAAAGTTCCCATTGTGTTCCAGCTTATACTTTGCCTTCACACACGCACATTTCCAAGGAATCCATTGAAGGGGAGAGACCGATATAATTCCATTGGGTCTCAATTTGTTTGTTGAGACTTCCCCTCAAAGGAGCTTTTCCAATATCTCTCCATCAGGCCTCAGTTTGCTGAGGCACTCCCCTGTGAAATCCTGGGAAGAGCGCAGGGGAACAAACGGTTTGGCAGCTGTAAGGTAACAGGAGGCTTGGCAGTCCAGTCTGTGGTTTTTTCCTGAAATTCAGAGTCCATGAGGGACCTCTGCAAACAATGGTTGCTAGACTTTTTTATAAATTTGTACCCAATTAACCACTTGGGGCCCTTTTAGGCAGGTATATTCTCTGGGTCAACAATGTAATATAAGCATTATCCTGATTTATGTTGATTCAATAATGCACCTTCTTATTTGTTTGTTTCTGACTTAGAATATGTTAGGAGATAAGTGGAGGATAGTCAAAATTAATCAACAAAGTAAATAATAATTCCTTAAATATTTTTCAAAATTGAAGGTGACTAGATTCCACAGCAGCTATGTCTTTTTATTCTGATTCAGTTAACTTAGATTGTATTATATCATACGTGTAATAGCTGTATGCTATAAGAGAGAATGATCTGAAACTGTGTGTCCAGGTACACTCTACACAAACACAAATGCCATGTGTGAAGGATATCTTTAGGTATGATTAACAGTCTGGGGGCCCTTGTAGAGAACAATGTCACAAATGACTAACAGCTAAAAGTTGCTCTCAGAAATGGTAAAGGTAGACATGAAAAAAAAAAAAAAAGTTGGGTAACACAGATAAATAAATTTATAGCATTTCAGCATCCAGCTAATGGAAACCAGTAGGAATACCAGGCAGACACTGTGTGCCTCTCTACTAATAGGTCTGTCTGTGACTATACAGGGCACATATAACGGGGAGTGAAGAATAGAGAGAAGTCACCTAGTTCCTCTGCCCACCTACCCTGCAGAGCTTCCTTGGTCGACAGTTTTAAAAATGTCTCTTATACTTCAGGGTATTGCTTTCCCTCAGGGAAAAGAGTACATCAGAACATAAAAAGTTACTTTAGTTGTTTGAATTTTTTTTTTCAAGAAAGGGTATACCAACAATTTGACAAGAAGAGGGCAGATGGTCACATAACCTGTGCAAGAAGGATATTCCATCTATATCTATAATGCTATATAGATTTTAAAAATACTTGATGTTCTTTGGGTTATAGCTAAAAAGGCCAATAAAAAAGCATTGATAATAAAATGGATCCACCAGAGTTTATGTAAATATTTTTCTAACATCATGCAATCATTGCCCAGACCTGAAATGATATTCACAGGTCCAGAAGGCAACTATCTGTTAAACTTAAATATTTCCTCTTTCAGCCTCTTATTTCAGTATCTTCTGTAGCCTTCAAAGGTAGATGCATTGATGTATCTTGAACCTGAAATACCAATATCTACACATGTACGATATGAGGTTCTCAAAAAACTAGTTTTATTTCAGTTGAAAAATCAAAAAGCAGATGACATCTGAAAAAAGGGCCAGTTTTAAGATACACTGAACATAGAAACTCTGTCACAGTATTATTCATCTTTTCAGAACTATCCAGAATTACATGCTGGATGCAGAAATGTCCTCACGTTTTGTAGCGAAACAGGTGGCTGTCAGTTAAATGTCTATAGCTTCTTTCTAATGCAGAACCAACCTACCTCTGTTTGTTACATCCCAACTAGCTTGAAATTAATATCTAAAAATTGAGATTCAATATGAAATTATTGTAGGGGAAAAAGTGATGTTTTGTCTAATAATACTAACTAGGCAAAAGCAGTTGTCTTAAAAATGTATATTCACCAATCATGCTACAAATTCTCCCTGTATTTTTTTCTTTTCACCTTAGAGTTCATGTGTTGAACTTTTTTTCTATAATGTATATTTCATAGTTGTTATAACAATGAAATACTTCTAGTTTTTCATGCTTATGTAAGTTATTAGCACTTCAGAGGTAGACATGTGATCTTTTCTGTCATTTATCTTCAGCAACTTCCATATTATTGGGGCACAAGTTTGACACCCTATTAAGTATGTAATGATATAAATAGAGTACTAATATATGTTTGAGAATAAATTATCATAACCAACTGTTTTCTAATTATTCCATTTATTCACAACATATAAATATGTACTATGTACATATTAAGGCCAGGTGCTAAGAAGCCAACTATTTACATGACAATACCATCCCCTAAGTTTGTGTAATCTAGAACAGGGAGGTAAATAAAACATAATGGCATGACAATGTATTCCTTTGTTGTATAATGTAGGATTTAAGAAATGAGAAGTCATTTATTTCTGTGAAAATTATGAAAAACTTTTTACAGGTGAGCAGGAAACTATGAAAAGTAGGAAACTGACATATTGGAACTCGACACGCAGATGGAGAAAGACAAGCAAAGGAAATGGAAATGTATAATGCATGTTTTGGGGAAATAAGAGTTTCAACAGTTTTGTTTTTTCTTTTTGTAAAAAGGATGAAAATACAGATGCATGCAGAGGAACAGTTCATGGGAGTTCATATATGTTAGGCTAGACATTAAGACAGAAGTCATATGAATAATATTTCAATTGATTTTAGGGAATTGGAGGTAAAACAGTATAATTTTAATGGTCAGACATGGTAAAAGATAAGTCCATAATTTGAAAACTCTCACCAGGAAAGGTAAACTTTGTGAGGTTTTAGTCAAACAGCAGGTAAGGTCATCTGATCAGAAAGGAAAAAAAAAAAAAAAAAAAGAAAGAAATAAATAAAAAAAAGAATGAAAATCACCTTTAAAATGATTAAAGGTGAAATGAAAAAATGATCTTATTTAAAATGATGGAGTTGGAATTCTACAAGTTATTAATATTAAAAAATGAGTCTTGGACATCAAGGCAATTGGTAGCGACACCTATTACTCTATGATCAGCAGGGTAATTTGGCTGATATGGCTGTCCAGGCCTTCCTGCTTTACTGCCCCATTTGTAGGAGGACACAGGGTAGCCAAGCTTCTAAACTCCAGACACATCCAAATAAGGCACTGCCTATGGCAGTCTGCCTTTATTTAAAAAAAAAAGAAAGAAAGAAAGAAAGAAAAATAAAAAAAAAGGAAGAGAGAGGCTTGTTTTGAAGAAGGAATAGACTATCCCCTCAGGAGATTATCTTTAGAATAATTGAATTTGTTTTAATTTTCTCTTTTATGTAAAAAAAACATGAATCCCAAGTACATTTCTAGAATTGTCTAAGGTCCCACAGGTAATTAATGAAAGAAAAAATAAATTCAAAGTTTTCTAAAATTTGCATAGTTGCATTCCTTAGAAACAAACAAAACAATTGTTACATTGTGCATTATATGTAATCTCATTTTCAAGATATTATTTTTTAGCACAATTTTAGGTTTACAACAAATCTGAAAGGGAAGTACAGATATTTCCTATGTACCCCCTAAATAGCCTCCTCTGTTATCATCATCACTCACCTGAATGGTACATTTTTACCAATAATGAACCTATATCGACATATCATAATCACTGAAAGTCCATAGTTCACTCTTAATATTACTCATTCTATGGATTTGGATAAATGTCTGTATGTAGCCTTTTCAGACTGGCTTGTCAATTAGTATTATGCATTTAACATTCCTCATGTATGTTCATTGCTTGATAGCTCATTGATTTTTAGCACTGAATAATATTCCATCGTCTGGATGTACCACAGTTTATCTTTTCTTCTCCTAAATGATACCTTGGTTGCTTCCAAGTTTGGCAATTATGAAGAAAATTTCTAAAATCATCTGTGTGTTGGTTTCTGTGTGGATTTCAACTCCTTTGAATAAATACCAAGGAACATAATTGCTGGATTGTATGCTATGAGTACGTTTAGTTTTATAACAACTACCAAACTGTCTTCCAATGTAGCTGTACCATTTTGCATTTTAACTGGCAATGAATGGAGAGTTCCTGTTGCTTCAGATCCTACCATTATTAGGTGTTGTCAATGTTCCAGATATTATCCATTCTAATAGCTGTATATTGGTATTTCATTGTGCATTAATTTGCATTTCCCTGATGACATGATGTGGAACATCTTTTCATATGTATATTTGCCATCTGTATATCTTCTTTTTAGTGAAGAGCCCACTAGAGTCTTTGGCCTATTTCTTAATCAGGTTCCTTGATTACTTATTGCTGAGTTTTAAGAATTCTTTGTGTATTAACAGGCTTTTATCAGATATACATTTTGCAAATATATTCTCCTAGACTATGCCGTGTCTTCTAATTTTGTTGACATTGTCTTTTGCAGTTTTGTGTGCTTTTTTTTTTTTTAATTTTGAGGAAGTGCAGATTATCAATGATTTCTTTAATGATTTCTTTAATGAATCAAGTCTTTGGTGTTGTATCTAAAATGACATCCCATACCCCCGGTTACCTAAGTTCTCTCTTTTGTTATATTCTAGGAGTTTTATAGTTTTGTATTTTACATTTAGGTCTCTGATCCACATTGAGTTAACTTTTGTGAAGAATGAAAGATCTGCATCTAGTTCAATTTTTTGCATGTGGATTTCTCGTTGTTCCAGCACCATTTGTTGAAGAGACTGTCTTTGCTCCATTACATTGCCTTTGCTCACTTGTCAAAGATCAGTTGACTATATTTATGGTGGTCCGTTTTTGCACTCCCTGTTTTGTTCCACTGATCTATTTGTCTATTCTTTCTCCAATATCACACTGTCTTGATTATTTGCAGATTATTGTAATTCCCCAAATCATCCTGATTGTTGTAAGACCTCTTGTTCCAGTTCACATATTTAGCTAACAAATGTTTGAACATGAACTATACTATCATCATGTAATCAGTGCTGACTCTGGTAGTACAATACAAACTGACAGGTAAGATTCCAGTTGTCCTGGAATTTTATTTATTGGGGGGGATGGTTATAGCTTTTGAAAATGAAGTTAACCATTTGGTAATACGACATGACATAAGTCAAACTCCCAAGTCCTCAGGTGTGCACATGAATCCTTCAGTGCAGTTTGGTAATTTTTCTCTGATATGTGCTAATTAGGCACTTGTATATCTCATTGGAGAATTGCCTATTCAAGTAGTTTGCCCATTTCTAATTAGGTTATTTGTCATTTTATTGTTGACTTGTAAATATTCTTTATATATATTAGACTATAGACCTTTTTCAGATATAGGTTTGTAAATAATTTTCCCAATCTGTGACTTGTCTTTTTTTTCCTTTCTTGATAGTATCCTTTGAAGCACAAATGTTTTCAGTTTTGACAGATTTTGATTAATCTATTTTCCCCCATTTGTTCAGCTTTAAGAGTCATCCAAGAAAGTATTGCATAAACCAAGTTCACAAATATGCATTTATTTTCTTGATTTCTTCTTTTAATTTTAGCTTCTACACTTAGGAATATAATTCATTTTTATTAATTTTTGTACATAGTATGACCTAAGAATCTAAATTTATTCTTTTGCATATAGATATTCAGTTGTCCCAGTATCATTTGTTGAAGACTACTCTTTTCCCTTTGAATTATCTTGGCACCTTAGTTGAAAATCAGTTGCCAGTAAACATAAGGGTTTATTTCTGGACTTTCAATTCTCTTTCACTGATCTACATGTTTATCCTTTTTCCAGTGTCACAATGCACTAAATCTGCAGATCAATTTGGACAGTGTGTTGGCATCTTAGCAGTATGACGTTTTCCTGTATGAACATGGTATACTTTTCCATTTATTTAGGTGCTCTTCAGTTTCTTTCCATGATGTGTTATAAGTATAAAAGCAAATGCTTAATTTGGTTCACTTATTCCTGGATAGTTTGTTTTTGATTTATGGTAAATAGAATTATTTCATTAATTTTATTTTCAATTATTCATTGTTATTGTACTAAAGTACAATTGATTTTAGTATACTGATCTTATATTCTGCAGATTTGCTGAACTCATTTGTTAGCTTGCTTTTTTATTTATTTATTTATTTATTTTTAATGGGTTTCTTAGTATTTTCTTTCTCTTTCTCAGAATGGATAATCTTAATTGACCTATCTTCAGGTTCACTGATTTTTCTTTTCTGCCTGCTCAAATATTCTGTTGATCCCCTCTACTGAATTTTTCATTGCAAACATTGGACTTTTCAATTCCAGAATTCCTCTTTGGTTCTTTAAAAAAAACAATTTATATATCTTTCTTGATATCCTCTATTTGGGAGACACTCCTCTTATACTTTTAGTTCAAAAGACATTGCTTTTGTCAGTCCTTTGAACATATTTAAAATAATTGATATAAAATTTCTGTTAAGTAAGTTCATCTGCATCCCCTCAGTGACAATATTTATGGGATACCTTCTCATCCTATACATTGGGAATATTTTATTTTTGTTTCTACCTAGGTCATTAGTTTCGGTTGAAAACTTGAGATTTTAAATAATATAAGGTGGCTACTCTTGATATCTCCTCCCCAAGGTTTTTATTGTTGTTGTTGTTATTGCTGTTTATTATAGTTGTTTTTTGTTTAGTGACTTTTCTGTAATTCTGGTAAGTCTATTTTCTGTCTTGTGTATTATGGCTGTCTCTGTTCAATTAATTCAGTGGACAGCTAATGATTAAACAGAGGGGTGCTTAACTGTCTGAAACTAATAAGTTTCCTAAACATGGACAATTTCTGTGTGGGTATGGGTCATGCCTTCAATACTCAGCCTAACAATTTAAACCTCACCTTAGACTTCACTTCTTGCTGTACATTTTCTAAAGGTCAGCTTAGTGAGATTAGTGTCTTTTCAGATCCTCCTCAATTTATGCAAAGTCCTGGGCAGGCAAAAAGTCCTCTGCATGCACGCCTCCTTCAAGACTCCCAGAAATATGTAAAAATTCATGAAGCTTCTGTGAACACTTCATTACTCTGATTTTCCTTTAAAGGTATTTGATTAGTCATTTGTTTGCCTCAATTGTTATTCACAGCCATCAGCCTGTGAAGTTTAATAGTTGCTTGTAATTTTTTTTTTTTTTATAAATGCCTGGGAAAAGGCTTTTCACACAGAGCGAGCTCTAAGGCAGGTCCAATAAAGATAGCCTTGCAAGCCAGGTCTTTCCAGAACCCACCAGATAGGTAGTCGTGACAATTCTCTCAAATGAGCTTTGAAGTAGCTCCAGCCTTATTCTGCTCCTTTCAATGCATGGAGAGCTATCGTTTTTCACCATGAATGTGGATTGTTAGTTATCAAGGCTCACATACAGCTAGAGAATGGGGAATGGAACAACAGCAAATTAAAATACAATAAAACTTGTGATTCTTACCAAGATTCAGTCCTTGTTTGTAAATAAACAATCCTGGATTGCTGCAAACATTTGGTTAATTTTCAGAGTTCTGAAAAAGTTGATTCTAACAATTATTACTACTTTTCTTCTTTTATGGATGAGAGGCTTTTTGGAGATCCTTACTCCACCATTTTTTGCTGACATCTATTAAGTGTATAGAGTATGTAAAATTCAATTGTGACAATTTCCACTTTTTTCCCTTAACGTACAATTTTTGAAAAATAATACACATTTTCCTAAATAGTACAACTACATAACTATAGTATTCTATGATGTTTGTTTCTATAAAATGTGTGCTTAAGTAAGTGTTAATTTACCACATGACACTCAATTATGCTTGAACTGGCCAGAACATACATTTATAGCTTTCATTTCTGGGACAATTTACACAACACTTTAAATGATCAATTAATCCATTCCTTCATTCATGCACGCATGCATCCATCTATCAATTAATATTCTTTTTGACAAAAATTTATTTAGTACCCACTTTGTGTTATCTTCACCAGAAACTGTGAATGAAAAGAGAAGCTTAGAATAGAATAAATCTCTCTCCCTCTCTCTATATATAATATAGATATAAAAATATGTAAAATATATCTATATATCTCTATCTATCTATATCTATCTATCTATCTATCTATCTATCTATCTATCTATCTATCTATCTATCTGTCTGTCTGTCTACCTATATATCCCTCAATCTGTCTATCTGAAGGATCCAAATGTAGGCATTTGATTTTCTGTGTTACACATATTATTATGGAAGAAAGTAGAGGATACATGTGAATTGCATGTTACATAAGACCTCATCTTTAATAATCTGGTTTAATAACTATAATTTGTATAATACTTTCATGAAAGGTCAAATCACTATATTTACATATGACAATATTTATGTCATGACCTATTGATTTAGGGACAGTCAGTTTTCTTTTAGAGTTATTTTCTTAATTGAGATATAATTTACATATAACATTATATTAGTTTCAGTTGTACAACATAATGATTCATTATATGTATATACTGCAAAATAATCTTGAATGCTGCTAAATAATACTATCCAATGCCCAGGAAAAGTGGCTCTCTTTAAAGAATGCCTTATACTATAAATATATACATATTAATCATTTCTTAAAGAAGATGCATGTTTATACAAATATTAATGATACACAAATCTGGAGGCATTCCCTAAAAGAAAAATCTAAGAACCTTTGCAGTTGCTGTCCCTTCTGTCTAGATTACATTTTTCCTAGATGTCAGCATGGTTCACATCCTTATTCTCTTCATTCCTTATCTGAGATACATCAGTTGATCAGCCCATTGAAAAGCACTGCTCTTGCCAGCTTTTTTTTTTTCATAACGCTTATTTCCTTCTGAAATATTTTATATTTATTTTTTACTATCTCACTGTTTTCAAAGTTTTTAAACTTCACATATCTCCTTTCTTAAATTATCAACTCTTCTTAGCCTTTTTAATGAATCTTGGATGTAAATTATGGCAGCGATGCCGTCAGTCTTCATTAAATGCTAATTTCAAAATTCCTGAAGTCTAACATTGTAGTTTGAATGGATACGTTGGTTATTTGACCAACTAACTAATATAACATATAGTTACTTCTCAGACTGTAATATAGTCGGGCTAATATTCAGTAGTATATGGATCCATGATATTACCAAAAAGAAACTCCTTGCTATAAAATTCTGAGGATACAATTGATCCTGGAACAAACTTTGACACTCAGGTTCCCATATTAACTTTTGTACCACTATCATTTTTAAAGAATTATTTTTATAGCTTTTTACAGTGACAACTTAATGAGTGTCAGCCTCTGTTTCAAACAGTGAAACTATATACATGGCCTTAGGCAACCTTTTAATGATTTCAGATTTAAAATGAAATTTCTACTCATGATATTTATTATACCTTTTAAAACTAACCAACACTCTCCTAATGGCATTATTTAATTACCTACTTCATATCATTCTGCTCAGCTATAATTACTTTAAAGCTTGACTGAGATTGAGGTCTACCTTTTAATATATGGGCTAATAAATGGATAAAACATCAGGAATGATACTTACCCCAACTAAAAAAAGAAAAAAAAAAACACACTACTAAATATAGAAAAGAGAATTATTTGGCCAGAATGTCTTTTATTGCCTCTGTTGCCTCGTTACTTTAATGCAAGATTCACTGGAGTTAGACACCCATAGGCAAAACTTCCTATCATTGTTATTCCAAAAAACAACCTCCAGCCTTTTAGAAAATTAGATTTTCCATTGTCATTGAGTTGTGTGGTTGAATACACAGTAGATGAGGATGAACAATTTTAACTTAAGCCCTTACATTCCTTTTTAGTTATTTATTATTTAAGACTATGATGTGTTTGCTTTTCCCAAGTATGCACTAGAGGTGCTATTCTTTGGTTACTTATAAATGGCTTATGAGATATTAGATTCACTATTTTGACTTGTTAGTGTGTATAATAATGTTTTTTTTATTGTTTTCTTGTGTGCAATTTTGGGAGTAGTCTTGCTGTAAGGGGATCACAAATTCATATTTAAAATAAAATTAAGTTGAATATAGAACACATGTCACAAGGCACAAGATGTGTAATTCACGATATGAATAGAGGAAAGTTGTGAGACTTATATTTTGATGCTGTCTTCACCTCCACCTTAGGAATATGCAATTTTAAAGAAGGAAGTGACATGCAAGATCATATAGTGTATTTTACATATGTGGATAATGTATTACAGGTCTGTTAAATGACTTCATATAACTCAAACAGTTAAAGAGATGTCTGCTAAAATGAGTGGGGTATGATTCCTAGTTATATGAAGTTCTACATGCATGTTAAATTCTTTATATTTACATTTTGCAGTGGAAATAGCCATAAATATTGGATTTTTACATTCAGCACCTTTGTTTTTTATATACAAATAAAAAAGTGTTATGGGCATATACATGCATACACACACATATATGAATGTATAGATACTACCTGTTTCCCTGAAAGTAAGACCTAGCCGGACAATCAGCTCTAATGCATCTTTTGGAGCAAAAATTAATATAAGACCCAGTAAAATATAATATAATATAATATAATATAATATAATATAATATAATATAATATAGTACCAGGTCGTATATTAATTTTTGCTCCAAAAGATGCATTAGAGCTGATTAGCTAGGTCTTATTTTTGGGGAAACGGGATAGTCCTGCTGATAACTTGATTTTAATCCAGAGATGCCCAAGTTGGATTTCTGACCTACAGAACTGTCCCGTAATATTTTATGTCATCTTATGTTTCTTCACGTAACTTATTGTAGGGCTGACTTGGTTTCTTCATCAGTTATGATAATAATTTTAAAATGCAATTTATGTAAGTATTTATCGGAGTATATAGGAAATCTTGTCAGCATTTAATAAATCTTAACTGTTGTTCTTATTACTATATTTTAATAATCGTGTAATTATTTGCACAATCTAACATGTATAAAGAATGTAAGCTTTCTGAGAGGAGGCACCATGGTTCATTAATGATAACTGTATATTCGGAGTCCAGCATGTTGCTGTGTAAAATATATTAATATTTTTGAATAAGTAGCTATGAATGTCATAAAGATGTCATAAAGAAGTGTAAGATATTGTGTTAAAATAAATTAAATGGAATAACAGAAAACTGAATAATTCTTAAACTCTTATTTTGTATTTCAGTTTCATGGGTAGGGGTTGGGAGGAGGGTGAACAACAACAACAAAAACCTATAAAGGAATGTAGAAGAAAACTGCTAAATTTATATATTTTAAAAATTACTATGTAATCACCTACATTATTATTGGCCATAAGATATTTATACTTTTCCTAAATGAAAGTTGCTGTTCACTTCAAGAATTTAAATAATCCTTGAATTGACACATTAGAATTGTCCTTTAATTAGCACTGAATGTCTCTAGAACAATCTTCCTGAATGACTCAGCTTCACCCTGCCTTCTGTGGCTGCTAAGGCCCCATCTTTTCCATACAGGAAGCCTCCCAGGGTGGTATACTTACCTTCCTCTGCTGCAGTGAGACCCAGGGTCCACTCACTAGCTCTCAATTCTAAGTCTACCCCCCTGAGGAGTGGCACCAACCTTGGGGTCAACTATCTGACCACAGTGTATCTACAAGTTGATCTATATTTACAAAATAGGCAGGTACTGTGGAGGCCAGAAAACAGCTAAATGGTGAGTGGGCAAACACACAGAGGCTTCCTTTACCTTAAATTTTACTCCTCACTCATCTAAGATCACTGGATTTCCCTAGCTGAAGCCCAAAGAGGAGAGAAGTGTGCCACATTGGCCCAATTTACAATGCTTTCTATTTCTCTCCCTTTTTTTCATCTCCACAACTCCCAGGCTCTCTAGACGTTTCCTTTTGTTGTCTTTGTGTTTGTTTTACTATTGTGTTTTAACTTACTATGCATCTGATATTTATTTTGCTGATAAAAGGCAGAAATTATGGTTGCATTATGACAGGAAGAAGGTAGTTTTCTCTAGACAGAAGGAGGATGTCTAAAAGATTATTTCTAGGCCTCAACTCCTGGTATTTCAGTGGAACTTTGTGGATGAAAAAAAGGTCATGAAGCAATTTCAAGGCTTGGTAAGGTTATGGGTTCCCTGAAAATTCTATATAGTATGTTGGAATATTATTTCTATTTTTCTTTGTAATCTTTCTATGGTGAACCATATTTTTAACTCCAAGAGAAATATTTCTTATAATGAGTAGGGTAAGGTCATATACTCTGAAGGAGACAGGAAGCACATTAAAAAAAAAAAAACAATGTTCACAATTTGCCCTACTGCATCTGCCATATTTTGTTCATAGGCTTTATCGTATACTATGTTATAGTATTTATCTGTTTACTTATTTACTTTCTATGCCCCCCACTGGAATGTAGTCTTTAGCCCTGTTTTCACTCCATCCAATACCTACAACTGTACCTGGTAAAGAGTAAATAACTTGGTTACATTTTTAGAATCAATAAATGAATAACAGTAAGTCATTTTAGCAGCTTTAAAGCAAATTCTAAAAGGTTGGAATGTGTTTCATAATATAATGGAAGGTCTAAGAGACTGACAGAAGTTCTAGATCTTAAGATGAATTCTAAGTATGTTTGTTTTTTAGTCCATTAACGCAATCAAACCCATGGCTTCATTTCCCTCCTTCATTCATGCGATTTTTGTTCCTCCCACTGCTGAAAACTGCTCTGCAGTAGGCCTTCTGAACAGTTATGTTTTCATAAGGGTCATAGCTTCTGTATTTGCATTCTGATGCCTATCATCTCACAAAATTATTTTTCACTTTAATTTCTTACATTTGTAAATGTTAAAAACAACCAGTTTTATTCCATTTATATATTACTATTGAGACTAGAGATCTGGTCTGGACACCACATTTGACCGCATTGTATGTCATTGCCTATGAATTTAATTAATGAATTTACTTATTCATTCATTCATTCATTTATTCATTCATATTTTGACATATCGTATATTTTTAAATTTATATTTTAATTACAGTTGCCATACAATATTATATTAGTTTCAGGTGTACAACATAGTGATTAAATATTTATACACATTATGAAATGATCACCCCAATGAGTCTTGTACCCATCTGACAGCAAATGTAGTTATTACAATATTAATGACTATATTCTGTACGCTGTACTTTACATCCCCATGGCTATTTTTATAACTGGCAATGTGTACTTCTTAATCCCTTTCACCTTTTACACCCATCCCTACAACTTTCCTCCCATCTGGCAACCACCAAGTTGTTCTTTTATCTATGAGTTTGTTTCTATTTTGCTCATTTTTCTTTCTTTAAATTCCACATATAAGCAAAATTGTATGGTACCTGTCTTTGTCTATTGCATTTCACTTGGCTTTAGCCCTCTAGGTCCATCCATGTTGTGGTATATGGTAAGATTTCATTATTTTTCATGGCTGAGTAATGTTCTATTGTATATATGTAGCACCTATTCTTTATTCATTCTTCTACCCACAAAAATTTAGGTTGCTTCCATATTTTGGCTATTGTAAATAATGTTGCAATGCACATACTGACACATATATATTTTTAAATTAGTCTTTTGGAATACTTTGGGTAAACACTCAGAAGTGGGATTGCTGGGCCATGTGGTAATTCCTTTTTTTTAAATTTTTTGAGGAGCCTCCATACTGTTTTACATCCTGGCTGTACCAATTTACAATCTCACAAACAGAGCACGGGGGTTCCTTTTTCTCCACATCTTCATCAAAACGTATTGATTACTGATTTACTGATGATAGCTATTCTGACAAGGGTGAGGTGATATCTCATTGTGGTTTTTATTTGCATTTCTCTGATGATTAGTGACATTGAACATCTTTTCACATGCCTATTGGCCATCTGTAGGTCCTTTTTGGAGAAATGTCTGTTCAGGTCCTCTTGCCCAATTTTTAATTGATGTTTTTTAATTGTATGAGTCCTTTACACATTTTTGGATATTAACTCCTTATCTGATGTATCATTGGCAAATGTCTTCTCCCATTCAATAGATTGCCTTTTCATTTTGTTGGTGGTTTCCTCGACTATGCAAAAACTCTTTAGTTTGATGTAGTCCCATTTATTTTTTCTTTTGTTTCCTTTGCCTGAGGAGACCGATCAAAAATAAATTAATTAAAAAAATATATATAACATATATTATATGTATTATATATATTATATGTATTATAATATAATACGTAAAAATATATTATATATAATATATGAATACATAAAATATATTATACACATTATATATTATATATATCATATATATATCACATATATATATAATATATACACACACACACAATTAAAAGCACTGTCAAGAGTTTAATGTCTATTTTTCTCCAGGAGTTTTATGGTTTTGGGTCTTATATTTAAATCTTTAATCAATTTTGAGTTTATTTTTGTATATGGTGTAAGAAAGTGGTCAGTTTCATTTTTATTTTGGATGTATCTGTTTAGTTTTCCCAAATTTTTGAAGACACTGTCTTTACCTTATTGTACATTCTTGCCTCCTTGTCATTTGTTATTTGACCGTATAGCCATGGGTTTATTTCTGGCCTCTTTATTTGTTTTCACTGCTCTATGTCTTTTTATGCCAGTAACATGATGATTTGATTACTAAAGCCTTGTAGTACAGTTGATATAGGGTAGAGTGATACCTCTACCTTTGTTTTGTTCTTTCTCAAGACTGCTTTGACTATTTGAGGTCTTTTGTGGTTGCATATAATTTTAGGGTTATTTGTTCTAGTTCTGTGAAAAATTCATTGAAATTTTACAGGGATTGCATTGAATCTGTAGATTGATTCTACAGACTCAGGTATGGACACTAACAATGTTAAATCTTTGTATCCATTAGCACTATACACCCTTCCATTTTATTTCTATCTTAAATTTATTTCTTCAATGTTTTATAGTTTGCCGAGTGTACAGGTCTTTTACCGCCTTGGTTAAATTTATTCCTAAACATTTTATTCTTTTTTTGATGCAATTGTAAATAGGATTATTTTCTTAATTTCTCTTTCTGATAATTTGTTATTTGTGTATAAAATACAACTGATTTCTGAATATTGATTTTATATTCTGTTACTTTACTGAATTCATTTATTAGTTCTAATAGCTTTTTTTGCTGAAATCTTTATGGTTCTCTCTATATAGTATCATGTCATCCTCAGAGAATGACAATTTTATTTATTTATTTCCAATTTGGATGCCTTTTATTATCTTTTTTCTTGTCTCATTGCTGCGGCTAGGACTTCCAACAATATGTTGAATAAAAGCGTTGAATGTGGAAATTTTTGTTTGTTCCTGATCTTAAAAAGCTTTTAGCTTCTTAGCACTGAGTATGATGTCAGATGTGGGTTTGTAGTAACATGGCCTGTATTTTGTTGAGGCATGTTCCCTCTACTCCTACTTTGCTGAGAGTTTTTATCATAAATGAATATTGGATTTTGTCAAATGATTTTTCTGCATTTCTTAATAATTTCACACAATATTTATCCTTCGTTTTGTGTATGTGGTGCATAACATTAATTGATTTATGGATTTTGAACCAAACTTTCATGCTAGGAAACAATCCCACTTGATCAAATTATATGATCTTGTTATAGCAATTCGGTTGACTAATATTTTGTTGAGGATTTTTTGTACATATGTTCATCTGGAATACATGCTGTGATTATCCTTTATTTTTTGCAGTGTCTTTGTCTGGTTTTGGTATGAGGGTAATGCTGGCCTCATAAAATGTGTTTGGTAGTCTTCCCATCTCAATTTTTTGGAATAGTTTGAGAAAGACAGGTATTAATTCTTCTTTGAATGTTTGGTAAAGCCATCTGATCCAGAAATTTTGTTTGTTGGGAGTTTTTTGTTGTTTGTTTGTTTTGTTTTTTTAATTACTTATTTGATTTTGTTAGTAATTATCAGTCTGTTCAGATTTTCTGTTTCTTCTTGATTCAGTCTTGGAAGCTGATGTGTTTCTAGGAATTTATCCTCTTCTTCCAGGTTGTTAAATGTGAATATTTTTAGTTCCTTTACATGTAAGGTGATATTTATTTAAGATTTTTCTTATTTCTTGAGGTAGGCCTGTATTACTATAAGTTTCCCTCTTAGAACTGCTTTGGCTGTGACCCATGAAGTTTGGGTCTCTGTGTTTTCATTTTCATTTGTCTCAATGTATTTTTTAGCTCTCGCTTGATCGGATTATTAATGCATTCATTGTTTAGCAGCATGTTATTTAGACTCCATGTGTTGTTCTGTTTTTCAGTTTTCTTCTTGTAACGGATTTCTAATTTCATCATATTGTGGTCAAAGATGCCTGATATGATTTCAATCTTCTTAAATTTATTGAGACTTGTTTTGTGTCCTAACGTGGTCTATCCTGGAATATGTTTAACATGTACTTGAAAAGAATGTATATTCTAATGCTTTAGAGTGAAATGTCTGACAAAAATCAATCAAGTCCATCTGACATAATGTGTCATTTAAGGCCACCGATTGTTAATTTTCTGCCATGATCTATCCATTGATGTCAATGAAGTGTTAAAGTGCCTACTATTCTTGTCTTACTGTCAATCTCTCCCTTCATGTCCATCTTTATTTGCTTTATATATTTGTTTTCCTACATGAAAAAAAAAAACTTCCTATAGTACTAATCAGAAAGAGAACTTTCTAAAGTTAGCATAAAAAGTTAATGCCTTTTAGTTAATAGATTTCAAGAATTTTATTGAAGTTGTGAAAAAATTTACTTATCCACTAATTAATGTAGTTCATTATATAGTAGAGCTTCCAATACTAAAATATCCTGATATTCTTAAGATAAACCATATTGTGTGTAAATCTTCTGAATTACAACTAACCTCTTTTTGCTACTCTATGACTTTTCAACACACACACATACACACACACACACACACAAACACACATACACTATTCTATATCATCTTAGACATTTCCAATTAGGAGGAGTCCTAAGGGCAAAATAAAATAAAACAAATCAAAAATGAAACAGTAGTATAAAGTCATTTCTCCTCTCATATATCTATAAATTGTTTTGACTGATAAAAACATAATTGAAACATCATACTTTTTTTCTTGGTTTTCCAGTAGAGCAGTGAATAGGTAAATTCAAAAAATAAAAAATAAAAATAAAACTATACTTAAATGTCATTCATAAAAAAAATTACTATTTTTTTGCACCTTTCAACATGTACATATTCAAGTTTGATTAACTATTTTGAGACTCTTGAAAGGAAAGGAGGGCATCCATTTTTATAAACAGTTGCCCTAAATTATTACAAAATATGTTTGTATATTGTGTTAGTCTGTTTGTACATCAATGTAATAATGATTGTAATAGGGGAAAGTTTTAATAGAGCAAAGGCTGGAGAGTAAGGTATATTATATTTTGAATCTTAAGTGTAATGCTTTCCTGCACTCTGATTTGACAGTATGTCTTACAAAAGAAACCATCAAAGAGTTGCTCTTACCAGTAGGAGAGACCCAGTATTTCACTGAAGAACATAAACCATCATTATAACTAGGTCAAGTATTGCAACTGCCTTTTAAGAATTAAAGATCCACAAAGAAGAGAGATCAAATGTGAACAAAGTATAAAGGAATTCAAAATGGACATTTATTTAGTGTGCTATTTTGTAATGTGAAGAACTATAATTGTCACTTTTTGTCAGCTAACATTATTTCAACTTTAGGATTTAAATTGAAATGTTAGTTACATTCAGCTACAATCAAAGAGAAGAAGTAGAGAAGGGAAATGATCCATTGTTCATTACTTAGAAAACATGTGTAAAAAAAAAATTCTAGGACACACACACCTTTCCCTGCTCACCACACAGGAAAGATCTATAATAAAAACTGCTTTATAGCCATGACCCAATTGATCATGAGCCAAGAAGTTGATTGTGCGGACCTCATACAAGCCATTAAGCGTGTACGAATATCTGGGAATAGATTCTGGGTTGTATAAATAATTCTCTAGATATGCGATTTCTTCTCTGTCCACTAAGCACATTATTTAGATCACAAAATGAGAGTCATAAAAAGTAAATATATCCAAGAGTTAAAAAAACAAAGAAAATCGAACAGTAGCAAAGGGTATATAATGTAACTTAATTATCCCCCTCATACCTTCTAGTTTTTCTAAATCAGACTTCATCCGAATCACAGAGTACATGTAATGTGAGTGATTATTATCTCATTTCTCCTTGGACTGGTACAAAATGAATACCATTGCAGATGAAAAGGTAAGGGATTAAATTTCCGGCATATATGAATACGTTAGGGCACTACATATTAATTATTTTATTGAAAACAACCCACTTTAAAAACACTGGTGCCTGCACATTCCTCTAGCCCTCTTGTAGGAGAGGCTATTTTCATTTGGGGGATATGCATGCACAAGACTCTAATGTGTACATAAGCATTCAAGGATCTGAGAATGCATGCACACATCTGAATGCATACGTACGTATGTATGTGTGATTGTACTCATTTGTAAAATACAAGTATGCTGTACATTTTGCTAATCTAAATCTCCCTCCAAAATCTGTTTATCAGGTATTATTCCTTATCAGGTGACCTAAATGACTGATTTTTAAATGTCTATATATCGTTTCATTGCAAAAATGTACCTCTACTTATTTTAGTAGCCCCTGACTTACAAGCGTTTAATTTCTTTCTTGTTTTTCAATCTTTTACCATTACAAACAGTACTACAATGAATATCTTTATCATATTTTGGGGGCACATATGTATGTCTTTAGGATAAACTGCAATAAGCACAAATTCTGGAACAAAAAAAATAAAAAAAATAGAAAACTGCACCTTTTACTAAAGTAATATATATTGTCACATTGTTCCCAAAGACGTTGCTCCAATTTATACTCTGAACATTAATGTTTCTGAATGTTTGTTTTGTCTTGAGTATATCATATTCATATATATATATATATATCATATTATGTTATTCCTACAAATTTTGTGTTTTGTTGTACTACGTATTTAATGGTATTCTTTTTTTCTTACATTTTGCAACTGGAAATGGAAGCTATAAGAAAACTCTTGCTTTGATAGCTTTACTTAATATACTAAAACACTACCCTTAATAGTAGATAAATTATCTTGGATTAGTAATTGAATATATATTTTTTATATCTTTCAGATAAGTTATCGCATCTAGAAATAATGAAATTTCTTATTTTTAATTGTTGCTCTCCACAACTTTCTCTTATCTAATTTTATGAGCTCGCCAGAAAACATTTTAGACAACATTGGTGCTACTATATATATTCTCATTTTAATCACAACTTTAATATTTATGCTAGGCATTTTGCTTACAAAATATGCTTAAAAAGCCTAGTCATTTCCTAGTTATCTCAGATACTAAGCAACTTTCTATTTTTCATGTTCTGTGTTTTAGAGATAAAGATGATAGAGATGTTTTTAGTTGTATTACTGTTTAATTTAACATCTGGTGTTAAGAGTACATGCCCTACATGTGTATTAGAAATGACAAGGAGTGTTAGAGATTTAGGGTAGTTAATTATACATTTATTCTTTCATACAGTTGCTACTAATTGCTAAGTAAGGAAAAGGAACCCGTGTGGATTACTTAACTTAATGGCAATTAAGAAGGGGGGTCCAGGTCAGAGTGAGAATGGGGGGGGGGAAACGATGGAGGGTGCATCTCAGGGACCATCTCACCTTGCATTTCTGGTACCCACAAATCACAGGGGCTGATAAGACTGGTCATTGTGTAATATAACCAATGCTTGCCTGGGGATGAGATATTGAGAAATGGTAAGGTGAGGGGTACAGAGAAGACAGTCAGTGAGAGATGTTTCCTATCTTTTCTGAATATACAAAGCTAGAAAGAGGAGATGGGAAAAATCTTGTCTTTCTTCATTGTTTCAAGATGAATACACACACACACACACACACACACACACACACACACACACACAGAGCAGGGGTACCGAAAAATGTGTACAAGTACAGTTTCTTTCATAAAACGTGTATACATTTATTTTTTGGCACCCTCTCTCTACATATATATCACTCAGTTTGGAGAGGGTTTCATGAATATAGGATACACATTATGAGCCAGAGAAAGATTAAAAGACCTTGAAACCTGTTGTGCCCCAATTATGTTATGCACTGCAATAGAAATGTAGCTTGTGTAGCAATTAGTGTGATAGTGCATCATGCAGCAAGGCAATCTCAGGTGGCTTGGTACGAGTCTATCAATTTGGTGAATAAGGAAATGCTCTCACTGAATAGCTATCTTTTAGCAATTAAAACATTGTATTTTCTTTGACAAAAAAAAACCAAAACATCAACCTAAGTAAGCAGGATCTTTAGCCAAAGTTCCCAGAAAAAATAGAGCTACTTCTAGCTGTTGAACTACCCCAGAAATTGAGGAGGAAGGAAATTATGGGCACTCCCTTTCCCTTCTTCCCTCACTCCTAACAATATGTGTGAAAAACATATTGTTATATAGTATACTGGCCAGAGTTGAAGTGCCGACATATTTTGATCGAGGCGGGATACAACTTTGGTTTGTTGCAAATACCAACCAATTCCTTCCCTCTCCCCCAGGGAAAAGGGAAAGAAAAATGAGAACATACAGCCTAAAATACTTGATACCATGTAAAATTTTAGGATCTGAATTTCAGAAAAATTTTAAATTCATTTAGCGTAACTTTTTAATCCATCTCTGAATTGCACTCCATGTCTAGGTCTACAAAATATTATTAGTCAAGGGACATTAATGATCTCTTGTATCTTATATGACTCTTCTCTTTAGTCAATCAAGATACTGTTACATTCCCTGGATTAATACCATGAAAGCCCTTCCTTTTGGGTTTTCTTTTTCTTTTTCTTGTATGAGGTATTTTAAAATCTAGGAAGACTAATACATTGACTAATTGACAATAATTACACTGATAATTTATCCAGACTACCGTGCATTTTTTAAGATAAATACATATTTTTGAACTTAATGCCTAGAGACTTTGAATGCACAGTGAAATGAAATCACTAAATAAGTATGCAATTATATTTCATTGGAGAAAGGCAATTTTCAAAAACATACTATTTTATATTTTCCAACAGATGGTGCATTTTATGAGACACATATTTTAATTCATTGGATGGAGAAATGTTGAGAGAATTGCTTTCAAAACACCTTTCCTAAAACATCTGGAATATAGAACCAATTTAATAAAAATGATTAAATATTATTAGATTTGATACATAGTCATATTGTTAATATTTAATGTAAGCAAACTGCATTTTTAATTCTGTCATACAACTAGTAGGAAGACTGAAAATTTTGTTCTGTAGTATTTGTCTATATGATGCCACAGAACTGGTTAGAAGTATTCCCTGCAGTTGAATTTCAATAAACTACTATTTCCGTGATTGTTAACTTAAATTAGTGTAAACAATTGATAATTGATCAAATTAGATTTCTTGTTAGTCAAATAAAAAAATAGTCAAATTAGTCCTCTTGACTAGTTTCAATGTCTCCTTCAGGTTTGTCTTGGTCTATACAAAAATTTAATTCATTGTGATTTGACATAGCCTGAATTTACTTAATATTATTTTTTTTCAAAGTGCTATTATACAGAGATTTATTGAGTGGGAAAAGTCATGGTATATTATTAAATGAAAAAAGAATTAACAAAACATTATGTGCAGTAACTTTTTCTGTTGTTGTTTTTAATGGACAGTTTGGCCTCACTTAGAATTGATCTCAAATAGGGTTTTAAAATTTGTTTTTATTTTTTTGCATTAAACGTGTTGAATAAGGGGTTCTACGGAAAGTAACCTCACGGGGTAATCTGATCATAAATTCCTAAATGGGCAGGTTATGGTGGGTAGTATAGACACAGGCATATAACTTTTTAGTAAAAGGCTTATTTATCTTTGCCTTTTAACCAAGCCCTGCCCATTGTTTTTGTGCATCTAGGTTAACAAACCTTTGAAATAAGCAGTAGCCACCCTCAAGAGAACACATAATCTTGTTAATTATCAGGCTTTCTCCCACCTTCAAGTAATCTTTCTTTCTTTCCCTCCTTAATTTGAAAGGCATAAAAGAAACTAAAAAACTGTCATTCACCAAAGCATTTGAGATCTTGCTTCCTTGCAATTGTCATCAGTTTGGCTCAAATAAACTCATAAAAAATTATCCACAGATTTGGATTTGTCTTACATCAACAAACAAAGATATTTAGAAGATTCTATTACTACATCAGCAATCATTGATACAAGTAAATGATTTTAAACATGAAGAAACACATTTGATTATCTGAATAAAAATAATTGGTATATGTAGTAACAATAAGTTCTTGTATGTTCATGTGATTAAAGTGCTGTTATAATTAAAATATTTAGAGCTTCAGAACCAAATCCCTATGCATCAGGATAAATATACTTTCATTTCTTTAGGATGCTATTTGAGGAATCATTTCACATTATTATTCCCTTCTCTGATATTGAATTTAATGTTATCAACAATAAAGATGAAATGACTGCATTAGTCTGGGATAATTTTTACTCATTAGCAAAACATCAGCTACTCCCTAAGAACTTCTTGATTTTTAGCATCAAAAGTTTACTTCCTAGAATGTAAAGTCATTTTAAATTATTCCAGTAAGTTGTTGGTGTTTATAGTTATACTGTATCTGATAAACAATATATAATTTTTAATTAGATTTCTGCCATAAGAAAGTACCAGAAAAGGGCCTACAGTATTTTATGCTGTCTCTGATGTCTATTTACTGGCTGGCTTGGGGATATTCATTTTCTCTATTCATATAGACCCATTTTCATAATCTTACTATGACGTAATATCTTCTAATAGCTTGTAAATATAACCTCAATCTCTTTACAGTATTGTCGAATGAAATAAAATATGGTCAGTTAATCATAGTTTGGTTTATCATTAGATAAATGGCTCTTTCTAATTTGTCAATATCATCTCTTTGAAACTTTTTCATTTCCAAAGCCTTGATTATCAACTGTATGTTGAGGATTTCTCAATCTGTATGTCCACTTCAGATTTTACTTCCAAGACCTAGGCCTGTTTTTTCAACTGCTCCTAGCTCAGTATTTGTATCATGGCATCCTATGATTTCGCTTCATGAAAAGTGGTCCAGGTTCCACCTATAATGTACTTGCTTGTTAATCTGCTTGCTATCTACCTTGTCTCATTTTAGTCACAAATTAAACTGCACTGCCTATCATATAATAAATGTTTAATAGGCAGAGACTTTGGAAATGAATGGGTTGATGAATCTTGGAAATTCCTCGCCTAATACAAATTTCAATTTCAATTCTCCCTTCCAAACTTAATAGTTGTCATTATCATTATTATCATTAGTATTTTGGTTTATTTTGTGAGCTAATAGCATTGCCATCTGTACAGCCATCCTCAATTCATCCATCTCTATGTTCGTAATCTAGACGATCATTAAATCTGTCAGCATAAACATTTTCTGTACTTCATGGCACTTTCTCAGTTCAGTTCTCAAATTATTGCAACGTGCTTTTGACTGTTTTTGTCTCTCTACAACTCCTTTTTTTCTACATCCTCTTCTTCTTTAATGCTCCCCAAGTAACCTTCTACTAAAAGAAATTTGAATGTGTCAATTCCTCTTATTTTTAATAAATTTTATTGGGGAGTATATTGGGGAACAGTGTGTTTCTCCAGGGGCCATCAGCTCCAAGTCGTTGTCCTTCAATCTAGTTGTGGAGAGCACAGCTCAGCTCCAAGTCCAGTCCCCATTTTCAATCTTTAGTTGCCAGGGGGCAAGGTCACCAAACCCATGGGGAATTGAACCGGTAACCCAGTTGTTGAGAGCTTGTGCTCTAACCAACTGAGCCATGGCCGCCCCTCCGGAAGCTCATCAGCAGCTCATTGTCTTCAATCTCATTGTGGAGGGCGCAGCTGAGTGGCCCATGTGGTAATCAAACCAGCAACGCTTGTTGTTGAGAGCTCGCACTCTAATCAACTGAGCCATCTGAGCCACCCCTGATTGTGTCAATTCTTGATGAAAGATCCCCACTGTTTCTTCATGAACCAACTGCATAAATGCAGTGATCTTAGCCTATATGTTTCCACCATTCTATTGCATAAGCTCTTCTCTCTAACTAAAGTGATTTTCTTTTTTAACTCAGTCATGATACTAGGAGGTAGGGCCTTTGGGAAATGATTAGGTCATGAGGGCAGAGCTCTCATGAATGGGACTGATATCCTTACAGAAGAGGCTCAAGAGGAATTTTTTGTCCCTTCCACCATGCGAGCACACAGCAAGAAATTGCCAGTTTACAACTCGGAAGAGGGTTCTCAACAAAAACCCAACCATGCTGGCAGCCTGATCTTGGACTTACAGTTTCCAGAACCATGAGGAATACATTTATGTGGTTTATAAGCTCTGCGGTATTTTGTTACAGCAACCTGAACAGACTGAGATACACTCTCCAGTTCAATTGTGAGTGCCTTAATATCAGGAGTCTATCTTATTAATCTCTATATGCTTAATATCTAACATACTATACTTCAGGTGTTGGACTTATTTGATATTGTCAATTAAATTGATCAGTGGAAATCACTTAGTGTCTGAAGACCTGTATTCAAGTTCTGTCTATAATACTAAGGTTCATGACTGTAGGAAGCACTAGTTTTTTAAGCCTTGGTTTATTAATCTATAGAAACAGAAATAATAGTGTTGATAAAAATAATAATATGCCCAATGCATGAATTTATATGTTGTGAGTTCTTTGCAAAATATATTACTACAAAGAATATTCAGGACATTACAAAAAAAAAGACTATTATTAATCTAAGCAAGTAATTTTAGGACTAGGGAAATATAATTCCAGGGCTATAAATATAATTCTAGGCAAATGAGGTAGCAGTTATCATGTGTCTACAGATGAACTAGATCAAGGGATGTCAAAGTTCAAAACTGATTGGAAAGTGTAATTTCTTAAATATGATAATACTACTTAGATCATTGCTTTAATAGTTCAAACAATGGACGACAGACACAGTGACATTATAAGTATAAAATGGTTACAGTTTATTTTACACTGTGATTTAACACCCAACTGTTTCTAATATAATTAGATTTATGCTTAGGGAAACAAATCACCAAAGTAAATCTGGATAAATCACGTTTCATTCCTCAATTTCAGTCTAACAGACCCTCGAGTATAGTGTGTTATTATAACAGAACCTAAGCTGGAGGAAATCTAAGACTAGATATAGAAAGAGTATCAAGGCCAGTTGTCTAAAAGTGGGAACAATTTCACATACAGTCTTGAGGCTAAAGGCTTTGTCTATTGGGAAGGGACATATGTATGCCTTTAGCAAATTGGTCAAACAAAATTCAAGGTTTAGGATATTTACCAAGAAAATCCTCAAAAGATAACAATGATAACAATTTGAGAAGTTATACAGGAAATACGAGGTACCCAATCATTAGAAGATTAAGTTAAAGAAGACATATATATATATTATTTTTTTTCTGGCATACACACACACACACACACACACACACACACACACACACATATATATACGTATATATATATACACACACATATACAGTTATATATATATGTATATATATATATATATATATACATATATATATATGCCAGAAAACAGACCTGCATGAAAGAAAATATTAAGTCATAGGCTATAAGGCATGAACTTGCTCATAATGCACTTAGAGTAACAAGCTACTAAGATATATTGCCAAATAAGTCAATATTCAGAATGGAATACAGAGCAGTAGATATTATAAGATGATAGTCAGCTTTAAGAATAGCTTTTAAAAAATCCAAAATCTTTAGTGTATTATTACCTTTGTAAAGGATTACAGTTCTCAATATCTCATATTTTACTTTTCCTAATAAAAGTATAATGATGCAGCAGATAAAACAATAATACAGAGCAACTTTTTTGCCAAAGTAACTCTTCAAGCCTCCTGGATAATTTGAAAACAGGCACAAGAAAATCAATAATTTCAAATTTCAGAACCAAGGACAGAAAATATCAATCCTAGTACTGGATTCCACAGAATCTGATCAAATATATGGTATGTCTACTTTCCATTTGTATTTCATCAAGTATCCAGACCACATCGCCGGCTCATTCTAAGAAAAGATATCTAAAAATAAGATTATAGATGATACAGATCACTCTCACAGCACAACTTTATTTTTAATATATTCTAATAATTGCCATGCTCAAAAATTCTTATCTTTTTTTAAATCCTATGAAGCCATCTTGCCTTTTCAAGTGTTTATTGTTTTGTGAATATATTTTTGAGTTACTTCATGATAAAAAACCGAAAACAGTTGAAATAGTCACATTTTCGACTGTTGATTTTTACATGAATATTTTTAGTGAACCAAATTTTACAGTTATTGTCAGTTAGAAACATTGTTTCATTAACTGAAAATTTTGCCTCATATTGAAATAATGAAAAGTCTATATTTTCCATAAAGGTAGCTAACATTTACAACTTAAAAAATAGTTTATCTGTATTGATGAGAGTTTCATAGAATTTCAGACGCAAGAAAAACCACAGAAAGCTTCACGTCTGAGCCTGCTAATTCACAGATGAAGAAAATGATCCTGAATGTCACACAGCTGATTAATAAGAAATTATCCAACTCCTGTTTCAATGATCTCCCTTCCACTGCCTGTTGGCTTACATTTCAATAATTGTATCACACCTCAAAGAAAGCATTTCAATACCAATATTAGTTCTTCTCAAGTCCCTGAGAGCACAAGGCTAAATTGTTGAGAGCACTTTGTGTTATTTTAACATTTTGTATTAGAAATTCTAGGTTTTGAAAATCATTTTCAAGATAATCTTAAAAAAAAATACTATAAGCATATTGGGTGTCACTTGAATTCTTATAACCAAGTGTTTCTACTTGTAGTTGTGCTTAGTATCATGTGGGTGCCAATTATTACTATTTAATACCTTTAATTTTCATGAAATAAAAAAGGCCAGAAATGTCTAATTCTGTGACTCACTGAAAGTGAACATTAATTAATGTAATGCTTACTGGAGTTATTTGAAGGAAAAAAAGTTGTTTGAGAATCGTGCAATTATATTGTGAATCATGGTGCAGTCATGCTAAGTTCAAAAGACCATTCTTCTTAAAAATAAAGTCATGCATTTTTGCTCATCACTGTAATTTTAGAATAGGTCAGAATACCTGAACCAATATGTATGTTCCATAAACAACTATTGGTTGATTTAATTAATATGATCAACTATCTAAATTTTAAACAATAACGTGTCATATTAAATTGGTGTACTAATTTATTTTTGTACTAATTTAAATAATTTGTACTTAATTTCTAAATGTTGTTTTCACAGTTGCATAAAAGCAAAGAAATAATAAACTTAAATCGACCTCTGTTTGCAGCAGATATTAAACACTTTAATTAAAATAATAACAGAATTCAGTTGCAAATCCATTAAAAAAATTTAAAAAGCCTTAACAATTTTCCATATTGATAAACACTATTCTATTTTATTTATTTATTTTTTAATTTATTGGGGTGACATTTGTTAGTAAAATTACATCTGAAAACACTGTCCTATTTAATAAAGATTATAAAACACTCTCAGAAGTTAATGTCTGTAGGTAAGTTCAGATATTCAGCTATGAGCAAAGGGGAGACTTTTGCTCTGATGTTCTCACTTCAAACACATTATTCTTTATACTAAAGGTTATGTATAGAGAACTGATAAAATTTAGACTTTACTGTATTTCCCGTAAATAATTATAGCAACTACAGTTGTTTTTACAATTATTATTACAATTATCATTATTTTACAATTATATTTTGTAAAATATAAATACAAAACCTTTTATGGTACTAAAAATTAAAAAAGATAAAATTCCAGCATAAAATTGCATAACAAAAATTATCCGAAACTTGAGGTTTTACTGGAAAAACCCTATAACAAAATTTTCTGAAAGATGGTCTTACTGGAGACAATGTGATTTGTGGGTCTTTTATGGGAATCACTAAGGTTCAAAATCTGTTTTATCACTGATTAGTTCAGCGACTTTGATTAAGTGATTTTCTAAACAGTAACATGAGATTTCAGTATAATATTTTCTAATTAAATACATTTATGGAGCTTTTTTTTTTGTTTCCTCCTTTTGCCTTAGTTTTTATTTGAGCTATTTTGTTTTATAGCATTCTCATTTGTCATCATAAGTACTTTCAAAAACAAACTGGGAAGTAATAAACAGTACAGAAAGGAAAGAATGCCATAAAGGTGGCAGGCAGAAAAGAAAGGGAAAAAGAGAAAGAGAGAAGGTAAGGGAAGTTAATTTTTGTACATTTTTTTCTGCTCAGTTTTGGACCTTTGTGCTAATGTGCTAGATCCATATATCTTACAATATATCATGATAAATTCCAAATTTTAAAAATACTAAAATGTAAAAGTGAAAGCAAATAATTTCTTATAGAAAACTACTAGATTCCTTTATATTTTGGGAAGGGAGAATAGATTCATAATGACGAATCAAAGTCTTGAAGCAATAATAAGACTGTTCAATTTGAGAGCATTAAATGTGTTAGAGGGTCATATATATTGCATATGTATTATAAATAAGTACATGTTTGCCTTTGCAAATTATATCACAGGCTAAAGTCTAATAGATCTAGTGTATCAAGTGCTACAAAAGTCAGTAAAGAAAAGAGCAACAATCTTATAGAGAAATAGGCAAATCAGGGTAGTTTACAGAAACAAAATGAATGTGTTAGATGTCTCTTAAATTTATGAAAAAGACTTGATCTCATTCATGTACATAGTAATGTAGTTTAAAATTAAACCAAGATCTCATTTTTGGTTTAGTTTTATAAACTAAAGATTTGCAAAAATCCAAAAGTTTAGCAACATATGCCATTTTGAAGTTGGAGTATTCATACATTCTCAGGCTGGAGGCCATGCAAATAGGTGCATCTATAGTGGAGACAAAAATAGCAGTATCTAACAGAACTACATAGGAAATACAGCTTTAACTCACCAGTTCTCTTCTAGGATTCCATTTCAATTATGAAACAGCAAATCTGTAAAGTGACATGTACATAAAAGGTTATTTTTAATTGCAAACGACTGGAAGGAACTGAACATCTTCAAATTGTGTACTGGATGAATAAACTGTGAAGTACACAATGAAATACTAATGCAGTAATAAAAACACACTTCCAAAGTGTTTCATTGTGAATCATAATTTATGTAACTTTCCTGTATATTAGAAGCCAATCCTCATTAGGAAAACAGCCATGAGAAAAGTGTCTATGTTGCAATTTTTTTTCTGCACTATTTTTAGGTAAATTACATATCACATAGAAGAGTCTTTGGGGATGGACCTAAGCTTTGAATTGAATATTAAGTTATTGACAGTATTTGGGAAAGTTCAAAGTACGAAGAAGTAAGTCCACACAGGTAGAAAGATGTGAGCCATTCTTAGAGGAAAGAAAACTAAGTAATTTCCAAATGATCATTTCATCCAAGGGCTTGGGGAGTTGGGGGGAAAGGCAATCATATATTGAAACCTAGAGAATCTGTTAAAAATGAAATGACCACTAGAAAATTAAATTGTTTGGGATACAAGGTTTATTCAATTGCCTTTGTTGCAAGCATTTTTCAAACCTTTCACTGTATTTTCATTGCAATATTTATCCCCAAATTACATTGTGGTGAAGCAAAATCGATATGAAATCAAAGCCTACTCTGGTCATGACTGACAATGGCTTAGCATACTACTTGCTTTTGCACTTAGGGCTACTTGTAAACTGTTTTATTTGGTGGGGGAAATAGTGAAATCAATAAGAATACAGTCAAAGTATAATAATGATTTATCATGAATGAAAAGAATGTCCTTTATATGAACAGTATCAAAAGAAACAAAACAAACCAAAACAGCATCTGTAAATGCATTATTCACACCATCAATATTGAAAAATAGAAAACTGATCCCAATGTGCTTTTATGTCATTCTGAATGAAATATATTTCTTTGTGATATGTTTTGTATTCTAATCCCCATTACTATTAGGCAATCTAGAGAAATCATTTAAGTAGGCAGTATGTCCGAATTTTTATTGGAATTATAAAGCAGAGAAAAAGCTTTGGATGGAGAGCCTAAATTGTTTGAAATCCAGCTGTGGTCTTCCAATCATTAGAGGGTTTAATTGGAATGTCGCCAGTTTTTCCAAAAATTGGTTGAGATTGTATACTCATGGGTAAACTATCATATTTCCTTTAAGCCATGTTTAGCATTGAAGAGTTTTAATTCTGGGTTATTTTAAATATTTGCACATTTATACTATGGCAAATAGTAGATAACTGTTGTGGTGGTTAATTTTATGTATCAACTTGACTGAGCTAAGGGATGCCCAGATATCTGATAAAACATTATTTCTGGGTGTGTCTGTGAGGGTGTCTTTGGAAGAGATTAAAAAAATTAATTAGAAAAAACTTTCATTGACTATATTTAGACTTCACAGTTAGATATGCTTTTATTTAAATATACCATGAATTTATGAATTTGGTCAATAATGATATTTGAGTATCTATTATGTTCAGATTCCTTTTTAGGTTCTGCAGATATAAGAAAAATCTGTTCTTACATTAATGTAGCTTATAATCAATGAAATCTTTGTATCACTGAAAACTGTCAGGGATAGTTTTGATTCCTATAACATTAACACATTATGTTTCTATAACTAAAAGCACACATTGAGCCAACAGTGATTTCACTACCACTTTTCTTTTCTAACCAGGTATGAAGGGAAATTAAGCTCTCTGCTTCTGAGGTACAGGCATATCTCGGAAATATTATGGGTTCAGTTCCAGACCACCTCAATAAAGCGAGTGTTACAATAAAGTAAGTATCTCATCTAAAGTATCACGAGAAAGTGATTGTAATACTTGCTGGTGGAGGGTCTTGCAGAGAAAGTGATTGTAATATTTGCTGGTGGAGGGTCTTGCCTTCAATTTATTTAAAAAATGCAACATCTGTGAAGCTCAATAAAGCAAAGCACAGTAAAATGAGGTATGCCTATAACATGTTTGGAGAGCAATCACTCCTTAGGAGATGGTGTGCTCAGTTGCACTAGTAAAGGGAAAGTACTATAAAGAGGTCCCCCTTGGTATATTACTAAACTGCTACAGTTGGCACAAAGTAGGTTCAACTTTTCACGGCCAGGACTGTGTAGGTTAAAAGACAAGTGCACTGCAGTTTTCAAGAGAGACTATTATGACATTTCCTGTCAGTCACATTTAGTCCAAGTGGAAAAATGTCATAGGCCTAAAACTATTCTGTCCCAGTAGCAGGGATTAGGAAATGGGATGGAAGGAGTTAGTTGCTGCCAATTCTTTGTTTATTGCAAGTATTCCCTATATGTTAGTGTATGGTTTGAAGAATCTTCTCTGATTTGAAACATGCTTTCAAGGCTAATTAAAATTTTAATAAGCTAAGTCCAAAAGTCATTTGAAAGAGTTTATCTGAAGGGGCAGGAAAGTAAGATGCCACTGAAGGAAATCTGTTGTGTAATTGATCTTAGAGAATAGAAAGACAGTCTATGTGCTAAGAGGTATCAGTTATAAAGAATAAAGGAAAACAGACTGTCTCCCTGAGACCCATCAATAGAAGTAGGAAACCGTCGTTGTTATTGAAA
This sequence comes from Rhinolophus hipposideros, assembly GCF_964194185.1. NCBI lineage: Eukaryota > Metazoa > Chordata > Mammalia > Chiroptera > Rhinolophidae > Rhinolophus > Rhinolophus hipposideros. Next base: position 86,802,328 of record NC_138047.1, on the reverse strand, counting down.
AATAGGCAGTAATCACTTAACTTACAGTGTGAAAAGGGGGAGGATGAAATAGGAGCCTGGGCTAGAGTGTTCCTGGCTTCTCATTTAGAGAATTGGCATTAACTGAAATATTCGTCATAAAACTTAGCAATATTTTTTTTTTCTTTTTCATTACTTGAAGTTAGCAGTTGGTTCACATTCAATTTAAGAAGTTACAATATAACTGATCAAATTTCTCAAAATGCAACAAGTTTTAAAAGAAGAAACTAATTACTGAACATAATGTATTACAATTCAAGGTCAGAAAGTAACATTGCATTTTCTCTTATTATGGAAGAAATTACAATGGACAGAATGATTTTTTAGAGATTTTAATGTAGGTTATATAGTCAAATTACAAAATTTCAGTTTCAATTCATTATGAATTTATTCCTTGGTTAAATATATGGTTTGTTCAAACATAGCTATTTCCAAAATGCAATCATCTATGAATTGTTTTTAACTTAATGAAATGTCTGAGGTAATTGAAAATTGAAAAGTTTAAGGCTAACACTAAAAGCAAAACTAATTAACAAGTATTTTTTTCTTGGTTTAGAACTTTCTCTATGAAAGCATATATATAAAAATTATATTGCAATATACTGAAACTTTAAAATTAATTATGTCTGGAATACTAAAAGGAAAAGACTAAGATTAAAGACACACTCTACAAAAATTTTTTGATTTCTTAAATAAGCTCATAATATGTAAGTTTCATAATTCTAATTTTTAAATTCTAACTCAATAATGCATTGTGAGGTGTCATCATAATTACTTTTTTAAATGGTGTTTGTTCAGCAACCATTTATTCAGAAAATAAACACGTCTACTTAATTTTAATAGATATTATGTTAAAAGTACAAAAAAGGTGTCATTATATTGAATCTCTGAATTGATGTACTTTTGTTGTTTCTTGTCATTATTGAATCTTTTTTATACCTAGTAAAACTTCCATTAAAAACATGAAATTATGTGATAAGCATTTTATGGATTTATATTTAATAAATGGTGATTTGGCCTTGGCTTTTACGTCTTAATTAAATGAATGAATATGCATTAAATCCTTGTTCTAAATAATAAACACATCTTTAATTAAAGATATCATTGCTTTGGTGAATTACAAGGAATTGAATACATCAACTTGTCCTGATGTAGTAGAGTTTTTGTTTTGCGCTGTTTTTGTTTTCTCCTTCAAATACTTTTAACAGGCACAGATTTCTTTTGAAAGGAAACTGCTTCAGCCACAATCTGCTGTTGAAGAAACAGCCTAGCAGTTCTTTATGCACAGGTGATATTGGTTGTTATGTAAATCATTTCCAGTTACCGTTGAGTGGATTACAAGATAGGTATTAGCCAGTGAGACTAAAAGGGAAAAAAGAAATATCTTCCCAAAGAATATCAGTAATTATTTGGGCCAAATCATATTCTTTATTGTGAATGGACACTAAGTTATACGTAGCATATATATATATATATATATATATATATATATATATATATATATACCATGATTAATAAAATTACACATCATCAAAAGCCATGAGTAATAAGCAGATATGAGGAAGTGAAATGGAGTAAAGGATGAGGTTGTTTGTGGTCAGATTAGAAGAGCAAAGATGGAACAGACCTGAGGTCTGAGGATGGAAATCACAGAACTCCAGCTGCTCAGCCACCAGTAAGATGATCTGCTTGTATATAGCATGCTGGGAATATATGCATGTTTTGGGGACATCTATCAGAAACTTAAACATGTGTTAGAAATGCGGCTTAAAGATTCAAATCGTATGTGCTGTGTCAGATAGTCTTCGTGGAACATGACTAGACTAAGAAACTAGATTATATTTCTAATGAATTAAACATATAGTTTTATTAAGCACTGAATATATTCCAAATGCATGACATTTTAAATATTAAAAAGTGAATTTTCTAAATAACCATATTGGAAATGAATTTAAAAAGTGTTATTTACTTTGTTGTTATGTATTTGGATTAATTTAGCACTGTGACTTTCGAAATTTGGTGTATATTAGAGGAACTGAGGAACTTGTATTAAACAATGGCTGAGACTGGCTTATTTCACTTATTAATGTCCTCCAAGTTCATCTATGTTGTGTATATCACACATTTTCTTTATCCATTTATGCATCAGTGGACACTTGAGTCGTTTCATTTCTTGGTCATTGTGAATAATCTTGCAGTGAACATGGGAGTACAGATATCACCTCGAGATCCTAATTTTAATTATTTTAGATATACACCCACTGATTCTACTTATTAAAGGAATCTAGAACAGTTAAACTCATGGAAGTAGAGAATACACTGTAAATACTGGTTTCCAGAGGTTAGGGATTGGAGGAAACAGGGAATTGTTGTCCCATAGGTATCAAATTTCAATTATGCTAGAGAAATGACTTCAATAGATCTGCTGTAGAACAGTGTATCTATAATTAAAAGTATGGTATTGTGCACTTCGAAATTTGTTGAGAGGGTAGATCTCACATTAAGTGTTCTTACTCCAAAACAAACAGACAAAAGATAAAGGACACAGGAAACTGGGAGGTATTGGATACGTCTATTACCTTGAGTGGTGATGGTATCACAGGTGTTTGTAAATGTTCAAATTTACCAAATTATGCACATTAAATGTGTGCAGTTCTTTGTATATCAGATGTACACCTCAATAAAGCTGTTAAAATAAAATATGGCTGGACTTTACCCCAGAACCACTCTAACACAGTCTAAAAAACTAGGCCTACAGTCTTTCTGTTTCAGCTCCACTGGTAATCATACGCACTGGTAACCTAAATTAAAGATGCACTCATTAATCATTCTTTATGGTTTGAATTAATAATTAAACTGTTAAAGTATGTTTGTTTATATATACTCATGGAAACAACAATTTATAAATACGGCATTATGTGAGTTGTAATATATTTCTTTAATATTAGTATCAGCATTTTGAGATATTAATTCCTCTGAAGCATTATTTATAAAGAGAATTCCTATATTTTTGGGGTCAACAGAATACCCACTACCAAATTAGTAGTATAGAAATCTTATCAATTAGTTAGAAAATAAATTACATGTGCCTGTTGTGGAGAAAGGTAATTAGGCACTCTCACACTCTTTCAGACACTCCTTTAAAAGTCAAATCAAAGAAATGACTTGCATTTTGTCTACACTGTAAATCAGTAGGTCATGAGATTTAAGACTCAGGTCCTGCCCTTAAGATATTTTTTGATTGTGGGAGAATCAACAAATAAACTATGGAAAACTTTGCCTCTTTTCCAAACTCTTCTCAAAGTTAACAGAAACCTCTCTGTTGATAATTCCAATGCATGCTTTTCATAAGTCAGTTAACTTCTCAACAACATATAATAGAGTTTATCATGTCTTTATTTTGAAAGACTTTTCTTGACACTGTCTTGACTTTTTTCCCCCTTATTTTACTGTCCATTTATATGCAGTTTCATCTGTTTTTACTCTGACTTTTAAGATACTAGAGTTTCATAAACTGTTCTCAATCTATGCCCATTCCCAGGATGACTTTAATCAATCTCTTCATTTAAATGTCATATTGTGTAGCATATACACATGCACACGCACACACATTATATATTTCCTGCAGACATCTCAAACCAAAATCTTAATTTCTCTCTCCGCCATCCTTAGTATGCCGTCTACTTCCAGTATGATCTTTTCTACCTCCAGAACAAATTTCAGATTTGCCAAAATAAAAACACTACTACTGTTATATTGTGTATAACAACTGGACGGTTACAATGATACACTGGCCAGGACTACCTTGGGACTAGATAAATAAATCACTTTCCTTTTCCACTTGCCAGCAAGTAAAAGAGCAGTTGTCAAAACCATATATGATTTTAGGTGCTTCTAACAACATAAGAATGAAAACAGTTATCAACAACTATAATATCTATATTGTACAGTATGTTGGGTGATATATAGCATAAGTGAGCCATTGTTTCCTGTGTTTAGAGATCAATTCTTTCCAGTTTGAAAGAAAATATGTCATTGGATTAAACAGACTAAAATAAACAGGCATAAATATAGGTCAAAATTCAGGAGGTTTATTTCCCCCCCAAACAGGCAACTCACCATAATTCTAGTCCATATGATAGACACCTGTTAATATTTTGGATCTTACACATTTCTACACACTGTAAACATGCCTAGAGTTTTCCACAGATACAGATTTGAGAACACCATTATCCCACATTCCTATTCTGTAAGTAAGATTTCTGACTTGTTTAAACGTAACACAAGAATTGGAGGCTGACTAGCCAGAGATTTAGATGCTGAGAGTATCACTAGTACACAGAGCATATAGGAAATAAGCCTGATGAGATTTCAAAAGTATCCCCAGAAAAGAAGTCACTACAAACAATAGGAAACACCTCTTTGCTGGAAATATGTATATTATGAATGGTCACTACTCAAAGTGGCAACGAGTTAGAAGATCAGTAGCGTCTGCTCACCAGGAAGCATTTGGGAAATGCAGAATCTCAAGCTCCACACCTGTCTTACAGAATACAAATTCTCAGGTACAACATTACCATTTAAGAAATACTGAAATAAAAGGAACAAAAGAGCTACGTCTGCCCCATCCATTTTACTTTTGATCTGGAAACTGAGGTGATTTCTGCAGAGAAATAAATCCTACCGTTATGTGTGTGCCATCTTAATTTTGCTTGCTTGTTTGGTGGCAACATTTTATTCCTGAAACTTTACTTAACATTTACTAATGGGAATGCATCAAAATGAATTAATCCACATTTATCTTCAGGTAAAATAATAAAATATGCCTATTGATAAAAGGAGAGTCTATCAAAATTTATAAGACCTGAAGGAAAACAATGAAACTGCTGCTTGCTTCTTATTAGCTTTTCATTTAACAAATCAATGCACTAAATAGTAAAAATCCACTGACTTTAAATCTATCAGATTTCAGTTAGAACTCTATAGCATTTATGTGTAGATTTGAAAGGTAGACTGGCTACTGTTAGCAAGCAAAAGCCTAGAAATAGTAAGATTGCTCCTTTGGACTTTTTTAGGTCTCCAGCCATGTATTCCACTCACTGAAAGATTACCTTCCTAGAAAATTCTATCTTGTTACAAAAGGCCATTAACTCCTGATAGTCATAAACATATTAAATAACAACCATTGAGGTTGATTTGACAGCTCCAAAGAATTTGTATGCAGTTTTAATGATGGAGAACCTCACTCATCTTAATTTCTCAGTGTTGAATCGATCCTTGGAAGAGAGGCTGATAATTTGATTGTTCTATAATGTGCTAGTGCATGATTTCAGAAAGAGAAATCATTTTATAAAGAAACTAATTACATGCAAATGAGTCTCTTCACAAGATGTTAATAGAATTAGAAATACTTCTCAAAAATGAAGAAAGAAATAGTATGAAGCAAAATGCCTGGAAGAGGCAGATGATTAAAGAATACTATAGAGATATTACCCAGGGAAAGTACACGAAGGAATCTATGTCAAAAAGAGGAAACTGCGTTGTTTCATTTTTCTACTGTATCAACAATACTCTCTTGTCCTTTATTTAACCTTCTAAAATCTAAATGATAATGTAAATTGTGAAAATTCCAGTTTACATTAGAATTAAAATGGTCTTCATGGGAAACATATAACAAAAGCCTCTCCAAATAGAAAAAAAAAATTGCACACCTTATAAGAAATCAGGGAAAGTTACATACCCATCTGATAATGTATGTTTCTATCTTGTTAAATATCAGTATCAAAAATAACCCAATAAATTCTAGAATTTTAGAAACCCTTTTAAAGAAGTAAATCACTTTTGCTTTATTTAACTGTAGTAAAATAATATTTTATCTTAATTATCATTGCTTCTCTTTCTTACACATGTGCTCTTTTCTTCTTTATCTGAATTACCGTAGCCTTACACAGAATAAAGGAATTGAGCTGGATTGCAGGCAATTCGGGTTTACAGTCTGTACATTCTTACTGAGTTTTTTTCTCTTTTTAGAAACTTTTTTCCAAGATATTGAGCCTCAGAAATGTTTTAGGGAACGCCCAACAGCTCAGTAAATATATTTGTAAATTCACTAAGCTGAGTGCAAGACCATTTTCCTCTTCTCTTCCTTCCTGTGCGGATTTTAGTGACCATCTATTTTTCTCTCTCTTTCATAACTAATTTACACACACACACACACACACACACACACACACACACCCCTCCTGTAAATGCTATGAAGGAAAAGTATGTATTGCTCCTCACGCCTATTTTAGGGATATCTGTCTTTATAAAGGTCAGTTGATGTTTTCCTAAGAAATAGGACTTGTAGATATGAATTAGTCAGGTAACTCTGAAAGTGCTTTCTCTTTCACCTGGAGACACTCTTTTAATAAGAAAATTGAAAGGAACAGTGTTGATTATTAAATTTAATAAGAAAGCAATTTATAGGTTTTACCAGTAAATTTACAATAGACTGGGTAGAAGCAAGTGTGTTTGAATGGATTAAAGAAATAATAAACATGGGGATTTTCAGATTATAAATTTAGATAGCTCCTATTAGTTTTGCTGTGAAAGGGTCATAGAAGGTTTTGAGAATGGCTGAGGAATACAAGGGTCAAGGAATGATTTTTTTCTTGCACCCATCAGAGTGTTTTAAAATGGTAGTTACTGATGCCGTTCATGTGATGATAGGAATAATACAATTTAAAGAAAAAAAAATCATGTCAGTGAACAGAAAAATTCTGTTCACTGAAAAATTATGTCAGTGAACAGAAAAAAAAACCATGTCAGTGAACAGAAAAATGTGTGGGTTTAAAGAATAGTGAATGTGGTTTGATTTAAAAAAATGGAGATGCTAGTCTCAGCTATATGTGGACAAGAGTTCATTTACTGAAATGGAATACATCATATATGGGTACAGTTGCATGTATTTGATGGTTGAGAGAAAAAAAATCTTTTTATTTGATAAATTCATTTGCTTAATGAACTATGATTTGGTACCTTCAAGTAATATTGAGGAGTGTTTGAAGATTGAGGAGAAAAATATAGGAAAACAAAATTACTGGAGAAAGTCAGCATTTGAGGGACAGTCAGGGTGCAGGTAAGGAGAAGGCAGAGCCTTGGAGTTAATCAGGTTTCGAGTTTCCCAAATGGCCTCACTGAGAAAGAAAGAGGAAAGGGAGTTAAATTTGTAGGTTGATAAGCATTTCCACTTATTAACAAAATAATCTAAGTATGGTAAAGAAAAAAATTAAAGACATGACAGAATTGATGAGATAAAAAGTGATAATGTCAATATAGTAGATACTTCAGTGAATTAAAAGATTTGTGGAGTGGAGATCCTAGAATGAATAACAAAAAATTATTCAGGGTAATAGTCCAAGAGCGGATTGTTTGAGATAAATATTGTGAAGGGGATGTAATTTTGGTAATACAAAATCTAGCTAAAACCATAACAGTTAGTACTTTAAATACTTCATTGGTTTCAAGTAATTTTGGGGTATAGACTAAACTTACCACTGTCTACAACTTCCTACTTTAGTCTAACGTATCCCTACATTTCCACCCCTGTTCAAATGGAAAAATAAATTATGCTACAGGCTTTCCCTCTTAAATTCCACTTTAGCTTTACATTCTAGCAGCTCTGAGCTTTAAACTTCAATGTGTCTGACAGGCAAAAATTAACCAGAAAATCAAAGAGCGGGTTAGGTACCTGTATCCTGATTCTGTGTTCTCTCTATGCCATGTCTTTACTTATAATACCATTTATTACCTCGCATCCCAAATGTCTCTCTTACATGTCTTTGTACCTTTTTGTCTCTTTCACTATCACATGATACATGAAGTATCTAGCACAGTGTGCAGAACAAAATTAATACGAGACAAATAATTTGTATTTTTTGAGGAATACATACTTAAAATTTAACTTGCTAAATAAGAGACATGTTTCATCTCCTTGACCTGCTATGTAACATAGGTTTGCATCCCAAGCAATCAGATCTATCACTGATGAAATTAAATTTGAAAGACTTCCAGATCCTCTTGTCTTTATTTTTTGAAAACGGTATTTTTGTTTCACACTTATAATATATGATGTATCTGTTCTTAACCCAAAGGATACAGTTAAATACTTGGTAAGACTGCAAACTATTTTTTAATAGTCGAATGTATTCTTCAACTATCGAATGTATTATTTTAATTTAATGGAACATACGTGAAAGATAAATTAATTTTAAGTATCTTTGAAACTACAGTACTCTAAAATATCAAAGGAATGTTATGTTAGGATGTGGAGAAAATTATTGTCTTTAACTATATATATAAAATAATATATAGTATATATATTAAATAATATATAGTATTAATATAATATATAATATATATTAAATACTATATAATTAAAAATGTATAATAAAATATGTAAAAATATATAATACAAAATATATAATAATTACATGATACATAGTTGAGTCAGATGAAAACTAAAACAAAATGAAGATGTGACAATTTAGTGGAGACAGGAATAGTAAACAATTAAATACACAAGGTATTAAATGCAAGAAAAGGGCTGGAAAATCACAATACATAGTGATAGTATTTTGTTGAGAAACATCATTCAGGTTGATATAAGTAAAACAGAAAACTGAAATCTGAATAATCTATTTTACTATTGAAATTTCTTTTTATCACCAAATAATACTCCAGAACAAGCAAAGAATTCAGATATTCTTATATTTTCAGCACTTTCTTTATGTCAATAATTATTTAAATAATGGTCTCTAATATGAAAGTTTGATAAAAAGATATAAAGCAATTCAATTGCAGAAAAAAATGTAGACACATAAAAATATAAGTAGAAATGTGACAACCTGGATAGACCTAGAGGGTATTATGCTAAGTGCAATAAGTCAGACTGAGAAAGACAAATACCTTATGATCACATTTATATGTGGAATCTAAACAACAACAACAACAAAAGAACAAACAATACAGAAGCAGACTCATAGATGCAAAGAATAAACTGATGGTTGCCAGAGGGGAGGGGGTTGGGGAGCAGGGTGAAAAAGGTAAAGGGATTAAAATATACAAACAAGTAATTCAAAATAGTCACAGGGATATAAAGTAAAGCATAGGGAATATAGTCAATAATGTTGCAACAATTATGTATAGTGCCAGGTGGATACTAGATTAATCAGGGGAAATACCGCATAAATTATATAAATGTCTAACCACCATGCTATACACCTGAAACTAATAATTACTGAATGTCAATGGAAACTGAAATATATATATATATATATATATATATATATATATATATATATACATGTATATATATGTATATATATGTATATATATGTATATATGTATATGTATATATATAATATATAAGTAGACAAGCATGCTAGATAACAAATGAATTAGATAGCTGTATGATGCCTCAGGAATCCAGGACTCCATCAGTCGCAATTTCTACCATTTTCCCCCAGCCCTTTTCTTTCATTTAATACCTTGTATATTTAATTGTTTACTACTCCCTTCTCCACTAAACTGTCTGATCTTCTATTTTGTTTTATATTTCATCTGAATCCACTATTATCTATAGTGACTAGTGAAATATATAGTACATGATGTTTATTCAATGAATGTGTACAGAAGAAATCAATTCAGAAGTGAGTACTGTAAAGTTAGAATAAATTTTAGAGGCACACAGGTTTATGTTTTCAAAAGGAAGAGAGATGGAGCATAGTAGAGACCCACAGAGGTATCTGTGTGGAGATTGGGATGACATAAACAGAACGGCCAATAGCTCAGTTGAATTAAAGATGAGACTCACGTGTGTATTACCTGGAGATAAACTGGAAATGACTTGCTAAACCAAGGTGGATCACTGCAAACACAGGCGATGGGGTTTGGAGTACATCCAGCAATAATAAATATACAAATAGGGATAAATGTATCTGGCATGAAGAATGTATTGTTTCCAATATAAAAAAATCTATTAAGAAGTGGTGGTATATATATACAACATGGAATACTACTCGGCGGTAAGAAAAGATGATATAGGAACATTTGTGACAACATGGATGGATCTTGAGAGTATGATACTAAGTGAAATAAGTCAGACAGAAAAAGCAGAGAACCATATGATTTCACTGACATGTGGCATATAAACCAAAAAACAACAAAAGAACAAGACAAAGAAATGAGAAACAAGAACTCATAGACGCAGACAATAGTTTAGTGGTTACCAGAGGGTAATGGGGGTGGGGGGAGCGAGATGAGGGTAAGGGGGATCAAATACATGGTGATGGAAGGAGAACTGACTCTGGGTGGTGAACACACAATGGGATTTATAGATGATGTAATACAGAATTGTACACCTGAAATCTATGTAAATTTACTAACAATTGTCACCCCAATAAGTTTAATTTTAACAAAAATCTACTAAAGATAGATTTCCAATGTAAATATTTAAATATGAATTATGTTCTAAGTAAATAAATTGGGAGTGCAGTGATGTGTTATGTCTGAGCTAGTTTTTGTTTCCTTTTTTTTTTTTTTAACATAACTTCCTGGCTATGCATCCTACTCAGGTATGCTTATACAGCTAACAAGCATTGTGCATAACTTCCAAAATGGGAAATTATCCTGGCTAATTTAACCACCAGGAGTCTAATCTAATCCTGTTGATATATTTCTGAAAATTAACAATCTGTGAGCAGCTGTATTGTCTGATATCCAACATACATTGTGGGTTTAGTGGACTAAATGAAAGAACGCTTTTTAAAAAAAATTACTAATAGCTGCACTTTTCATAAATTTTATGAGTTAATGGGGTTCAATTAATGTTGCCAAGTGCTGTGCTTCATACACATGTCCCTGGGGTTTTGCAAAGTTGAGAAGAATGTATAATGAATAGTTGAGCAGTTATACCGGTACCCTAGTAATTAGAGAACAAGTAATTAATGTGCATCTGTGTCAGGCTCCTGGGTACTTGTTAATGACCCTGTAGCATGTAAACAAACAAACAAAAAAGAAGGAAGGGAGGGAGGGAAAAAGGGAGGGAGGGAAGAAAAGAAAAAGAAAGAAAGAAAGAAAGAAAGAGAGAGAGAGAGAGAGAGAGAGAGAGAGAGAGAGAGAGAGAGAGAGAGAGAGAGAGAGAGAAAGAAAGAAAGAAAGAAAGAAAGAAAGAAAGAAAGAAAGAAAGAAAGAAAGAAAGAAAGAAAGAAAGAAAGAAAGAAAGAAAGAAAGAAAGAAAGAAAGAAAGAAAAAGAAAGAAGGAAAGAAAAAAAGTTATAAGTTTGGCAGGGGAATACAGCTTCTGTTTTTTAGTTAAATTTTAGATCTACATCTATGTTTCATTAGAAGAAATGAATTCCCATTAACACCATTAGGCAACATGCTATGATGGTTAAAGCCTACATGGACTGTGAAACTGATCTTGAAAGATCAGGAGATTATAATGGAATTTTTTATCTCAAAAACATTCTAATAGTCCCCACCTGGCTGTCTGCAGAATACCTACTGCTTTTTACTTCTGGTTACTTTATAAAACTATGAGTGGTCTAAACTAATACCTGCTAAACAAAAATGTCTTACCGCACACACTATGGGATTTTTTTCCCCCCAGCCATAAGGGGCAAGATGCAATAGCATAACCATGTAGGAGCTCAAAATACAAAAATGTTACATATATTAATGACAGTAAAAATAGTTTACTAAAAGATAATAGTTATGGATGTTACAGAAGACTAGCTGTGCTGATGCTTTAGTTTCCAAAGAGATTCAAATTAAATTGCTTTTATTTCCTGAAGCAGAATAATATTTCATATTCCACATGATAATAAAATGTATCCTTAGGGCAAGTTGTATATCTGTACTTTTACAATGAAACAGGCATGATTTAATTAGTATGCAAGAACATAGGCCGAGATTTTAAAAGAAAGATAACTCTCCTGAGTGTTTTTGTTTAGTGGCCCTCTAAAATTATGCTTTTTGAGAGAACTGACTGGTTGTTTTTGTAATTAAACATTGCCTTTACTTAAAGTTTTGGTAATATTCTGCCAAATATTCCACTGAGATATTAATTTGAAATGATGATATTCACTCTTTCATATATAATTATGCTAGAAACTTGCTATGTACTGTTGTCTATAAAGTTGGAATTTGGGGAAAAAAATGTTTAGTATTGCATATCAACAAACAAATTATATAAGCAGGTTAATGGTGGATAATTTTACCTACAGGAAAGTTCAATATTCTTATTTAGAAGTTGGATTTAGACAAAGACACAAAATATCTTATTTAAAGATATAACGTTTTCCCCCGCTAAAATTTAAATCGCTTTTTGTTCCCCTTCTCCATCAACCTCAGTCACCACTCTTGAGTGGACATGAGCAGAGGCTCTGGCCCCTGCTCCTCGGGCTTCTCAGCAGTGGCTTTCTTATTGCTGCTGTAAGGCTTGAATAGATGTGTGTCAATGAGGACTTACAAAATGACCCTCCCTCCTCTTGTTAACCTGGATCCTTGCTATTCTGCCAAAAGACAATTTCTAGAATAGTTTTGAATGGGTTGTTTTCCTCACATTCCACACACTCTGAAGCCAGTATCTAGCATACTAAAAGAAAAAAAGACGTGTACATAATATTTAAGATGCTGAGTATTTCATAGGAAAGCTAAATGCTGCTGTAAAGTGCTCTTTAAGTCTTTTTTTTTTTTTTTAATCCCCTTCTAATGAATGAAACTAGGGAAATTTCAGGGGACAGAGATGGGATTTGTTGTATGATAAACAAACGTATGTAGTTTTAGTTTTTCTCTATTGAGAAGCAGTGGTTGGGGCATTTTTAAAGATGGCTGGCTACACTTGTTTTCCTTCATAATAATAAATTTGTCATAACTCAGTAACATGGACTTGCCCCTAGAGGTAGTTGTTAATACTTTTGAAATATTAAGGTCTTGCCAAGGTTCTGATGATTAGAAACCTGTACTACTGAATATTAAGCAGGACAGACTAAGCTCTCTGGTGCAAATACCTTGAAGGAGTAATTTCTGAATATATACAAAGAGGTAACTGGACTGTATATGTTGTATCCTGTGTCACCTCCCTCATAATGATATTTGATATTTTAATTTATATGAAACTTCTAAAGCAGAATCAAAGCTCCTCTTGGGCGGAAACATCAAGTCTTTAGGATAGGCAATCTTATATGAGTAGTACCAAAGCATTACCACATTGTAGAGAACACACATTGTAGAGAACACAGATAATATTAAATTATCCGAAAAATAAAATGTGTGCAAGCCTTCAGAATGGCACACACACAAAAAACAAAGGTTAATGCTTCTTGGGGCACATTTCTTGCTTCTTGGGGCACATTTCTTGCTGAAGCCTTGCTGAGTGTGTAAATAATTGACTTTTGTTTGTATTACATGACTGGTGACTTCATTGAAACCTGCACAATTCAGTTTTAGCTCTGGATTACTTCAGTTGACCTTTGTGAAGGTTTTAATCTGTGTAGAGTGGTTGTTTGACTTGTTTTAACCTATTAGGGTTTGGTTTTTTTTTTCACTCTTGGTAAAAAAAAAAGAGGTGTGTGTGTGAATGCTCAGTGGGATGGTTTTGGTTTGGCTTCTTTCAGTCAGGCTTTCTAAACATTGAGATGTTAGATGTTAAGGCCTGAACGTAGAGCCCTTCAATTCTAAAATCTATTAAAAGCCTCTTACTTGAAGCCAAACCAAAGTATTCACATTGCCTCTTTTCTCAAAGTTCAGAAAAAATATATTACCAGTTCAGGTTTATCATAACGAGGGAGGGTCATTTGCCTACCTTATAATAAAATAAATCAGTGCTTATTTTTAAAGCTGGATTTTAAAAATTGGATGGTATAAATAACAAGGAGTGAGCCACTTTTTTGGGGCACCCTGTAGTTTTATAGTTCTTGATCTAAACTTAAAATTTTGTATTTTTTCCTTTTGGAGAAAACTACAAGCCACCATATGCACAGATTACACAGTCAGTTAGGTCAGCTCTCCCACAGCCGTGTATTACAAGAGTCCCAGCTATTACCACCTGAGTTATTTTGAAATGGTTCTTTGTTTTTTTGTTTTGTTTTGTTTTGTTTTTTTGTACATTTTGGCTGCAGTATTGGTGGTAGAATATACTATATATAATATGGATCATCTCTACTCTGTATTTATTTATTTATTTATTTATTACTACACCTCAACCACAAGTCTTCTTTTTCCCCTTCCACCTCTTTGCCTGTAGGATGTACTGTATGTAGTCATGCACTTTGTATTAATATATTAGAAATCAACAGATCTGTTTTGTACTTTTTATACTGTTGGATACTTATAATCAAAACTTTTATAGTTTATTGAATAAATTTAGTCTTATTAGAAAACAAAAATAATAAAGATATAATGATTAAGGAACAACTACTCTTAAATTTGAACTATTTTTCCAAAAATATTATGAAACTAAAACAACATATAATCAAATGCATCGTACAAAGATAAAATTATAATCTCTGTTTTACCCTTGCTCTAATATTTGACGATTCACTTAAGATTTGAAAGGATTTCTTTTAAAAATTGAAATATTGAAATGCAGTTACATTTTAGTTTTGTCAATTATTTAAGTAGTGTACTTGAGAAACTCTGGAGTCAGTAGGTCCAAGATGAGACCTTGCCTCTCTGCTTGCTAGGTGATATGACCTTGATTAAGACACTCAGCTTCTATCATTTTCCTTCCTTGAAGCTTCCGTCAGGCCTCTTCAAAGAGCATTCACTCTCAAGATGTTCCCTCCCAAAGTCCATCTGCCCTTCCCACAGCACTCGGAGAACCTATGGGGACTCACTCTGTTGAGAGCTCCAAGGGAGCCTCAGATGACAGCGCCAACTGTCAGCCCTGTGTGTGGTCATTTTGCAATTCCAGCTCAGATAAACTTTCAGAGGACTGTCGCCTCAACCGACATTTGACTATCATATCTACATGATGACTCCACCTGACAATGAACCAGTTGTGCCCATTTAATATATAGGACAGCAAGATACAAAAATGAATTGTCATTTAAAGATGTATACAGCAACAGCTAACAGTAACAAGGATAGCAGTAGGTAAGCACGTCAATGTGCTGTTGCCAAGAGATGCTAGAGCTGAAATGTGAATCCAGGCACATTGGTGTGAGATGCTCTCTCCCACCACAGTATTGCCTCACACATAGTTGATTTGGGATTTGAACCCATGTGTGCTTGATTTTAAATCCCACTGAATGCTTTGTTTATATCTTGGTTTCCCTATCTCTCTTACACCTTTTAGGATTATAGTCCAAGTCAGCTAATCTAGCCAAACTCTTCATTAGTTCTGACGCTACACCCTAAGGGACTGTCCACCTTTTGTTTGTTAACTTTTATGTCTCCTCCCTTAGACTGTAAGATCCACAAGCATAAAAACTAACTCTCACGTGTTTACCTTTGAATCTGTTTACCTTTGAAATCGCCTGACACAAACAAGGTGTTCAAATACAGTTTTCGGAATAAATAACCACAGGGAGATCTTGGCTACCTTAAAGGATGTTGAATATGTGAATATGGAACGATCCTTGCACCTTCAAGGATCACCTTGAGGCAGTCAGATCAGCTTTTCCGGTTCCCACCTTGGCTTCTTTATATGCTCCTTCTCTACTCCCCGCAGAAATCTTAAACAAGAGGGCTCCAGAGAAAGCATTGCTGCATTATTCTCATCCTAATAAAACAATCAGTTCTCATAATAGTAATGTTTAACCATTTTTCTTGAAAAGTATGATAATGATCCATGGCTAGCAGAGACAATTTGAATTATTTTTGTGTGTGTACAGATAAGATAAATAAGAAACCTCAATTCCACTCAGATGGCTTGGTGAGACAAGGCTTCATCGATTCAAGTATGAGTACTACTCACACTTAATCCCTTCTAAATTTTTTATATATATATGTATTTTGTATTGAAAACAGGAAGAGGGATTGCTCTACCATCAAATAGCAATCATCCTTATCTATCCTCATCCATTTGCAGCTAAGATATTTAAAGCTAAATAAGTTGAAACAAGTTAAATTAGCAAACTATGCCCTCCAAACAAAGCACAGGTAAATGTTCTACCTAAAGGTGCAGTTGTGGGCTGGTCTTGAGTTGAAGTCAGAGGCCCAGTGGCCACTGTTGGCAAATTCACTGTTTCTCTCTGTGATGCCCAAGAAACTAAGTTTCTTCTTTTTCGATTTTGTTTCCTTTATAAATTATCACACAAAATTGAAAAAGGCCCAGGCAAATTGTAATCCAATAATTCTGTGCTCTTGGTCCGCATCGTGGGATATATGTTAATGATAAAATTACTATTTCTACGTGGCACAATAAGATCTGCATCATTCCAAAATTTATTATAATCATGGCCAGCAGTAATATGAAATTGCAAATTTTCATTTTTTTAACAATACTTTTTGAATGAGGAAAATCATCACAAGCTCTTGTCAGCTTTGCTATTTCAAGAGCTAAATTAGTTAATTCTATGAAAATCAATTTTGTATGTGTGCATGATAAATCAAGAGGGTAAAACATAAAGAACACTACTGAAAGCACTTAATTGTGCCAAAATATCCTTATTAAGTTTTATTTTCAATGAGTTTTAAAGTGCCTTTATTGGAATGATATAGAAGCAAAAGTAATTCATGAGGTTTATAGCTTTATAGAAAATTTCAAAAATAATTGTGGGGATATATGCTTTTGTTAATATACTATTGCATTTCTATTAAAAGGCATCTAAACTGGAATGAAGAGTCAAATTGTCATTTTTTTGCATATGACATGATTCTTTATATAGAAAACCCTAAGGACTCCACCAAAAAAAACTATTAGAAAGAATAAACAAATACAGTAAAGCTACAGGATACAAAATCAATAATTTGAGAATTATTTCAAGAGTGTGTGTTGTCTTAAAGTGGATGCAAATAAGGTCATCTGGTTAGGGTGACTCTGGCATAGGTTGCCACATGAAGCTGGCTACTATAAATAATGTTTTCATTGTTATCCAAAGTACAGAGACAGAGTCCCCTAGGAGATACTGAAAAAAACTTGACACAAGGTGTACACCTAAATATAAATTTGTTCAAAATACTTAAACAGGCTGTAGCCAGCCCAGTCTGAGGATGGTTCAGAATTATGAGAATGATAGTGGAAATTTTCAGTTGCTGAGGATGTTCTGAATCATATTTAGGCGTTTCCCTGGATTTACTTGACGTTTTTCTGCTCAATGTTACTGATGATCCTTCAGGATGATTGCCTGGACCTGGAGAATTTCTGCAGACTACAGATGGAGGTTTATGAGTTTCATCACCAATATAAGGTAGTGGCCTCACACTGTGACTGTCTGGTGGCCACCTGACCCTTTTCCTTCACAATCACTTATGGAAACAACGGGTCATGCCTTAGAATGTGCTTTCTGTCCTTGATGTCTCTCAAGCTGGAGACCATGAAGTGTCTGCTCAATGTAAGTTTAAGCAAACTCATCCCACACCCAACCCCCATCCTCCCAACAGGTCCTGCAAGGCTGAATGACAAAGGAGGGTATGCAGTGTTGCTAACATGAGCCTCAAGGAGTTGCTGCCATGACTACCTTGGGATCTGCTTTTCATGCCAATTACACGAAAATGCAGAATGCCTAGAAGTGCCTGAATTGATACCCTGTGAGGTAAACTGACCAATGGGAGATTAAAGCAAATAGATAATTATGCTTTCTTTCTACTCTGAACACACTATTCCAAAAAACAGTAGGTTATACTGGAAGACATCCTGCAAAACAGAATAATCAGCTCCTCTTATTATGGTCTCAGATTAGTAATGCACCCGAATCTTTGCTTTGCTTCTTTCCTTGTCTTGCCAAGACTGAAGTCCACAATGAACTATTGGTCCATAAATTCCCTTTGACTCTATTTTCCTCAGAACTTAGTCTAACAGGATGAGATTTCTTTACTCAGCCATTTAAATAATCTTCAGGATAAAATCTATTTGTTAAAGTCTACCCTGGATGTAGGAATCTTTTTGTAATTTTTCTTTATTTGGTCAAAATAAATTTCTTCATAGTGAGGATATGTCTTAAAAGTGTAGAAAATGTATTATGGGATAAAATGTGGTGTTATTCAAACAAGACACTTATCCCAGAGGAGTAAGAAAAAAAACAAAGAAACAAAAACTTGATCTCCTAATAATCCCTTGACTATTCCCATGAAATCAGAGCACGAGAGTAAATACTTCCATTTAATTCAGTCTAATATCATTGCCTCAAAATGATTTATGCATTCATTTATTTATTCATTCCATCAACATATATATTTTTGATAGACTAATGTGTTTCAGGTACCATACCAGATGATTGCAAAACATTAGTGACCTAAATAAATAAATAAACAAATAAATAAATAAATAAGAAAAAGTTAGCTGTCCTCTCAGAACTAACTTTCTCTGGAGCAAAATTATGCCATAAACACAATTAGTAAGCAAATTAGATAGTATGCTACAAGATTATGAATTCTGTTGGGGGAAAAGTAGAGAAGAGGAAGGTGGCTCACGAGTGCAAGCAGTAGCTGGAAGTAGGTGGTAGCACTAAATAGAATGAATGACCAGGATGGGCCCTGCTGAGAAACTGAGCCTTGAAGAGAGTCTTGGAGGTAAACCAAGGAGACATTAGGAGATAATAATTCAAATGGAGGCATCAGTCTAGGCAAAGGCACTGAGTTTTTATCTAGGAATAACCAGGAGGCTCAGTGTGACCAGAGCTTATAAAGGAAGAAGAAAGCAGTATCTATAAAGCCAGCAGGCAAGAGGTAAGATGTGTGATATTAGGGGCATGATGAGGGCATTAATTGTCATTCTGAGTGAAACAGACAACCACAGCAGTGTTTTGAGGAGAGAGATAATATACCCTACCTATATTTTAAAAGTTCATTCTGTTGATTATGTTAATAACAGGCTGTGAACATGACTGCAAAAGCCATTATGAAGCTATTGCATTAATCCAGGTCAGAGATGGTGGTGACATAAGCAAAGGAGATTGCAGTAGACAGGCTGAAAATGTTCAAATTCTGAAAGTAGAGCCAATTAGATTTTCTAAATGGCTGAATATGGGGCTAAGAGAGAGACAAAGGGGAGTCATAATACTCCAAGAGCAACTGCAACAATATACTTGTTTTTAACTCAGATGGGGAGCTGACTGATTATTTTGGGTGGGAGGTGAAATGATCAGGAGTGCCATTTCAGACATACAAGGCCTGCAAAGGACGGTGCTAAGTAAGCTGTTGAATATACAAGTCTAATTTTTAGCAGAGCTATTTGGACTGAAAATATTATTTGGGATATTTCAGCATATACTTGGTATTTAAAATTATAACACCACATGACAAAAAGAGGAGAGTATGTAGATAACTGGTAAAGATTTTGCTAAAGATGAAGGTTGGAGGAGGAAAAACATCAGGGGAGAATGAGAAGGAGTGTTCAGTGAGGGACAAGCAAAGCCAAGAGTACTGGTATATGGAATTCTAGGCTGATTTAAAAAATGTTTCAAAGAGGCTAATAATCTGCCATGTCAGACACTCCTGCTAAATAAAGTGAGGGATTAAAATTTACCGTGGAATTTTGCAATATGCAGGTAATAGGTGACCTTGACAGGGGCAATTCCAGTTAAGTATTGTATATAATCAGAGTGGGTTGAAAAGAGAATGAAAGAGAGGAACTAGACACAGTAAGTAAAGAAAAAAAAATTCAAGAAGTTGTATTAACAAATAAATTGTTGGCTAGCTGGTAAAAGATATGGATCAGGAAACTTTTTTGAAAGATGAGTATAGATTCTAGTAGGTGGATAGATGTGACATTTGTGATCTGTGGCAAACAAAGTCTCATAGCCCACAAATATACTTGCTTTCTGGTATCAATGTCCATGTGTAATCCTCTCCGGGTAAGTGTGGGCACAGCTTATTACTTGCTGTTGATCAATAGAATACAGCAAAGATGATAGGATGTCGCTTTTGTGATTACATTGGATTGTAACTTCTATCTTTCTAGTCAACCCTATTGATTCTCTCTTCTGCTGGCTTTGATGATATAAGCCATCATATACTGAGGCTCAGGTGGGAAAACTGAAGGTGGTCTTAGACTGATGGCCAGCGAGGAGCTGAGGTCCTCAGAACAAGAACCCTCACAGAACCAAACCCTGCCAACAACCCTGTGAGCTTGGAAGTGGATCTCTCCCTCGTAAACCCTTAGATGACACCTGGTTCTGTCCTGACACAATGTGTAGCCTTGTGGGAAAACCTGAAGCAGATTATCCAGACAAACTCTTCTCACATTCCTGACCCACAGAAACTCAGAGGCACTATGGTTGTTGCTTTAAGGCACTAAGTTTGTGGTAATTTATTACACACCAATAACATAGTAATACTTAATCTTAGAAACATCTCCTCTGATTTCTTCCATTGTTGCAATAACTGCAGGAAGGTCATCAGCTGGAAGTGAATATGCAGAGGATGTATTTGGTGTAGGAGGAGAAGAAGAGGTTCAAAATAGTCATCTAGGGGACTGGAGAGAGAATGGATTAAGAATATATACTACCACTGCCAAGCTTCAACAGTCAGTCCACTTGAAGTTTTTGGCCATTGCATTTAATCTGAGAACATTCAGTTTGGATATCTGTTTTTCTCCAGCCACACTCCAGGTTTGGAGCAGTGCCGTACTAAAGGTACTGAGCTAGTAAGATAGGAGGTAGTGGTCGAAGAGTAGTGCATGAAATTGAGATCATGGTAATAAGGAATAACAAGGTCTAGGTCATGACCATGGAATAAGTAGCTCAGATATGTGGAAGACAAAAATCAATGGAAAAGAGTCATTCAAGGCACTGAGAGGCCAGGGTTTTGAAGAAAAATCATCTATGTGAACATGAAAGTAGCCAAAAATAAAGACAGAAACAGTATTGAAAATAGTGACAGTGACCTAGGAGATAAAATCATTATAAAGAGGGTGGAAAGTTTGTGGGTTGGCAGATGATGGTAACAATGAGATGTGGTAGATGAGATAATCTCATGGCACATGGATCAAAGCTGAAGAGGAGAAGGAAGTGGGAGGAAAATTGTTTGAAAGGGACAATAAGGACATTTTTCCAACTCTAATCTCAATGATATGAAGACTAAGGAAGAAAAGCCAGCCAAATTTGAGGGAGCTTCAGAGGAAACAATGAGCTCAGGGGAAATTATGATTTTTACTTCTACTAAATCATGAAATGATGGTTCAAAGAACACCTTGAGCATACAGCAGATGTTGCTTCTGATGGACATTGAAATTCAGGGGGTTCTGTCAACACCATTCAGCCAAAAACCACAAGGAAGGCAGGTGTAGTTCAACAAAGTCAGGGATATTGACTTGTTACAACTTGTACCAAAATGCAACACTGGGTGTTTCAGAGATAGAATGTCAGAAAAGATTTATTATATAATTTGAATTTGTGTTACATTATTTAGTGTTCAGTAAGAGGGACTTGGCTCTACACTGGACACTATGAAAAAGTGTAGTAATACTTTCACTGGGTGTTTTAATAAGTTCTATCTACAAGATCAGAAGAACAGAGTAAGGCTAAATCTGATCAGTAAAGAAGCACCAGTCACTCCTCGTAGCCAGTATAAAAGAATATGCAATTATTTTCTGTTTTGGACAATATCCTGTTTTTTATCTGTATTCAGACATGATTTTGAAGTTGTCTGGTTTTTGTTTTTACCCATCCAGCCACAATGTTTTTGTCTGATGTTGGTGTTCTGTGAAAAATTGTATGTTCTGTGGGAGAACACCATGACGTAGTTGTGAGCTCTAGGCCACCTCCTCCCTCTCAGAGATACATTTCTCTTTCTTACCTAGGGGAATGGTTTTAGAAGTTGGGAAGGAGTGTGATAAGGGACAGCCTAACATGTATGCATAGCCTTACAGGTAGTAAAGGGTAAGAGATGAGAGTGAGTTTAAGAGGCAGCTTTGTGTGATGACTGATATGAATAGGGAAGATTAAGGGCCATGTTATAGCATGATATGGACTATTAATTTATTCAAGAGAATATTTTGTAACTGTTGATTTTGACAATAAACATAATAATCATAACTTAGTACTTATATGTACTGCTTATTTTCATCTATATTATACCAAGTATATTATGTATAATAGTTTACTTAACTATCACAAGGTAAATGTTTTCATTTATTTAATGAGGAAGTCAAGACCCAAAAGTTTTAAGCTTCCAGGTCACATCTTTAATCCTGAATCCAAAGCCCTTAATCACTGTTATATTCTGCTCTACTTCATATAACATGGTCAATAAAAATGCAGACTTGAGAACTGCAGTTATTCTGAGGTTGCAGAAATATACGATTAATACTTACATAAACAAACTGAAAGAAAACTTAGTAAAAATTAAAAATTGGATTGATTGAGCAGCAAAACTAGGTGTGATTTATTTCAATTTTTCTTCTAATGTTGCTATAAAGTTTTTTGTGTAATTAATAATAATATGTTTATCTACCATTACTTGTCAGAATAAAGGTTATTTTAAATAAAAATCTTCAAATGAATTGCCTGATTCTGAACAGTGATAATCCCTTGAGATAATTCTATTTTCATAATATGAATAGAATTACATGAGAATCTAAAAGACTTTTTTCCAAATATTTCTGGCTACCATGAACAGGTTAAATCAGGACTGTTTTCCCCCAAAAGATCTATTTAAATATCTAACAATTTAAATTAAACAGTATAGAGTGCAATGTAGTTCTTATTAGAGAATTTAAATTGAAGATAGTATATGCACATATATTTAAATTATTGCAATATGTTACTCAGAAAACTTAAATACAGTTGCTATGTTTCAGTCATCCTTTTTTTATAAGAACATGTTCTTTATATTTTTAAATAACAGAGAGTCACAGATCAAATGAATATATAGTGTAATTATTTCAATTAGAGAATTGGTTTTGGACAATATATCCTAAATAAACATATTTTAAATAAAATATATAGCACATTACATATTCAGTATGGTTTATTTATAGATGTCATAACTGTATGCCTTGAAATATCAAAATCAAATATCAATCAACTACAATTTATAAGAAACTTAGGAGATAGAGAAACAAGTTGTGGTAACACTATATGATAAATCACTTTATTTTCTCATCAAATAAATTATAAGGAAAAA
Organism: Rhinolophus hipposideros; assembly: GCF_964194185.1. Taxonomy (NCBI): domain Eukaryota; kingdom Metazoa; phylum Chordata; class Mammalia; order Chiroptera; family Rhinolophidae; genus Rhinolophus; species Rhinolophus hipposideros. The sequence goes on along the minus strand of NC_138047.1, from coordinate 86,779,036 downwards.
GAAACATACGAGAAATATAGGAGGAAGTTATATATTAAAAGAGCCAAAAAAGACATTAATGAACAGCAATGTGTAGACTTTGAAACTGACTCAAATAAAATAATCATAAATGAAAAAACAAGAAAACGTTTGACATTTATAAGATGTCTTATTTGGTCACAAGATGCTTTATAAGTTATTACTTTTTAATTATAAGAATGCTATCATGGTTACTTTTTACCAGAGAGTAAGGGATGGTAGATGAGTGTAAAAGGGATCAAATATATGATGATGGAAGACCTGACTTTGGGTGGTGAACACACAATGTGATATATAGATGATGTATTACAGAATTGTACACCTGATATCTATGTAACTTTACTAAGAATTGTCACCCCAATAAACTTTAATTTAAAAAAAGTTTTTAACTTTAGAGATAGCTATTAAAGTATTTATGAATGAAATAATATGATATTGGAGGGTGTAGAGGGTGGGGGATAGTTGAAACTATATTAATCATGAGTTGATGATTTTTAAAGCTGAGTAATAGATACACAGGAATTTTTTATACTATTCTATTTTTATTATAGCGTGACATTTTCCATCCTCAAAATGAAGAAAATAAACCTAAGTCATCACATATACACAATTAACAGAAACATAGACTAATCAGAAATCAGACGGATATTTTTTCAAGGTAATAGCTTTATGGATATTTATGTTCTTCTTTTATCAATTATATGACATAATAGCTCAATGAATTTTATTAATTTATTATATTTGTCTATAGTTCCACATTTGGTCTAAACTTTATGTCTAGTTAGATCAGAAATGCCTATTGACTCTAATCACGTAATTGCTCAGTAGTAGAAGCTGACAAACATTTGAATGTCAATATCAAAATGTTCTAAAGAAAGCAATTTGAGACCAGAAATCACTTATTAAGCAGCTATTTTACTTAAAGTAAAAATTGTTGTGGAGTATACATCCTGCACTTCTTTAATTAGCATAAATACTCACTTGGATTTTTATAGAAGCTCAGTCGAGGCATACAACATATCTCGCTATTAAGATGAATGTATAGTGGGATAGATGGAAAAAATACTTAAAGGATGAAATAATAAATTAATCAACAAGCAAATGTAGTTAAAAAACTCAAAATTGATATTCAGGCATACACAATCACTTTACAGGAGTAGTATTTTCAAATGGTGTGTTTACTCTAAAAAACCAAACACTAAAGAGAGACATTTTGTTCATCTGCAAATATTTGAGGCTTTCTATTTTAGTATTGAAAGCAGACATGTACTTTTTGCTTTAGAGAACAGATGGAAGCTGCTTGTATGAGATGTGTAGGAGCGTAGTTGCTTCAACATAAGGAGAATTTAAATGTTGAGAAATGTATGGCAATGAATATGCTGCTTCTTAAACTAGTGTGTTATGCCAAATCACTGAAAAATAAGTACTATGCAGATAATTTATGTACCTCCATTGTGAAGCCTGGTAAAGACGATCTAGTTTCAGTTCAACTCTATGATCTTATATTTGAAATTACTACACAGGGAATTATGAAGCATAAATATGTATTTATTTATTTAAGAAATTACATTCTTAAATCTTTAATTTGAGTAGGGCTTATGATATAGGTTGTCCTGGAAAATCAGTAAATAAATAAAATGGTAGCACATTTGAAAAATCAATAGTCTTTGAAATGCCAGTAAGGAATATTAATGTTTGGAACATTAAATTAAATTATAATGGGTGTGTGTGAGTAAAGTGTGTGTGTGTATTATGATCTCTCATTTCTAAGCCTTTCAAAATATTGCCCACATACCAGAAATCTTTGCTCAGTGTTTATCTTGCCCCACCCTCCATGTTTCCTGCCTAACTAACCCTTCTACTTAATTCTCATTTTACATGTGACCTACTCAGTGAGTTCTCTCAGACTGCCAAGGTCAAGATAACCAACCTTGTAGACTTCAGAAGAGGATATGAAGACCACCTTTGCCTGCCATTGAATTAGGCTTTCAACAACTGATTGCTGATCATAGACTGTTAATATGCATGGTTCAGACTGGGCTTTTAAAAGCAAACTCTCTGCTATTTGCATATTATGCACTGATATTCAGGGTCCATATGTTTATTGAATACCTACTTGCAAGCTACTCTGTTAACCACTGGAGATACAACAGTGAGCAAAATAGCATCTCTCCCCTCGTGTCACTAACAGAAGCTAACGTGGACTACTTCTTGGTAATATTATATATTCAGTTATTCAGTTCTGTAACCCTGTTGTATAATATGCACTTTTGAAATTTTCACCATTTCCTGGAAATCATTTGAGGGAAGTATATGTCTTGTTACAGAGTCGCTTTCTCATTTTTATTTATTTGTGCATTTATTTTTTACATTTACTCCACTGCTGAGTGTGCAAACAGACCTTGAGGTCAGTGAAGAAACAAGATAGTAAAGTCTGCGAAAATAAATAACCATTACTTCCTGGCTGTCAAAACTCATGTACCCAGGCTTTATTAGGAATCAACTGTGTAGCTTAGCCATCAACCCAGCACAATAACAGCCCCATCTTTGCAAAGCTGTATTTCCTCTCAAGTGACAATGAATTCCCAATGTATGTTTATGCTTCGTACACTGGATACTAAATGTACTCAAAGTTCAGTGTACAGAAAAACGATGTTCTCAACATCACTTTCTTTGAATTGTTTACATATGGCTCTGCTATGTAGTAGCTGTTTATTTTTGCACATACTAGAAGCAAAAGAGTCACAGTTTCTAGAACTGTATTACATGCTAGTATTTGAATTTGAATTATTAATTTATAATTTTATTTTTCTAGTCAGTTTTGGTACAGAGATCTTTATCTGGCATTCCTCTTTCTTGTATTTCTGCTCTCACTTTTGTGATAGCTTACTGGTGAAATGGCAATATGTTTCCATACCATTTGCAATTTGGTTTTCTAGTCCTTCCTTCAGTAACTGGGGTCTATTTCCTCACTTCCTGAATCTGGCTGGCTTTCTGAGTCGCTATAACCAATAGAATACAGCAGTAATGGTGTTGTGCAGATCTGAATCTGGGCTGTAGTAGGTCTCCCTCTCTTCTGCTTTCCGTCTGCATTGCTTATATCCCAAGCTAGCTTTCCTTGAAAAAACACACAGAGGAGAGAACAGCCATCTTGGATGAGACCAGGCCAGATGACCAGCCTCTAGCCAATCCAGCAGCTGACTATGTTCATGTTAGTGAGCATAGCAGAGGTCAGAATTGCCCAGCTGAACCCAGCCCAGGTTGGTGTGCTAAACAAACAGTTGTTGTCTTAAGCCACTAATTTGGGGGATTTGTTGTGCAGAAATAATTAATACAATCTCAGAATACTGACAACTGGTGAGATTTTAGATTCTATGCTGATGACAACAAATGCATATGATGATATATACAACTCAGACAATCATTGCTGTGTGTCATAATGTGCTCCCATAACTTCTATCACTGCTCTGAGCTAATGATTTTAAAATTACTTTAATCAGCCCAGATCATCACTATTCTGAGATCTCACTGCCTACAAAGAATCTTGGCTTGTTTATCTTAAAGTCTAGTCATATTCAAAAAGAAAAAGCAGATTCAACATTTTTTTCCTAGAAAATCCCTTCTCTTTCATCCTCTCCCTGGTGAAAGATAGCCAGGCATAGTGATACTTATCATTTTCCCAACATCCTTTACTCTCCAAATCAGTATCACCACAGTGACTTCCTCATCATAGCACATTTCATTCAGGTGAATGGAGCACTGTGTTAGGGAATCCAGAGGTAAGGAGGACAGAGACTTTTTGTCTGTGAGTGAAACAACCATAGCTCCTATCCAGGACAAAGGCAAGAGCAAATATGGGTCTTGGGTGACAGTCTGATGTCACTTTATTTTGTAGGGCATATAGTGAATGTCGCAAAGTAATAAATGAAATGCAGCTGTAGGGGTTGGCCCAACATAAGGACAGAGTGCTAGAGTCAAATAAAAAGCGATGCTGTTGGTAGAGCATCAGGGTTGTTGTCCCTAGAAACAGACCCTATAAACAGTCTGACAGCAAGAGCAACTTTAAAAGCAATAAAGGAACCATGTCATAGTATCACTGAGTTCTGAATTTGGCAGTGAAGCCTAAAAAATTCTGAGCTCCATCAGATAAATAGATACCGTTGTTGATACTCTACTGTCCTAATCAGGACTAGATTAAAAAAGAGCTAGACTGAGATTTCAGGTGGAGAAATCAGTGGATCAAGTTTCTGGGAAAAATAGAGCAGAGAAAAACAAATGTGGGTAACTCACACTACTCCAGCTAAAAGTAATGCATTTTTGTTCCATGAACGTACCCATGATTCTCCATTTGCATGCATGTGTTCCTGTATTCTCTTATCTATTTCATAAGCTCTCTCTCTCTCTACCCATTTCAATTGTGAAATTCCTATTCAGTTCTAATTCTACTTCCTCCAAATAGTGAAAGTACATACAACTACTTCCTTATATACAAAGCATGCCAAAAAAAAAATGTATACACATTTTAAGGAAGGAAATATCTATATTAAAATTGTAATACTCAATATATACCGATAACAAAAGATGAATACAAGACATATGCAAACACTTTTTGGCACCCCTGGTATTTCCTTTTTATCACATATTATTATATTCCAATAATCTGTGTATTTCTATGAATCAGTAGCTCATATAAAAACAGTAACTTTTTCATAATAGATATCTTACAAACATCTCTGATAAGCATCATGTTGTCGATATTATTAAAGAAAATGTGTTTGCAGAATAAATGTCATTTAATGACTTTTAATAACTTTTGTAACTGTGCTACTACAAAGTAAGTTCAGCATATTCTAATGATTACATATAAAATGCCCTTGCAAAATGTTTTAATGCTTGCTCCTCAAAAATAAATCTTCACATGTCACAAGTAAAATTCCAGCTTTATAAAGTACGAGGAATTACCAAGCTCATGAAACAGATAGTGAGAGAGTAACTAGATTATAGAATAAGAAAGTTATACTTTTCAACTTTTAAAATAAATAGTATGAGTAGATAAATATTAGGTGATTTTTACTGTAAATGTCACTTGAAAATGCTAGTGGCATTTGCTAAAATATTTTCCTGATATTCAAGGAAGATTTTAATACATATTTTAAAAAGCATTTCCTTTGATTCCGTATGTCCCATAGTGAACTGTTAAATGTTGATAACAAATTTATAAATTTTAGCTGTCATCTGGTATTTTTTCCATGCATGAGAAGCAATAAAAGCTAATATTTCCTGTTTTTGTTAATATCATACAGAAGCTTTTTATAAGAAAAATCAATAGGTTTGGAACAGGGAGAAAATTATTCTTATTAAATGGACCACATGTAAAATAAAAAGTTTACTAATAAATGTTTTTATACATTACTTTACATGTAACCTCTTTCATTTCTCAAGTTATATATATGATAATTTTTTACCTGTAAGTTTATCTGTCATTTTAATATATTCATCCTGGACCTGGTTTTGCAACTCTGGCATTTTTCTGTCTCAACCATAAAGAAATTAATAGCTTTATACATATCTACAATTTGAAAATGAGTATAGAAACTATTTTCTAAGAATTTATAACATCTTTAAAAAATAAAGTCTATTATTTAAAAAGGCATATAAAGTGGGAAAATGTAAATAAAAAGCCTAAACAGACTAATTATTTTGAATATCACTTCTACCTTAATTGCATTGAGGATAACCTCTTCAATATTAACTTTTTGCCTTATTCTTGGGATTAGTTAGAAAATACAACATTTTTATTTTAAAGTAAAAACTTTACTAAAGGGTATATCTTGCTTCCCCAATAGTGAAATTCTCTGCTTTGACAAAGTGAGTAATATGTGATGTGTTTCAATATTTTTTAGTCAAACTTTGATAGATAAAAATACTGATATTTTAGAACAATTATCAAATTAGAAAAACGACAAAGAATTTCCAATCATAAACTGTTATGACTGATTCTTTGGGAATGGCATATTTCACATTGAAAATGTAGATTAATACTTTTACTGTTGATGTGGCATTTAGCATAACGTCAATAAATTCTGGTTGTATTAGGAGGCACAGAAATCATTCAGATTTTGTTTATACAGAACAGTTTAAGAAAAGTGCTAGAATAATTTCAGTGGGAGGGAGGGAGGAAAGCTTAATTTGTATTTAGGTGAAAAGAATCAGATAAGCACACAATTTTGTTTTGTATTTAAACAAAAATAATAATAATTTTACCAAATTTAGGAAGAACATGAGGAGGAATGATTAATGATATGTGTTAAAGATCTGGCATTTTAAGTAGCCTAATAAAAGATTGTTTCTTTTATCTTTTTACAAATAACAATTTTGACATTTTACATAGAAATGTTCCTTTTTTTTTTTTTTTCTTGAGGGGTTTTGATCATGAAATAGCCACAATATCTGGAAAGTAGAACAGGTAAAAATGATTCAAGTTTTTAGTATATTTGTTCTATATGTTTTTCTTGATTTACTCCTTTGAAGGGAAATATTTTATAATTTAACTGAATAAATTTCTGATTTTTCAGTATGTGCATATGTCAAAACCTAATTTAACTGCCAACATACCAAGTCTTACGGTTTGGGTTAGTAATCACCCCTTCCTCTGCCCCAACTACATTGATTACTTAAAATTTTTTTTTTTAATTTTTATCAACTCTTTGGAATACTGATTTCTGTACTAACACAGCATACTGAAAACAATTTCCCCAATTTTATCAGTATAAAATATCATTACATTTGTTGAAAATCTTACTTGAAAATTTGTCATTCTTCTTTCTAGTTGTTCAAAACTTGAATCCCTATTGAAATACAATTAAGTACTAAATTTAAAAAATTAAATTCAGTAAATACTCTGCCTTTATAGAATGGTAATTTTGAAGTGAACGGAAGAGTCAACATATATCTAACCCTGGGTTATTTTACCATAAGTCTAGGATATATATTTCTAAGTTTCTGATTCTTCCATAATCCCCCCCCCTTTGTTCTTTGTCCTATATATACATATGTGAGTGGTGTGTGTGTGTGTGTTGTGATATGACTTTTATGAAGCATTTACTATGTGCCAGGAATTGTTGTAAGAGATTTATACGTATTATCACATTTAATGCACTCAATATCATATGAAGTAGATATACTGCCCTCTATTTTACAGAAGAATAAACTGAGACTTGGAAATATTAATTAAATTGTCCAGGATCACAATCTGTTATCTTTCCATTCATTACCTACCACCTATCTGTATTTACTCCATTAGTGAACTGCTTATTCTTTTAACATATGTAATGTAAAACATTTATTCAAGCGAGGTAACAAGTCCTTTAAGAAAAGAATATAGAATTTCTACTAGACTCGATGAGGAACTAGGTCCTGAGAAAGAATGAAACAAATGAACAAAACTACCTGGTGCAAAGTTTAAGGATATCTTACTAAAAGGATTGTTGTACACTCTGAACGATGAAAGCAAGGCTTACAGGGAGATGGTAAAACAATACACAAAGAAACTGAGTCAATGGAAACTCCTGGGGGAGATATGTGAGGCCAGTTCCATCACACTTTCCTAGTGAATACACTACTAATATACAATGGGCACATTGTAATCTATATTGACACAATGCAGTTCAGCCATAGGACATTTCAAATTTCACATTCAAACTTTTTATTTATATGATTTAGTTTGTTTGTTTGTTTTTAATTATTTACATCATAGGGTAGAGTGTTAAAAAACCTGGATCTGGTTGTTTGTTTCAGGCTTGGTCTATTTACATAATGCCTCACACAAAATTCCAGGCACATAACCAGCCCTCAGGAAACGTGTACTGAATGACTGGATAACAAATAAGTCAATTACTAAGCTAGGCATTTATGCAAACTGCATCACTTTGTTATTTCATATTAGAATGTGAAAATTAAGATCAGTACTCTATTGGCTCCTTTGTGATATAATTTGCCACTTGTGTACAATTGATCTAATAATATTGACTGTTACATTTTAAAAACTCAGCACACCTACATCAAACCAAAAACCATGTTACATATTGAGAATACAAAGTTAGATAAGCTCCTATCTGGTCTTGAAAGATTTTGAAATGTAGAGGTGGAAACAAATATCTAAATCAGGAATTACGCTGGTGTGATCAGAGCTGTAACAGTGTAAGCAGAGAGTAAAATGGGAACAACAAAATAGCATCTAATGAACTCTTTAAATCTTTAACAACAACAACAACAAAGAAAAATTTGGCTGAATTGGATCTTTCAGGATGAGGGAAAGGAAATGAAAACACAACCGAAGACAGAGAGATAGCAAACCCCATAGCTCTATCTGTAAGAATTTCAACAAAACTGCAATGAATGAGGCTTGAGCACTTGAAAAACAGAAAAGAATTACAGCAGAAGTGAAGACAGTGATCCTGGAATATCTTAGGTGCTAACTTGTCTAATGAGTTTGAACTTTATACTGAAAGCCCTATGGCCAGCAATCACATTATTTGAAAATGAAATATTATTTTAAGCTTTATAAAGAAGATAAATTGCTTAAAATAGTTACTTTGTGAAGCAATTAAGATACTACAATAGTACCAATTAAATATCAGTGGAAGTATGAATAATGTTATAAGAATTCCAGTTATTTCTGAAATTTCATCATTCCCACTGAAATTTTCCTGATCCTGGATGTAAATTCCTATGCAATACTGAAAGCACAGTACATCCAGGAAACTGAGGAGCAGCATCAAGGTATTATTACTAAAATCAACTTTGGATGAGGATTTTTTTTTTCCTGGTGTTACAAATCAGTAATTTGTCACTAATAGCTAATAGAAAGAAGCTCAGTTTATCAAACAATCTTTGATAATTTGAGTTCAATTCTCTTATACTCATTTTCTAGTTCTTGCTTCAAAGAATATCTGTTACTTCATAAGCCGGTTTAAAGCATTAAGATGCTTAAAACTTGTTCATAATAGAATATGTAGATGGCCTCCAAAGCAATCTACCACATTCAAACTTAATACTCATATTAATTTTCTCAAGACTCTTGAACACTTTATAGTGCTAATTATGTCTATTAATGTATCATTTACTTTGAAATGATGTTTTCTGCTAAAATAGAAATCCTTAATTTTGCTTAGCAGAGTTCTACTTCAGTAAGCCTTTCTGATCTAATGACTGATTTCTCTAGGAAATAATAGGTTTACTTGTACAATGAATAGTAACACATATGTTTAATGCAGATAACTAGCTGCTTATGAAATTGGTTCTAATTAGACATTTTTGCATTATGGAATTAATCTGAGCATTGTTGGGACAGGGCACATAAAACACGTGCATTTTCCAAGTGAGAATATATTTGTAAAGATGGTGTTCTCCATTTCATACTAGTTTTGTACATTTGCCAAATAATGACTACAGGTACATATCTGGGTCTTGATAGTACCTGTCTGACAAACAGATATGGGGAGATTTGAATGGAATATAACAGATATGATGGAATTAGAGAGGAAGACGTTTAAAATAATGGCATTCTATTTCCACATAAATCTCCTTCTAAATAGATATATGAAGAGATGGGAAATTTCCCAAGTACAGTAGTCCCCCATTATCTATGATTTTGCTTTCTGAGTTTTCAATTACCCGCACACAACTGCGGTCTGAATACATTACATGGAAAATTCCAGATATAAACAGTTTGTAAGTTATAAATTGTGCACCATTCTGAGTAGTGTGATGAAATCTAGTGCTGCCCCACTCTGTCCCTCCCTTTGTCTAATGTATCTATGCTACATATGCTACCCACTCATTAGTCCCTTATTGGCTATCTTTGGTTATCAAATCAATTGTCATGGTATCATAGTTCTTGTGTTCAAGTAGATTGTATTTTTACTTATTAATGTTCCCAAAATGCAAGAGTAGGGATGCTTACAATTTGTATATGCCAAAGAGAAGCCAAAAAGTGTATACACATATGTACATATGTATGTACGTATGTATGTACGTACGTACGTATGGGTGTATAGGAAAAGACATAGTCCACCTAGGTCAATACTATCCTCATTTCAGGCATCTACTGGGGATCTTGGTAAATGGGCATATACTATACTGGGTTCCAGTGCTAAACTAAATGTATTGGTACAAAATGATATCTTTTCCAGCTTGCTATTGACCACTAGCATAAAGAGGGCTCATTCATCTCTATGATCCCATCATTATTTTGTTACTCATTTTTTCCTTTATGCATTTGGAGGTTAAACATCAGGATGCCTGATTAAAGATTAATAGCATAGATACAAGGCTACATTAGTTTCCCAAAATATATGCTTTATCATAAAGCAATTCTACCAAGTTTTATATGTAAAATTTTCCTTATATCAAATTGGAGTAAAGTATATTTCCATTTTAGCTGAAGTATTTCCTGCACATTTATTTGTACTTTAAAAAATATACCTAGATGCCTAACTTTCCTTTGTTTAAATCTCTAATTGTCTTCATCTTCTTGCATAAAAACCACATATTATTCTCCATTATGATTTTTGCCAGAATGTGCTTTCGATTATCTTTACAATGTGACACATAGAAGGTGAATGATGAATCCTTTAATTACCTATGTATAGTACATGTCACGTCAGCAGGTGCAAATGACCTAGCAATCCTGGGCCCAGGCCTGCTAGCACAGGCTGGACTGGGGAAACGTCAAAGAGGCAGTATCAAAAGCAGGTGAACAGACTACCCACTATCCTTTGAGACACTGCACAGCAATTTGGCAGAGCCTGACATCACACTAAGGAAAACTTCAAAAGGGACCCCAACTTTTGACTGTGGGGCTTTGAAGGTGTATAATTAGGGAACACTGCCCCTGCCTCTGGTGTCATCAGGGTTAATAATAAAATATGCAAAACCTTGGCTCCCTCTCTGCTCTGCCAACAGAGCATGAGTCCCAGCTGGTATAATCCAGGGGCTGGTGTGTAACATCTGTGGTTGTAACTGTTTGATGGGGCATTACATGCTACATCTCTGTTTATGGTTGGGAAAGAGTCTATCCCTCACCACTACCCTCACGATGGGCTGGACTAGGAAAGGGCTGTGGGCCAAGCTTTGTAGTCAGCCAGAGTTTATCATTTTAACACTGTGCTGTAGCTTGTTTCTATGCACCTAAACAGAAGGCCAATTCTATTCCTAGAAGCCCAATTAACAAAGAATTGATCTTGGAAAAATGTTTCATAACCACTGAGTAAGATACTGTCTATCCATGTAAGTTGTAAAATACCACATACTATTGATGTTACATACACATGCAGTAAAATTATTTTTAAAATAAGGGAGAAAACAAACTGTTTTATCTCAACTGTCCATTCTATCATAAGCATTCATCAAGTAGTCTATTCATTTTGCAAATCCCATTCTGTCAAATAACAGGCTCCCATGTATGTGCAGATGTGTTTCATTGCTTTCCATCATATTCCACAGGTTCACTGGCCTAATCCTTTGTCAAGGCTCCAGGCTACAGTTGTAGATCACTTAATTATCCATATTGCATGGAAGAAAATTAAACATAATATTCTTCAAGAAATTCTTAAATGATGTGTTATGCATACATGCAGCGTACAAGCAATACATCATAAAAGTTGAAATTTACTGAAGACCACATGACACTGACAAACAGTACAAAAAATTTAATGTCCTAGCTCAAATATACAACATATTATTCTCTAAAATAACACTGTCTACTCCTTTCCCCCACTAAATTTTAGTATGTAACTTCTTACCTACGAAAAAAGCTTATGAATTATTAATGTTCTGTGTTAAGAAAGTATCAGAAGATGCTTTAGTATCAGAAATTACATTTACATATGAATTATTTTAGTCAAACAACTCTGGAAAGTTCACAAATACAAATGAGTTACGGCAGAGCATTTGCTTCTTTAGGTGAAAAAAATGTTCTTTATTCTATTTGATAAAACTTAAGGTTCTAGAAATGGGATGAAGTATAGTAAAAGAAAAATATGTGACGAGGAAGACTGGATGAGAAAGAGAGTATCAGTTGGAAATTCAAGCTTGCGACTACCATATATCTGACAATTTCAACAGGATAGTCATTCTTAATAGTCAAAAATTAAATATTTTGATACCTATTACACATTCTTGCAATTTAATTATCCATAAGCAATATGATTACTTAGATTTTTCAACCAAGTCACTTAATCCTAAAATGGATAAAATAGTCAGAATAGGATACTGGATAAAGGGACAGGAATTATATCCACTCCTCTAGAGTACTCCTTTATTGTGTAATACCAGAAGCCAGCTTCTACCGAAATCATAAAAAATACATATTTAGTGCCTCAATTAAAAAGTTTTCATTAACTGTTACAACTTAATGACCTAGATTACAGCAGTAGTTACGTAAGTGGTGTCCAACCCTTCTCTTTACATCCCTCCAATTTATTCTCCAAATGGCTTCAGAGACATATTTCTAATCTAAAAATTGAATGATGTCACCACCATTAATGAAATCCTTCATTTCTTCCCATCACCAAAACAATGAAGTTCAAACACTTTAGTTAGAGTACCTTACTGTGGTCTCTACCTACCTCCTAAAATCATCCGCAGTCACTCCTGACACACATACACACACACACACACACACACACACACACACACACACAGACCCTGCCCCCCTGAGAAGCATTCTATTATCAAGCAACATGGAAGCATCATGCACCGGGAATACCAGGTTTCCCTGAAAATAAGACCTAGCCAGACAATCAGCTCTAATGCATCTTCTGGAACAAAAATTAGTATAAGATTTGGTCATAGTTTAATATCATATAAGACCAGGTCTTATATAACATAAGATATATAAGATAAGATATATCTATATCTTATATAATATAATATAAGGTCTTATATAATATAATATAAGGTCTTATGTAAGACCCGGTCTTATATTAATTTTTGCTCCAAAAGACGCATTAAAGCTGATTGTCCAGCTAGGTCTTATTTTCAGCGAAACATGGTACTGCAATAAAATAGAATTTCTGCACTTATTCTTTTACATTTTAGTGGAGGAGGCTAACAAAAACCTAAAGAAGGGAACTATATGCCGTGTTTCCCCGAAAATAAGACTGGGTCTTATATTAATTTTTGCTCCAAAAGACACCATAGGGCTTATGTTCAGGGGATGTTATCCTGAAAAATCATGCTAGGGCTTATTTTCTGGTTAGGTCTTATTTTCAGGGAAACATGGTAGCATAACGATACGTACTAAGAAGAAAAAGAGGGAAGAAATACGAAGTATAATTGTGAGTTGCGATTTTTAAGAGATTGGTCAGAGAAAGCTTCACAGATGAGACTTAAAAATCTGAAGGGGATCAAGGATTAACCCATGTGGTTATTTTGAGGAAGAGCCTTCTAGTTGGAGAGAATACCAGGTGCAAAGGCATTGCAGGGAGACCTTTCCTGGCACGTTTGAGGGTAGAGCAATCGAAATGAGGTAAGCAAATGGGAAGATGTGATAGGATCACTATTGTTAAGATAACCTCCTTCATTATTCTCACCACCAAGCTTTATTCTAACATTTATTCCTGGTTCAAAACTTGCCTTAGGCAATCTTTCCAACTGGAAGCTTTCTCTGATACTGACAAAAGTGTGGTAGAAGTGATGCTGCTCTGAGTTGCAGCAGCACGTTCTATATACTGGAATCGCAGCGGCTGAATCTCACTGTCCTCTACATGTTTCATTGCACGTGTTTGTTGAGTGATCCATCTCCTGCACAGGAAGGCACTGAGTGTGTGTGTGACTCTATAGTCTAAAAGGCAGTGAGCATGACAATTAAAAATTAGACTCGAAAAAAAAATGGCGGCGTGAGGTGAGCCTCTGTAACGCTCCCCTGGAATTTACAACGAATCGGACAACAATAACTCCACAAAGGACTCCTTGCACAGCAGACAGGCAAGACGAAGAGGCCGACTACTGAATTCACCTCCAGGTGGGTGAATCGCGCGAGCGGGGGAGGAGGGAAAGGAGAAGTGCGGAGATGGAGCCGCGGGGGCGCAGGACACAGACCTAGCTCAGTGCTCGGAGCCCGCTGCTCCCGGATCTTCCGCAGCTGCGGGAGAGGGAAGGACTCGGACTTCTAGGGCTCCGCTTACGGCCCACAGGGCTGAGGGGGCAGCATACAAAACCGCTGAACACAACGCTCGCTCACGGCAGACCTCGGAGCAAAGACTGAGGGAAGAGGGCTGAAATCGGTGGTTTAAGCCCTCACTGCCGAGCGGAGAACGGAAGCCTTAGGCACGGAGACTAGCCGCCCCCTCCCTACCGTCCCAGAGCTCACCCCGCCCCCACCTGCCCGGTGCTAGAAGCGATAAAGTAGCAGTGTGGGATCAAAGGACAGAATATTTGCTGCTCTGAGAACTGTGGACCGCAGACACAGATTCGCAGCTCAACTAGTTCCGGCAAAGGGGAGGGAGCTGTGGAAGCAGGACTGGCTGTGGTGGTGGTTGCCGCCATTGCTCTGGGCCACCTCTCACAACTCACCCCGCCCCTGGCCCCACCTATCTGGGCAGATCCCTGCAGGAGTAAAAAGAACTGCTGAAACAAACGGGCTCTGAATCTGGTGCAGAAAGAGCTTTGGAACTCCAAAAGCTCTTCGCATACCTTCCTACCTGTTGCAGAACACACTCCTGTAGATGTCTAGGAAGAGAAATAGTAAATCAGTGATTGCCATGAATAACCAAGGCAACAAGATAGCTCAGAAAGAAAGTGAAAAGTCTCCAGAAAAGGAATTTAGAGATATGGACATTTGTGATTTAAATGACAGAGAATTCAAGATCGCAATTCTGAAAAAACTGAACGAGATGCAAGAAAACACAGAAAGGCAGTTTAATGAACTCAGAAACACAATCAAAGAACACCATGAGCATTTTACAAGAGAGATTGAAATCTTGAAAAAGAACCAAATAGAATTTCTGGAGATTAAGAACTCAATAGAAGAAATTAACAATAAAATATCCAGCTTAGGTAGTAGAGTTGACCAGATGGAGGAAAGAATCAGTGACATCGAAGATAGGAACCTGGAATTTACACAGAGGGAAGAAGAAAGAGACTTGAGACTTAAAAGAAATGAAAGAACTCTACAAGAACTTTCTGACTCCATCA
Organism: Rhinolophus hipposideros; assembly: GCF_964194185.1. Classification (NCBI taxonomy): domain Eukaryota; kingdom Metazoa; phylum Chordata; class Mammalia; order Chiroptera; family Rhinolophidae; genus Rhinolophus; species Rhinolophus hipposideros. The sequence continues at coordinate 86,763,820 of NC_138047.1, read as the reverse complement.
GAAAGAGCAATATAAGAATAATGGGCATACCAGAAGGAGAAGAAAGAGGGAAGGGAACAGAGAATATATTCAAACAAATCGTCGATGAGAACTTCCCAAACTTGTGGACAGAACTGGATCCTCGAATCCAAGAAGCAAATAGAACACCTAATTACCTCAATCCCAACAGGCCTTCACCAAGGCACATTGTATTGAAGCTGTCTAAAATCAATGACAAAGATAGAATCCTCAAGGCAGCCAGGGAAAAGAAGACTGTAACTTACAAAGGAAAGCCCATTAGATCATCATCAGATTTTTCAGCAGAAACTCTACACGCTAGGAGGGAATGGAACCAAATATTCAAACTATTAAAAGAGAGAAATCATGAGCCAAGAATAATATATCCAGCAAAGATCTCCTTTAGATATGAAGGAGGAATAAAGACCTTTCCAGACATCCAGAAGCTGAGGGAATTTTCTAATACACGACCTGCACTACAAGAAATACTAAAGGAGGCTATTAGACCACCATCAACAGGGACAACTTGTGGCAACCGAAACATAAAAAGGGGGAGCGTAAAGGCCTGAACTGGAATATGGGAATAGAGAAAGTAAGCGTACTGAAGAAACTGGAATACTCTAAATATCAAACTTTCTTTTACACAAACTCAAGGGTAACCACTCAAAAAACATCCAAATCTGAAACATATACTGTAATAAAAGAAGAAACAGAGGGAAACATCATAGAATACCACCACACAGAAATAACAGACAACAACAAAAAGGCAAAGAAACAATGGAGACACAGCCTTACCAGAAAACTAAAGACAGAATGACAGGAAATCCTCACATATCAATAATCACCCTAAATGTAAATGGACTGAACTCACCAATAAAGAGACACAGAGTAGTAGATTAGATCAAAAAACTAAACCCAACCATATGCTGCCTACAAGAGACACATCTCAGCTACAAGGACAAGCATAGACTCAAAGTGAAAGGGTGGAAATTGACACTCCAAGCAAATGGTACCCAGAGAAAATCAGGTGTAGCCATAATGATTTCCGATGAAACAGACTTCAGGGTGAAAAAGATAACAAGAGACAAAGATGGACATTTCATAATGGTAAAGGGGACTATACAACAAGAAGACATAACAGTCATCAATATTTATGCCCCCAATCAGGGAGCACTGAAATATACCAAGCAACTACTAACAGAGCTAAAGGGAGAAATTGACCAAAACACAATTATACTAGGGGACTTAAATACATCATTGACAGCTATGGATAGATCATCCAAACAGAAGATAAATAACGAAATTGCAGCCCTAAATGACACATTAGATGAAATGGACATAATTGACATATATAGACCACTTCATCCTAAAACATCAGACTATACATTCTTTTCTAGTGTACATGGAACATTCTCAAGGATAGACCATATATTGGGACACAAAATCAGCCACAGCAAATTTAAGAAGATTGAAATCATACCAAGCATATTCTCTGATCACAAAGCTTTGAAATTGGATATCAACTGCAAAAAGAAAGCAGGAAAAAACACAAATACATGGAGATTAAACAACATACTTTTAAAGAACGACTGGGTCAAAGAAGAAATTAGAGGAGAGCTCAAAAGATACATAGAAACAAATGACAATGAAAATACATCCTACCAAAATTTTTGGGATGCCGCGAAAGCAGTTTTAAGAGGGAAATTTACATCATTACAGGCCTATCTCAAGAAACAAAAAAAATCCCAAATAAATAACCTCATGTTACACCTTAAAAAACTAGAAGAAGAAGAACAAGCGAAACCCAAGGTCAGCAGAAGAAAGGAAATAACAAAAATCAGAGCAGAACTAAATGAAATAGAGAACAAAAAGACAATAGAAAAAATTAATGTGACAAAAAGCTGGTTCTTTGAAAAGATTAACAAAATCGACAAACCCTTGGCTAGACTCACTAAGATAAAAAGAGAAGACACTAATTAACAAAATCAGAAACGAAAAAGGGGAAGTTATCACGGACACCACAGAAATACAAAGGATTATCCAAGAATACTATGAAGGACTATATGCCACCAAATTTAATAACTTAGAAGAAACGGACAAGTTCTTAGAAACATATAGCCTTCCAAGGCTGAATCATGAAGAACTGGAAAATCTTAACAGGCCGATCACCAGTAAGGAAATTGAATCAGTCATCAAAAACCTTCCCAAAATCAAAAGTCCTGGACCAGATGGCTTCACCAGTGAATTCTACCAAACCTTCAAAGAGGATCTAATACCAATCCTGCTCAAACTCTTCCAAAAAATTGAAGAAGAGTCAGTACTCCCTAACTCATTTTATGAGGCCAACATTACCCTGATACCAAAACCTGGTAAGGACAACACAAAAAAAGAAAACTACAGACCAATATCTCTGATGAATACAGATGCTAAAATCCTAAACAAAATTCTAGCAAATTGAATACAACAATGCATTAAAAAGATTATTCATCACGACCAAGTGGGGTTCATCCCCGGGGCACAAGGATGGTTCAACATTCGCAAATCCATCAATGTGATACATCACATAAACAAAATAAAGGACAAAAATCATATGATTCTATCAATTGATGCAGAAAAAGCATTTGATAAGATACAACATCCATTTATGATTAAAACACTTACTAAAATTGGTATAGAAGGAAAATACCTCAACATAATAAAGGCCATATACGACAAGCCCTCAGCTAACCTCATAATTAATGGTGAAAAGCTGAAGCCCTTTGCTCTACGTTCAGGAACACGACAAGGTTGTCCCCTATCACCTCTGCTTTTCAACATAGTGTTGGAAGTCCTCGCCAGAGCTATCAGGCAAGAGAAAGAAATAAAAGGCATCCAAATTGGGAATGAAGAAGTTAAATTGTCACTCTTTGCAGATGACATGATGCTATATATAGAAAACCCTAAAGACTCCACCAAAAAGCTATTAGAAACAATCAATGAATACAGTAAAGTTGCTGGCTACAAAATCAACGTACAAAAGTCCATTGCTTTCCTATATACCAACAATGAAATCTCAGAAAAAGAGATAGAAAAAACAATTCCTTTTGCAATTGCAGCAAAAAGAATAAAATACCTAGGAATAAACTTACCCAAGGATGTGAAGGATTTATATGCTGAAAACTATAAGACATTTTTGAAAGAAATTGAAGAAGACACAAAGAAATGGAAAGACATTCCATGCTCATGGATTGGAAGAATCAACATAGTTAAAATGGCCATATTACCCAAAGCCATATACAGATTTAATGCGATCCCCATCAAAATCCCAATGGCATTTTTTAAAGAAATAGAACAAAAAATCATCAGATTTGTTTGGAACCACAAAAGACCCCGAATAGCCAAAGCAATATTAAAAAAAAAGAACAATACCGGAGGTATCACACTCCCTGATTTTTCCTTGTACTACAGGGCTACAATAATCAAAACAGCTTGGTATTGGCGGAAAAACAGACACATAGACCAATGGAATAGAATTGAGAACCCAGAAATAAAACCACATAAATATGGACAGATAATTTTGGACAAAGAAGCTAAAAACATACAATGGAGGAAAGACAGCCTCTTCAATAAATGGTGCTGGCAGAATTGGATAGCTACGTGCAAAAGAATGAAACTGGACTGCTATCTGTCACCATGTACCAAAATTAATTCAAAATGGATCAAAGACTTAAGCATAAGCCCTGACACAATAAACTGCATTGAAGAAAACATAGGGACTAAACTTATGGACCTTGGGTTCAAAGAGCATTTTATGAATTTGACTCCAAAGGCAATGGAAGTAAAAACTAAAATAAACAAATGGGATTATATGAAACTGAAAAGCTTCTGCACAGCAAAAGAAACTATTGACAAAATAATGAGGCAACCAACTGAATGGGAGAAGATTTTCGCAAACAGTTCCTCTGATAAGGGGCTAATATCCAAAATATACAAGGAACTCATGAAACTCAACAACAAAAAAACAAACAACCCAATTGAAAAATGGACAGAGGACCTGAAGAGACATTTCTCCAAAGAGGATATACAAATGGCAAATAGACATATGAAAAAATGCTCAACATCGCTAATCATCAGAGAAATGCAAATGAAAACCACAATGAGATATCACCTCACCCCAGTCAGAATGGCTTTCATCAACAAAACAAATAGTAACAAGTGTTGGAGAGGCTGTGGAGAAAAAGGAACTCTCATACACTGTTGGTGGGAATGCAGACTGGTGCAGCCACTATGGAAGGCAGTGTGGAGGTTCCTCAAGAAATTACGAATAGAATTACCATATGACCCAGCAATCGCTCTCCTGGGTATCTACCCCCAAAATATAAAAGCATTTCTCTATAGAGACACGTGTACGCCAATGTTCATTGCAGCTTTGTTTACGGTGGCCAAGACATGGAAACAACCAAAATGTCCTTCAATAGATGAATGGATAAAGAAGTTGTGGTACATATACACAATGGAATACTATTCGGCGTTAAGGAAAGATGATATAGGAGCATTTGTGACAACATGGATGGATCTTGAGAGAATAATGCTAAGTGAAATTAGTCAGACAGAAAAAGCAGAGAACCCTATGATTTCACTGATATGTGGTATATAAACCAAAAAGAACAAGACAAACAAATGAGAAAGAAAAACTCATAGACACAGACAATAATTTAGTGGTTACCAGAGGGTAAGGGGGTGGGGGGTGGGTGATGAGGGTAAAGGGGATCAAATATATGGTGATGGAAGGAGAACTGACTCTGGGTGGTGAACACACAATGGGATTTATAGACGATGTAATACAGAATTGTACACCTGAAATCTATGTAAATTTACTAACAATTGTCACCCCAATAAAATTAATTAAAAAAAAAAATTACAAATTCTCGAGCCAGCCCAGTGGCTCAGGCAGTTGGAGCTCTGTGCTCCTAACGCCAAAGACTGCAGGTTCGATTCCCTCATGGGCCAATGAACTCTCAACCACAAGGATGCCAATTCGACTCCTTGAGTCTTGCAAAGGATGGTGGGCTCCGCCCACTGCAACTAAGATTGAACACGGCACCTTGAGCTGAGCTGCCAGTGAACTCCCGGATGTCTCAGTCGGTTGGAGCACAGGCTCTCAACCACAAGGTTGCTGGTTCAACTCCTTGACTCCCACAAAGAATGGTAGGCTGTGCCCCCTGCAACTAACAACGGCAACTGGACCTGGAGCTGAGCTGCGCCCTCCACAACTAAGACTGAACAACTAAGATTGAAAGGACCATAACTTGACTTGGAAAAAGTCCAGGAAGTAAACATTGTTCCCTAATAAAGTCCTGTTCACCCTCTCCAATAAAATCTTTTAAAAAATTAAAAAAAAAAAAAATAGACTCTTGGGCCTCTAATCTCAGGTTTTCCGTGTGCTAACTCTGGTTGAAGGAGTTAATTAACCTCATATTTTCAGATTCCTCACCTCTAAATTGGAAATAATGGCAAAAATGCAGCAATTGATGTGGGCCAGACATCATTCTGAGAGCCTCACACTCATCGATCCTTGCATCTTTTCACATGATGTCTAGCTAGAAAACGTGCAGGGTTATACTAAAGGCGCTGATTAACATAGTTAAATTATGTAAATCACTTTCAGTTTCTGGCATGCAGTTAGTGTTTATCTAATTGTGTATACATTCAAAGGAAAGTGTATGTGAACTAAAGTTATAGCTTTCCTAAAATGCATTTATATTCAGGGATATAATTTTAATCAATTTTCAGATCAACATCATTTATGCCCATGCTCTATCACATGATGCAGAGCGTGCCCAAAAAACATACACACATTGTAAGAAAGGAAAAAACTGTAGTAACATTGTAATACTCAATATGTCACAATAACAAAAGATGAATACATGTCATGTGTATAAATTTTTTTGGCACCCCCCCCCCGATATAGTCTTCTATGAAAAAAGATTGTGGTTCATACAATATTTCTTAAAACAGTATGCTACATTTTTCCTTGGGACTTACCCCTATCCGCAAACATTCACCCTGGCACTTTCCCGATATTATCATAAATGATCAACAGAAGTTTTTTCAGGAAATAACAAACAGTCATATCCCTTATTCAAAAGATCCTGATGTGGTACACTGATGGCATCAAAACACTACAATTCCAGTCATACCCTAAAGAATAAACAACTAAAGAATAACAACTACATATTTGCACACCCAGGTAATGAAAATTATTTTTTCTCCAGGCTAATAGTAATTTTAAGTTTCCATAAATCTAACACTCATTCCAACCTCAGTGATATAAACAAATGGTATGTTTTAGCCAGAGTAATATAGTAACTATTTTTTTATCTTCTGAATTTAGCAATGTTCCTGAGAAACTTTAGAAGAGAAAGAGAAATTGTAGAACGGACAAATTACCTAATTAGGGCATAAGATAATTATTAATGGCATTTTAGATCAGTTATAAAATTTGACCAAAAGAGTAAATCCTTTTTGTACAAGGAAGTAGCATAAGCTAAATTACACCGGCAGAACTTTCCTCAGGAGATTAGAAAACCCACGAGTAGCCATGTGCTCTCTATAAAGTACCATCAGAGGAACTTAAAAGTGTCATCCATTGAGTAGTATTGGTCTAAAAATGGTTTGTAACCCTTGTGAAGATATAAGGACTTTGCTCCAGCATGTAAATCAATGCACTGCTTCCTTTATCAAGAAAGTCTTGCTATTAAATGTAAAGGAAGCTTAACTAAAGTGTCCTTTAAAAAGTATTTTGATTTACATTCTGGTAAAAGCTGTTTATCTCTTCCAGTATCAGTAATAAACACTTTGATACCATCACTTTGAGTAAGTCTGGTATAGAGAACATTTAGAACACAAATAAATTATAATTTTCTAAACTTGGATGGTGCCAGAATATGAAATTCCTTAAATGGCAGATAGTGATGAATGTTATTCATGTTCTCTGAACAGTGTAATCACCATATCAGAGTTCATTTTAAGTGTTCTTAAATAGATAAACTTATAGGATACATGGAGAGGCAGAAAAGGGAAATAGTCATCTAGTGAAAACTAAGAAAAGTATGAATAGGATGCTGAAATTGGAGTGAACATGAAAGGAAGAATTTGATAAAAAAATAAATACAAGTAAATAAGCATATGGTTTTGGTAACCATTTGTTAGTGAGTTTTTTTTTTATAATCATGTGGTAAATCTTATTCAAATAAGGACATTGTTATTAAATACAGGTAAAATGCATAAATATACATAAAGTAAATATACACTAGAACTACATATACCCTTTTTTTCTGCTTTAAAGAGAACTAGCTCTCTAGTAATCGCAAGGATATCTGAGTCTACAACATAATGCAGAAATGAAAATGAAATGTTAACTACATGTGGAAACAAATATCTACATTTATGAATCTCTCCATTAGAAGTTAGCTTGTACAAAGCCATATGACACACACTCCTTACATGTAAATAAACATCTACTTAGTTATAACAATTAACGCAAGTCTAATAAAATCTAGCTCTGTTATCCTCTAAAATGTCTTAAGAGTTATCAAAGATATACTACAGAAAAAAGGGCCATAGGAAGTGATTGTTCTCTTCATGGTTGTGCATCATGCTGCAAGGAATAACAAATATATTTTATAAACAACACATGAATATTAATATATATATATATATATATATATATATATATATATATATATATATATATAAATTTAAAAAACCCAGGGGGCAGCTGGTTAGCTCAGTTGGTTAGAGCCGCGTGCTCTTACAATGTTTCCCCAAAAATAAGTCCTAGCTGGACAATCAGCTCTAATACGTCTTTTGGACCAAAAATTAATATCACACCCAGTCTTATTTTACTATAACATAACATAACATAACATAACATAACATAACATAACATAACATAACATAACATAACATAATACTGGGTCTTATAGTAATTTTTGTTCCAAAAGATGCATTAGAGCTGATTGTCTGGCTAGGTCTTATTTTGGAGGGAACATATTAACAACAAGGTTGTAGTTTGATCCCCAATTGTGAGCTGCACCCTCCACAACTAGATTGAAACAACTACTTGACTGTGAGTTGATGGGTCCTGGAAAAACACACTTAAATAAATATAAGTTAAAAAAAAAGAAAAACACTTTTTTGTATGTAGACTAGATTTACCAAGTGCAAGAGGAACTTAATTTTTCATTCAACATTAAGGGAAGGTCAACATAACCTTCAAAAATGAAATTAGAAAAGTACTTTTAAATTTGATTGAAATACTACAGCAATTGCAAACAGAATGATGATAAATGATGTCTCTTAAATCTAAGTCCCGAAATTATAAGATTCTCAGAATAGTCTTTGAAATGATAGATTTAATGTTCTGCTACATAGGAGACAAAATAAAACCACTCGGCTAGCAAAGCTTTTCCATTGAATTTTCTTTTCCCTTTTCAAAACGGATTGACAATAAGAACAGTGATCCCTGAGGACAGTTTGGAAACATCGTAAAATCTGAAATATGTTTTGAATTTCAAAGAAGAAATGATGGAAAAGAAAATGTGTGTAGACTATTTAACAGAATGACAAGGTTTTTGCCCCACTGGAACATTCATCAAAAATAATAGTTTTATCAGATATCCATTGGGGTTTAACAATAGAAAACTGCCTTAAAAAATGGAAAAGTTAGACTAAAGGTGAAAAAAAAATCCGCTTTCTTGGAGAATTTGGCTTCCTTAGACACTGGCAACTAGACAACAAAGTTGTGATTCAAATATCAGGAATATTTATTCAAATAATCAAAAGAAAGTAATATCAGTTAATAGTGTTTATGCATAGGAAATTTTATTTAAACACAATTAAAAAGAACCTGGGCATTTGCCAAAAACATAGATATTGCATGTTAAACCCAAATTTGCATTGCTGTCAAATAGTTAAATAAATATAGATATACACACATACATATATGACATTTACATAAAGTATGTGAAATGCATCACTCCTCAGGCTTCAAAACACTGCATTTGGAGGGAAAAAAATGTGTTCAATTAAGGTAAGATTCACAAAGAGAACCAGTTCTAACAGTCACACAATCTGCAGTACTATGGACATCGGAGAGGAATTCTGAGTTCATACACAAAAGTTGTTATCAAAGAAGAATGTAAAGTGTCTAGTCTAATTAAACATTACATTAAAAATGGCAAAAAGCTTCTGCAAAGGAAAGGAAACAATCAACAAAACAAAAAGATAACCTATTTAAATGAGAGAATATACTTGCAAATTATATATTTGATAAGGGGTAGATATCCAAAATATATAAAGAACTCATACAACTCAGGAACAAAAAAAAATCCGATCAAAAAATGAGCAGGGAACATGAAGAGACATTTCTTCAAAGAAGGCATACAGAATGCCAATAGACATATGAAAACATGCATAACATCACTAATCATCTGGGAAATACAAATCAAAACCACAAGATACCACCTCACACCAGTTAAAATAACGTGTGTTGGTGAGGATGTGCAGAAAAGGGAACCCTCGTGCATTCTTGGTAGGACTGCAAATTGGTATAGCCACTATGGAAAACAGTAGGGAGATTCCTCAAAAATCTAAAAATGGATCTGCCATACCATCCAGCAAATTCCATTTCTGGGTATTTGTCCAAAGAAAACAAACACTAATTCAAAAAGATATCTGCACTCTTATTTTCACTGCAGCATTATTTATAATAGCCAAGATAAGGAAGCAATCTAGGTGTTCATCGATGAATGGACAAAGAAGATGTGGTATGTATATATATGTGTGTGTGTGTGTGTGTGTGTGTATGTATATACACATATATGCACATATATACATACATATATATATATATATAAAATGTGTTATTACTCAGCAATAAAAAAAGAATTAAATCCTGCTAATTGTGATAAAATGGATGGACCTAGAGGGTGGTATGCTAAGTGAAATAAGTCAGAGAAAGGTAAATATTGCACGATTCCACTAATACGTGGAATTTTTAAAAAATAAAAACAGATGGACAAACAAAACAAAACAGAAACAGACTCTTAGAAACAATGAACAAACTGATGGTTGCCAGAGCTGAGGGGTGTGGAGGGATGGGTTGAAAAGCTGAAGCAGAATATAGTCAATAATATTGTGATAACTTTGCATGGTGACAGATGGTTACTAGTCAGTGTGGTGAGCACATAAGGTATATAAATGTCAAATTACTATGTTGTACACCTGAAACTAATATAATATTTTATACCAACTATATTTTAACAATAAAAAAAGAAAACATTACCCAGAAGGCTCCAAAGGAAAAAAATAAGCATGAAGGAAAAAGATGGGATCTTAAACCAGAGAGATTTTGGTATCTTCCTGCTTCAAAAAAATTGAAAAATATTGCCCTGTTAGAATTCATTAAGTTTATTAATATTTAGGCTATTATGAAAACTCTTAAGAAAATCAGATTTTTGTCTAATTGCTGGAAAACTTTAATCATATTTTCAAAAAACGACATTATTTGGCTATTTAGGTTTACATTAATATAAACCCCAGAAGTGCCCTGATATTTTAGTACATAGAAAGTTGTGTAGTCAGCTAAATGTTAGGGAAACTTCCTCTTTTTTTTTTTTTTTTTAAACAGGTGCTGGTTTTAAGTACAAAGAGTTCCCCTTTGAAAGGGATTCACTTTTCCTTCAAATATCAATTTTCTAACATTTGTTATAGCATTAATTTACAGAGATGAATGAAAACCTCAGCATAACAATTCAAGAATCAGATAATACCTCCCAAAATATAAGGTGAGTAAAATTAATGGAAATCTTGAAAATAATGTCAATTCATTCTTTAAATGATGGTATTAGAAGTTATATATAACATAATTTGTAAAGGACGCTGTCACTCATTCAGACCCTTACATCCATCAAGATTTTATCCCATCATTTTGTTTCTGAGCAGTGTAGCTGTTCAGTTTCATAGGTATCTTTTTTGAGTAGAGATCTCTTTAAGGAATGTGCTCCCAACCTCATTTGAGTTTACTTTGTAGCCCTTTTAGTGGTAATTTAGATATTATAAACAAAAGGTTAAAATTAAATTTAATTGAAAAAATCTTTATTAAGTCCTCGATATTAACAACAAATTTCTAGATGCACTATTCAGGGAACACACAGCCTAAACAGAGTGGACATATTTTTAAATGATAAGTACAATGTGGTGTAGGATAATTTCTCTGTGTGTGTTCCCAAATGATGTAGAAGATTTTTCTTCTGTGTGAGTGAATGAGTGAGTGAGGGCCAGGATCATGTCTCGTGAAACAGAAGAATGGAAACATGAACCAAGGAGAGGCGAGAAGTTCTAAAAGAGGATAGTTTATTAAAAAGCAAAGAAATGCAGTTCCCGAGTGGGAGGGGGTTCCCGAAAGGGGGTGCCCAGTGACTGAGGCAAAAGCTCTTACTTTTATATCTTCCCTTGCCTGTTTGGGGAAAGGGAGCTGGTGCCTTTTAGTGAAATCCGTCTATCAGGTTTCTTCTGTTTGTCCATCCTAAAGGAATTAGCAAAATGACCCATTCCTATCTATCAGATCTGCTCGCTTTGTCCAGCCAAAAGGGATTTATGAGATAATTTATTAGCCTCAAGGTGCTGTCACATTTTATCCTAGAGTGAATGACTTACTTCACAATCTGGAGTTTTCGGATATAGCTGTCTTTTGTTTATTCCACCAGGGACCTCCCTGTCTATCTAACAAGATGCTAACTAACCTGTTTCAAATGCATTTATATAAACAAGGTAATTTCCTAGAATAACAAACACTACTATTTACCAATGAAGTCAAATTGAATTAGATCTTTCCCTTTTACTCTTAATGACTTCCTTTACAGTACTCAAAAGTATAATGAATATTTCTGAAGTTACAGTTTTCCAAGCTGAATATATCTTACTACGCATTATATTTTACATCACGAGGCATGACTCATGTGCTATAATTTCTCTCTTCTTTGTTCCTTGTCATTTTTTCAGTTTTTTGATGTTATATTCTTGATCTTCCTTTCCTTCTGAATGTCTCTTCTACAGTTTCTCAAAAGTTTTTGTTTTTCTTTTTCTTTCTTATACATTTTAAGCATTTATATATTTCTCAATAATTTAACATGCTATTGCAATTAACACAACATTTTTAAAGATTTTCTCAAAAACGTAAATAAAGTCCAGGGGCAATCATTATAAACAATTACTATTCTCTGTCATCTACCATTGCCAGCCACCGTTGGATGATTAACAGGTGTACTTTTCCCAGTATGTCTTGCATGCCTATCTGGTTTTCCTTATTTGGAGTATTTACATTAAAACCATACCTGATTGTATGTGGTACAGAACATTGCAAAACATTGTATAGATGTAAAGAGAGTATCAAAGTTTGAAGAATCAGAAATATATAAATAGCCAAATTTGGGAGAACATAGAATAAAATTAGAGCCAATAGACCACTATGATCTGAATTGATACAGTGTATAAAAAGAGAATTATACACATAAATAGCATTTTCTATGTTCTATGCATCATTTAAATGTTTTACCTATATTAATTCATGTAATTATTGTAACAGCTCTTCAAGGAAAATGAAATCATCATCCTTATTTTGGAAATAAAGAAAGTGAGGCCCATGACTGTAGAATACTTTGCCCAAATTCTCAGATACTGGGTAAGCGCCAAGAGTTGTGCCCTGGTACTGACAGCCAGGATTCAGATCTTGAGCTCTCCAAATCTTGGCAATACTGCCTTTCAGGAGAAACATGCAGGAAAAATGGAGGCTTTTGAATGCCTAGTCAAAGAATAAGAAACGATAGCTACATTAGCAAATGTTTCTAAACAAGACTATAGCCTCGTGATTTATTAGCACAAAAATAACTCCACTGGACAAGATTTTGATGAGAATAAGTAACACTGGGTTTATAAAATTCCAGCTAGTGATTGAACTGCTGAAGACAAGGTAGAGATAAAAGGCAGTTACTTTAGTGTAAGGTAATGGAATGCTGGCCTAGCCTGGGGCAATGTCACAAAGACAAGTGGATTTTTTTTTTTATGTTTTCCGCAGAGGTCACATGCAAAGCAACTTGAGACAGTTAATTAGAAATTATAATAAGGTAGATATAGTATATATGTATACAATTTTCAGTAAGAAAGAAGGTATTTTTCTCTTTTAATAACAAGCCATAAATGCTGGAGGGGCTGAGAATTGAAGGTCACAGGATAGATTCATTTATAGTGCTCTCTTAAAGGAGGAAATAGTTTGAACAAAGTTAGAGGGTAAGAAGAGCTCTGAAAATTGCCTTTAAAGAAGCAAAATGTTTCTGAAGTAGTTTGTCCTTTCGGATTTGAACTTACTGATTTTCGAAAAGAATTGTTATGTCAGCACTTCATCTACCCCAATGGAAAAGCATGATAAATCTGCATTATGCTTTGAGGAAAGAGCTTTACCAAGCTCTGGTATTAGCTTTCAAACCAGCTATTTCTAGTAACAGGTCAGATTTACCCACTAGCTATTCTGCCACACATGCATAGATTTAGACTTTATGCTGAATGGACTGTATTTTTTGAATGTATCTACTACTTTAATACTTCTTACAGCATTTATGTTCAATATTTAACAAATTAAGTTAATATATATTTGTTTTGCATTTTTTCCTGATTAGAATATATAATTAATTTCAAACAGGATCTGACTGTAAAATATCTTGATGTGAAACGTCTTATTTTTTTTAACTTTTCTTATTTTTTTTATTTTTTATTTTAGCGTGTTTTTCCAGGACCCGTTAGCTCCAAGTAAAGTAGTAGTTTCAATCTAGTTGTGGAGGTCGAAGCTCACAGTGGACCATGTGAGGATCCATCCAGCAACTTTGTTGTTAAGAGCCCTGAGCTCTAACCAACTGAGCTAACCAGCCGCCTGAAACAAATTTTTTTAAACAAGAAATAATCAAGTATTACCTCTTTATTAAATCTATACAATATTATTATTGCAATTGGTAATTAATTTATATTAGTTTTCACATGAACATATCTGTTTTCTTGTACACTTATTGTGATTTAAAAAACAAAATCAAGTCAAGTCATAGAATTTCTATCCTAGAATTTTGTTTTGCCTGCGTTCTAATAGAAACCAGACTGTCAGATGTATCTTCCCAAGGGTTTAAGAACATGTCATAATGTATGGAAACAAGGGTACCCAAATCTATCATTTAAAATACAACCTTGATTATTATTATTATTTTTTTTTGTTATAACTTGATTCTTCCTTTAATGAGAACCATTTATGTTCAAATCACATTAACTTTGACTAAGCAGAGCTGAAAACAACTAATAGGAAGAGTAAGCACTTGTTGACTGCCTGGAAGTAACCGGGAAGTTCAAGAAAAAGTAATACTTTCTCAGTCTTCATCCTTCCCTACTTTGTTTCTGATTTGATTTTGCAAGACTTTGATAAAGGTATTGTATTGCTGGTCTACAAATGGATCAATTATTTAGAGGGAAATGAAAAAATGAAAGGAATGAGCTAAAATATATTTGCCTGTTTGTCTCTCTCAGGAACAAAGCTAAAAAGATACAAAAGGGGATGTTTAAGCAAGTATTAAAATGATTACCAAACCCCACATTCCCACTGGAGCCTTTCTCCCACCTCATACTGTGCTGTATATAACTTTCTACATATAAGGATGTTGTCGTCAGCTATTATAATCATCAATAGCCGTCAGAGATATCGAATACCTTATAAGGTTTATGAGCCTGTGATACACACTGCAAAAAGAAAGCGATGAAAAGTATGAACCTTCCTCAATAAAAGATAGTAAGTTAGAAGAAACACCCAAGAAATTATTTAAAGTAGCGTAGGATAAGAATCAAATGAGTGGTATACCCATAAAATCAATCATACACACGTGGCGAATACTGTCAGAATTACCTAAGATAATACAAGATATCATGTCCTACTTGAGGCTGAGATGAACTGATTCTCACTCTTATCAGAACCCACAACTTCCTCTTTCTCCACCTCTCAGCAAAGAGAACAGGAAAGAATGCAGAATAGTATATAATTTCTGAGAATTGGGGACATGAAGGAGACTCCAAGACTGTTTCTTAAGGAGAGTCATGTTTAATGAAGTAAGGGAATTAAAACTTAAGTGGTAAATTTAAAGCTATAGAGAGTAGTAGAAAGAAGGTTTTTTTGTAAAACTTGCTCTTACTGGAACTACCTTTATCAAATGCAGAAAGAATACAGAATGATAGCTTGAAAAAAATCAAGGGCAGATTTCTTAAATCTATTCACACCTAGAAATGTTTTTTGTTTGTCAAAGGGAAAGGTCCCACAAACAGGGTGAGACTAAATATATAAAGAAATAAAAGAGGTTAACCAATGGAATACAATCCAAGACAGTCCAGAGACAGGAGGGGAAGTATGGAGAAGGAAACCTTTATTTTAGAAAAAAAGAGTATGGTCTCTTCTTTTTAGACTTGGGAAGGAATGGAAAGATAAATGAATATGCTAAATAAAGATGTAAATGAAAAGGTATTTAGTGATGAAGAATAGAATTTAGGGTTCATGTGTGTGTTTATCTTCTAACGGCATCTTGCCAGGTTTCATTCAGCATTATCCAGTATTTCCAAGCATTAAATTTACAGGAACTATGTCAAGAAAACCGATATTCTGCAAATAAAGATGTTATTTAAATCACTAGATTCTCTACTGTGTCTCCAGATGCTATTCTTGGTATAAAATGATGGAACCTTTCAGGCTTGAAATATGAAATTGTCTTCTTCTGGTTATCATTTACTGCTTTTAAGATTTTAGACTGCATTGCGTGGTTCTAGTAATGGTTTTGGTAGAGGATACACTAAAGTTAAAAAACTCCCTTTGTGCTCTTTTCTGTTTTTTGTGGTGTGAGACAAGATGAACAGCAAAGTTTAACACGACACCCTCCACCAGGCAGTGCAGGAAGCCCTGCACAGAAGCAAGCACCTGTGCAGGAAGTTTTTGGAGATGGTGGGGCTGCAGATCAGCTTGAAGAACAATGAGCCTCAGAAGGACCAACGCTTCTCAGGCGCCATCAGGCTTAAATCCACTCCCCGCCCCAATTTTTCCATATGTGTTCTGGGGACCAACAGCATTGTGATTAGGCCCAGGCTGTCACACACAGGCTATCCTCCACATGGAAATTGAGATTCTGAAGAAACTGAACAATAATAAGAAACTGGTCGAAAAGCTGGCCAAGCAGTTATGATGCATTTTTGGCTTCAGCATCTCTGATCAAGCAGATCCCACAAATTCTGGACCCAGGTCTGAATAATGCCCTTCTTTGCTGACTTACAATGAGAACATAGTGGCCAAAGTCGATGAAGTGAAATCTACCATCAAGTTCCAGATGAAGAAGGTGCTTTGTCTGGCAGTGGCTGTTGGCCACGTGAAGATGACAAGACAATGAGCTTGTGTAAAACATCCACTTAGCTGACTTAGCTGTCAATGTCCTGGTGTCATTGCTCAAAAAGAATTGGCAGGATATCCAGGCTATATACATCAAGACCACCATGGGAAAGCCGCAGCCTCTGTACTAAGGCACAGCTTAATAAACCATAGTGCTACTATTAAAAGGAAGGACAGTGGGGAGAAAGGGAGGGAGGGAGAGAGAGGGAGGGAGGGAGGGAAGGAGGGAGGGAGCAAGGGAGGAAAGAAAGAAAGAAAGAAAGAAAGAAAGAAAGAAAGAAAGAAAGAAAGAAAGAAAGAAAGAAAGAAAGAAAGAAAGAAAGAAAGAAAGAAAGAAAGAAAGAAAGAAAGAGAAAAAAGGAGCCAGTTCAGGCAGTTTGTCCATCTCCACTCAAGTGAGCAATGATTCATTAACTATGTTCAGAATTTATATTAAACCATGAGTTGAGGGCATTCTGTTGCTAGCTGACTGTACTGGTTGCCTCAAGGTTTGTTCAAGCCTTCTGAACTACCTTGAAAAGACAACCCATGTTTCAAAGAATTAGAATCCTGAAAAAAATACCTTAAACTGAACTAAGAGTGAGAGCTACTGAAAAGCACAACCTCTCCCTTCACTCCCCACCCAGTACTTTGAAAAATGGAGCTAGCCCACAAGGAAATGATGAACTTGCCCACTCATCATAGTGTGTATTGTATACAAACACAATGCTGAAAAAAATCAGAAAATTTGGGAGATTCAAAACTGTCTTAGTCTAGCTTCAAAAATGTTTGACCGTCTTCCTGCACATATTTCAGTTTGTTGCGTTTTTTTTTCCTATAGAAAAACTCAATAGTAACTAAAAAGTTTGTTATCACTTATAAATGAAAAATAATTTGGAGTAACTTATGCAAGTATTGCAGTTTAATTACAAGCAAGACATGTGTAACATTTTGGTAAAGGACTGGTCCTACTGAAGACACTGTTATAAAGCACTGTTTTAAGTCATATTTTGTCATGGCTGTAATTTAACAGTTTAGAAGTAAAATTAATGTGTTGGTGTTTCCCTTTGATGAATACAACACATTTTATTCAAAGTGACTTGCTATTCCTTTTTTTGTTTCTGCCAAAAAGTCCTGATAGGCACCGACAAGGAAACGGGATATTGTGTGGGCCAAATTTCTGACATTCAATTCCCTCAGACATTAATTTAGTACAGAGGAGAATAATCTGCTATTCACAAAGAAGAAAAAGAAAATCCCAGCACATTTGAAGCCAAATCCTTTCACTTAAAGGTTATAGTGACTGAACATAATTTTCTCAGGAGGGAACTTTTTTTGTTTGAAATGTCTAAGACAAGGCTCATCAGAAGGGAGAGTGAGCTGCATGTTGTCTATTGTAGGCCTTCAGGTAATTAAGGACACTGGATAAAGGAGAAAATTCCATCTGTTTGGAATCAGAATCAATTTTTGACACAAGCTGTCAAACAAAAACAAAACAAAACAAAAAAAACAGAAAGAAGCAGAACTTCCCCAGAGGAATACAACATTGCTCGACCAGTTTGATGGAAATTTAGAAATTATACTTGTATTTAATTAAATCTAAGGAGACTACTGGTTGAGGTCTTTGAAACAAAGTTAGAAATAAACAGACCTACATGGACCTTTACCATCAGAGATTATCAAAGTGTTTTTTGAAGGTGAATCACAAAGACAAAGGGTAAAAGATGTGACGGATATTTTTATAGAGTAATTTTAAAACAAAATCCATTAAAACCTTTTTAACTAAAAACTAGAGTTCAAACATGACTAGAGGCATTTTTAATTCATAACAGATGTGGTAGCAAAGAACTGGTAAAAATTACTGAGTTAAACTGAATGAAAGATACTGTGTGTCTTTTAATAATTAAAGAGCAAATCCTTATACAATATTATCAAAAAAAGCAAAGGGAATGTGACTTTATAAACATTTTTAATTGAATATACACAAATACGTATATAAAATATAGAAAAAATGTTTATATTAAACTGGTCTTCATTTACCCTGATCCCAGAACAAATCTAATATATATTTTATCCAGATATTTTCTACAGAATTGGGACTTTGGAAGAATCCAAAATGTTTTAATTTTAGGGGTAAAGTTCTATTTGTTGCAACTATTCTTTTACATTCATCAAACTATGTAAGGGAGAGTAACTTAAACATGTACTCTTGACTGCCTGGATTCAAACCTCCACTTTGCTAATTTAGCCACACTTAGAAGGCTAATTAAGCCTTCTAAACCTCAATTGAGTTCAATGATCCATCT
Organism: Rhinolophus hipposideros; assembly: GCF_964194185.1. Taxonomy (NCBI): domain Eukaryota; kingdom Metazoa; phylum Chordata; class Mammalia; order Chiroptera; family Rhinolophidae; genus Rhinolophus; species Rhinolophus hipposideros. The sequence goes on along the minus strand of NC_138047.1, from coordinate 86,745,043 downwards.
TACCTCATAGGTTTGTTGCAAGAATTAAATGTGACGTTATATATAAAATGTATAGCATAGTGCCTGTTTAAAGAATGTAAAAACCAATAATAGAGGATGATAAAAATCATTTATTTATGTTAATGTAAACAGTGCAAGGTCTAAAAGATCTAACAAAGGAAAGACTCTGCTAGGTTCAGGTATTTTAGAACAGTAGGAAAATACTTTTGAACAAGTCATTTAACTTTTCAAATTCTCCATAGTACTGCCTTTTAAAAGACAGATGATCTGACAATGAAATCATATTTATTGTCTCAATTATAAAATATTTATTAAGCAACTAATGTGTGCCAGGAACTCCCTAAGCACTAGTTATATACCACAGTGAACCTAGCACACAAAAACTGATAATCTCATAGAGTATGCATTTTAGTAGAAGAAGGTTTATAAACAATTAAGTATATAATTATGTATGTATCAGATACTGATAATACTGCAAAGTTAAATAAAGCAGGAATGGAAAATAAAGGTGGCTGGCAGAGTGTGTGCAGTTTAAAATAATTAGGGTGAGCTTCAAAAAAAAAAAGAGACATTTGAACAAAAATCTGAAAAAGTTAGGCAGGAAGCTGTGAGATGGAGGAAATGCTTTCCAGGTAAAGGAAATAGCAAGTAGATTGGACGTGGATATAGAAGGAAATAAAAATAATTTCAAAGTTTTTGGCCTAAGCAACTAGAAGAATGGCATAAGAAAGACATAGAGCACCTATAAACCATTGGTTTTAGAGATTAATATTAAATATTAGACATTAAAGTGAATATTAGATGGAAATTAGTTGCGAAGTTATTGAGAATGTAGCTAAAACAAGTCACAACTCAGGGAAAGCTTTAGGCTGAAGATAAAAGTTTGAGAGCAACATATATGCTAGATAGGTAGTTAATTAGAAAACATCTAAAAAAAGAAAGGAAAAAAAAAGAAAGAAAAAGATCCCTGTCTTCAAATGTCCCATTTTTACCTTGTTTTTCATCTAAATTTTTTGAAATCTTTAAGACTCAAAGATATGTATTTTTGCATCTTTGGGAGCTTTCCATGGCACAGAGCAGTCTGAATTAAATTTTCCTCTTAAATATAGTATTTGCACATCTCTCATTGTAACATCACTCCTTAGTGTAGTTATCTTTCTATTTAGCATCTTTACTATACTAGATTGAGAGCTCCCAAAAGGAAGAGTTTTCTTCTTTGTAGACCCTAGAGAAGGTGCTAGGCAAACAATTGGTGACCAATTCAAGACTAAAGATGGTACTGTTCTACAATCAGGGAAAACTTGCATGTGATTTAATTAAACAGTTTATCATAGAAAAAGAAAATTATGCAGAACTGGTGAAGGGGATATGGAATTTGTATGTGAAAAGGTAAGGAATGTTTAAAATCTAAAATCTTTCCTGAAAATTATGAAATTCTAAAGAAATTTTGGCAAGTGATCTGTATTTTTACAAAATAATTTTTACAGCTTGATGGAGGATGGCCTGGAGTAAGCAAATTGCTGGTAATTTACTTTGGGAAATGGCTAAAATTGCCTATTGATACTGTTGCACTGGTGTAAATTTCTATGTCCCAGCAGAGAAGAGGATCTGGGCATCAGTATGAATGGCAGTTGAGGCATTTACTTTGGCAGATTGTAGAATAAGAACTAACCAAGAAATGATATTTATAAACTTATTTAAATGTTGTGAAAAACAAATTTTAAATAAAATCTAAAGAATGTAATTAAAAATAGAAGCTAAAGTTAGAAGAGAATGACCAGAAAAAACTTGTACAGCAAAGGAAGAGAGTTTTAAGGAGAAAGAAGTGAATTGAAATTCTTAGATCAATAATTTAAAGAACCAAATTACCTATTGAATTTGGAAAAAAGTTGGTCACTGGATTCTTAGAAAGATTTCAGTAGTAATGAGTTAATGGGTGAATGGGAAGATTGAGACAAAATAAAAACATAATTTGAGTATGGCACACCATTACAAAGCTTGCAGGTCAAGGAAAAGAAATATGTTAGCTACAGGCTTAATATAAGATTTCTGGGCTTTCTTTGTTTGTTTAATGATGGGAGCAATATGAGCATGTTTATTTTCCAAAGGGAAAGATCTCTGAATCATTTACCACTGTTTTGGATTCTCTCTACATTACAGTTAATGATAAAAATTAAAATGTTCATGATTATACCTGAGCTCTGGGCTTCCTCTGGGAAAGGAGTATCTCATTTCTGCCATTACGGTACATTGAGGAAATTTAAAAATTTGAAGTTTCTAAAATAATTACCTGTGTCTCTGGGTATCTGGAGTGATAGTTGTTTGGGTTAATGGGGCATCTGCTTTATCGTTAATTCTATGAAGTATTCCTTTTCATGACTCCCTAGATAAACTCTGGACGTTTTTATGCTCTAAGGTTGTTATTAGTGCAGTGAAACGCTACTTGGAACTTAAGGAAAACAAGTTTTATTAGAAATATTTTAACAAGAATCTGTTATCCATGTGATAGGTCCAAAATAAACTATTTAGAAGAATGTAATCAGTCAGACTATAATTACCCCATTGTAGCCATGGGCTATTACAGAGTAGAATCTGTCTAGTAGTCTGTGTTCAATCCTTGCATCTACTTTTGGGCACTTCTGATATAGTAGCTAAGACAAATCCCTTCTCACAAGTATGTATGTATGTTAAAATGTTCTAAGCATCTGCAAAAGAAAAAAAATCCACTTTGATTATTTTCAAACTAAAATATAAAGCTAATATAAATGCAATACCCAAATAACTAGTATGACAAAAATGAAAGCCATTCTAATTACAAGACAATAATCTTTTATTTTATACTTTTCTACAACACAGCCATTATGGCTGAATAAACAAAATCAGATGTGTGTTGTGCATGAGTCTGTATGTGTGTGAATGTGTGTATATATCATACGTTGTCATTTATAAATTTCACTAGTTTCTAAGGGGTCAGTATTAGGAATGAGAGGGCTCTTTCTTTGCTGAGTGCATTGATGGCTATAACATGAAAGTTTTTAAGGAGATTTTGGAACAGACCAGAATTGCTCTGTATAATAATTCCTGGAAACAATCAAGTTTGCAGTGGGAAGAATTCAAGAGGAAAATACAGCCACCAAGACACTGGACACTAAATTGAGTAGGGATCAAAAAACAAGGAAACTTGATCCATAATGACGCCATGAAAATTTGGATTGGCAATGTTACCTGGAGAATTGGGGATTGAAATGCTGAGTGTTTGGGAAATATCTGGCTGAGGTCCATTTGTTCGTACATGTTAACATCATGACAGATTTGGAATGTGTCAAAAATAGAACAGATGTGCAGACACATTCATAGTTGTTTGACAGTGTATATACTATATTCAAATTACACCTTTCAAGTAAAGGCAAATAAACAAATAAATCAGAGAAATATGACTGTATTCCATTTTCAATTTATAAAGATGGGGTTTATTTGTTTCCTGCTCTGTTAATGGGCCTAACATAACATTATGATGGAATCCAAGGCATGTATGAAGTTGTGAGTGTTCACAGTTTCCTCGGACTTAGCATCTTTTAGTAGTATCCAAGAGCATTTGATTTGAATCTCAAGAATGCTTATGGAACCCCAATGGAACTCCAATCAGGAATAAACTCTGTATCAGACACTATACGTTATTATTCCATCTACAATACTGTGACTTAAGTTCTATTTATGTCTTCACACTCGTATTACATATGAGACATTTAAACAGAGACAGGTAAACTACATAAGGTCACATGACTAGTGATTACCCTGTTTCCCCGAAAAGAAGACCTAGCCAGACAATCAGCTCTAATGCGTCTTTTGGAGCAAAAATTAATATAAGACCCAATATATTATATTATATTATATTATATTATATTATATTATATTATATTATATTATATTATATTATATTATATTATATTACATTATATTATACTATATTATACTATATTATATTATATTACATTATATTAAAGACCCGGTCTTATATTACATATTTCTCCAAAAGTCACATTAGAGCTGATTGTCCGACTAAGACTTCTTATCAGGGAAACACAGTAATAGAAGTAGATATCCCTGATATACTACCTCTGAATCTTTTACTCTTAACTGCTTTGCGAGGCTGACCCACATGACTTTTTCCCTAGGAACTCAAATTTGTTAAATGATGGTTGTATTTATCCTAGAAAAATGTGAAAATACCATTCTTTAATTAACTCACATGTGATTGTGTATCACATGTGATTGTGTATCACTTGTGATTGTGTATCACATGTACATGCTGTGAATGCACACAGGGATATAATACAATTAAGAATAGATGGGCCCTGCCCCCTGAAGCTGACTATGTAGGACCAAAGCCAATGTAACCTGGAGACTAACATTGTTGTCTCTGGGAAAGCCAGCCCAAGTCTACATTTCAGTTCTATGACTTTGGGCTGGTAATTTAACTTCTTCTTTCCTCAGTTTCCTCATCTGTTAAACTTGCCTCCTTTATAGAAATAAATGAGTTAAATGCACATAAATTGCTTAATACAGAGAATTCCACATAGCAAACACTGACTTAGCTATGGTGGAAAGGTCAAAAGCTAAACAATCATGCCAATCAAGTTAAGTGCTCTAGGAAAAAGGAGCAATGTTCTATTGAATATTGACCAAATAACTTATCCTGGTCTTTGGATAAAGATAGCTAGAATTAATATCCGTGGGATGAGGAATTAGTCCAGGAAAACCAACCTATGTCTGCTATGAGATAAAATGTGGTACTTTGACTATGACCATAAAAAAGAGAGCAAGACTCTGTATTAGACAAGCATAAATTTTCTATGAAATTTTCTATGAATTCTTGAAAAATGGATGAATTCAGACCAATCCATTTCGGAAATGTATTCAATCAAAACTTGACCTCTCTCTCTCGAGCCCACACCAACATAAAACTCTGAGGTTAAAACAAAAATGGAGATAGACAAATGCAAGTGACATCCCATTTTAAAACTCTCTAGATAATAGACATTCTATACCTGGTTATACCTATTTATTTTCCTGTCTCTTTTAGTTTTGAAGTCTATTATATAAACCAGAAATAAGATAACATAAAGATACAATATAAAATAAAAGACTAAACAAAGATAAAGCTAGTGACAAATCACTTTCATTCTGTTTTTATATCCTTCCCATCACCCAAAAATATAAGATCTCTTGATTCTGTGCTCTGTCTTGAGAAAAGTATTTTTGAGTTCAATTGACATCATGAAACATTCTGATGCCCAAACTTAACATTTAATAAAGATAAAAATGGTATTAAAAAGTTACTATAAACTGTTATAAACTAGATACTAGTTACATAAAAACTTATTATAGTCAAATAATACCAATTCACTCAGATGTGACTATTCCAAAATTATTGGAAGAACTGTCAAATTTGCACCCAATCGAGACATATTTCCAGCCATTTTATTTTTCTCTATGCCATTTGAAACTGTTAATAGACTGGTCCAAGACAGAAACTCCTTTTTCAAACAGTCAAAGTTTGGTACATGGATAATATTCAGAATACTTAATAATCAGCATTGTATGATTATGTGAATCAACATTTAAACAATTATATCCTTTTGTTATTTAAATATTTTAAATTATATATTTAAAAAGTAACATGTAACAAGTTATAACACAAATTAATCAATGCATTCGAATAATTTCCCATCATCTATTGACTTACAGAAGTTGTGATGTGACCGGTTGGTATGATACAGCTATCACCCACCACGATATAAGAAACTGTATTAATCCCATCAAGGTTTTCACCATTAAATGACACCATTAGTGACTGAATATTTGGTAAATGCCAAAGGATATTGAAGTCACTTCCTCCAATTTAGTCTTCCCACCATTCTCCATGTTTCCATTCTTCTCTCACTATCCTTTTTCCTCCACCATCAGTCAGGATCTTAAAATCCAGACATTGGTCATAAGCCTATAGTGAGTATGAAGACCACTCAGATCAGATGAGGAGGAAGTTGGGAAAGGACTAGAGTGAGGTGTGTGGGAATAGACTTAGTTTGTCCCTGGTCCCAGGAGTTTGACTTTTTTTAGCCTGAAACCATCAAGGGAACGTGAAATGGCTGTGTGCCTTTCACAGACCAATGAGTAAACAGTTGATTACACACATGTAGGCAGCTGGCTGAGGTCCTTTTATTAAACCAGAGTAAAACAAAGGGGAAGAAAAAAGGGGGAAAATAATCAAAGAAAGTTTTAATAGTGATTACTGACAGAATGAATCAACATTGGAGGGTCTCATGGAAGCTAACTCTCCCAGGGCACATGAAGGGAAAAGCAGGAGAAGGGAAGATGGGGAGCTGCTGTGAGGCTTCCTGGTCTCACAGGGAGAGGAGGGAAACAGAGTCACAATATCATACCATCAAGATATGCTGAGGTGTGTACCTTGAGAACAAATTTAATAAACACTTTCCTTCCCTATAGACCTTATCACAAGGAGCCAAAATGGCCATCATTTGCTCATGCCAACCACCATGAAGGGATAGTTTTCAAAAACAACAAAGAATTGCGAACTTATTCAAGGAATGAATAGTCTGCACACTGCAGATTTTCAACATCCATAGTTCCTCTAGATTCAGGGCCTGAACTCAGACAAGGCTAGACATTACTTTGTGGTGTTTTGGGGGCGGGGTATGGGGGGCAGGGGTGGAGGTGGGGGTGGGATACAGTAAGCCCCCCTCAGCTTTGTGGAACAGACTCCCCTGATCCAGAAGTTTTCAACCTAGAGTCAACTCTTCACATTTGAACTAGTAAACATACACACCAAAATCTGTGCTCCAATTTCCAAAAGAGAATTGCACAACAGGCTCTGGGTGCTAGAGAAATCACATACTGCATACTAGAATGCATATTATTAAATATTTTACCATTTATTGAAAGTACTATTATTTACTAACCATGACACACATACTGTATCAATCTTTCTAATAACTCACTACAATTGTGACTATGCAAATTTACTCCCCTGTAGGCATCATATTAATTACATTTTCTTTGGCCCAGGTTCAGATTTCCCTACTGATTTAAAAATCTTGGATTAATATTAAAGTGGTTGTTAAAAGTTATCTGTTTACTGGTAGTTGGCCCCATTACAGTCATGTACTTTTGTAATTTAAGGTATTATTGAAGCTGTTTGATATTTCCTGCCTTGTGCTTGCTTTGTCAGCAGAGTACATGTTGAAATAACAAGAATAATTCTATCCTTGATAAATATTATCTCAAAAATTGAAACCATGTATGTGTAAAAGTTAAATAGAATTAACTTTATTCTTCAGAAACATTTCAAGACCTTGTCTGGGAGAACATATTAAGTTATTTTAACCTAATTGCTATTATAGAGATTCAGTTTCCATTTGGAATGTATTGATGGATTTTCATAGTTCCTCTATATACGGTATTTTAATCATTATTATCTGTATCATTTATCATTGAAAGTTGAAGGTTTAGAATTCTGGGATCTGTAAAAGTTAAAATATTAATCATGGTTTATAATTGTGTTATGAAATAAAGAGGTCTAAATTTCAAAATATCAATCCTAATTCAATAGCTTAAAGGAATTTTATTGAGAATAAACACATAAGATTATAAATTGCATATGTAAAGACAACAAACAGAATTACTGTAAAGAGACCAAATGGAATTATATGCTTGCATGTAGACAGATTTTAAATATTAGGCTTAGTAGTTCCTTATGATTATAAACTACTGGAAATTTGTGAGAAATTTCACACTATAAAAATATTTAATTGAATATTATGTGTACATGTCTATGTTTTCAAGTTAAACTTCCTTAACTCAATAAATGTAAGATAGATTCTGGGATTTACTGATGGACAACATGTTGATTCTAGTAAGAAATGCTTTTAAAAGTCTCTTAACTATATTAAAGGGCCTTTCCAACAATATAACGTTTTGATTTTATCCTAAGGGAAATGTGAGGTCATCATGGTTTTTAACTCCCACATCATTCATGTCTCCGGTAAATGTTACTTCCTTAGAGGCATCTTCCCTGATCACCTGATCTAAAATGAAAGGTCCTATAATTATCTTCCTGCCCTCCTTTATTTTCCTTCATAGCACTGGCACTGCCTACCATTACTTTATTTATCTATATTTTATATCAAATTGCTTAATGTCTAACTTTCCGACTTTTCTATTAGAATTTAAGCTTTATATGAGCGAGCACCTCGTTTTCGTATTTTTGTTGTTATTGTTATTCACTGTCGTATTCCCAGAGCCTACCTGGTAAATAAGCATTTTGAATAAATGAATACTAGAGTAATGAAGACATTGATTGCATGTAACTAGTAACAACTTGTCTATTTGATAAAGACATGAGCAAATTCACCCAAACAGAAAGTAGGTAAAATTTGAATGTATGCAATATTCACAAAGCAACCTACAATACAAAAGGTAAAGATTTATTCTGTAATGTAAATGCTTTGATTATTGAGGAAAACCTTTGCCTTTCACATAGAACTTATTCACTCTTGATTAAATCTTAATTACATGTATTTGGTAATCTGATTTTCCAGGCCTATATCAAATTAGAAAATAGCCAGAGTAAGCTTTTTGAAACTCAAAAATTATCAGATCACATGACACCCTGCACAGGATTGAATAGTGTGCTCCCAAACTTCAAGTCCACCCAGATAATCAAGTTCAGGTAAGGACGTACTGAATTAGAGTGGGCCCTGAATCCAATGACTGGTGTCCTTGTAAGGAGAGGAAGATTTCCAGACACAGAGACATATGGAAGACAGTCATGTGAAAACTGAAGGAGAAATTGGAGCGACACAGCTACAAGCCAAGGAAAGCCACGGATTCCAAGTAGCCACCAAAACTTAGAAGGATGTAAGAAAGATATCTTCCTAGAACCTTCAAAAAGAGTATGGCTCTGCTAATTTGATTGCATATTTCTGTCCTCCTCTGGTGAAATTCTAAGCCTTCTAAACATTTTTATTTTCTAAATGAAAATTTTCACTTTCATTTAACATTGTCAGGAAAATTTTTTCAAGTTTGGAAAGTTAACAGTAATATAAATATAAATGTGAATTTTTTTTCTCAAAGAAATAGATTTTTGCCCTGTAGAAAAGATGACTCCAATATTATATTATATTGCCATGTGTATGATATTAACTACCTTTGTATTTATTAGCAAATTTATTTCAGCCTTTCTTATATGTGTCATATTCCCTTTGAATTAAGTTTTAACATTGTAATGGCTTTCTCATTAATTAGATAACTTACTCCTTTATTCACCCTATTAGAGTTTAAGCTCCTTTAAGGAATGGAATTATTTTTTATCTTTACTTCTGGTACCCAGAATAGATAAGTCATATGTTCATTTTATACTTGTATGAGTATCATGCTTTTTCCTTTTTTTTTTTTTTCATTTTGAAGATTATAGTTTACCATGTCACATTCACTTCAGCTGGAAAAACCACTTTCAGTGTATTCTTGAATTAAAATCTCAGTCATGCGCTAGGCAAAGACATTTTTTTCTGTTTTCGAATTCCATGCATTTCTCAAAAGTGTTTTCTTAAGGAACAGCAGTACGTACAAGCCTGCCTGCTTGAGTTCACTAAGCAATTCTTTGAGCATCTGCAACACTTGAGTTCACAAACAAGCTGCATGTTTTAAAAATGTCTTTTAATTTCCCCCCCTTGGCTCTTACTGCAGAAGAGAATTTGGAACAGCTGATCTAATTCTACCAACATAGGCCTAATAATATCAATTTAAAAGTTGAATCACACTAATACAGGGTTGTCAGATAAAATATAGGGGGCCCAGTTGAATTTGAAATTCAGATAAATAACAAATACTTTTTTAGCATAGGTATGTCCCATGCAATATTTGGGACATATACTTATACACCTATACTAAAATAGTATTTATTTTTATCTACAATTCAAATTTGAACAGTGCACTACAGAGTTATTTGCTAAACCTGGCAACCCTTCATGGGTAGGAAGTAATACATGCTGAATGAAACTGACCTGTAGTTTAAAATCAAGTAGCAACATCTAGAGAGAGGACCTCTTTACTTTATAATTGAATTGTCGTGTAAACCACACTTATTCATTATGAAATACTGTTCCTGCGTATTGGATGGTGGTAGCCTGCATTTTGAAGTCTGTGCTAGCTAAACTGCTTCTGGCCATGCTGCCTGTGTGGAATATATGTCCTAGCAATGAAACAGTCCATTTCCTAAATCTAAATCCATGCAGGCTATTACAGCAAAGTACCATAGTGTGGGTGGCTTATAAACAACAGAAATGTATTTCTTACAGTTCTGGAGGCTGGAAGTCCCAGATTAGGGTATTAGCATGGATTTTGATGAGAGTCCTCTTCAGGGTTGCAGACAGCTGACTTCTTGATGTATCCTTACATAGTGGAAAAAGAGCAAGAGAGCTCACTGGATCCCTTTTATAAAAGCACAAATCCCATTCATGAGGGCTGCACCCCATGACCTAATGACCTCCCAAGGCCCCACCTCCAAATAACATTACACTGGGGATTAGGATTTCAACATGTGGGGAGGACACAAATGTTCAGTTCATTGCACTTAGACCCCCAAAACTCATAACTGATGCTCCTTTCTCACCTCACTTATGCTTCTTACCCCTGCTCCGCACAGAGGCATCTTTGCTTTTGCTGAGGCTGCAAGTTGCCTGAGGTCCACATCTTTACTTAAAGCCCAACCTATTCCTCTACAGCATTAGTTCCCATCTGTGTCTACACATTGGAATCACCTGGTGAGCTTTAGTATCCCTTCCTCAACAATTCTGATGTAAGTGGTGTGGGATGCCTCCAGGTGACCTAATGTGCAGCCAAAATGGAGAATGTCCAAGAGATACAGATGTTGCTAGTGTAGGGAAACCACTGCTCTATAGAAACAGCCACTCAGCTACAACTAAACATCAACATACTAGCTATCTTAATATTTAAAATATTTCCTATGCCTCAATTCAGTGGCAAAAACCTAAAAAAACCTGGACTCTACATAGTCTCAAGTTGAAAATGCCTCATTCTCCCTCAAAAGTCCAAGTCCAGCCCTATTTCACTTAAAGCCTATGCTCATGTTATATTTCTTCATAAATTCATCAGCATGACATAAATTCATCTACCAAAACAATCACCTAATTTTTACTTTTTTTGATTCAGTGTTGGGATCTTTTAGGAGCCCTATTAAACACCAAATCTTTTCCCTGTCTAGGTTCTAATTAAATTGAGGAATAATACAAAGAAAGGACATCTCAGGAATAAAATATCATCTTAGTTTTGACACATACTGAGCTAAAGGACTTGAGTTTACCTCGATACTTAGACCAGTACCGGCCTGCTGGGTAAGTCGGCCTAATTCTGCAGTTAAGTTGGTACATTACCTTCTTATATTAAAGATAATAAAAAGGTCATTTTAATTAGGAGATTGATGGATACACATCATAGAAAATGGTATCAGGACACCAGAGTAGTATCTGAATAAAAGGAATTAGTTGTGTGATCTTACTGCATTACTAATCAATCATTGAGATCTTAACGCATCCATTTCCACCGGAATCCTATAAATGTCAAGTTAACTATAGTACTCATTTAACCTGAAATGGTCTGCTTACTCCTTAGCAAACTTGGCCCTGCCTTTAACTATCCGAATTATGCCGTGTATCAATCCCTTCATTTTAAACCGTGCTTATTATAGTATTTATCTCATAGATTTGTTGTGAAGAGTACATGAATTAATCTGTGTTAACTACTTAGATTGGAGACTGGCAAAGAATGAACACTACATAAATGATATCCATTTTTAATGACAGCATTAATGACAGAAAATTGAATTTTCTAAGAACTTTCTACTTACAATAAACGTTTTTCTAACATTAACTTACATTGCCAATTAAATGGACTTCGTATAAGTCAATATTTATGTCCTTAACTTTGGATCTAACAATCTCCAGGTATTGGTAGAAATTTAAATTATGATTTTATACTCTGTCTGCAAAAATATTTGATAACAGAAGCTCAGTTAGCCAAAGTCTGAAAAGGGAAAGTTGTTTAACTAGGAAAAATAGTACTTTCCTACATTTGAAAGCAATTTACATTCAGCAAATATTCAATCCATAACAGTCTAAGTCGATGTCATGTGTTCAGAGCATGATAAAGACTAGATTTGTTTAAAAGTCTCTCTTGGCCTGCCATGTAGAAACCTCATGATATCAAATGCATATGATTAGTTGAGAATTGGAACAAAAACATTCTCTCAAAAAATAGTAGTAAATTTTATGAGCTTTACTAAGAATTATATTCTGCCTGGTGCTAGAAAATATTTTTTAAAGAATATTTATGTCACATGACATTATGGACAATTTTTGTAAAAGAGGGATATGATTTTTAAATGTTCTTTTCTTTGAATTGCCATGTAAGTCAGTAGAAAATTGTCTTACATATACTGTACAAAACTGACATATAATTAATTACATATGTAAATATAGATACAAAGTTATAGATTTATGTACTATTCTTGAAACATCAGCCTTTTACCTTTCTTATGTTCCTTCTAGACTTTTTCTTAAAGGAAAATACACACTTATGGTTAGAGAAATTATTGATTGATATCAGTCTATTAACTGATTAAAGTATTAACTATTTTCTATCTCACTTGTATTTTTCAACATCACTCATTAATGAGTATCCTTTTTGTCTATGACATGCTGTGTTTTTTTATTCAGTGAACTTTTATTTGGCAATCAAAAACCATATCTAAATATCATACTTATTCAAATTATAAGTTATATTTCAATATCCTTTTTTTTTGTATCTCTGAATTTGGAAGGGATCTAGAGGATTATATGAGATCATTTAAATCATGCTTGGGAATATTCCATGTAAATTCAGTACTGTAAATATATTAAACTTACCATTATTATTTAATTCATCTTACAACATTTTTGTACTAGTATATCATGCCAAAACGATTACTCTTCAAAGAGAATAACCCTCAAATCTGTTTTTTCTCATAAACATATTTTGCGTTTTGAGAATACATATTGACTGAACCCAGACATAGGCAACAGGAAATTTTTACTTGTAGTTTAATTTTCATTAAATGTCAGTTTAAGTCAATGCAGATTTTGCAGAACTATACAGCGTAAATAATTCTACAGGCAATGGCAAAAGGCATATGATTTTAGAGGAAAAGCAGAAGTAGAAACAAATGGGATTACTTTAAAATAATTGCTTAGAATGCAAAACAAAGTAACAAACTCTCCTTTGCGCCTTGTTGAAAAGTCTAGGTACACTGTGCTTTTCTTATTCTTATTCTCCTAGACATACTCCTCACTGGGGAGCTCGCAGACATTCTTCTTATTAACCTCATTAGTAGCTTTTCATGTACAATTTGCTGACTAACATGATCCTACAGTGGAAAAGCTGTCGCAAACAAGTGACTTTCCCTCTGCACTCACAGCAATATTTCTAAGAGAACCTCTGGTGAACACATCTAAGTTTCAGGCATTTCCTTGCCAAATGCCATCTGTTCTGACATATAAAATTCTCTAGGAACCTAGAAAAGGACATAATGAGACAAACCAACTCTATTTGTCTTAACCTTTGAAGATACGAGGTGTGTTCAAAAACTATGGTGAATGCTGCTGCGGAGGGACATCCAAAGGAAAGGCAGGGATCTTCAATACAGGAAGCGGCGTGTGGAACCTTAGTACTAACAGTGTGTGACAAGTTTCAACTTGTTCTGTGCAGTCAGTCGGGTGTGAGCTATGATTGAGAAAAGGTGAGTTTTAAAGTGTACCGTAAATCATGGATCATGAACAATGCGTGGAATTTTGTTTCAAACTGCAGAAATGTGCTCAAGAAATGCACAAAATGTTAAACATAGTTTATGGCGATGTGGCAGTGACCATGATCTGGCACCATGGGACCTCTGACTCTTCCCCAAAATCAAAACGACCATGAAAGGTAAATGTTTTGAATTGATTCAGGACACGGAGGCAGCCATGACAGTGCAACTAATGACACTCATGAAAGAAAGCTTCCACACTGCTGCAGAAAGTGGCAGAGATGATGGGATAAGTGTGCTCGAAGCGAGGAGGTGTATTTTGAGGGGGACTAATGGCAATCTGTCTTTTACTGTATTTTTTTTCCCAATTTAAACATTCACCATATTTTTTTAATCACATCTCTTATTTTTGTTCATCTGACGTTAAAACAAAATGAAAATCGTTAAAAAGACATTTATTGCTTTTACCATATTACGAGTTTATAAAAGTATATCAGTATAATCTCTCTTTAACGTCCTTAAGAAAGGAATATATTACAAACATCAACATCTAGTGTTGTAGAGGTTAAGCACATTCTTTGTCATTAACTGGATTCTTATTAATCATATATGACTCAAATAGTGATTTTTAAATTAAGACCAGACACTTGATGGAAACACAGGTAAGGGTTCTGCTGTAAACATATTCATCTTATGATATTTTTGAGATAATTTATACAAACCACTACTTCAAATAAATTAATGATTTACTGCGATCAAAACACAATTATTTTAACATGATTATATTACTTCTTTACACCATCCCCAGTTGTTGTTGAAGTTAATAGTACCTCAAACTTGTAGTATATAATGGCAAAAATGTGGCAGTGATCAAGGTAAAAACAAAATAGCAAGGATGCTTCCACTGTGGAAAGCAATGCCTAGGATGGCGTCCAAGATTTCAAACCCCTGGTGTAAAGAAATTGGGCTATCAGTCATGTGAACAGATTCTAATCAGATTTTGATTAAGTCAACTTTGAATTAATCAAAAGGAAGATTATCTGAGTATACCTGACTTAATCAGGTGTGTTTTTGAAAAGAAGGTTGGAGAAGTCAGAAATCGGAAATGTGAGGGGTCAATGAAATGGTAAGGTGCCACCAGAGCATCTTAAGGGTTTTTGTTTGTTTGTTTGTTTTCCTAGGGGAGGGGAACAGGACTTTATTAGGGAACAGTGTGTACTTCCGGGACTTTCTCCAAGTCAACTTGTTGTCCTTTCAATCTTAGTTGTGGAGGGCGTGGCTCTGCTCCAGGTCCAGTTGCCATTGTTAGTTGCAGGGGGCACAGCCCACCATCACTTGCTGGAGTCGAGGAGTCGAACTGATAACCTTGTGGTTGAGAGCCTGCCCTCCAACCAACTGAGCCATCTGGCCCACCCGGGAGCTGAATGGCAGCTCATTGACTTCAATTTAGTTGAGGAGGGCTCAGTTTGTTGGCCCATTTGGGAATCCAACCGGCAGCCCTGTTGCCCAGAGGGCACACTCTAACCAACTGAGCCACCCGTCCACCCATTAAGGGTTTTAAGAGCAGTCTCTGGATGACAGTTCAAAAGAGAACAGGGCTTCAGTTCAGAACTGAAGAGAACAGAACAAAGAACTGAGTTCTGCCAACCATCATATGAGCTTGAAAGAGCACTCTGGGCTCCTGAAAGTGCAGCCTCCCTCTTTATTTCACTTTTTGTTAGATTTAAAAATTTACATAATTATTTTCATGTATACTTAGCAGTTTTAACTGAAATTCTCGTAACAATCTTTCTAACTTTAACCATTTCCGAAAATTGCCCCGTATCTGTGTTTTTGTTTTTGTTTTTGTTTTTGTTTTGTTTTTTAATGGTAGCACTTTAATTTGGTCTTCCTTTATTTGGAAATCAATTCCCCTTATTTAGTGTTAAGTTCATAGTGTTCTAATATCTAGATTTATGAAATGTTCCCTCATTATATATATTTTCATCTGTGTTATATGTATATATGTATATGTGTGTGTATGTATATATAAATACATATACATATATATGTTTCTTTTATTTTGTTTTCATTATTCAATATTAGCATAATTAATTTTGCTGATTTATCTCAGTAGTAATAATAAGATATAATGGTTTGATTCAACTAATACATTTATTTGAATTCCAACAGACTAGAATTCTACATTACTTACTTTTAGATAAAATTGGATGACATTTTTAACCTCCTTTTGTGTCTATATATTTGGGATGAACATACTGCTTATGAGACAGGTCGGTGCAAAGTAGAAATGAGTTAATGCATTTAAAAGAACCCAGAACTGCTTGGCGATCTGGCAGCAGGCTGGATGGCAGTGCACTGGTACACATCCACTGAGCTGGTGTTTATCCCGGCTCTGTTCACCAAGAATAGAAATCCTTCCAACCCACTACCCAGCTTCCAGAACCACCTCAGTGGTAGAGAACTGCATCAACTACCAGCAATGGACCCCCTACAAGGTGCAGTCAAACAAGCAAGCATGGAGAATATTACCAGAAGAGAACATAAGCATCGCCTTAAGTTTGTGTGGAAGAAATTATCCACAAACAAGTGAGAGTGAAGTGTACGGCTGAAGTACTTTATTTACCCTCCAATGGGACAAGATCCTGCACCTGAGTCAACTTCACATTTCCAAGAGAAATTGGAAAGAACCCAGATGGAGAAGATAACATGTTTTATCAAAGACTCAAGTCCATAAAGGAACTACTAGAAGCACAAAATGTTCCAGACAAGTTTGGAAATTCATCTCCAGAAATGAAGCAAGTTTGATACTTAGCCTGGGTTGCCTGTGGTTATATAATATGGCAGTATTCTACTGAAAAGACATGGTATAAAATGGTAAAAATTCAAACTGTGAAGCAAGCACAAAGAAATAATGGCTTCATTGAGTTAGACTACACCATTCAACTTCACAGCATTATGTCTCGGGAGATTATTCCTTGGCAGATACAAGTCCTCTGGCATCCACAATATGGTACCAAAATAAAACACAGGTAATAGCAGTCTGCCAAAGGAAGCACAACTAGGATAAATGAAAACTCTAACACTGGATGAAGTGTCGGTATGCTTATTAATACTGTGTATGTCAGTCTTCACTGATATCTAGTTGAAGGGGCCAAACAAATCCTGAAGTGTCACTTTGTATCAAAGTCTTGATTACAGTACAGAACTGTATAAGCTTCCATAATAAAAAAAAGTCATGATGTAAAAATGTCTTACTAACAGTAATCGTGCTATTGATATCCCGTAATAAAAGGCTTCAATTCCAGAAAAGTGAATAAAAGAACCCAAAACTGTTCCTAGAATGTTCATAATGATTGATATCTTAAAATGTAGTAAATATAAATATCACTGTAACTCATAGTAAATTTAAATATAATCAAGTAAAAGTTGCGATGATTATTATTTAGTTACTTTTGTTACACTTATTCTCTATTTTATTCTGTCTTTTATAATAAAATGGTTATATTTTCATGTTGTATATAGTAATTAATTATATGCATATGATGATTTTATAGCTTTAAAAATATTTTGATACTTGATAATTTGTCATTTGTTCTTGACATTGCTGATTAAACCATTATCTTTTCAAATAGTCTCCTTTTAACAGTTATATACAGGGGGTATTATAATATCTAAGTTTGGGAAATATAACTGGCCATATTTGGGTAATTAATTGGAAGAAAAGGCAGAGAGGCAGAGGTATGAGAAAGGGTGCAAGAAAATAAAATCCAAATCTAACGATGTAATCCAGTCTAAAGATCAATTCTAAACTATCAGAAAAATATTTCAACATTTGATTATAACTCTTCTTTACAAACATTAAAATCATTAACTTATTTTATCTGTACTGTTCATTTGCTTGTATTGAATCCCTAGTTTCTTATAAATAAAGGTTCAAGAAATTTAGCTTTAACTGTTTGTTGAAATTATCTTTGCAATGTAGGGATTTCTAAGTCTAAAAAGATAATTTATTACATATAAACTCATAGAATATTGTTCTAATTAGTTATTGATCAAAATATATACTTTGTATGTGGTTTTATTCTTAAATCATTCCATAATAAAATAATTTTCCATTCTAAATATGATAGTCCTTTCTCCTTTAAATTTTTAATTATCTTATTCATTATGATTGATATTCACAATAACTGATGAATAATTTTTTAGCACATTCTTTAATAATTTGATACTAGTTATTAGAAGACTCTTATCCAGATGTAGTCAAACTAAGGTAATCAAGTAACAGTGTTATAATCAGCAAATACTAGAAACATACTTTAATTGCTGGGATAGCTACCAAGCCAAGCCCTAAATGGATCTAAATTCTGGCTAAACTAATTAACGTAAAAATTTTGTAACTCTACTTGAGTACTAAAAAGTACATGCTAGTTAACAAATTAATAAATTGTTAAATTAACATTTTAAGACAAAAATTTGGACACAACATAGATCAATCTTGTCTTTTAGAATACATTATTGATTTATTACTAGATTCTATTAGAGAATTCCATCTATTCACAATGATCATAATGAATAAATGTTTTTGAGTAAAAGTTATGTTTTGTAGATCATAACATATAAAAAAATGCATTCAAAAGCATTATAAATATTACTATATACATGGATTATAAATCAATCTTTAACTATTTAAATATTTTTAAGTTCCGAATGTAAATGTCTTCTCTAAAAACACAATAACATTCTAAATCCAAACTTGTAGGCTGTTGATGTTCGAATATGTCTGTTAAGGAAAAATAAAGAAAAGGTCTAAGAAACATTTAATAGTTGATTATCTCTTCCAACCACCTGAATTTTATTTTACTCACATTTCTTTGAAAACTAAAACAGCATTACTTGAGATTAAGCAAAATATAGATAATACCATTACTAAAGTGTAGTTTTTGGACAGAAATATTAAGGGAATGGCAAATTTAAAAAGAGGAGGATAGTTGGCCAGTAACATTCTAATCAGTGCAGGTTGTTTTTTCTAATACACTGGGGAAGAGTTTACCAAATAAGTATTTTAATTTCAAAAATTAGATTTTATACATAAAACACATCTCTCTCTTTAAGTTTCTTCCTCCATTTTTTCACACATTGTATTTTATTCTCAATAGATTACCGTCATGTATGTCACAAGGAACATGGGTCCCAAGAGTCATGCACTTTCTGGATTTCCAAATCCACCTATAAATTGATCTACTTTTTAAAACCAATTCATATCTTTTATTCCAAAAATTAAGCTGTTTTTCTTTCTACATTTCACCTTACATTTTAGCTATTTCTATAAGGAATTGCTTCCAGTATTTATTCCCTGTAATCGATTGGGATATAGCATCCAGTTATTATCTAAATGCTAAGGTAGATACTTCTCTGATAGCATTTTGTATCTGTGATTAACACCTACAATCAACTGACTTTAAGTAAAGGATATTTAACTGGATATAAACCATGGATAAAACTCATTTATCAGTTGAAAGATTTTATGGCAAAACCAAGGTTTCCGTGAAGAAGTCAGTCTAGCACTGTAGCACTAGACTTTCTGAGGCATTCCTGAAGAAGAGTGGTGAATAAGAATCCTCTGAGTGGATTCTTATCCACTGAGTAGATCCCACAAAACTGAGCTGTGCAACTGGCTTTTGATTTTTCATGGAAGGAGAAATCGACGTGAGGTATGCCTGTGCACATCAGTTCATAAGCAGTGGCCAATGATTTGGCTGGATGGTCAGGGATTCGGAAGAAATATGACTGCAAATTTGGTAACAAGATGGTCTGGAAAAGAGGTATGTGGATAAAGCTCTCTAAATGAGCAAAGCACATGCCAGTGCTTACCAAAGTGTGACTTCAGCAAAGGAGGATTTTAATACTCAAGTGGGTAGGATGACCCATTCTGTAGATAACAGTCTGCCTCTTTTTCTGGCCACCTCTATCACTGTCCAAAGAGGTCATGAGAAAGTGGTCACTGTAACAGGAACAGGAGTTATGCATGGACAAAGCAACATGAACTTTCACTCACCGAGGATGACTTATTTACCGCCACTGCTGAGTAGAAATCTGCCAGCAGTAGGTGCCAACAAGGTCCCTAATATGGTACTATTCCCCAGGGTGATTAGCCAGCTACCTAATAGAGAGTTGATTATGATGGCCCACTTGCAGCACAGAAGGGGCAGCATTTTGTTCTTAATGGAATGGACACTTACTCTGGATATGAATTTACTTTCCCTGCGTACAATCCTTACTCCAAAATTCCATCCATGAACTTTCAGAATGTTTTATCTACTATTTTGGTATCATACACAGCATTGCTCCTGATTAGGTAACTAATTTCATTGCAAATAGTGCCACAAAGGGCCCATATATTGATAGAATTCATAGGTATCACTATATTGCTCACTATCCTGAAGGTATTGGCTTAAGTAAATGGTAGAACAGGTTTTTGAAGACTCAAAACTTGTAAGTCTGGAGCAATGTCTTACTGGCTGTATATGCTTTAAATCAGTAGGCAATATACGATGCTCTTTCTCCCAATAGACAGGATTCACAGGTGCAGCAATCAGAAGTATAAATGGGAATGGCACCTCTCACTGCTACACTTAGTTAGTTTTGCTTCCTTTCTATGACCTTATTCTGTGTTGGTGTAGGGAGAAATGATTCCAATGGGAGACACAAGAAAGATTTTGTTGAACAGGAAGTTAAGACTGCCACCCAGTCTCTTGGGGCTCCTTGTGCCTCTGAACCGACAGGCAAAGAAGGGAGTTACTTTACTTGTAGTGACTGATCCTAATTATAAAGGGGAAATTGGGATGATACTAGACAAATAAAAGGAAGGAAGACCATTTCTGGGATACACAGATCCCTTCAAAAGTCCCATCATTCCCTGTGATCAAAGTCAATGGAAATCTACAATAATCAAATTCAACAGGACTGCTAGTGGCACTTCAGAATAAAGACTTGGGTCACCTTAGTAGGCAAAGAGCCATAGCAAGACTAGGTGCTTGCTGAGAGGAATATGAAATAGGTAGTGGAAGAAGGCAGTTTAAAATATTAGCTATGACCACCTAATCAGCTGCATAAATGAGTATTGTATAGTTCTTCCTATCTTTTTATGAACGCATTTCTGTATATATGAGTGTATGTGTGTGTATAAATCATTGTTTCCTTTCCTCTCTTATCTTCTTATCATCTCACATAGTAATAGTTAAATTTACATTTCAGTGTATAAGTCATAGGATATCAAATAGAAGAGTGAAAATGTCTCAAGGACGTTGTAGCCTCCTCTTGAGAAAGAAAGCATGTTTTTTTTTTTTTTATTGCATGCAGGATAAATGTATCATCTTAAGTGAAATTATAATTTTTAACTGTCTTTATTCATAAATTAAGTATGGTTTAACAAGGTGTGTATGGATGCAAAATTGATGAACTACCATGTTTCCCCGAAAATAAGACCTAGCCGGACCATCAGCTCTAATGAGTCTTTTAGGGCAAAAATTAATATAAAACTCAATCTTATTTTACTATAAGACCAGATCTATAATATAATATAATATAATATAATATAATATAATATAATACCCGGTCTTATATTAATTTTTGTTCCAAAAGACGCATTAGAGCTGATTGTCCAGCTAGGTCTAATTTTCGGGGAAACACGGTATGATGGTCATTTTTATGTGTCAACTTGACTAAGCTATAGTAGCTAGTTATTCAGTCAAACACAAACCTAGGAGTTGTTGGAAGGTATTTGGTATATGTGATTAGCATCTGTGATCAGTTGCCTTTAAACAATGTAGATTGTCCTAGATAACCTAAGAGGGACTAATCTAAACATCTGAAATGATGTAACAGCAGAACTGAGGTTTGCCTAAAAAAGAAGAAATTTTACCTGTGGACAACAGCATGTCTTGCCTAAGAGTCTCCAGCTTACCCTTCCTTGTAGCTTGCCCTATTCTCAATTAAGCTTCTAAATTTAAACATCAGTGCAATTTTTCAGCACAGACCTTAAATTGTTTAAGTTATATTTTCTTACCAAACATATTTCCTGAGACCTCCTTCATGTATTCAGAATCACAAAGCTTTTCTAAGGCTTCAGTTTTCACCTATACCAGGGGTTTCTCCATGGTCCATACAAATATCTAGGTTCAGGTCAATAGAAAAGTAACTAAAAGGGAAAACCAAGAAATTGCTGTGTCCTAGAGTTATGGTGTGTAAAATATTTACAGACAAAAGAAGTCAGTTTTATCAAGTTCTGATGAAAAGCTAAGGACCAAGACTGACTGGCTCTTGAATATCCTAATACGTATAGATCACTGGTGATCCCAATAAGAGCAGTTTCAAAGGAGTGATGAATGCAAAATCTGATAGGCATGTGCTCCATATAGGCAGAAATGTCGGGTTTAATGGTATCATCATTGAGTAAGTGGTTGGAGGGATCTTGAAAGGTTTTTTCTTTTGTTTTGTTTTGTTTTTTAAGAGAAGATATGACATTTTTATTTTTAATGAGAACTCTGATGATGTGTGAACGAGTGGATCATTGCAGAATCAAAGTGATTGATAAGCTGGATGTTGGCTGTTGTACTAAGGAGCAGTAAGAATTTGAGAGGATGGAAAACAAAGTTTATGGGTTCAGATGTGGGCAAACTGGTAGATAACGTAATGATGAAAGTTTACTTCTGTTATCTTCTATTTTCTCAGTAAAATCAGAAGCACAATAATAATCAGAGAGAGAGAGAGAGGAAAGAAAGTAAGTGTGTATGCATGTGGCATGTTAGAGAAAGGGAAGTTGTAAAATAACTGCCTAAGAGAAGTTAATATATACAAAAGGCACACTTGGAAAAAGGCTGGAAAAGAAAGCACATGGTATGTTACTATCATAAACATCTACACTTTTAAATTAAAATACAAATAATTAAAATGTTTTATTTTGGTGGCCTTTAAAATAAATGTTAGATAACATGTAATTAGATTAGATTAATAAGGTTTGATAATATTTTAAGACTATGCATTTCAACATAAAATCTATTTTGTTGTATCTTCAAAAAGTAACATGCCTTATTGTATTGAGTTTTCAGTGCCGTATCTAAGGACATTTAAAACAAACTATTCTTATAGGCAATATGCCAAACAGCTTGCAATTTGTTGACTCACTCACAGGTAGATGGAACTCTGAATTGTAACTCTCCAGTGGTAGAAGTTAAATCATTTGGATCACTGCTTGCTCTGGAAACAAACTGAGCAGAAATTGAAATTATCATCCTCCCAAACCCAAGAAACATTCTCAAGGGCATTGACCTATTTTAGATTTCCTGGGTAAACTGCACTAGACTTCATCCTAAACTCAGACCATGCTATCAAAACACAATGATGTCCAGTGTATTTCACAAGATTCACATGAACTGCAACTATTTATTCTAAAAGAAAAAGAAAGGTCTGTCATGGCATCATCACTCTCCCAGCCCCACAGGTTCATTTATTCTTCTCAACAGGTAGAAACATTTCATTCAGTATTTATTGAACATCTCCTGTGGGCACAATACCAGGAAACTGGTGATAGCAAATGAGCTAGATTATATTGTTAGTAAGCAGATGTTCGAGCATTATTTGTCACCTGTGACTAGTAGGGGGCTTGACTTAGCTGATGTGTGAAAACTCAGCAAAGCAGCTGGAATCCTTTATGTGAATATGTGTGAGTTTTTTCCCAAGGATGTTAGTAAAAAATGTACTTCATTGGAAATTGGTGTCCTGGTGGATAAATCCAGAAACTTATAACCTCAAATATTAAAGCTCTGTTTTCAACAATGAAGACATCCGTAGAAGTTATGGGAAATGTTTATATATTATTTTCTCCATGCCACCACTTCTCTTCTGAAAATGAGTTTTAACCAATACAAAGAGGAGCTTACAAAATGAAATCTGAGATAAAGCCACGCCACCATTACAAATATCAAATGAATTTTTCCAAATTTCCTTTTATCTGTGAAATGTATTATTAAATTAGAACAGTCAAATGGATCCTAAAGCTATCACCTCTCCAAAAATTGTCAAAATACATTTAGTCCTACAAAAAGAAGCCTCTTTGTTAATCAAATAAATCAACTAATTTCTCATGATTATACAGAAATACTGACTCAGGAAAACAGTTTTGGCTGTTTCTGAGTCATCTTTCTAATTTTAACTATTTTGTACACTACTATTTTAGGCAATAATTCTCTTATACTTCTTCCTCTCCCACAATCCTCTGTTCCCTCTTTCTCCTTTTATCCCACTCTCTTTGGAAGGGAAATGAATTAACATTTTAAAATATATATATAACTAAAATATACATCCAAATATAATTATCCAAAATCATACTGCTGATCCCGTCAGCCCATATTTTCTCCATTAATCTTATTTGGCACCAATAATTGCCAAAATAATGGCAGGTTATTTCTTCAGATTACTTGAAATTACAATTCTAAAGTAATTGTGCTAGACTGGTCTCCTTGTTTCATATCCTACACTTAAATTATCCACAAATAATCTTGGCTTTATCTTCAAAGTATAATCTGATACCAACCACTTCTCGACAAATGCACCAATACCATTCTTGTCCAAGCTACCATTTGTCTCATTGCTTTTAGTTAACACCCAAACTGGTGTCCTTTTTTCTGTCCTTGCCCTCTTTGGTTCATTCTCCATCTGTTAGCCAAAATAATTACTTTAAAATTAAAATCAGATTAGGTTATCCCTATTCCATACTCTCCATTGGTTTTCCATCTCTCACATTCACCTCTGAGGTGCCAGATGCATGGTGTCTTGCTGCCTCTTATCTGATCCACCACTCCTTTGCTTCCATGCTGAACCACAGCCATTCCTGCTACCTTACTGCTCCTTGCTGATGCCAACCAGGCTCTGTCATCAGGGTGTTTGCACTTCCCTCTGCTTGGAATGCTCTTCTCTGAGCTAATGCCAAGACAACCTACCACTGTCCCTACCTTCGGGTCTCGGTTCAAACATCACAGTGTTGAGATATATCTTCATTTAATAGCCCATAAAAAAAAGCATCTTTCTTTCTTACACATGTATTTTATCCTCACTCTGGAATATTTTGTTCTCATAAATCTTATTCAAAATAATATATTTTTTTTATTTCTCCATGTATTTTTATGTTTTCTACCATGTAACTATAAACTTTATTTGAGCAAAGATTTTATGTGTTTTCTTCAATACTATATGCAGAGCTTTTAAAAAAAAGTTTAATTTTTAAATTTATTATCTCTAAGTCATAGTCTATTTATGTACTTTGTGTTTTCCAACACAACTTGAAAACACATTCAATATTACATATATATGTATATATATTTAAAAAAACAACTTTAAAGATGCTGCTTAAGAGTAATTTATTTTCTTAATTGTTCTAGTTATTTATTTTTATTTTTTAAATATTTTATTAAAATTTAGCTAACATACAATAGTATATTAGTTGCAGGTGTACACTATAGTTATTCAACATTTATATAACTTAAGAAGTGATCACCATAAGTATAACAACCATCTGACACCATAATATGCTATCACAATATTATTGACTATATTCCATATGCTGCCCATTACATCCCCATGACTTATTTGTTTTATATCTGGAAACTCGGACCTCTTATTCTCCTTTACCTTCCCCCCACCCCTTTTTAGTTTTTTCTTTCTTTTTTTTTTTTTTTCAATTACAGTCGACCATTATTATTTTTAAATAATTTCAGGTATACAGCACAGTGGTTAGATATTTATATGAGTTAATAAGTGTTTCCCTAACTAGTCTAGTACCCACCTGGCACTGTACATAGTTATTACCATATCATTGACTATAATCTCTATGCTTTACTTTACATCGCCATGACTACCATGTAACTACCAATTTGTACTTCTTAATACCTTCACCTTTTTCACCCTGCCTCCAAGTCCCTCCCATATATCACCCCAATAAATCTAGTACCCATCTGACACGAACAGTTATTACATTATCCCCATGATTACTTTGTAACAACCAATTTGTACTTTTTAATCCCTTCATTTTTTACCTACTGCCCCAAACCCCTCACAACTGACAATCATCAAAATGTTCTCTGTATCTGACTTTGTTTATGTTTTGATTGTTTGTTTTGTTCTTCATATTCCATATATAAGTGAAATCACACTGCATTCATATTCCATATATAAGTGAAATCACACTGCATGGGTGTAAGGAACTTCCAATTGCCCAGATACAGCTCATGAGTTATCTTGTGGTCACATCTTCTCAATGACCTCTTCCAGTATACATACTGAATAGATGCATATCAAAAATTATCAACATATTAATGAGAAAACTATACAATTTTTAAAAATCTGTTACAAAGAACATTTTGAGATTACTCGTCTTTATAGGTATTAAAATAGTTAAAATGTGATGGTTGGTTGGGTGTAAAACTATTTAATGTTGTTATTCGGATAAAAGCCATTTACAAGTAGATGAGGGCAACTCTATGCTTACCTTCAGAGATACTGGAATACCTGGCTGGATTCTTGACCAAAATAAGTCCTATCTGACTAGCTAATGATTTTTGATGTACTGCTTAAAACCTGAAATCCCCATGGTAGCAAGGAGGGTTTGTTTCTGGATGACTTTCACCTAGTATAACAGGATAGACAAATTGGCTTGGCTAAATAACCTGAGGGACATAACATACACTGCTGTCCAGATGATCCCTGAAACCAAGATTCATTGCACAAATCTGGAAAGTTCAATCCAAAGATGAGGGACATATTTGTGCAAACAAGGAGGTCCTGGGGAGGTAGTCCTTGATGTCTCTTGGACTTCCTCCTAATGTTGCCTGTGCTGCATATTTTGCCTTTATTACAAGCCTTTCTTGAGTATGTTCTGTAGTCACATGAGCACTTGAGAAATATTAGCTCTGTAATATTTGCAATTACACAGGTCAATTAAATGGAAAAAAAATGTATAACAAAACAACATTACCCCTTGCCCTCCCCCAAAAAAATCTTTGATGCAATCTTTTCTACGGGAGAAGAATTCTTTGTAACTACTAGATGAGATGCATAAACTGACATGTAACTTTGTGGTATCTTGGCTCTATTTGAATAATAAATAGCTAATCAAATAAAAACACATCCTCTACAAAATTAAATATTCAGTCTTTCAGGGGGCTTTAGAAACAGTGTTCTGGTATGAAAGGATTGAAAGTACATGCCCCTTTTTTTAAAATTAAAGTTTATTGAGGAGACAATTGTTAGTAAAGTTACATAGATATCAGGTGTACAATTCTGTATTACATCATCTATAAATCCCATTATGTGTTCACCACCCAGAGTCAGTTCTCCTTCCATCACCATATATTTGATCCCCTTTATCCTCATCTACCACCTCCCTGCCCCCTTACCCTCTGGTAACCACTAAACTATTGTCTGTGTCTATGAATTTTTGTTTCTCATTTGTTTGTCTTGTTCTTTTTTTGTTTTGGTTTATATACTACATATCAGTGATATCATAGGGTTCTCTGCTTTTTCTGTCTGACTTATTTTGCTTAGCATTATAATCTCAAGATCCGTCCATGTTGTCACAAATGTTCCTATATCATCTTTTCTTACCGCCGAATAGTATTCCGTTGTGTATATATACCATAACTTCTTTATCCATTCATCTATCGAAGGACATTTTGGTTGTTTCCATGTCTTGGCCACCGTAAACAAAGCTGCAATGACCATTGGCGCACACATGTCTTTACGTATAAATGTTTTCAGAATTTTTAGGTAGATACCCAGGAGACGGATTGCTGGGTCATATGGCAAATTTGTTATAAATTACAGGGGAGATTTCAAGAGGCTCACCTCACACCGCCATTTTTATGACATCAACATGCTCTTTAACATTTTTCTTATTTCAGTTTTTAAAAGAATTTTTCATAGGAATGATAAAGTAATATTGATAGGATCTAGTAATTACTGTACTTCCTCCTTTCATGATATTGTAATAATAATGCTTTTTTATTCACTTCGTGGAGAATGACATTTAAAGTATATAGTTAATAAAACCCAGGGTGATTTACTAACCTGCTATACTTATAAATGTCTCTGACAGGGATTGAAATCCTATAAAGAAATTACATATTACACTCGTGTTTATCTAGATATATTTTAAGACAAGTGTATTTAGTGCAGTTGAACATATATAGTGCTGAACAGAAAAGCTCTGAAACAAAGTGTCCTGATTTTATTAGGCCTTAGAAATAATGTAGCAAGCAAATTGTGCATTCTACTAGTCTACTATACTATAGAGCTAGAGGTGAAGGGAAACAAGGAATGGTTTGGAAGCTTAAATTGGAATTAAAAAAAAATGAAAATGTTTTTTCATAATTTGTTTACATATTATACATATATATACACACACATACATATGTGTTATATATATGTATACACACACATATATATGTATATATATGTGTGTATATATATGTAGATGTGTGTGTGTGTGTGTATATATATATATATATATATATATATATATATATGTATATACACACACATATATACACACACCATGTTTCCCCGAAAATGAGACCTAGCCAGACCATCAGCTCTAATACATCTTTTGGAGCAAAGAATTAATATAAGAATGTGTCTTATTTTACTATAATATAACACACACACAAACACACACACACATACACACACACACACATACACACATACAACACCCACACACATATATACATATCTGTAGGGTTTTACATATTTTTATTGCCTAATAGAATGCAAAATTTAAGATGTAAGATATGTCTAATATAGTTACACACAGCTTTCAATAGTATAAATTGAATGCACATAATGTAAGCTAAAGAAAGCTAAATATAAAACTAAAAAAGCAGAAACACCTAAGATCATAAAGAAATTATATTGTGAATATGAGATATCCTTTTGAAATACACCATTTTTGAAGAATCAAAGCTAATTTATACATAATATTGATGTGAAGCATTCTTCAACAATGCAGTTATTTCCTAAAGTGAAATGTATTCAATCATACAGAATCTTATATACATATATATGCAGTAATCCTTGACTCTAATTGATTCTCAAGGAATCGTATTTTATGTAATTTTAATATATACTATTATCATTTAAATAAAAATGCAAAATGTGAACTTTGATATACGAGATC
The DNA here is from genome assembly GCF_964194185.1 of Rhinolophus hipposideros. Classification (NCBI taxonomy): domain Eukaryota; kingdom Metazoa; phylum Chordata; class Mammalia; order Chiroptera; family Rhinolophidae; genus Rhinolophus; species Rhinolophus hipposideros. The sequence goes on along the minus strand of NC_138047.1, from coordinate 86,715,938 downwards.
TTGAAGTTCATAGTTTATTTCACAGGATGTAATTTGAATATAATTTCAAGTTTTTCATTCATATAATTAATGAAAGTATTAGAATTAGTAATAGAAAGTATTTATCTTAAAATGTGTTATAAAAGACATAGCATATTATTGGCTTTGCTGTGTTTTTTATTCTGATTTTTTAGCCTTTATAACTAGTTATTTTAGGAGTTGCCAGAATTTAACTATCCATTTTGTTACTAATGGATAGAGATCTAACAGCCCATAGTTAACTTTGCTCTATCAAGAATATTTTAAAGTATTTACATAAAAGCCTAGTCAGACATTTCTCACACAATCAAAGTTTGATTTTGAAGCTTTAATTTGAAGAGAAATAATTTCTCTAGAAAATACAGTCTATTTAAATTCTCTGGAGATTTTATGATAATAATTGGGAATTATACCTTCTGTATATTCGTTTCTAAAATTAAATTCTTTGTAATTAACTGAAAGTACCAGGTTTCCCGAAAATAAGACCTAGCCAGACAATCAATTCTAATGTGTCTTTTGGAGCAAAAATTAATATAAGACTCAGTCTTATTTTATTATAAGCCTGGGTATATAATATAATATGATATAATATAATATGATACTGGGTCTTATATTAATTTTTGCTCCAAAAGACTCATTAGAGCTGATGGTCTAGCTAGAAACAGGGTAATATGCTGTAGTGTTTTCAAACTGTAAAAACAATCAGGTGTCAAAGAATAAACTACCTCATTGGAGCTAAAAACATAATGATCACCTGAACATTTTTTCAACAGACTAATTTTGCTTTATATAACTTTACCACATTTATTGCAATATCTTTATCATATAATATAAAGTAAGTATTTAGATACTTAGTGCTGACAAGTTGGGAAACCAGCACAAGTCCCTAGTCCAATTATGAAGATGTTTTAGAAGTCAGAGGAAAATGTAAGACTATGAAGAGTTACATTAAAGTAGTGAGAAAAATAATGAGGAACAAGAAGAAAATTTGACCTGACGAGGAAAGAAAATGGAAGAGCTAAGGAGGGCCAGTCTCCAGATTTGGAGAATAAATAAGGTAATAGGTGGAAATTTGTGAGTCTTGCCTTTTGTTTTCCTCTCACAGACATATTCTCTGAACAAATAATTGTCCATGAGCCACTGCAGGACAGAAAAGTAATGCTAGTAGAGCCATGTTGCAGATTACATATGAATGACCCCAAATCCCAAATCCCAGTCACCTCCAATATGGAGTCAATAATTACAAGCAAAGGCAGGTACGAGAGTGTTCTTTTCATCCCTCCTTTCCTCAACAATCTGGTGTTATGTGACTATAACAAGAAGGGAACAGAGTATGAGGAAAATGCAGAAAGAGATGCCTTAAAGGCCAAGCTTCTGATGTACCTTCAAGTACATACTAGTAACAAAAACAAATAAAAAATCCTAATATCTTAATGGAAAATGAACACACAGGCAAAGAAGCAGACTTCCTTCTGGTTCCAGTATGATAGCATAAGCCTGAAAGAACTAATTGAAACGTAAAACTTAGTTCAGCATACAAGTAATAAGGTTCTTCAATGTAAACAAAAGCTGGCAGATTTCAGAGGGAAATCAACTTGGAGGATCAACTCTCAAAGGGAAGTTTTCCTTTTGTTTATTTATTTTAATTCTACGTTCAGCTCTTCGATGGCTATGTATTTTTTAAAAACTTATTTTTGAGGTATAATTGATATAAAAGAAGTTCACATACTTAACGTACACAATTTGATGATACTGGACATATGCAAACATCCATAACACCATAACTACAATCAAGGTGATAGACATATCCAACACCACCCAGAATTTCCTGTGCCCTTTGTTTTTTGTTTGTTTGTTTTTGGTAAGAACACTTAATATGAAATCCAAGCGCTTATATTTTGAAGTGCACAATACCTAACTGTATGTTCAACACTATAACTCATATTTCTAGAACTAACTCATCTTGCAGAACTGTAACTTTATACCCATAGAATAACAACTTCCATTTCCTCTTTTCCCCAGTACCTGGAAACCAGTAGTGTATCCTCTGCTTCTAAAAGGGTGCAGATATTTCTTCAAGATCCCGAAGTCACTTCAGTGGGATATGTACCCAGGTGTGGGGTTGCTGAGCCATATGGTAGATCTATTTTTAATTTATTGAGAAATACCATACGATTTCCCATAGCTGCTGTACCATTTTACATTCCTACTGACAGTGTACAACGGTTCTAATTCTCCATAATCTTCTCAAACGTCTTACCTTTTTATTTTAAATATTAACTATCCAAACAGGTCTTAAGGAACATGTTATAGCTTTGATTTGCATTTCCATGATAATTAATGATGTTGAGCATCTTTTTTTTTTCTCTCTTTTTTTAATACACCTGTTGGCCACTTGTATGTCTTCCATGGGGAAATGTCTGATGTACATTGAAAACCACAACATGGATGAAAGAAATTAAAAGAGACACAAATATACGGAAAGATAATTCATGTTCATGGATTAAAAGAATTAGTATCATTAAAATGTTCATACTACTAAAAGCAATCTAAAGAATCAATGCTATTCATACTGGTATGCCTCCAAATGAATGCCACACCAGATCCCTCGGTGTGGCAGGTGGAGCTGTGACACAGCTGCCATTAGATAGAATGATGATTAAAGCCCAGAGTCTAGTGTTATGAAGATTAGGGTGATCAGTCACCCTATATTCAGAAACTATACACAAATGAAGGAGAAAACATTTTATGCTAGCAATATTTTTTATCAGACAGTGATATGACCTTTTGTTTTATACTTAAGCTTTTTAAGTATAGACATTTTATCACTCTAGGATTGTTTTGTCTAGTAATGATGCAGTGCAGGGGCTATTAGTAGATTTTCAAATTGGTGGTTGTAGTGGCGCTTTGTTTCAACATTTTATTTTCATCTATCTACATTCTGCTACTCTAATTATAGCTTCTGCATAAACTTCTATGCCTTTTGCCAATACCACTTTGCATCTAATTGCAAATATACATTTTATAATACATTTAGATTTCTTAAATTTAGAAAGTAATTTTTAAATAAGTGTTCTAGCCAGTGTGATTTCATGAGCACTATACGACTTTGTTATAAAATTAATACATTTTTCTTAATTTTCATTAAATTGATATATTTAAATTTAACTAATCTGAGAAGTCACACAGCAATCATTTCTATCATATGTTATACACTACAGGCCATCCAGGTATAATGTGGAAGCCTATATGAGGGTGTGAATATCGTAAGGTAAGGATCATCAGAAGCCATCGTGGAGGCTTTTTACTACATTAAGTAATTTCATCTTTAACACTTTCAAAACTGATCTGCTAAATATCACTCCTCTTTAAACGTCTTCTCCCAGTTTCCATATCTCTGAACAAAAGCTTTGGTATTAAACTGATAACATCTATTTCATGCCTCATCTAATCCAACAGCATATGTCCTTCAAAATGCTATCTCTGAAATATTGTCCGGAACATGATTCTCACGATCTCCAAACAGCCACCCTTGTCCAAACCTCCAGGATTGATCTCCTGAACAATGGCCACAGCTTTTTCACTTGTGTCAATACTTGAATCCTTGCCAAATCTGAATCTTGGTAGCTACACAATAATGGGATGATTCTTTTAAAATATATATTTTCACTCTTCTCAAAACCATGTAGTGGCTTTCTATTTCATTGAAAATAAAATCTGAACCTGTAAAAGTGATTTAAAAGCCTCATATAATAAACATCTGGCACCTTGCTCTGCTTATCTCATACCACTCCTACTTCATTCACTGCATTCCTAACTCAGTGGTCCCATTCCTACTTCTCAAACACCCCAAGCCTGCTCTCATCTTAAAGTCTTTATACTTGCTCATTTCTGTAACTGAAATTTGTATTTCCCAGTCAACAAACAACATGGCTCTCGTACTTCCTTTATCCTTTGCTCAAATGTCAACTTAATATGGCATCACTATCCAAAATAGCACCTACTTCCTCCTCACTTTGAAACTACATTTCCAGCTTTATTTACCTTAATAATGAGTAATACCACCTTAATTTATTAAACATTTTTAAGACTACAAGTTTAATGAGGATGGGTACTTTGACTTATTCTCTTCAACCCTTAATTCCTGTGTCCAGATACTACAAATAGTAGACACGCTAAGAATATTTCTTGACTTATTGAATATTGTATATGAAGCTCAAATTCTGTCATATTAGATCACAGAATAAATTTGAACATTCTAATGGTTTACTTATCTTCATTATATGGGTACTTTCTGCAGTGTACTTATAAAATAATGTCTAAACATTTGATAATAACATTAAATGTATGCCAATTTATTTAAAACTCTATTTGGCTTTCAATATTCCTGGACAGTACCTCAGGGTCCACATATTTTTAGGCAGAATGGCTTCAAAAGCCCAAAATTAGCTCAGCCATACAATTGCAGATTTTTTAACCCCGAAAAAATAATCACAGGGAGGTATGGAGAGAGGTTGGAAATATTATTATTTTTATTTTTTTAATTAAATGGATTGGGGTGACATTAGTTAAATCATATAGGTTTCAAGGGTACATTTCTACAATACATCATCTATTTATTTCACTGTGTGTTCAGTTCTCCATCCACCACCAATGGGGTCAAATATATGATGATGAAATATTAGCCTTTCAGAAGTTTCTCCACGTGGAAATATGAGTTCAGTGACATGGAGCTTTGTCATCACATTCCAGCTCTCCTTTTCCTCCCCACCCCACACACATCTTCACATAGTATTGAGCTTAACCAACAAGCGTCTGCTAGACATGCACCTTGTCCTTGCAGAGGAGAACGGGATTTTAGCAGGACCACCAGCACCTGCTCCCACCTATATGAGGCAGCTCCAAAAATAGCATCATTGCACTTTGTGGATCCTTTTGAGCTGCTGATAGATAATGTAACTTGGATCTCAAAAGTTCCTGAAGTGGCTTTGAATATGATATCAATTTTTTCACTCCAAGAACTTATGATACTCCAGGATGGTAATTTACTAAGCATATTCTGTTTCCCATATCGCATTGTCAAAATAGTTATTTTAAAGGTTATACGATGAAGTAAAATGATATCATGGATCTATTCCAACAACTCTGTGGCAGTAATATATTAATGCCCCAAACTTAATACTTTCAAATCACTAAATTACCAATGAAATATCAAAGTCAAAATTTTCTATTTACTTGACGATATATATTAACATTCCAATATTCAAATATCTAACTTGATGTGACAAAATATTAAAATCTGCAATTCACTTACACAATTGCTGACAATATCATACTTTTATATGTGTTCTTTTTCAATGACTCTTCTACATGTATAATGCCAATATGCTTGTGTGTGTGTGTGTGTGTGTGTGTGTGTGTCACACTTTTTAATATACACATAATTGTGATGGAAACCAGGAGTATATTGGGAATTTAATTACTGCAACTTCTAGCTTTGTGCATTTGCTTTGCCCAAAGAAATTTAGTATTTTTTTCTATTGGTGTAGATACCAAAATCAAGTGGACATTCCCAAGGGAATGTCAGAGAATGTCAGAGAATCAGAGATCAGCAAATAAACTTCTTCCTTAATATTGTTTCTTTAGATTCTAAAAATGTTTTAAACTCAATCAGGAGGCAGGTCAAATTGCAAGAAGAAACCAAAAATGTATCATTTATCATATTTAAAATCATTTACATGCAGCAAATTAAATTTCAAAGGCTAAGCCCACATTGAAAATTATGCTACCTGCTTGTAACATCTGCTTCTCACATCTATAAAAAAAGGCTAGACAGAAAAGTAATTCATCAGCCTCAAATAACAAGGATATTCCTATATTTATGTCTTCAATAAGGACAAGACATCAACCCCACTCAGATGTAGATTAATTCATCCAAACAGCTTTTAGTAATTTTCATGAATAATTTACTTGGGCAGCTTTTAAACTCATTCATGACTCAAGTCTGCCTCTCTTCAGAGATGAATCTAACAGATGAATATGTCTTTAAGATCTTAAGCAAATATAACTTATTTTTATTAGTCAAAAATAGCATAAAATCATGTCATCTACTTACCTACGTGCAAAATAATGAATTTTATTCATCGAATAAGTAATTGATATTGCATATTCAATTCAGTTCGGCCTTTCTGGTGAAAATTAAGTAGTGCTGTTCAAATTATTTAGTCCTTATCCTTTCAAAAAGTCATTTTCTGTAATAAAAAAAGCGGTCCATGAGTGTGATTTTCACTGCTGCCTGTGAGATTATTATCATGAATGATGTGGGAAAAGATTTAGATTGGCCATAACTCAGAGGTAATGTTTTACTTTTATTTTGCAATTGATAAATTGTATCTTGACTTTTTTTTCGGAAGTGGGGGTGGGGAGCAGAGTTAATGACTATTGTGTTAGTACTAGATATTTCATATATTTTACTGTTATATCCCTCCATTTTTGTATCTATGAAATTAACCTATTAATAATCATTTATACCGCTCAGCAAAGTAATCAATACTAGTTAATGCAGTATTAAAATCCACATTAATTACGATCACTTTTTCAGAGAAAGCACCTTTCTATCCCATCTTGGAATTAAAAGTGTAATGGAATTCATATTTAGTAATCATATTAATATTTGTTTATGTATCTCTGAACAATTTATTTCATTTTTCCCCCAAATCAACTGGGGAAACAATGTCTTTAAAAACCAGTGCCCCAAAAGCCACATTTGTTGAAATGATATGGTGTTTAAAAACTTAGATGCTCTTGAATATTAATTATATAGAGATGGTAAAGCATTGCATATCCACTTGCCAATACTTGTATAGCACTTGCTCACAGTGAATATGTTATGAATTTGTGGTTTCTTGTGCAATGTAAAATAACTTTCCAGCTCACATTACTTTTGCACGTCAACATTTACTGTAAGTGCAGCATGTAGCGTATTGTAGAAGTTGGAAAACAAAAAGATATACTCAGAATTCTGACGACAAGTCTTTTCCTGACACTGTCAGAATAGCCTGTTTTGTGCTTTTCATTCACTTACAAGAGACTTTGTTCCCTCATGAAGTGTAGAACTAATGGTGCAGGGAAGCTTAAGCCTTTATTTAAAGGCCCTCAGATGCTTTGAATCAAGATCATTAAAATGACTGGTTTGTATAAGGTAGTTGTATTCCCAGCACTTTGCAGAATCACTGTCTCAGAGACAACACTAAAAAATATTGGTTAAGTGAAATTTAGTTTAAAAATATCCAAAACAGAAGAAGAAAAATAGTATGCATATATTTCTGAAATAAATATTTTAGATTTGTGAAGACAAGGTTCAACTGTTTAAGGATTAATAGAATAGAGGTTAGAGAATGCCTTTATATAGACAGAAGTTATAATTTGGATTCATGAAAGGAAGCTACAGAGAGACATATTTTAGACCACAGTAACAAGAATTCTTTACTCTTACTGCCATAAACCAGATTAGCTGTCTTAAATAGCAAGGTGGTAGCCATCAATTATAAATCGTATAGACATGGTTCCTGAACTGGTAACAGTTAGAAGAGATTATCGATCAGATCCAATTTATTTTCCAGACTGTATGATTTCATATTGCCCATATGGCAAAATCAGTATATCCTAATCTCTAAAGTAAGATGCCATCAAAAGATCCAGTGTAACTAGTATGAGGCACAGATGTGAGAGGGAAGAACCTAGATTCTGGATCCCCACTTTCTGGATTCCAAAATGAGCTCTGGCACTTACTAAGTCTCATATCAGGCAAATAATTTAATATTCTAGGTCTGACTTCCCCCACAAAAAACTGAACAGGACTTATTTTTGTGAGAATCAATTGAGGTGATGTTAGTAAAATATTAAGTGCATACTAAGTAGAAAAATAAATTTTAATTAGTAATATTAAATTCTGAATAATATTTATTTGCCTCATGGCATCTTCAAATATCAGTTTTGGCATCACAATTTTCGAGCTCTATTAAATATTCCACTAAACAGATAATGTCTCTGCCCCTTTCACTGAAAAACTTCTTCAAAGACTGATCTGTACTCTGTCATTATTTCTTCACTTCTCTTTTTTTCCTAATATTATAATTTAAAATTTTAAATTTCCATTAAGCATAACTTTATCCCCAAATTTTGATATGTTGAATTTTCATTTCTATTCAGTTCTTGCTATTTTCTTTATGATTTATTTGTTGATCTGTGAATTATGTAGAAACCTGTATTTGTTTCCAAATATTAGGGTGGTTTTTATACTTCTTGTTTTTATTGACTTCTATTTCTATTCCACTGCCGTCAAAAAATACTCTGCACCATTTAACCCAATGTAAATTTATCAAAATTTGCTTTATGGACCAATGTATCATCTAAATTAGTAAAAAAGAAAAGAATGTGTATATTATAGTCAATAGTAATGCTATATTAATTATCAACATATTCAGGATAACTGACAGTTTGTTCATATCTCTTATGACTATTTTTTTATCTAGTCTTATCAATTGCGTATAGCAAGGTATTAAATATTAAATGGTAATTAGTCCATATATATTATGCATTACATATTTCTTTGTTATGTCATCTTGATGAATTACCCACTTATTATTTTAAAAGATACAACTCAGGAACAGCCAAAAGGAGGAGTTACACATAGTAATGCATGTGGGAAGGGGCGTGGAGCTGCCATGCCTCTCCAGGCATGTCACCCTCCTAGCACCTTGATGTGTTCACTAACCCTGAAGCTCTCTAAACCTTTTCTGTTAGGGTTTTTTAGGGAGGCTTTATTATGTAAGCATGAATGATTACATCATTGCCCATTAGTGATAATCCACCTCCAGACACTCTCCCAGCCCCCAAGGTAGGGACGTGGGGCTGGAAATTCCAACCCTCTAGCCACATAGTTGGTCCCCTAGCAACCAGCTCCCATCTTAAGGCTACCCAGGAGCCCCAGCCACCAGTCATCCTATTAGCTTACAAAAAGACACTTATCACTTTGGAGATTCCAAGAGTTTTATAGGAGTTTTGTGCCAAGAAACAGGGACAGTGATCAAATGTCACAAAGGTCCTTTTAAAGACTCAATTATAGTGCCAAGTAGGTAGCAGTACCTTACAGGGTTGAACTAAGGTTCTCCAGGAGGCTTTATATGTTCCACATTGGATATATACGGTGCTGTTTCTCCCATAGCCAGGATTCACAGGTTCAGGAATCAAAGGAGAGTAGCACCACTAGCTATTACACCTAGTAACCCATTAGCAATAGTTTTGCTTTCTGTCCCTGCAATCTTATACTTTGCTGGTCTAGAAGTCTTAGTTCCAAAAGGAGGGATGCTTCCACCAGGAGACACAACAATGATTCCACTGAACTGAAGCTAAGACTGCCACCGGCATGTATTGGGCTCCTCATGGCTCTGCAACAACAGGCAAAGAAGGGAGTTACTGTGCTGGCTGGAAAGACTGCTCCTGACTGCCAAGCGGAAACAGGTCCACTACTCCACAGCGGAAGTAAGGAAGAGTATGCCTAGAATACAGGAGACCCAACATGCCTTTTAGGATTACCATGCCCTGCAATTAAATCAATGGAAAATCACCACAACACAAACCAGGCTGGACTACTAATGACCTAGACCCTTCAGGAATGAAGGTTTGGGTCATTCCTCCAGGTAAAGAATCATAACCGGCTGAGGCACTTGCTTGGGGCAAAGAGGATCTGGAATGGGTACTGAGAAAATATTATAGTTATGTATACTATCTAAGACTATGTGACCAGTTACAGAAACAAGGACTGTAATGTTATGAGTATTTCCTCCTTAATTTGTTATGAATATGTGTGTGTGTGTGTGTGTGTGTGTGTGTGTGTGTGTGTGTGTGTGTGTACACCACACCAGCGTCTAGTCTACCCTTCAAAGTAATTTTGGAACTCTTCTTCTGGAATGGCCATCAGAGCTGTTGTCATATTACACTTGATATCCTGAATGTCATCAAAGTGTCTTCCTTTCAATATTTCCTTTATCTTCAGGTAAAGAAACAAATCATTAGGGGCCAGATCAGGTGAGTAGGGAGTGTGTTCCAATACAGTTATTTGTTCATTGGCTAAAAACTCCCTCTCAGACAGTGCCATGGGAGCTTGTGCATTGTCATGATGCAAGAGCCATGAATTGTTGGCGAAAAGTTCAAGTCGTCTAACTCCTTCACACAGCCTTTTCAGCACTTCCAAATAGTAAACTTGGTTAACTGTCCAGTTGTACAAATTTGTAATGAATAATCCCTCTGATATCAATAAAGGTCAGCAACATCATTGCAACAAGTTCCTGAACTTCATTGTCAGATCTATATTAGAGAGAACAACATAAACAAACACTGGTAGGTGCCATTCAGGAAGCCATAAAGCTCTGTAGCAAGGTCTTCAAATATTTAAACACTGCAACAGCTATTTCTGAAAGAATGATCCCGACAAATACAGCTCTTAGATCAATGTAAGATGTTTGAATTGTTTTGTTTGTTGGAGCCCTCAGCAAAATGTCCAACACTCAAGAAACATTGGCCAATGTCATCTCATTAAGAGAAAGAGCAAGAGAAAGCAATGCTTCAAATTTCTCTTGGCACCAGCTTTTAATCTTCAAAGAAATCTGGATCATCCAAATTACCCCTCAAAACCTTCTTAACATTTAAATCAGTGGACTTTTAGTACAGCAAGCTCCCTGGACGTGGGTAGGCCTTGTTCAATCAGCTGAAGACCTGAATAGAACAAAGAGATCAGCCTCTTCAGAGGAAGAGAAAATTCTCAGGCAGATTGCCTTCAGCTCTTCCTCACAGTACACTAAACTGCCTAGTAAGGGGACAATATATACATACACATGCATGGATGTAAAGTTGATATTGACAAGTTCAAGGATAGTGTCTTGTATCTATATATGTCATATATGTAAATGGCAGTGAACAATAAATGTTATATGTTAGTATTATTTTTTATCAAAGTAACTAATTTGTCAAAAATATCTTGCTTATCTTAAAACAACAAAATTTGTTTTTCTTCCTGAAGTGAGACATGTATTTCATGCTTCGGAAAAAAATGTAAATATCTTTGTTAACTGATCAGTTACAAAAATAAAAATTAAATCCATTCTCATTAAGGAAAATAATGGTGATGTTAATTCCTGGGGAAAGTTTTATTAATGAAATCATACTACTCTTCCCTTTATCATAATCCTACATTTATCTTTGTAGTTGCCTTTTATAAACTTATATTGGAAATTATAATTGTTATTCAACTTCAGATAATTTTCTCCTAATAGTTAATTTTTCCATTTATGATCTTTTTTATACACACTCTTGCTAATTTCTTTTCAAAACATTTTTTGTAGATATAATCTTTTGAAATTTGTACAGCTAATAAGTTACATGTTAATACTGTAAGTAATTATGATAAAAGCTTATGCTAATCTCTTTTAATGGAGTAAAATAATCTATGGTTAGGAGTCAAGGCTATTTCAGGGTGGATTAATTCATTAGTTCAGCCAGCTGATATGTATTTGCAGTGACCTCTGAAACAGCATGGTATTCTCTGGAATTAAATGTTTAAATGGATTTTGAATTGGTTGAAATGAGTATCAAACGATCTATATATGGGATGTCAACATAAATTTTAACTGAAGGGGAATAAATATAAGAGAATTTATAATTATGGAATATGGAATTTTGCATTAGTCATATATGCCTTATCTTTTAGGCAACACTCATTTCCCATTTTTATTCAGGTATTAGGTTTTGGGGGGGCAATACTGAAGAACATACAGCAGAGCAGAAAAGGCTGCACAAACACTGTTCTATTGTCATATGGATTTGGAAACATCAACTAAAATATTTGACTCTCAATTTCTTTATATATAGTATAAAAAGAATTATGCCTACCCAAAGAGTGTTCTAAGGATTAGTAATAAGTCATATGTATATCTCCACTATGTCTGTAAACTTGATTTATATCTAGCGTGCAATTTCACACCATGGAGTATAACTCTACCAGATACCAAACGCTCAAGAGAGTTAAATATAACTAGAAACAATCAAGCGACTACTCCATGTTCCTGCACATCTAACTACTCTGTTTGACTTAAATAAGGAAACAATGTAAATTTACTTATATTTGAGTGCTTTGCCTATCAAAGGAGGCATGTGCTATCTAAGATCCTAGACTATTTTGAAAATTCTTTTTTATAAGTAGCCTATATCTTACATGGAGTACTAAGATTTGAAAGAAAGGTAACGTCTGTTTTTTTGTGTGCTTTTTTTTTTTTTTTTGACACATCGAGGTAGCCAAACTTCAGTGAGAAAAACTAAGGCCAAAACCAAAGAGATGGCAAAAAGGAGAGATGGATATAGAATTCCAGTAATACCTGACAAGCCGGTTCTAGTTTTACCTGAGACCCAAGTATATCACTGGGATATATTTATTTGCTTTAACGTTTCTTGCATCCTGTGAGTAATAAAGGATTTTCCTGCAAACTATGAATACTAATAATACGTAAAAGTAGAATAGAGGAGGATATATGATCAAGTATAACTGCTGTCCTGAATAAATCATAACACACACACACACACACACACACACACACACAATGTTTACTGTGTTTCCCTGAAAATAAGACCTAGTCAGACAATCAACTCTATTGCGTCTTTTGGAGCAAAAAATAATATGAGACTCAGTATTATAATATATTTATTATATTATATTAAAATAAGACTGGGTCTTATATCAATTTTTGCTCCAAAAAAAAGCCTTTGAGCTGATTGTCTGGCTAGTTCTTATTTTCAGGGAAACATGGTACTTCCTTCTAATCAAAGTGCAGGCATTCTGAAACATAATATGGATTTCTTGTTAGGTGGTATGCAAGGAAAAGTAGATGCTGGATTCTAAACCACGCAAAACTTCAAGACGTTAATTAGTTCGGTAGTGTTTGTTTTTATTTTTGCTTCTCAATTATATATTATATTATAGTATTTTAGAAAGAAATATCTCATACATTGAAACTCAAACCACTCCAAGTTTGTGGAAAATTTATCTTCTCCATGAAATCTTGAGAATATAATAAAATGTCTGGCACACAGTAATATGTCAATGTACGTTTACCACATACGTAGTTGAATGCATCATATGTGGTAAGGAAAGGTGCTCATGCATACATGTATAGATGGTCTTTGACTGTCTTTACTATTCCCAGAGTATTTAAATAAATGCATCAGAATCAATGTCTTCCTCTGATAACCTCAACAGTAGCAAGTTTATGGCTGTCTCAGATCCTTATGCTAAATGGTTACACAGGTGTTAGCAGACATTCTTTACCCTAAAATGAGCACTCCTCAAAAAGCAACCATGTTGTGAATCTCTCTTCATTCATAACCAAGGAAACTCATATATAACACCAACCCTGGGGATAGCATTTAGAGAATCCCCCATGAAAGCATCAACTTCCCATTTAAACAATGTTTGGACATTTTAGTAAACCAGAGCTCATCAGTGATGAATTCACTAAGTGACCTGTAAGTTTTATTTCAGGTACATGTCATGTGGAACTGATGCATGCTAACTTTATCTTCTTATCTTAAATTCTAAAACTGAAACTATATTGTATATTTTATATGATTGCTGCACACCTGTCACAGAAATATGCAAGAGTCCCCAGCATACCAACACAGTTCACTAATTAGATAACATATGCCACATAAATATTATATATGAAATTCATTCTCAACGTAATAGTCCTATGCCAAGTACCACAATTAAGTGGAAAATTTACAAGATTTCCATTACATAATCCCAATGTTCATTTATTAGTACATAGTTTACTTGTGGTATTCTTAAATTCTGAGCTGATTTTGAGACTTTACTCAAGTACATGAAATTTCCCCTTGTTTATGATATTCAAACTGATCCACCTTTTATTTTCTGACCCGCATCTTTATTTTTCCTCTTCTCATTTCTTGCCTCATAATATTACAAAATAAAAATGCCTTTTTGTAATACCCTGATTAATCCAATTAGGTAGATTATCATCCCATTTTTTTTTTACTTATATAAATCAATGAACTGAGAATAACTTCTGAAATAAACATCTCAGCTCTTTAATATGTTTTATTATAGAATATAGTGAAATGTATTAAATTTAAAAATTCTGACCAAATGATTTTTGTTGTGTATAAAAAATTATCATAAAGTAATGTGTAAGATTTGTCATATATTTCCTTCATGCCAAAAATATCTAAGTAGAAAGATCCATGTTAATCACAAACAATGTCTTAAGAATCATTTTGGCCTTCCCAATAGATATTCTTTCTGTAAAATTGTATTCGGTTCTCCAAAAAGATACACATAATAATTCTTAAGATTTATATTTATCCTGCCAGAGTACAGAGTACATGAGGATTCTTAGATGATTGGTCTTACTTTGACAGTTCCTTAAAATTTATTTTTTTATGTACCCATTGGCCATCATCAAAATTTTATGAAATCTGAATGTTAGACTTGGCTGTGGATTTATTTAGAATAAGAATAAAGAAAAAGTAATGTGGAGCTGAAGAATATATCAGCACATGCTATGTCTAAAGGGGAAGATATGAATTAAAATATTTACTCGGCCAAATGCATCTCTTAGCTCAAGTGATCCTTATTGAAAGGCAGGTCTGCAAGGTTCAGGGTATTTTGAATCACATTATAGTGTGTACTTCACTAAGATGGAGATAGGATTCTTATTTTGTTATATAAGGTTATTTATTCTGCCCAGCTCTTCATCTTCTACCAGAATATCTGAATGACTAGAATCTATAGTGAAGCCTACACAAAGTAGACTTCCCCTTAGAAACAACAGTTTAATTCAACTCTAAACTATCAGTTCCTTTCAGCAGCTGAATCTAGAAATATAACGTTTGTCTAAAGGATAGCAGTGGAGACTTTGGAAAACTTTCCTACCAAGAAAAGGATCAGAACAGTTATGTTAGAAGTCCCCTGGCATGCTTCCTGAAATAGGTACCATGTTCTTCAAAGACTAAATGGTGTCCTCATTACTTTCTCTTACTAACTACAAGCGCCCCACTTATCATTACTAGAGTAGAATTGAAGAGGAAATGTGCTCCCGTGAAAGAAGAGGGTTTTAAGGAAACCTAGTCAAGGAGCTTCTGAGTTTCACTTCTGTTAAAATAAGGTTTTGTTTAGAAATAAATAAAAGATTTGTTTAGAACAGTCCCAGGCTTGTTGCCTGCAATCACATATATTATTAAATCTGAAAACACTTTTACCTAAATTGAGATATTTGCATACTATTAAGAATGACCATTTGAACTATTATAATCTATATTTTTTTAAAATCAATTCACATTTTACTTAAATTCTTTTCCAGAAGAAATCTCTATCATTACTGTAAAGTTCAATGCAAAGTCATGCCCAGCTAATAAAAGATTAGAAGTGTATGCTAATGTTTCCTTGGGCAATGAATGTCCTCAATAATTTAGTGGATTGGTAGACTAGTCCATCACTCAGTTCCACATGCCCATAACAACACCCAAAAGGAATCTTTGTATAAATAATCATATTTACTCATTCATTCATTCATTCATTCATTCATTCTTAAAGAAACAGCTCTGTCCAGGAGCTGACAGAAATTAAGACTCTTCCCATGGGAGACTACATGATGATGAGACCTAAAGTTAATATTATCTATTCCACCAAACCATGCATTGAAAGGTTCTAAGTAATAACTACATTGTTAAGAGGATGTGGTGTACGTGACATTCATTGGGTTTGAGCAGATTTGGAAAACATCAAGACGAACTGTCTTTTTTATTATTATTAGTTTCAGGTGTACAAGACAAGGTAATACTTAGACATTCATCATTTATATCCCTCACACTGTGGGCCCCCCTCCCCCCAACAACTATCCCTCCAACCTCGCACCGAGCCATCACATTATATATATAAAATTATAGTTGGCATTCATTAATGTTTAGCTTCTGGTGTACAATGCCATGATCAGGCATCCACAGTATCCCTGAGGTGGTCTCCCAAATGGGACACGTGTCCATCGGATACCCTACAACCCTACAAAATCTTTACAACATTATTTATTACATTCCCCAAATTAATTTTCAAAAACCCTGAGGCCATCTTGTGGTTACCAACTGTTTCCTAATCCCTTCACCTTCCCCCTTTATACTGTTGCCTCTCCTTGCATCCATACTGAAGAATCCCCAGGGAATCTTCTCTCTAGGTCCAGTGATAATAGAAGAAAAAGTATTGATTTGCTGCTGCCTCATTGCCTCAGTCAGGGGTTGCTCTGGAAGAGAGGAAATCTTCACTGTGGAAAAACTGAAGAGCACATCTCAGGTTTGACTTTAATGGAAGGAGGAATGAGTAGAGGTCTACTGGTATATCTAAGGGTTTCTCACAATCACCTGGGACTTAGGAAAAACAAAGATTGGAAGATTGGAAGGTGTAGACTGCTAGTCCTTTTTCAGGTAGCCGAACTCTCAATATGAGATGGATTTGCAGGTCAGAGCCCTTGGTAATTGAGTAATGTTTTTGTGCCTACAGTTTAATTGTTGCATTCATTTTTTCCTGATGAAATGCCAATAGACATATGTAGAAACAACAAAATTCCCATCAATAGAATTTTGTTTCTATACTAGCTAAGACTCTGTGACCAGTTACAGAAACAAGATCTATAACGTCGTGAGTATTTCCTCCTCAATTTGTTATGAATATGTTTATGTGTGTGTGTGTGTGTATAGATATAGATATATGTAAAATCAAATCTCTTATCCCTTTTCCATGTAATGTGATAAGGTAGTGTAAATGAAGTGGTGGCTTTTACCAGCATCGTGATGATTGGCACTTCAAAGGAAAATGATTTGAATATCAAAAGTCAATTTTTACAAATTGTCATGGGCTTGTCTTATTATATTTTTATACAAGTAGAAAGGAATTAACAAATATTTGTTATTATTCCTGTATTTTAATATAATCTTACAAATATACTAAATTGGAAAAGAAAAGAAAAAATTCCAAAGAAAATGATGAAGGGCTATATTTTGTGTAGTAACAACACTCCATTGAGAGTCTTGCAGTCTCTGCGTCTCCAAGTTTCAAATCTGGCACTAGACAGTGTTATGGGCTTGGGTATTTTTCTTACTTCTTTTACACTCCCTGGACCTAAATATTCTCCTCTTTAAATTTTTACCTCAAGCAACGATTCAAAATTTATGTCTCCTTCCTCTGTGTCACCTCCAAAGAGTGCATATGCCTTTTATTGAACTTATTATACTGCCACGCATGCATTCATTTGTGTGTATCTCCTATATTAGATTTCTATCTGTTTAAATGTTCACTTATTGTAGTGTTACAGTCCATGGCACAGTATCTGCCTCAGAGTAAAAGGTCTTTTGGTGATAACTGTTTTGACTTATATATTGATGACTAAATAAATACTTAAGCTTTTCATGTATTAAGCAATTTAAAACTGAATTAAAACATCAGAAACATCATGGAACAATAGCCACCAAAATCCCTGTACATCTGTTTTTTTCACTACCCTTATGCCAATTAACAAAGAATATTAACAAAGAATACTAACAAATTTACAGATCCTGACTCTGCAACAAAGTTGTCCTCAGAGATTTACTCTGATATCAATCCTGTGGACACCGAATATGAATTTTGGGTCTTTTCAATTAGTTAGTCTCTCCCACCAATCTCAAGTTAAATATCTCTTATTAACAATAGTGGTATTTTATACTGATTCTGAAGTATTTTGAAATACATTATTAATTAAAGCCAGTAGTTCACTTCCTTGTGAGGCATCAAAACAGATCAAATACATGAAGAGAAATGTCTGGTTTCACCTGGGAATCTGACAGCTGTCCCTAACATGTAATCTTTCCCAACTTTTCACTATAATGCTCCATGAAAAAAAAAAAAGAAAGAAAGTTGCAAGTTTCAACACTTAAAACTAAGACACACCAATAATTACTTGGAAGACTCCACTAATAATATGAACAAAGCCAATCTGAAAAGAAAAAAAAAAAGTGCACCGTCTATAATTTGACTTACTTTAAAAAGCAGCCATTTACCTAAAAGCGGGTAGGTAGAAAGGCATTTAGTGTCACCTGGGAGCAACTTTTTCTTTTACAGCTCACCATAAAATAGCTAGTCCAGAGAGTCCAGTAAATATCAGAGCAGGAAAGTGTGTGGGGTTCCTAAAGCTGGTGGATAGTACTCTATTCGCAGACCAATTAAGTGATCAAAGACAGAGGCAGAACTAGACATAGTAGCTATGAATGCTACTGACAGTTCGATCAGGAAGAAACATATTTCAAGTGTCAGAAAAGAGCATGATCTTAGGACTAGGTCCTACCTTGATACAAAAGCACTGCACTCAGTGAATATCCATCAGGTCATTGCGGGGAAGAAGACAGGAAGTATACTGAGTCACCAGAGTAGCTTTTCAAAAAGCACATATTGCCCTCCACCCTATTCTCTAATTTTAAGGTACAACAATTTCCAAATTTTTTATTATGAATAAGAATCATTGAGGAAAACCTATTTAAAGGTAGGACTCCAGAATTCATAGCTAGAAATGTTCTTCAGTAAGTCTGGGGTGGGTTTTAGAGTTTTCATCATGTGGATTGATATATTCATTGAGAATTTACTATGTTCCAGGCACAAATCTAAGGAATGTCTTCCTTCATGGAGCCCACGTTCTAGTGAGAGCTAAGAAGGAATTCTAAACAATAAACAAAATAAATTATAGTGTGACAAGTTAGTAAGGGCTATGAGAAAAATAATAGCATAAAGTTATAGTGAGGCTAGAAAAGTCAGAGAGAGAGAAGTTACAATGAAAAACACCACGGATATGGTAGAGCTCATTGAGAAGTAGCATTTCAGCAATTTGAACAACATATACTAGTTATGCAAATAAATACAAGTGGTCATGAAGACACTCTCTGTGGAGGTGGGAGAGGGAATTTTTTTTTAACCACAAATTCTCATAAGCCTCTCCAATGACTAAGTTTACTCTGAAGGACAGAGTATAAGCTTCCAACAAAAATGTTTTACATAGAGATTTATATTCTTGGGTTTCTGGGGTGTTCTGTTTTATTGTCTCATTGTCACTGAGACAATAAAGACATAATCTTCCATGTGTATGGAAGATTAATGATTGTACACATAGCAAAATTTGTTCAAAGGCTAATGATGGAATTATCTATTAATCTTTTTTCTCTATGACGTTTGCATATTTCAAAATTTATTCAATATGTATGTTTTATTCTATACTTTTAAAAATATATCTACCTAATTTATTGTTTACAAAGCTTTACTAATTACATTTAACAGTATATGTAAAAATAGAGCATCTACAAGAGAAAATACATTTAATAAATGTTCAAACATATTATTCCACTTTTTTTATTCCTTCCATGTATGCTAATTTGCAAATAAGATGTAAGCTGAAATTTACAAACTCTTATACTTTTTTATTGTTTTATTATTTTAGATAGCGCTCTATTTTTAATAATTCATCCAAGGTTAATTGAGTGAAATTCTAAAAAGAGTGTAAGATGGTTGCCAAGTGTTAACAACAAGGCTCCTTAACCTCTGTCAGGTAACTCAGACATTAATTGGTCAAACTTTCCAGATTGAAAAAAAAAAAAAAAAGGCTTTTCATCTTACGTATCTCAGTATCAAAACAAGCTCTCTCCCTTTTCACATTAGTGTTACAGGATCACCCCAGATGCCAGTTTGTCTGCTAAGTGCGTTGGTATACACCCACAAGTTCCTTACATTTGCAAAATGTCCATTTGTTCAACTCTCACTACTTTGATGAACTAAACTCTGTGATTAAACCCTTAGCATCCACCTCTAAATGGATAGTGATATTACAAATTGATTGTTATGATACACTGCAGCATCAGAAATCCTAATGTGTATAAAAACTACCAAAAAAAGCCACAATGATATCAAAAACAAAAATTACAAGTCTAGTTGTGCAGAATTATGGTCCTTCTTTAAATAACTAATTTTATTTTGATTTTGATTGATCCCAAGATATCCCTATTTCTTTAGACATTAATTAAAACACATTACCCTCTGAAAACTGAAAACTTCTGCACATTAGTGAAACAAGGTGGTGGTCTGTGGCCTATTCTAACAGGACCAGGCACTGTGTTTTTCACATTTGCCACGATGATTGGCATTAATAAGTTCCTTGGCCGACAGCACTGTCAGGCAAAGGAAAGATTATGTGAGATGAATGCATGAACTTCCATCCTTTCCAGAACTGATCACTTGTTGCCAAAACTTGAGAATGTGAGTGGGACACAAGAAGAAGTCACTGCTGTATTTTACATGTGGGTCCTATAACTAGAGATTCAATTTTCTATTAGCCTTCTTACTCAAGAGTTCTAAGTTTGTGCTTAAAGTTGCACAGTGTTAAGGCTGCTTTAAGAAATTTGAAAACAATGTATATCTCTGGTACGTTATAAAATGGCACAAATTAGGCAGTGATAAATATTGATGGATATCTTATTTTATAACATAAAATTGCAGGATTCTTATAGCACATAGCTTTGCAAAAAATATATGCATTTAGCCCAAATAAAAGCCACAATTAGAGCTAATAATGGTGCCCTGGACACAAGCAATATAAGCACTCTTTATCCTCTTTTAAACAGATCTTTTTCTAGAGAAGAGAAGCACTGACTCTTGCAATTATAAATGCAGGTGGGTTGCTGTTTCATGCAGTTCTCTGCTATATTTCTCTCTGGGAAATCATCTTTCTGGATCCATATTTTCCCCATGATTTAAACTGAATCATGAAACTTTAGAATAATAGAAAATTAAAATTGGAAGAATGGTTGATAATGATCTACAAGTATGTAATACTGTATGTATCATATAGGCTTATATGATACTGTCGCTCATGTTATTGATATCACAATTGACAATGACATTTGACATGGAAAAGGAAAGAATACAGGAAATAAAGTAGGTGGGAGAGTATAAGAATGTGGTGGGATGGATGGATCAGAGTTCTAAGGAGATCAAAGAACGAAAGAATGATCTGGAATGATGGGATGTACTGATCAGAGAGTGGGACTCCAAAAATGAAATTAGAGAGAACGTACAATAGCCAGGAGAAATATTGAAGGATCTGAGAGGAGCTAAAATCATCAGAAATGTCAAGAATTTCACAGTGATCAAATCAATAATAGATGCACAAAGATTTACCTGAGATATTGCCAAGTCCAGAAGAAGAAGATCCAATAAATCATCATTGAAGGGAGAAGTAAGAAAACAATAAAACTGTAAGGTAATAATCCCCTATTTAATACGTGTAATTATTTGATATAATATTTTTGATATGTTACATTCTAGCTGTGAAAAAAATTGGTTTCTTATTCCCAATGGAGAGCACAGCTTCTTAGCCCTCAATAACAAACATCTCAATTTCTGCCTCAGAGATCTCATCCATGCCATTTTCTTTTTCTTGTGTATTTTCCTAACTCTGTAATTTCCTATCATTTAATTTCATTATGAAACAGCTCTACATTGTAGGAGATTTTTCCTGATAAACTCTACTATATTCTGAATTTTTACTCCCTCAGATTTTACCATTTGCACCTTTTTTTATGCTTAAACTTTGCATATATTACCAGTTATTTCAATGCTAATCCTATGCATATTCAATCTCTCAAACTATACATAAGCAAGAACTATGTAACAGTATATGACATATAAATTATAAATAGATAATGCAATAAGGTATTAAGACTCGGGATATGTATTCATTATTTTATTTAAGATGTTTTGTAATAGCTGATTTTATTTATACTTCTCAACCAACAAAACAAAACGATGGTGTATAACCTCTCTTATTAAGAAAGGCTGTATTGTTTCATGTTTGGATACGGATTATGAGTCAGATGGCATGAGTTGAAAGAATTTTGAGTGATTACAAATAAAAAGCTTAGAACAGTGACTGAAACACACAGTGTAATGTTGAATAGATATTAATTTTATTATCCTTATTTATATTATAAAATACCTATAGAATATAAAACATAGTCAACTGGAAATGAGGAAATAAGGCCCAAAATAAAGTAAGTTTGTTTTCCTGGGAAGCTCAGAGCCAAGAAATGAGAATTTTCAAGAAATATTAAAACATGACTTTGCTTCTCCTTTCTCTGGCCTACATCAATGTTCCCTTTTGGTAACATAACTTAGATACAATGTGCTAATTGCACAAACTTAATTATACACCTACCCTCGTGACTTGGCATTTTCTAAGCCTGTTATATTCTGTAAATTGAATATAAATAAGTGTACTTGCCTCATAGAGTTTTAGCAATAATTAAATAAGGCAGGTTATACAATAAGCAGTATAAATTTTCTTTTTATTATAATAATCATTATTTATGGCTTGGGACATAAAGGGAACAAGATAATAAGCTAAGATACCTCCAGCACTTACTATGTACCAATCACTGCAATGATTATGGATAATAGAAGTATAAATAATCCTATCTTTATATATTAAATTATGTGTGCCCAAAAAAGTATTATTTCTTGATTTATTTTCCTCACATCTGCCTCAAAGAGCAGGTATGTAAATAAATAGACATCAAGATCGTGTGAATGAGTAAAATGATAGAATTAGGTGAAAAAAGGCAACACGGTGAAAATAGTTAGTGGCTGTATTGTGGTGTAGAAAAATTTGGAATGTGAAGTAGCTGTTTTGAAGAATCAATGTTATCCTTATTCTGACATTCAAGAACTCAACATGTGATCCAATGTGCAAATGTAGCTTAAAATATTGCACAATGACAACGTATTTGATCTCATGGACTATAGTTAATACTTCTTAGGCATTTTTACTATTCAGTTTCTAAAAATATGTAATAAATGCATAGTATTTTGCAAATGTTAAGTGGTTTCATAAACATATTGCATATATCAAATATCCATAGGTGAAGAGCAGTTTCCTTTTGCCAAAGGGAGAACAAAAACATACAGAAGTGATAGGGCAGGTAGATACATAGAAATGAGCAGCAGAAGGAGAGACAGCCTTGTTAGAAAGCCCCTTGCTGCAGCTCCGATTTGCTCTAAGACCCCGCGCAGCTGCCAGGCAGGACTCCCAGCTTACACATACCCCTAAATAAAAGAGATATGTTGTTAGGAGTCAGAGAAGGTGGGGGGAGGGGAGCGGATACATCTTGTTTGTCAGGATTATCAGTACCTTACTAGCCCACCAACAGGATTCCAGGTTTTCACACACCCCTAAGGGATATGTTTACTCATCCCCCAGAAAATCAAGGGGATGTGTTTACCTCTGTCCCTAAATCAAAGAAATGCATTGGGAAGAGAAGTAGATGTCCTACTTATCAACACATCCTGTTTGTCACCAATAACTCACTAGCCCAACATGATTCCAGGTTTTCACACATACCTAAGGGATGTATTTACATATTCCCAAAGTCAAGGGGACCTGTTTACTTATGCTCCTAAGTTCAAAGGGATATATTTACTCATGATCCTAAATCAAAGTAATGCATTGCTAAATGTCAGGGGACTAGGCACCTCAGGAGGAAAGAGATAGAGAAGGGAGGATGGAGGCAATTCTACCCACGGAAATAAAAGCCTTCATACAATGTAAGGTGGGGCTCCTTCCCTCTTTTGGGTCAGCCGCTCCACCTCTCAGAGTGTACTCTCTTTTACTAATAAACTTATGCTGTTCATGCTGCTCAAATTCTATCTCTTAATTGAATTCATTCCTTCAAGAAGAAGAGCCGAGGTTATCAACCTCATTTTCCCAGTAACAGAAGCAAAATAATATTTAATGGTTAAAAATTTGAAGAAAAAGTGAAGTGAATCCAAAATTATTTTGACTATGTCTGTTGAGATTTGTTCAGCTTTCTTTGACTCAGTGTATTTTATAAATGCTAGCCCCACCCTGACATGCATTACACCTTGAGGACAAGAACCATATGATTTCACTTTATGTAGAATATAAAACAGAAAGCAACAAACAAATAAAAAAAAAACTTATTTGTACAGACAGCAATGTGGTGGTTACCACAGGGAAAGGGGAGGTGGGGGAGGTGGAAGAGGGTAAAGAGGGTCAAGCAAATGGTGACAGAAGGAGGAGACTAAACTTTGGGTAGTAAGCTCACAACGCAATATACAGATGATGCATTATAGTATTGCACATTTGAAACTTATATAATCTTACTGAGCATTTCACCATAATAAATTTAATTAAAAAAAAAAACCTTAGGACTTTTTATATAGTCCTTTTATATAGTCCTTTTATATAGAACTTCATGTGGTACAATATGTAATAGAGAGCTCTCTAGATGCTCTCTATTGATGATCTCATAGATGTCAGAGGTCATGAGAAGACTGTCATAGATCTCAGGGTTTTCATGTATTTTCTTCTCAGACAAAAATGTTTATACACGAGAAGAGTGACATTGTTAAAATTTACTGGAGTCTGTGATTCTGGAAAAGAGCAATGGTTAAGAAATCTCCCTACCCTTTTAGGTTCTGGAAATAGTTTACTACAAAAAAAAGTAAAAAAAGCCCTACCCATATGACATAGATTAAACTCACAGATGCTCTCTTGTTTCCTTTTGACAAAGTCAGACACAGGCCCTCAAAAGTCCCATCCTTTGCCTCATGAATGATTAGCTGAATTGTTTGTCCCTGCTGATCAATTGGAGCAAAAACGCTTGTTAACTAAACTTTGGTCAAGATTTTCTCCTCCCCTAGACCTCTGAACTTCAACCCAAGCCTCAGCTTGGGCAAGCATGGGATCCCTCCTTAAAGGTTTCTCTGAAGAAGAGACCGACCAGGGTAAAGCATTCACTAATCTACTGTTCAATCATGCCACCTTTGCTCATGCTAACTTCCCATTCCCCTTCTGTCCAGCCTTGGTTACTCCTTCTTACAAAAGAAAAACTCTACTGACCTAACCTTTAAGATCTGATTATAATAGCCCTCTCCAATCTCCACCTCCCCCTATTGCAATAGTCTCCTTCCTCCCTCTTGCAATATTGCTTTCAAATAAAATCTCTCTCCCTACCTAAGTCCAGAGTTGTTTTTTATTTGACAAGAGAAAAGTGAAAACTAAAATAGAAAAGCCACATGGGGACCCAAAGCAATTACTGACAATATTAAGGTACGTTTTCATGATTGCTTTGCTTATAAAAACATAAACTAAAAACCAGAAAACCTGAAGTCATTTCCTAGCTCTGCCTCTTAACCCTTGATGTGACCTTGGGCAAGTCATAAAACTTTTGAGACTTCAATTTCTTTCCTGATAAAGCTAGAATCACAATGTGATTTAAATGTCCAGGGACATTTAAAAGGATCAATGAAATAATGCATATGAAAGAGATTAGCAAATTGCAAAGTCCCTTCATATTGCATTTATTACCAATAAATGACTCTCCTCCCCTTTGCTGTCGATCACTCTAAACAGCTCCTGTCTTACAAGGATGGTTTAAAATGTTTGCAAGATTATCAAATGTGATTATCCCTGCAGGACAGAATAAAAGGTGAATAGAGAAAAATAAAATTTATCCAGAAATAACTCCACTTAACTCGACCATAATTTTTTTCTTAAAAGACCTCCAACCAAAATTGGGTGAATTATCTAAAGGACAATCAACACCAGACTAGAGAATACAATATAGTGAAAGTGAAACATTCCAAAGGTTAAATACAATTAGATTTAAAAACATGAAATATTATAATTATAAACATTGCAAAGCATCATTTTGGAAATAAAGAATTTAAGCATGCGAGACAAGACCCATAGATGTATTAAACAAACAAAAACTCTTCAATTAAAAAAAAGAATTTAAGAAAAGTTTTTATGTAAGGGAGAAACTTGTCATAAAAGCAATATGACACTAGACTTTTTGAAGCTTAGTAAAATGGTAAGTTTTGGGGGTTAGCGAATCAATCCTTCCGTAAGAAGGTCTTTTTTATATTATTAATCTTTAAGATTGAAAATGTTTAAACTTATTTTCTTTAGTACAAAGAGGTGGCATTTTGACTCTTAATTTATTATGTTTTTTAATTCAAAGAAAAATATTTTTAAAGTTTAATCCTCGAGGTTATAGTTCTTTAACTTCTTTTTCCTTTTCTTATACTGAAGAACTCCCTACCTGAAGATTTTTCTTTGCATATTTCTTAAAATCAAAATCAGTATAATTTATATTATTTTATTTCACATATGATAAATAGGGAACTAATTAATTAGTAGCCAAGCCCACTTATTCTAGTTCATTTTATTCAAGTATTTTTTAAAATTATACACACACATTTACCTACAAGAGAATATATGCTATTTGCATTTTAAATTTGTATGTTTTATATGCCTATTCAGGAACTGAAAGTACTAATTACTATATTTAATAAATTTATTTCTATACTGAGTAATGTCAAGAACTTTTCATAAATTCAGTTTTATGTCATTCATATATTTTTAATCTTAAGTGGTAAGAAATCTCACTTAGATTATGAATCTTTATTATACTTCATTCTACATTGTTCTTGACTCAGCCATCAATATGTTTATCTTTCTTTTCAGTTCTGGCCATTAGAAATATTAAATCAAAACTGTTACTTTGTTTTATTTTTGTATATTTTCCTCAAAATTGTCATGAATAAGAAATTATTTTTAAACACCAAAGCCGCAATATTACTGTTTTACAATATTTTTTTCAACACTTAATGACCATTGAACATTATGAGTAAGATACAGTTCAAATTGCAAAACAAATAGGAAAATTAAACTTAAATTTTTGTTCTGTAAGTTTGTAACATAAACAACCTTGAATTTGAATTTGAATTTCAGTTTCCTCCGTTATAAAATGAAGTATGTAAACCATGTATTTCATAAAATCTCTTTAAAAGCCAGCTTCCTAAGATCTAGTTAAATTCATTAGAATGTTATAAATGAAAGCACTTCTTTATTGAATACTTTTTTTACTAACTAAACAGTTTCTCAAACATAACACGTTAAGCATTTACTGAGTACAGTATTTCTCAAATACGAGGTCTGACAATTAAATTTGTGAAATTGTTGCAAGGATGTTACTGACCTTTTTTGATATCAGAGGGATTATGCATTATGAATTTGTACAAACTGGACAGTTAACCAAGTTTACATTTTGGAAGTGCTGCAAAGGCTGTGTGAAAAAGTTAGACGACCTGAACTTTTCACCAACAATTCATGGTTCGTGCATCACGACAATGCACCAGCTCACACAGTACCGTCCGTGAGGGAGTTTTTAGCCAGTAAACAAATAACTGTTTTGGAACACCCTCCCTACTTACCTGATCTGGCCCCCAATGACTTATTTATTTACCCAAAGTTAAAGGAAATATTGAAAGGAAAACATTTTGATGACATTCAGGACATCAAGGATAATACAACAACAGCTCTGATGGCCGTTCCAGAAAAAGACTTCCAAAATTGCTTTGAAGGGTAGATTAGACACTGGTGTCAGTGCATAACTTCCCAAGGGGAGTACTTGGAAGGTGACCATAGTGATATTCAGCAATGAGGTATGCAGCACATTTTCTAGGATGAGTTCGCGAATTTAATTGCCCGATCTCATATGAACAAGTGTAAACAAAACTTATAACCTGCAGAGCACACTTTTTAAGATATTGCATTGAATTTTACAAACAAATAAATAATTGAACATAATGTTGACCTCTATTTCTCTTCCTCCATCTTTACTCCTTATTCAACCATCACATTACATGTGCTGATATGTTTTCCCGAGTTTTTCCAACATTAGTGGAAGTGAAATGAATAGTTTTGTAATGCATCACTGTGCACTGAAAACAATAAAATGCTCTTAACTAGTTGTGTAGTTGTGCTAAGCACTACATAGAAATCGTTGCAATTACGTTTTTGTTCATTTTGATTTTACAATCGTAAAATAAGTATACTCCTTCCAAATGAAAGATATCCCAATCAAGTCATGTCTTGGGTGGCAGACCTTTCAAACTGAATCTTTCATGTCACATAGAGTGAACTGCAGGAAAGCTCAAATCCTAAACTGTACTTTCCTTTGATACCAACAGTTCTTTACTTCTCAGTAAACCAGTTTACTTTTTGAATCTCTTTTTATTATAAAACACAGATAATGATCTTTGCTTTGTGTGAGTTATGGGATTACTCTCAAGATCAGAGGAATATGACATATGAAAAGGCATTGTGAACTATGAAATATATTTTATTCAAACTGAAACGTCACCTTGTTTTGCTATCCCTTCTTAAATAGAGATCTTATAGGATGATATACCTCATTACCATACAAAACTCATAAAAAAATCTGTGGGTACTTATAATTTGTTTTTAAAAATTGAGAATGGAAACATGTAAGTGTTCTGCTTCAAAACT
Organism: Rhinolophus hipposideros; assembly: GCF_964194185.1. Taxonomy (NCBI): domain Eukaryota; kingdom Metazoa; phylum Chordata; class Mammalia; order Chiroptera; family Rhinolophidae; genus Rhinolophus; species Rhinolophus hipposideros. The sequence continues at coordinate 86,687,415 of NC_138047.1, read as the reverse complement.
CAAAATTCAGCAATCATATTTATGTTTTCCTGTTACTTCTGTTTTTATTTGTTTTCACACAAAACTGTAGATAGCAAAAATGTTAGAGTTTGATTCAATGTGAATGAAGTTTGATTATTTTGTGAATGACTGTCTGAGAGTGAGTTCAGTACTGGTAGAAAATTTTAACTATTTTCACACAGAAAATCATCTCCTGAAGTCTCTGAAGGCTTCCACTTCCCACGTAGGCAAAATAAATCTGAACTTTCTTGCTCTAACCTAAAGGTGCATCTTAGAGTCACATGAGTTTGCCTCCCCAAAACACTGAAGATTTATACAATGACCCACATTAAGTCTACATTCAAATAAACAGTTATAAAATAAGGTGAAAAAAGTCTTACAGGTTTAAAATTACCCTTGCATTGCTGCTTATTTGGCTAAATAAGTTCTAGGTTTTTATTTACATAAAACAATTGCTTTGCTTAAAGCCGTGAAATCACTCTGGATGGCAAAACGCTAATGTGCTGGAACCAACAATAGTTTCATAGGTCTCAAATCATCTCAGCCTAGGGAGTACATTTGCATTAACTGGAACAGTCAAGTGCAATGCCCATACAACTTAAACTTGCCATTATTTGACTTTTGCTTTTCATCCAGTAAAGCATTTGTGTAAGCGAATGATGGGTAGGCATAAGGATCTCCATTTGGGCAGGTCATTTATGGTCTTGCATATTAAAGGGTTTCAATATTATTTTAAAGAGAATGAGATGTTTTTCAAGGGAAGGGAGAGGCATATTTAGGAAGAATATTCTAACACACAATATTTTGCAGACACAAAACCTGGTAGAAGAAAATAACAGTATTAAAAATGATTGCAATCAATATAACATTTTGGAAATATAACAAAATAGTCAAACCTGTGAAGTTTTACAAAGGGACAGTAATAGAAGTTGGTAGAGAAATAAAGTTTTGGGGAGAGAAATACATCTCTAAGGTTTTAAGCCTATATAACTATAAGAAATGTAGTCTCTTTGGCATACATAAGAGATAAGGCAGGGAAACTGTCTTGTCGAATATTTCATAATTTTAAAATGCTGTGTTTAAAATGGTAACAGAATATTCAATCAGAAAAATGTCCACACAGAAATTAAAGCCTAGATCTCAGAGGAAAAAACTGAGAGGAAGACACAGATTTAGGAGACTTTTATAGAGACAGTCTAACAATCCAAACAACTCTACTCTGAGGAAGAGAAGGTGCAGAGAAACTAAGAGCTTCAAAATCATTAGAAGTCATGCATCTAAAGCCAAGATGTGTTAGAGAATTCTCATAACCTGAATTTTAAAAAATGGATCATTGCTCACAAAAATGATGATTTATAGTATTATTTACCATTTATTTTATTTTAGCTCAATAAAAGTTACTTGTATGTATTTTATATAAGGCATGTCTATTAAGCAATACATTACATTTCCAAACAATTCAGGATAACATTATCTAATGTATGCATGTATGTTTACATAACTTTAATTATGAACTACAATTAAAATTAAAGATATGATGGTTCGGATCTCCCATTATCAACAGCTGTGATATAAATTATATTAGTGTTTTTCTCATTAACCCATCTCAGTTTAATTTATATTTTGGTAGTATGTAAAATATGCAATAATTCTCTGTTTTTTTTCTATTGTAAATACCAGTGTGTTTAATTACACAGGATAATCATCAAACTCATGTTAAAAAAGTATAAATATATGAAACAGAAGAACATATTTGCATCTCATTTTTCTCTGACAGAGATTATGGAAAGTTACATTTGTCTATTAGTGTTCACTATTCTCAATCAAAATTGCAAGTCATGCCAAACCAGTTCAGAAAAATGCAAGTGTGAAACAATCTGTGACAGTTACTTCATAATAATAGTCACAAACTGAAAACAAATTCTGACTGATATAAATTGAAAAAAAAAATATATATATATATATAATCAAAAATTAAGATGCTTACTTTCTGTTGTGCTTTTCAAAAAAAAAAAAACTTTGGACAAGTAACCTTATTTCTCTGAATCTCAGTTGCCCCTTTGGTAAAATGTAAATAATGAAACTTGATTTACTGTGTTTCCCAAAAAATAAAACCGAGTTTTATACCATATTTCCCTGAAAATAAGACCGGGTCTTATATTAATTTTTACTCCAAAAGGTGCATTAGGGAATATTTTCAGGGGACGTCTTATTTTTTCATGTGCAACAATCTACATTTATTCAAATATAGTCATGTCACCTTCTTCTGGAACATCGTCATAACATGCTAAATACATCTGTCTGGCTGACGATCTTAACTGGGGCTTACTTTTGGAGTAGGCCTTACTTTGAGGGAAATACGATACCTGATTCATGGGATTATTATAATCATGAAATAAGATGAGTAAAAATGTCCTATAAATTATAAAGTGGATGAGAGGTTTCACCCAAACAGAAATGTCTTAAAAGTAAATGTTGTAACAATAGAAACAAACAACAATACAACTATAACAAAAACCTGTCCTTTGACCTCATAGGAGGCCACAGAAAGTTCTATTAAAAATTAGTGATAATTGTTTTCTTCACTTCTTACCTGCTTGCCATTTTTCAACCTTCCTTACTCTGGCTAATGTCCCCAGCGTTACACTGAAACTAGTCTAGAGTCTAGACAATGTTGTTCTTGTTGCTAAAAGATCAGCAGGTCCTTATTTATCTAGAATTGTAATCAGAATTTAAGACAAGGTTGCCATATTAAGGGAGACCTTGGGGAAATTTTATAAGGATGATGGTGTAATTTTCAAGATTTAATGATTTAGTTTATTTTTCTTTTATTTTTTTCTGTTTCCTTTTTCCTTTCCCTCTTACACATATATGATCGAATCACTGTTTTCTCTGAGCTACTTGCATACCTCCTTAATCTGGTTAATTGGCAAAAGGTTAACTTGAAAGAAATGGAGTCAGCCCTTAGCCATCTGGATATTGGCAACCAGCCTTCAGTTCTGGACTGCAATTTTCCATCACATGACATATGAATCAACCTTATGACCAAGTGTGAGAAAACCATCACGTAACACACTGGACCCCAGGAAATGTTCTCTCGAACAGTTGTATGACTAACTCCGCCGTTTTCTTCGTCCTGCTGTATTCTTGTGCACTATAAAACTCCTTGACCATTTTAGAAATGGTCAAACTTTAAGACAACAGCCCACCATCTTCCTAGAATGCCGGCATTTTATATAAACCTACTTTTCTTTCCACCAACCCTTGTCTTCCGATCATTGGCTCACCAGCAGCAAGCAGCCAAACCTAAGATCAGTAACAATTTCAACTAGCCCCAGTCATTTTCCATTATTTCTCCCTCAAGTCACAGTAATTAACATATGTAATATGAGTAAAACTGGTCCCTATCTACCTCCAATCACATAACTCCAACCCCTTTTTAAAGCTCTCTTAAGTAAAAATTCTGGAGCTGTCACCTTTACCCATCTCCTCCTTCATAAAATGTATATTTCTCTTGCTTTCACAAACCCCACTATCTCCTGATTTTCAAGGACACATGTGACTGCTCCTTCACAGGCACTTTAGGTGAATACTCCTTTTATCTGGCATTTAAATGCTGGAACTCTTTAGAACTTGAGTTTAAGTCTTACTCTTTCTCATCTATATTCTTTTTGTAAATAATCATAATTTCTTGATTTTCTGCCAGATGTATGTTGATTTATTCTCAAATTTATATAGATATTATGGAACTATTTCTTGAATTCCACTATTAACATCAACTTCTTATTTGGTATTATCACTTGAAACCTCACATGAGTTTTCATTTCTCATTTCCAAAATTTAACAATTTTCTCTCAAAATTTATACCATTAAATGTCAGATCTACCAAAGTCAAAATACTGAGAATCATCCTTAATCATTCACTCTCAACATCTATTAATCAGTGACTTAATTTGTTTGTGCTACCTAAAAATATTCTCTAGTACAACCATGTTTCCCTTTTACACTATCTGCTACTCTCTCTCCTTCTACTCTTACTTATTTAATCAATTCATCACAGAACAATCAGATAGTATTTTGAAAATACTCCCTGCTTACAATACACTAAAGGTTTCCAACTGTCATTATCAAAAGCCCTGGGTGATTACCTCCTCCTATCTCTCTAGCTTTATCTAGTGCCTTGTTTTGACCTAGCCTTCCATAGAAGACTTTCTTTTAGTTGTTTAAAGATGTTCATTTCTTTCCTGCCCTAGAGCTTTTGTACATGCTGTTCTGTCATGAAAGCCAGCAATTCACACATATCTCACTTTACTAATTCTTTCCCTCTTACTTTCCCCTAGATTTCCACTCTTAGTTCAGGTACTATGTTATTACCTCCAATGAAAACATTCCCCAACTATTTCAAATCCATATACCTCATAATATCTCTTATAAATTTGTGCATTTTATTGTGATACTTACTACACATTACATATGTCCACTTGTTTTCTTTCATCATTCTGTGTCTCTTTTCACTACTTGTGTAAAGAAAGAGATCAAGGACCATTATATATCTAAATTACTTCAGTGCCTGGCACGTAGTACATTCACCTGTCAAATTCACACAGAAAAGAGAGGGATTGAGGATTTTAAATGATACAGTCTAATTAATAATAGTTTTCAATATTTGGCAAATTATCAAGGAAAAAAATATACTGACACCCCTAGCTAAAGAAACCTAGGGCGTTCATGTATTGTCACACAAACAAATATATATTTTTTTATTTATTTTCTTTTTGACCACTCTCTCTTAAACATACTAGTTACTAGTTTATACTATTTCCATCAAATGTTGCAACCTGTTATCAATATATGATTATTGCCTCTAATTTGTAGGTAACAAATCAAAAATTTAGAAAAAGTGAATAATATTTTTAAGAACTGATAAAGAATCAAATAAGAAACCTGCTTAGTTCTTTGGATTCTGAAGGCCAGTTTAAAAAAAATAAATAAAAATCACCTCACCTCACATGAAAAGATTTCAAATAGAATGCTCTATTCATCTGTACATTATAATTAACTCTGTTATTTCTCCATTAAGCACACATTAACTATAAAATGTGACTTTTCTGTGAAAAGGTCAATGTGTATGTTCTTTCCGCTGATTTCATTTCTACCATAACTGCAAGTCTGAGTGCAAAGTTATGTTACTTGAGGGCTCAGATTGGAAGAACTCAGGCAAAAAAATGACTTCTTATGGCTTCTTATATAAAAGTGATAGCGTTGAAATATTAATAAAAGTTGTGCTTTAATCTTGTCCATTTGTTCTTTTCATCATTTAGTGTCTTTTTTTACTACTTGTATAAAGAAAGAGAACAAGGACGATTATACATCTAAGTTACTTCAGTGCACATAGTGCATTAATAAATAACTTTAACTTGAAAAGTACATGTGCAGTTTAACTACAATAATTTTTAAAATATTTACAATATAAACTATTAATTTTCTTGTAAAAATTGTCAATCAAAAAACAGCAAAGGAGTAATTTCTTAGATAAATTAATCATGAATTGTGAGTGCTGTCTTATTTTTAAATAAATTTCCTAATATATATTCCACATCATTTGGAACTGAATTGGTATGCAGCATCTACATCACAAAATAAAAGCAATATATTAAAGTTAATTAATCTGAATAATTATTTCTTGTATAAGATAGGTCATAAGCATCATTTGTGATTTAATATTATATAAATCAAGATTAATATAATGCATAAATGGTAGCAAAATGATGAAGAATAACATTGTCATGATTGCAATGAATTTATTGTTGAGCAGATGAAGAGGAGAAAAATGGGAGTAGTTAGTTCCTGTAGCTCAATAAAACATATGGAAATGAATGCTTTCATTAATTATTGGAGAAAATAATGGGAAAAATGTTCTCCTTCTCCTTGGAGAAGATTATATCAAATTGTTGTTTTTGACAGGGCGAAATAATCATTGAAGTGCCTTACATGTGTATAATGCTATCATAAAGTGTATTTCATCTAAATCAAAGTTCTTATCTCAATGCTTCACTCTGTTATATACTACATAATTAATTTGCACTGTCATTGGAAATACCAAGATAAAAAGTCAAGTTTTGATACAAATTCATGCCTTTTCTCTCTCTTAATGACCCATAGTTTTCCACTTGAATTATATATCTCCCCATCCTCAAATCATGTACTAGGTATGGGGCATCTTAAGACTGCTTACTCTGTTAAATTCATCTTTGAATTCACTTTGAATACATCCCATATACAATCCCATTCACATCCCATATACAATCGATTTATCAATTAGATATATAAAATCTCCTTCAATTTAATTTGTTCAAACATTAATTGAATAATCCATGTTTCCAGCACAATATATCATGTAGGGATCAAAAGACCTTTAAGCAAAGACCTTCGCTTCAAAGAATTGAATGTATAGTGAATCTTCTAGAAGAATAAATTATAAACAACAAGACAATAACAAAAGTGCTAGAATAGATGAAAGAACAAGTAGGAGGATTTTAGGAATGGTCCACAGACATATTTGATGTGAGTCTAGAAGAGTAAATTATTTTTCTCTGCAGGAAAGGGGGCAGTTACAATGGTTAGAAGGAAACATGGATAACCATTAGAACTGTTGGAATCTGAACATGTACAGAAATTATAAAGAAATAAGAAATGAAAAAGATTATTAGGGGATGAGTGTAGGAGATTAAACAGAGATAAGCTGACCTCAGATTTGACAGGCCATTTTTTTTTTCCTCCCTGACTAGATTGGCCTGATTAATTTTTTAAGGAGGTAATATTGGTAAAAATTTCAGAATATGCTAGATTCACGAGAAAGTAGAAGCACGTACGTAGAAGTATATGTTAAAGAAGTCAAAAATGAGGGAGTACATGACAGCCTTATCTTTGTCTAATGTATGGACTATCATAAAATAACTTTAATTCATCTCTTCACATTTTCCTCCTTCTACTTCCACATTATATGGATTATCAAAATAACCTTATTTGACCTCACATTTCCCTCTGCTATCACAATACATTTTTTCACATTTATTAAAGCAATTATCATTATTTTAGTAAATTTATTTCTTTTAGCCACAGAATACATAACCTAAATTTATAACTGAACATGAATACCAAAAGACCACTTTATTCTTGATTATTTATTCCATGCAGACATTTGTAAAAGAGCAAGGACCCACCAACAAGCTTTCCAGGCTAGTTTAGCTGAACATTTTACATTGCCTCGAATTTAGTCCCACAGATGGAACCATATCCATTTTAAACCTAAGTAACCTTACCATTATAGGTATTGTTAAAGAATGGCATGTTCTAGATTGCTAATCACTGGGGAAATATTAAACACTGATGATAAAGATTTAAATCTCGATAGTGTTATGCAAACTGTAAGTAATTTGTTTGACTTTACAGATTAGGATCCTCAAAGATGATGGCTCATAAGATTCATTGCTACATTTCTGAATCCTTGTCAGTGTTGAATTAATTTCTGGTTGTTGAAAAATGGAGATTAAATATAAATATTTCAAATTAAGATAAATACCAGATTGTTTCTTAGATTATCATGGCTAGATGGCATGTAGTATGGTATTAGGGAAACGATATTTCCATAGAAGACATCCATCCTTAATATTCACAAACCGTTAACTAATTATTCACTGTTAATTGCGTGGTTTATTCTTCACTATTAGCTGATTCTAATCCTGATATATTCTTCATTTTTAATTAAATTAAGTTGGGGTGAAATATTTATCTTTTTTTTTTTTTGAGCAGTTTCTCATCTATAATATAAAAGTCCAGCCAGTGATCTATAGTGCATATTTTGGCTCCATGATTTTATTGACTAGATGTTCATTTCAACCTCAAATACAATACAAGTTGACCATTATTTCTTTATGTCTGTGCTGAGTTTGTTCATTTGGTAAATAACATATCTATGGGCTCTGTATAATCAAGACAATGTGTCCATCAAGTTCAAAGAACTGCAGAGGAAAAAGGGGTTACTGGATTGCATTGCCTATTGTCAAAAAGAATCTGAAGAGAGAAGTAGGTAAGGCATTCCTCTAGGGATAATAGTATTCTCAATAAGATAGGGGGGAGGTGGCCACCAAACTTCAATAATTCTTCACAAAGAAATGCCACTTTCCTTGCTTCTGCAACCTCAACCACTAGTATAAGTTTGGAACTGAAAACTCAGTAACACTGGTTAGACCAATTATATGATCTCTTAGCATGGTCTGTTTTTTTGCTTTAGGGTTCTCATCATTAATTGTACCGTCCATTGCCTTTGGAACTCCAGCCAAAACTGAAAATGAAGTAGTCTTAAAAAACGAAAAACAAACAAACAAATAAACAAACAAAATCCAGCTACTTTAGGGAAAATAAATGAAAAATGGAAAACCATTGTGCAAATGTTTTGATATTCATACCCTCTTTACACTGTGAACCTAAAGTCAAAGAATAGAAAAAGAACAGAGTCAGGAGTGTTTGTTATGTATCTTCATTGCTATCTAAATAATATATATACATATATAATTATTATATATAATTATTTATTATATATATTTATATAAAATATATATGTATATAATAATTTTGGTTAAATCTCTGTAGCTATGAGACTGTGAAAGCTTCAGCTTAATTGGTGAATTCTCCCTAAATTTTATCAAGTATGTTAACGTTCTTGCTGTTAAGAAAAAAGAGAAGTGAAAATTAGATTTGGTAGAAATTTTACAAATGGCAGTAATGATAATGTTAAGCGGCATAGTGGAAAGAAAAGACGATTATAAATATGAAATTCTGGCAGAAAGTACTTCTCTCTCTCTCTCTCTCTCTCTCTCTCTCTCTCTCTCTCTTTCTCCTTCCTTCCTTCCTTCCTTCCTTCCTTCCTTCCTTCCTTCCTTCCTTCCTTCCTTCCTTCCTTTTCTTGCTTTCTTTCTTTTCTTTCTTTCTTAACTAAGGAAGTTAGGTCTCGGTAGTGTATTAGTCAGGGTTATCCAGAGAAACTAATAGGATATATATATATTATATATATATATATATATATATATATATATATATATATATATATATGGAAACGGATATATATATATATATATATATGTATATAGTCTGTATATTCAAGACAATGTGTCCATCAAGTTCAAAGAACTGCAGAGAAAAAAGGGGTTACTGGACTGTATTGCCTATTGTCAAAAAGAATCTGAAGAGAGAAATAGATAAGGCATTCCTCTAGGAATAATAGTATTCTCAATAAGATAGATATAAGATACATATACACATATATGTATCTATGTGTATATATATGTATATATATACATATATACATATATATATAATGTGTACATATTTTAAGAAAGGAAAAAAATTGTATTAATGTATACTGATAACAAAAGACGAATACAAGTCACTTGATTTTTGAAATTACAAGGAGTGCTCAAAGTGGTTACCATTAGTGTAATTTTAATACAGGTTTTCCCTTTCTTAAAATGTGTATACATTTGTTTGGCACCCTCCATATACATGAAGAGATTTATTATAGGTATCGACTCGCATGTATATGGAAGCTCAGAAATCCTATGATCTGCTGGAGAACCAGGAAAGCCAGTGGTGTAATTCAGTCCAAGTCCAAAGGCCGAAAAATTGGCTCGAGGTGAGAGTGGGGGATAGCGTAAGTGCCTGTCTTAAGTCCAGAACCTCAAGAATCAGGAGAATCAAGGGCAGGAGAAGACAGATGTCACAGCTCAAACAGAAAAAATCTGAAAATGGAACTACCTTATGATCCAGCAATTCCACTTCTATCTATCCAGAGAAATCCAAAACTCTAATTCAGAAAAATTTATGTACCCCTATGTTTATTGCAGCACTATACACAATAGTCAATACATGGAAACAACCGAAATGCCCATTGGTAGACGAAGGATTAAGAAACTGTGGTACATGTATACAATGGATTTTTACGCAGCCATAAAGAAGAATGAAATCTTACCATTTGCAACAATGTGGATGGACCTACAGAACATTATGTTAAGTGAAGTAAGTCAAACAGAGAAAGACAAATACCATATGATCTCACTTATATGTGGAATCTAAAGAAAATAATAAATGAATGAACTAATCAGAAACAGTCTCAGAGACATAGAGGAGAAACTGAGGGTTGCTAGATGGGAGGGGGGTGAGGATAAGGGGGAAGTTGAGGGGATTAGAAAGCACAGTCGGTAACCACAAGATTGCCATGGGGATACGAAAGTCAATTTTGGGAATGTAATGTTGTAAAGGATTTTAGGGTATCCGATGGACATTTGTCTCATTAGGGAGACCACCTCAGGGATGATGTAGATGCCTAATCACTGAACTGTACACCTGAAGCTGAAGCTGAACAATAATGAACGTCAACTACAATTTTATATACATATATAGCTACAAGAAGCGGAGTACAGCACTAGGAATAGAGACATTGGAAATGTAATGGCTGTGTGCGATGTCAGAGGGTTAGTGGATGAGGGGCGAGGGGTTGTCACTGTATGAGGGATATAAATCATAAATGTCTAACTATTACATTATTTTTGCACCTGAAACTAATAAAAATGTTTAAAAAATAAAAATAAAATAAAATATCTGGAAAAAAATACAAAGAACAAATTCACCCTTCCCACACCTTTTTGTTCTGTTCAGGCCCTCAACAGGTTATCTGATGCCAGCTTCTTTACTCAGTCTACAGATTCACATGCTAACCTCTTGCAGAGACACCCTGATACACAAACCCAGAAATAATATTTTAAAAGCTATCCAGGGATCCCTTACCCAGTGAAATTGACATAAAATTAACCTTAGTAGGTAAGTAGGAAAAAAACTGAAGGCAAAAAGGAACTGTTAGCTTAGGTGAAGAAGGAGGACTGAGAAACTTGTAATTGTACTTTTATTTTACATAATTTCTAACCGTTTTACATTAATAAAGAAGCTAAGTAAAAAAAAAAAATATATATATATATATATATATATAGTTTGATGCTTAAAACTCATCCTATTATTTTTTTCAAAATAGTAAGCTTTGTAAAATTTGCAATTTAGGGTTATAAAGAGAGCTTCTACATTCTAAAAAGAGTCCTACATTTTATAAAGAATGAATAATAATTCCTTTCATGACTGGCAAACATAAGGCTAAATGAAAGCAATTGTTAAGAGACATTCTCCTGATCATTTTAGAGAAGTGGTCCCTGTAATAGCTTTCTATCACTGCATTTATTAAGATAATTATATCCTTTTCCTCTTTTATCTGTGATTAATAGATGGACTATTATACTGATCACAGATTTCTGAGATGAGTCCAACTGATGACATTACACTTATACACACTCTTGGATTCATTTTTTCTAATATTTCATATAAATCATTACATGTTTACAAGTGAAATTTACCTACAATTTTCAGTTTTCATGTCGTCCTTATCTGATTTTGTTTTTAAGGTTATAACTGATTATGCAACAAATAGCGTAGTGATCTTTTTGTCTTCTCTAGAACGTCTTGTAAATGAATGCATATATCTGCTCCTTGATTTTTAAGTACAAGAATATAGAACATTTTCTTTTCATATAATAATAAAGAGTGCACAGTATTTTTATTTTGTATATGTATGTAAGCTTGTCATGTCATAATCTTTCCATTTCCATTACTTTTTTTCTCAAGTGTGCTATTTACAAAAATATAGTCAGCTTTATATAAACTAAATAACAATTAAGATTCAGTCTCTTTACGTAAAATAGTCATTGCATGGTCCTTGCTAATGAAACAATCTAACTCACTTTTTAGCTCTTGCTGTACCATCTTCTGTCACGTCTGTTTGGTCTTTTGTTTTAAGCCCATCTATCTTGGAAATAAATCACTGTGCATTCTTCATACATATGCAGGTTTATTTATTAGCATAATTTGAACTTAAAGGTGTTAATTTGAAAGACCAAAGTAAATTGAAAATCCATCTCCCTTGTCATTTCTTTTCTTTGAAAAACTACTGTCTTGAGAGGAAGGCGTTCTAATTTCAGCATTTGTTCCTGAACTAACTTTTACAGTGTCTGTCCTCACATGCAATCACAATTACAGCACTTAGAAACTACATTAACACGGATCTCACTAATTTCATTAGAATTGTTTTTATGCTTTTTGTTTAAATTGGTAAAGCAGAATTCATCAAAGAATCATCTTCCTTGGGGAACAGCAAAAGCATGGTTTGTCTTGTGGCTGGGCTTTATACATAATCACAAGGGGTCACTTTAGAAATCAAGGGATAACCCAGTAATTAATGCCAGCAGGTAAGAATAATATAGTTTTCTATGTTTATTTTATAATAATCAAAAATATATAATCTTTCCCATAGTTCTCTGAGAATCATTTTTTTTTTGTTGCTATTATTCATTTTGGTGGGTCAGTTTGGACTACAAATAAAATTGTTTATTTTGAATAAAAAATTGGATATGCTATTGGCATTCTTGTTTTTTATTGTACGTTAGTTTTGGAAGAAAGAGCCTTTCCTCATTAATAAATCTGTCTACTGCTCTTCATCTATTACTTTGAGACTTGATACAAATCAAGAACCAATAGAATTTAAGCTACTTTATCGATATAAAATCACTATTCATTATACAATCTTCTCTGATCACAATATGTAAAATATAATTCATGATACACAAAAGGCTCCACATTCTAATTTAATTTCTGCTCTTATTTCCAATTCTGAAAATAAGTATGTGTTCAATAAAATGTCTTAAGTCTTTCAATTTCAAACTTTTTTTTTCTGAAGTCATGAATTTGCTAATTCTATAAGCTTTTTAACTACATAAAATTATCATTTGCTAACTATGTTTGGAGTACAGTAACGTCATGTTTTATTGTCTTAAATTAAATTAAGCTTGGTCTCCCCCATAATAATAGTTGTAGGTAATCCTGATTAAGTCAGTTTACAGGGCTATCTTTCCCTTTCTCTAACAAGAGAAATGTTTCCATAAAAACGCAGAAAATCTCCACAGCCGTTGATGGGAACTTCCATTGGACACGTTCACTTTGTTGCATATACTGATAAGCTTGCAGGTGCGACACTTTGGTCTCCTATGTCAAGGCTGCTGCCTCACTTTCCCAGTCTTTTCACCTTTACAGTTTATCCTCCATCCTTTCTCTACCGAGAAAATTAAACATAATATGCTATTTGGCTTCATTCATAATATTAAACAATGTTTAGGATTTGCCTTTTGGATATTCAAACATTCCTCTTATACTGACACACACACACAAATTCATCTAGGAGGTAAACTGAGGCCAGCCCATAGGAAACAGTGTTTAGATACATCCTCAAGTCGGGTTGCAAATGGTATTTAACTTATTGTTCATTCAGACTAATGAGTCTATACAGCAAATGGTGCCATGTAATTTCTCAACAGATTTCCAGTTAACTTGAATTTTCAAGAATGTCATCTGATTCTATTATATTAGAAAACTATATGTTTTATGAACTTTACATAATTTAAATTCCTCGTTTACATGGAAATACGTTTATATAATCACTCGTAACCCAAATATGAATATTTGTATATATGAATATATATATATATATATATATATATGTACATACATGTATTAGTATATATACCAGGGGTGACAAAGAAACGCGCACACATGACTTGTATTCATCTTTTGTTATTGGCATATATTGCATATTACATTTTTAATATAGTTTGTTCCTGTCTTAAAATGTATATACATTTTTTTGGCACCTCTGTATATGTACATATGTGTATACACATAATACTAATATTTGTATTGTATTGATAGTCTGTAATACCCTTTTATCACTACTAGGAGCACTAAAGATCAGATAGAGTAATCAGGGCAACTTCGAATATTACAATAGATCAAATCATTTCTGCTTTTTATTCTCCTTCTCCTTATCATGAATCTGAGTTTATTAATAATATCCCACTTAACGTTTCAAGATTGACCCTCCTAAAACTATTAGTCTATAGTTTCTACAGACTGTACAAATATCTCTGATGGCTTGCCTTTGCTCAAAACAAAAGTCTTCAACATTGTTTTAATTGTTGCCGGGAAATAACCATGACACATAATGTTTATTCCAATAAATTATGCTTATGACATCATAGTTAAAATTATCTGAGCACTGTGAATAATTCATGGCAGGAGTGCACAATCAACTGATTATTTCCCCCACTATGTAAGTAAGTATATCATCATGCTAGTGAATGACCATGACTTAACAATGGGCTAAACTGAAACTCATTCTAATTTATATTTTTAAAAATATAACTTACATGTCTACTTTAGAAATTAATTAGTAACAGATTATTTTATGAACACTCTAAGGTGCTACAATACAGATGTGAATTATTGACTTGAAGGATAATTTTCACACTCAAATTATCAGTAGAAGCCCTATACAACTCAGTTCCTGTTTATTTCTTTGATCTTATTTTTCCAATATCTTTATTCTACAACCATCCTCAGAACATACTTCCATTCATTGCATCTGGAAACTTTGTTTATAACATTCCACTCCCCCTTCTGCTTTTACTTTTTCCAGTCCTATCTCCTCTTAATCATCCTTGATTGCAAATATTTATAATGAATCTGAGTTTATTAATAATTTAATCACTCCTTTGAAATCAAGTAAGACTCATTATTCTGATACTTGATTAATTTTATATACTATCACAAATTCTAAATATACCATGTGTCTGTACATTATAGATACTATATACATATATACTACATATGTACCATAGGCATACGTGAGCACACACACATATAGCATATAAAAGGTGTGATCAAAACATACAGTGAATGTTTAAATAAATAAAATATTACATTAAAAAACACACTGCCATTAATCCCCCTCAAAATACTCCCCCTCGCTTTAAACACACATATCCCATCATTCTTGCCACTTTCTGAAGCAGTTCTGGAAGTCCTCTTTCGTGAATGTCTGTAGTTGAACTGTTGAACATCGAGTTGAACTGTAGTTGAACATCGAGTTGAACTCAATGTCCAGAGTCAATTCAAAATGTTTTCCTTTTGTGGTCATTTTGACTTTGGGGAAGAGCCAGAAGTCGCTCCATTCCAGATCCACTGAATACGGTGGATGAGGACACAACGTAATGTTTTTTTTTTTTTTTTTTATTAAATTTATTGGGGTGACAATTGTTAGTAAATTTACATAGATTTCAGGTGTACAATTCTATATTACATCGTCTATAAATCCCATTGTGTGTTCACCACCCAGAGTCAGTTCACCTTCCATCACCATATATTTGATCCCCTTTACCCTCATCACCCACCCCCCACCCCCTTACCCTCTGGTAACCACTAAATTATTGTCTGTGTCTATGAGTTTTTCTTTCTCATTTGTTTGTCTTGTTCTTTTTGGTTTATATACCACATATCAGTGAAATCATAGGGTTCTCTGCTTTGTCTGTCTGACTTATTTCACTTAGCATTACACTCTCAAGATCCATCCATGTTGTACCAAATGCTCCTATATCATCTTTCCTTAAAGCGGAATAGTATTCCATTGTGTATATATACAACTTCTTTATCCATTCATCTATCGAAGGACATTTTGGTTGTTTCCATGTCTTGACAGAAATCGCTGTACCAGAAGCAGTGTGTGACATGGAGTCTTTCTGTTGTGATCACAAACTACAGTGAATGCCGCTGCCAAATGCCATCCAACGGAAAGGCAGGGATCTTCAATACGGGAAGTGGCATGTCAAACCTTAGTAACAGCGTGTGACAAGTTTCAACTTGATGGTGAAGTTGGGTGTCAACTATGGTTGAGAGAAGGTGTGTTTAAAGTGTGCCGTAAACCATCCTCCATCATGACAACGCTCTGTGTCACACATTGCTTCTGGCATACGGCAATTTATGTCGAATAGCAACATTATGGTGTGTTCTTATCCATCTTATTCACCAGATCTGGCACCATGCGACTTCTGGCTCTTCCCCAAAGTCAAAATGACCATAACGGAAAACATTTTGAATTGATTCAGGATATCGAGGCAGCCATGACAGCACAACTAAAGACACGAAAGAGGACTTCCAGAACTGCTTCAGAAAGTGACAAGAAGGATGGGAGAAGTGTGCTTGAGCAAGGGGGTGGGTATTTTGCAGGGGATTAATGTCAATGTGTCTTTTACTGTAAAAATTTTGTTTTTATTTAAACATTCACAGTATTGTTTGATCACACCTCATATGTTTCTTCTGAGCTCACTATAAAATATGTATGTCTATCAATTGAGTCATCTTGTCCTTTAAGACATATAACATTACAGCAGCCCTCCTATAGGGCAATGTGCTAACTAAAATATCCGTTCACAGGAACAATCTTGTGATTTTACACTGCTTCCTACTGATTCCAGATTTCACACATATAATGACTCTTGTTGCTGCCACCTGCTGTCGATCTCTTCCCACTGTGCCATCTGTGCCATACAGATCTTAACATACAATTCAGTCACTGATCCCCTTTTCAGAGAGAAAGAGGGAGGAGTAAATATTCTAACTGGCCATTCTGTGTATTCTAAACGTCAATACATTTTGAAAAAAAGGAAGAACATAATGTTTGATAATTTTCTCTTCTTTATGCTCTCCTTTCTTTTCTCACTGTAATTTCTGTTTCTTGATTGTACAACATACAATTTGCACATGAGTCTTGCCTTTATATTAAGGGTGACTTTCTCATCTCATATTACTTATATTGGTTCAGGTCATCCTTTGTAAATGAGTCCAGAATTTAACAGTTAAAATTTTTCAACAGAATAATTTATTCTCAGCAAGCCATCTTTTCCAACATAATAGACTTTGATATTGTAATAAAAACACCACATAGAAAAAAATATTTTTCTCAACTTCATGGGTGTTTCTTAATAAAAACATCTCTTGTTAACTCTAAAAGTTGAATGATGGTACAATCAAGAGGTCTTCAGAGGTTTCTTTAATAGCTACAGTATCTCAAACACTAAAGTTGTTTATTCATTTTCATGGCAGATTGGAGTTCCAAAATGTCTCTCTGGTCTTGATTTCAATGCAGCATGTGCTGTGAAGAATCAACTGAGGCTAACTTATTTTCCTTAAAAATTAAGATTCCAAAGGGTAAAATTAACAAAAATTTCTATACACAAACAAAACAGCAGAATATTACAAGCACTTAAGTTTCAAAAGAGATTATCTATAAATCTGAATTCAATTTCAAATAAATCCAAATTCAATCTCCATTCTGGTATTTTCTTATCATATACATGTTATCATTAAGGGGCAATGTATTAAAGAAAGAAAGATAAATTAACACATTTTTTTGAGTTACTGCTTTATGTGAGGCATGGTGATAGGTGCTTGAGTAAATGCATTCACCAGAAGAAAGCTCTGAGTTAGCTACTATTCATAAATTAAATAAAACTGACGCTGAGAAGCATAGCATTTATTTATTAATTTAAAAATGCTGTCTTTGGAGTGGCCTGTTAGCTCAGTTGGTTAGAGTGTGGTAATAATAACACCAAGGTTGCCGGTACGATCCCTGCATGGGCTACAGTGATCTGCACCCTCCTTAAATAAAAAATAAATTAAAAAAATCAATAAAAAAATATGCTGTCTTTTTTCACTTGTCTAGAGCCTTGATACTCAAAGTGTCATCCATGGACCAACAGTATCTGGGAGCGTAATAGAAAAACAGAATTTCAGGTCCTTCCTCAAACCTCCTGAGTCAGAATCTGTGTACTAACATAAACCCTGGAGGGATTTGTATGTACATTAAATTTTGAGAAGCACTATGCTAGAAGTGTCACCCAGATTTTATTCCATAAATTCCCTAATTTAAAAGTTCAAAGCATATGTTTTGGAAGTCAAATTCACAGTTTCCTGTATAGCATGTCTTTCTCTATGAGGACTACATATAAGCAATTTTTAATTGTACTACATCATATGTTAATATTCTTAATAACTGAAAATAATTTGTGTCTTACTGGGAGCTCAATAGCTATCAGATAATGACTTAAACAAAAGTATCACTTCCCAATATTCACCTCCCTTCAAACACAGATTTTCATATTTCTAAGTAATAAGTTGAACAAAACCAGTAAAGTCTTGGAAGAGATCACCAACTCTGGAGCTGAGCACTTGTCTGTCTCCTCATGGACAGGTCCTGGCCTATGATCCAAGAGCTGAGCCAGATTACTCTACTGAAGCAGAACCTTACTAATAGTAATGCTTCAAAATCGCTTGTCAACCACAGATTTTATTTTATTATTATTTTTTTTTTAACAAACTCAGGATCAATCTAACATAATATGTTCCCAAATTATTAACTGCATCATTACTGATTAAAATTTAGTATTACAATATGTTTATATTCATTATTTTTAAAATCATAATCTTCTATTACTGGGTATATTGTTGTTTGATCAAAAAGCCTAGTTAATTTTATTAGCATTCTAATGAAGGTTATATTGTAAAACATGAGTTAGGTAAGTAAAAATGAAACTAAGGACACAAAAATACAAAAATAATTTACGCAATTCTTTGGTGCATTCCATGAGTTAGGAAGAATTCCTAATTCTTATGATTTAGGAAGAATCACATGATAATAAAAACCCAACACAGAGAGTCCCAGCAAAAATAGCTGGGAAAAAATGTTGAGATTTATATGACCGTACAACTGAAGACAGGGTTAAGGACATCAAGTAAAATTCTCTTGGTTTTGCCTTTCTCCCTGTTCAAGTTTCAGAGTCATCCTGGCTAAAATCATGGATATCGAATACATACATATTCTAGAACTCAGAAATTCACATCACTACACCCAGGGGAGAGATCTCCTTTACTTAAACATTTTAAAAATTAAACAAAAAGTTTTCAATCCTCCCTTACTGGTCCTACCTAGGTCACTTTTCACACCACTAAATCAGTCACACTGATTCGTATAGGTGATTCCCAGAAAGTTTATACACAAGGTGAGCGTTGCTCTGAAGGCCTTGAGTGGGAGGTACAGAGACAACCAACAAAAATGAATACACTCTTAAACACTTTCAAATTTCTGCTCAAAATTTAAGGCCTAGTACTTAGTAAAATTATTAATCTTATTTTATTGATATAATAAAGCTTGTGGAAAATTTGAAACATTTCTATATTTCTCAGTTTTATTTTTTCTTTTATATTTATTTGTACATTTAAAATGGAAATATCTTGTTAGTTAAGTATAAAAGTGTCTTGAAATTAATCCCAGATTTCTGGAACATGTTTACATAGTGCATTGGTACCTTATAATGTGAATCAGTTATACATATAATTTGATTTTATAAGAAATTATAAGGTGTGTGTGTGTGTGTGTGTGTGTGTGTGTGTGGTGTAAGGGGTTTGAGGTAATTTTGGTTTTATTTTAGCAATAAAAAAATTAATGATATAAATAACTTTAGTGAGTATTATGTCTTTAATTGTGAGCAGAAATTAAAATAATTTACTATATTAACATTAGGATGTAATCCTTTTATTTTTATGATTTTTTCCTATTCTTTTACAGTTGTCTACCATCTTGACAAAACATGACAAACCTTTTCCATTTATGATCTAATTGAATGTGCACAAGAATCTCAATATGCCAGATCAAGGCTATCTTCAAAATACATCCTGAATTTCTTTACCTCTCCTGCCATGACCCTCATCCAAGTACTTATAACTTCTCATCTAGTCCACCTTCATAACCTGGTGTGAGTCTCCTACTACAATACTCAACCCTCTAGGGTCCATAATCTCTTCAGTACCTGAAGGCACTCTCCTCAACAGATTTCAAAGGCTTCCCATTACATTTAGAATAAAATTTAAATTCTTTATCATGAATGAGGGTGCCTAAAATTGAATAATGACTATTCCACAATTTTCACCATTCTTTTGTTTGCTCGGTCCAAATTTACCATCTTTCTACTTTTTTTTAACCGTCCAAGTTTTGTCTGAACTATGGGTATGTCCACTTGCTGCTTTTTCTGGCTCAAATTTACTTCCAGGACTCTGTCCAACATTTCCTTTTAGTTTCTATTCAAATGCCATCTCCCAAAAAAGGCCTACCCAACTACTCTAAAATGCCCCACCAACACCAGTCTAAATCCCTTCACTTGGCTTATTTTTCTTGAGAGCATCGCATGCTGAGATTGCAAACCACATTTTTTTAAATATATTGTACTTCTCTGTCTTTCTCTAGAATGTAACTCTGTGACTGCAGGGATTTGCCTACCTTGCTCACTGCTATATCTTTCAGTTGCTGTAAGTATTGTATATGTGTGCACACGCGCACGTGCACACATGTATATGTATGTGTGCATATACACATATATTAGCTCTTATTTTAGGAGACTGCATGGTAGCGTCTATCAGTTCTGTCACATACAAATGGTATGATTCTGGACAATGTTTATTAAATGGCCAGCAAGAGTCATTTTATATGAGCCATTCAACTGAATGTGTTTATCTAAAAAGGGGGGATTAAAATACCCTCTTTCTAAACTTAATTATCAGAATTAAATGAGAGCAGTTACAGTATCTTCCTGCTAAACTTGATTATAAGTATTAAATGAAATAGAATAGTGCTTTTCCCATTTCCTAGAGATTAGGTGGCATTCAATTAATGACTTTCCTGTCTTTTTTCCTTCCTGTTTGATTAGAAACCTCATTAGCATCAAAGGTCA
The DNA here is from genome assembly GCF_964194185.1 of Rhinolophus hipposideros. Lineage (NCBI taxonomy): Eukaryota > Metazoa > Chordata > Mammalia > Chiroptera > Rhinolophidae > Rhinolophus > Rhinolophus hipposideros. The sequence goes on along the minus strand of NC_138047.1, from coordinate 86,666,650 downwards.
CATTTTTCTTTTCTTTTTTTCCCGTTTCCTTTTTTCTCCCGAAACACTTATTCCAGGTATTGAATTGATATTTAATAATCTTGAGTTACTGGAAAGAGTTTCAGATTTTACTAGGGCTAAAACACGCAGAGTAAACAACATTGATGCTAATTACAAGTCATAAATTAGCACTTCAAATATCTGTTTTCTTATCTCAAGGCACATGTTTTGATGCTTCTTTCTAAGTGACTGCCTCTTAGGTGTTCAATGAAAAAGGACCTGAAATTAGTGCTGATTCCCTCCAAAGGAAATCAGCAAGATATATTTATCAAAGAACTCACTTTTCACGTGTTTCAGGTTTATTCACATGTATAGCTCAATCATTTGGTAAGCCTGAAAATTTAATGGGATCTTAAAGTAATTATAGCACAAAATCAAGTCTCAGATAATGAATAAGGTGTCAAGTTTACTCTTGGGCTATGACTATTTCATTTTCCAGTTAAAAAATCTGTAGCAGCTCTATTAATGATCACATTTTATCTCTGACTGATGCTCTGAAAGCTTTTAATTTAATTTAAAAGACACATCCTATGACATTTTTGTTTGACTCATGTATACAAAGAGATTATTTACAGATTTGAATGTAATCCTCAAAATAAATTACATCATTATAATCTGCATTTACACTTGCCAGTATTCTCCATGTTGTATTTTTATAGTGATTAAGAATTTTCAAAACAAATTCATAATAATTACCTCATTTTTAACTTTAACAACCCACTGAGCATAAAAGAACTGTTATCTTCATTGTGCAATGAGAAAACAAGTCCAAAGAAGACTCACATATTATGGTGTGAGTTGTAAATCCAAGACTAGGACACATGTATACCTACTCCAGTCCCTTCATAATATGCAAACTGTATTCTACTGTTTGGGAGATGTAAGGGGGGTGTTTTATGAAGTAAAACATGGCAGTAATGGTTCCAGGGGTAAATCTAGATGTCTTAAGGAAACTGATGTAAAATAGGAGGAAAAATCATAAGTAGATTACCAGAGAGTGCCACAACAAATCTTGTTAGCTGTGAGGATTTTCTTTTCTTTTCTTTTTTTTTTTTTTTTTGGAGGAGAGTGGGGTGAGAGTAATGAGACATGAGAGCTCTTTCTAGGAGCAAGAGGATTACAGTTGCATACCCTTCAATCCTATGAATGGAAGTAGAGATATTGGGCATGGAGCTGTCTGATCTAGAGCTCTGGGAGCTCTGGGTCTCCCTTTTTTCTCATCAAGAAATTACAGCATGTGTTCAAGAAATTACAGTAGTCAAGATACACCCATAGAGTTCACATTCCTACTTTAAGGAAGATACCTCTTTAATCAATATTGAAGAAGATATCAACGTTATCCACTTGCCCAATAGACAGTGAACTCTTTGAAAAGTTCTGAAATATTTGTTTCCCTTGGAACTCATGATGCATAGTAGGAATTTAACAAATATTTGCTGAATGAATGAAGGTGATGACAAGTTCAAATAAAAAGATGACAGAAAAAAGAGACTGAAGACAGAGCTGAGAAACCCCAAATTTCCCAGTTCTGTCCTCCAATTGAATATAAAGTAAGATCCACTACTTGATAGAGCCTGTAAAACTACATTTTCTTCTGCAAGTTATATTTATAAAATAATGAGATTGTCTGAAGCACACACATAAAAATAATCAATTAATCTATAGGCTCACTGAGTTGAGTTTTCTTATATGTTTCATATTTCTGAGCCATGGCTTCCTTACAAGTTTGTGAAGAACCCATCATATCTTTCTAATCTTCCCACTGCATGAAGTATTCTGAATAGCAGGGAGAAATACAATTCTAGAAATGTGTGAGAACCAAACAATTTTATACTGTAACTCTAATTACGCCTTTATTTTATACAGCTCTCAGTAGTAGAAAGGGTTCTAGTTAAATTTCATTTATGATCAAGTTAATTCATTTCAAGAAAACTGGTTTCTCTATCCTTATTTTGAGAGTTCAGCAAAACACATTCCCGATACTCATTCTAATATAGCAACTCTAGAATGAAAAAATGACATAACTGTTTTGAATGCCTATGCTGTTATATTTCACATTCTTTTCTCTTCATATGTGACCTGAAAAGTATAATAAAGGGCTAATGAAATAAAAAATATTAATCACCATCACTGAGAAATATGAAAAGTTTACTTTGAATTAAAATTTGGCAATGCATTGTGCCATTTTCGTACAATTTAAAAGCTTATCATATATTCTTTATGATCTCTTGCATAATCAGTAAAGTTATAAATACTTAGGGGGAGGGGTTCTCAAACACATCAGGATATTAGCTACTTCTGTGAAGTAAAGGAGGGAACTAGGATGGTTGTATTTGGAGAGAGGTACATGCTATCTAGAATGGTTGATTTCCCCCAAAATTAATTGTAAGCATGTATCCAAAAGCTTTATATTTGTTGTACATAGCACAAGTGGGTTTCCCTGAGCTTGGTAAATATTCTCTATTTGCTACTGTTTTGACATTGCTCAAAATCATTAAAATAAATAAAGCAACTAATATAAAAATTTTGGCAAAGTGGTGTGATAAATGCAGACACCTCCTTGTCCCATTGTACTACTCAAGGTTCTCTAAAGAAAGTGAAACCATAGAATATATGCATAAGTAGCTATACAGAAAGACTTGCATTATGAGGGATTGGCTGACTAGATTATGGAGGTTTAGTAGTCCCTTGATGTATTCTCTTTAGGCTGAAGGATCAGGAAAGCCAATGGTGTAGATCTAGTCCAACAAGAACCAGGAACACCAAAGTCTGAGTACAGGAAAGATGGAAGTCCCAGCTCAAACAGATTAAATTCACCCTTTATCCACCTTTTTGTTCTATTTAATGGACAGATCATACCCACTGGCATTGATGAGGTGATCTTCTCTACTCATTTTACCTATTTAATGCTAATATTTTCCAGAAATACCCTCATAACACTCCCAGAAATGGTTTCCCGGCAATCTGGGCTTCCCTTAGCTCAGTTAAACAGACACATAAAATTGACCATCACCCCTATTAACTGATTAAAAAAAATAGGTTAACGACACACACAAATAATAATGAAAGTAAACAGTGTCTCAACAATATAAGCGAGCTATGCATATCATGCATACAATACACTAGAAAGAGTTCTAAATAAATGTCAAAGAGAGACTTTTAGTTAACAAACCATTCAGAGGTTTGGTGGGCTTCCAAAGAGAAAAAGATCTTGAGGAAATGGTTCTAATGCTAAAAATTGGTAGATCACAAAATTTATAAACTTTCAAGAAACTAGCAACCTCAGAAACAGATTTACTGCTACCAACATTAAAATGCAATATAGGTTACTTCTTTGTTTTCTCAATAATATTTAAAAGGCCATTATATCAATGAAATTCCGGAGGCGGTCTAGGAAAGAATAGTTTGAGACAAAAGTCAGGTAAATAAAAAGTAAGTTTGTATAATTTAAAATCACAGTGGAAGAGCTTTACCTTTAAAGTACTAACATTGAATTTATTTAGGTGATGATATTTCAAATGACTTAAAAAAAATTCCTGTCTATTGTGAAAAAGGATATAAATGCAGTCATATCAAAATGGAGTTGGAGTTGCTCTCTTAGAGGAATTGCTTTGCATGTCATATTTCTCAAACCTTCAGAATGTTTGAACTGGGCAAAATAACCTTTGGACTCCACTAAATCAGCATTGTATTCCAAATAATTGTTGGTAAAGCTAACAGGAAAGCAGACATCCTGATTATGAGGGCTGAAAATTAAGGATATTCTTTAGATTTAGCCACACCATGCATACTGTGTTTCCCCCAAAATGAAACCGGGTCTTATACTAATTTCTGCTCAAAAGACGCATTAGGGCTTATGTTCAGGGGATGTCATCCTGAAAATTCACGCTAGGGCTTATTTTCCAGTTAGGGCTTATTTGCGGGGAAACACGATAGCTAAAGAATAGCATTTGTACCTATAGAAATCCCTCCCTTGGTTTTTTAGCACCAATAGAAATTCCATCTATTCATGTAATTATGTCCCTTTTCTTTCCCATAAGTGTCCCTTCTTTTACTTCATAATGTAAACACTATTTGGGTTTCATCCTGAATCAGAGCTTTCCAGAATTGCAATTCTCATTGATCTCAAATAACCTCTTAACTGCCTATCATTTTGGCCTTTGATTTTTAGGTTAACACTATCTGTATTTCCATGATATTTTGTAATAAAATTGTATTTTTACAATCCGATGAAACAATATTTTTATGGTGGAAGTAAACACTTACCTCACAGAATTCTTCCAAATATTATATAAAATTGTGTACATAAAACAACTTGCTAGATAAGGGATATCTATTAAAAACAATAGTGAATAGCAGTAAACACTTTGACCAGTGAGGTTCTAGAGACTCGAGTTGAAATCCAGTCTGCGCATCTTTCTAAGTGTGTGACCTTGGGCTAGTGATTTAATCCCTCTCAACATCATTGTTCTGTTGGTAAAATGAGTATAACAGAATCCACCTGACACGGTTTGGTGAAGATTAATTAAGCGAGTTCTCTTAGACTATCTCTTGTCCTAGCTGAATATTTAAATGCCATTAACTATTAGTTTCTTTCAAATGCTACAAAGATCTAAAAAACAAAAATAACCCCACAAACTCTATAATTCACCTCAAAAGAAACAAAAGTCATTGTAAATTATTTTGTGACACAAAAGGCAACATCAATCACATGAAATCACTAAACTGTATGATAGATAAAATAGAGATAATTAAACCCATTTCAATTTAAATGTGTATCCACCTTAGATCATTCCCGGTGTAATGTTCCTTTTATTTCCAGCCATTAAATGTGTTCATTTACACAGGCAGTATTTCTCTCAGAGATCTCATGAATGAACATAAACAGTTTGAAGGCAAAGGCTTGTTATACTATTTGGTTATTTTGCTTTCATATAAAAGGAAATTGTCTAAATGGAAAAGTTAAGTTACGTATACAGCAAACTCTATTTGCCTTGCAGAAAACATTGCGAAGTTACTGATATTAAAACAAATATAGTATCCTTTCATAGATATTTTCCACAGGTATGCATGCATGCACACATTTGTAAGTCATGAACTGTGTAGCAGTGTATATTGGATCTGTTGCCACAAACTACAAGCCACATTTTGTAATGAAAGAACTAGCTAGGGAATTAGTATCTTCCTGAAGCCCAGTTGCACTTTTTTTGTTGTTATTTTTGTTGTTTGGATTTTCCCCCTGCAACACAACGACCCAGCAAATACATCACTTATATATTCCTGAAACAAAAGTATAAGAAATAATCCAACATGAGATACACTGTTATTTATTTCCTCAATGCTACTGTGTTTCCCGGAAAATAAGACCTAGCCAGACAATCAGCTAGATCCAATGCATTTGGAACAAAAATTAAGTAAAATTATAGTAAAATAAGACCGGGTCTTATAGTAAAATAAGACCGGGTCTTATGTTAATTTTTTGTTCCAAAAGATGCATTAGAGCTGATTGTCTAGCTAGATCTTATTTTTGAGGAAACACAGTATCTATTTTTTTTTTAAATGTAGTCAGTGACTCACTAAACTAATTTCTTAAACTAATTATGAATGTCATATATTAATAATCTTGAGGTCTACATGTGTCAGTGTGTTTAAAAGGTTCCCAACTAAGAGGTGTGCCCACTTGTAATGGTGACCCTATGCCTTTTATTGTGTAAACCTCTGGTGTAATCCCATTTGACCATACAGTTTGGCTTGGGACCTTTTGAAATTTTGTTTTGTTTTGTTTTGTTCCCTGCTCTTTGCTTTCCGACCTCCAAACCTTAATGATTCTATCTGCTATATGTTAACTATGCACACCCATCAGTTTCAATGGTTCTGTTTACTCTGGGCCTACTGGAATACATGCTTAGCCTGGTGACCTTTGAGAGGTTTTTGTATCTGTATGGGATCCACTCTTGTCCCCGGGACAGGCCAGCCTCTGGGAAGTGCCTGTTTCCTGGGGTTGCCTGACCAACTTCTCCTTTTCTTTGTTCTGCCTCTCCTTGCATGGCTATAAAACCTTTTGGCGGGGACGCAGTTTCTGTGATAAGGTATTCACTGTCTTCCCTTACTGCTGGCATTTTGGAATAAACCTGCTTTTCTTTCCACCAACCTTGCCTCTTGAGTTTTGGCTTCCTTGTGGCGAGCAGCCAGACCTTCTGCACGGTAACATATGCCTTAGAATCCCTCTTGGAATCAGCAGATATTCATTTATTTGTTCATTTAATAGACATTTATTAAACACCAGTAGGTGCTCAGGTGCAGAAGTCATGGATATAGATTCAAATAAAATGTGGTATTTTCTTAAAAAGGTTTCCCTTATGATAGTATCTTTGCTATTTTCTTCCTCAAGAACCCAATATCTCTTCTATGTCAATTACATCTCAATAAGTCTGCAAAAAAAGGAAAAAAAAAAACAAAGTACAAAAAATCCAATAATAATAAAAATACTAATATCGGAATAAAATAATCCAAGTTTTAGGAGGGAAATGATAAAGAGTGTAAAACTAATTGGTAAATATATATTCTACTTGTGGAGAAAGAGAAGTGAGAGCTTGAATTTCCTCCCTGGAAATAAACTAAGTTAGAATATAGTCCATGATTGAAAAGAAGGGACTGTCAGGCACCTAATTTCTTTTAAGTCATGGAAACAGAATCTGTATTAGGGTGTCCAGGCAGATGAAAGGTCTCTTTCATTTCCTTAGCTGACCCTTGAGTTGGTTTAATATTGATCAGATCGTTTGATTTAAATTATCAATCAAATGATAATATCTGTCATACGAGTATGCATATAGTAAAAATATCAGGTGACATCAGAATTATATTTGATTATAAACTATGACTCTGAAAAGTGTTGTATTAATCTATTATTCATACCCTGTAATCATTTCTGCACAACTTTAACAATTTGGAGGGAACAATGCTAAGAACCATTGTATATGCTTTAGGGCATAACCTCATCGGTTAATATAAAGTAATGATAAAAATAATTACTACAAGTACCAAAAGTAGTACTATTATCACTTTTATTACTACCACCACTATTACCATTACTACTACAGTTTATCGAGGTCCTATTATATGCCAGCAACTAAAATGTGCAATTTACATAAAGCATAATCTGATTTTTAGATAAATTGCAAAGATTAATGAGAAAGTTAGAGATAATTAATATGTAGGTGACAATAATGGAGAATGAAGAATATTTCTCAGAATCACGAATATTATATATAAAAATAAGAATTGAGTTTGGTTTTAAAAAATGAACAGATTGCATCATTTTAAGTTATACAATGGTATCAGCTTAATTTTAATTATAGATTCATCCTGATTATCAATATGGCTGCATCACTGTAAAGACAAAAACCACTAACATTAAACAGTGAATTTTCTTTTTTAACGATATAAATTTTTTTATAATTCATTTATTTCCCCTTAGTATAGACAAACATGTCATTAATTTAATATTCTATTGTAAAATAGGGAAAATAGCCTAGTCTTCTCATAGGAGATATCAAAGAAGAATTGTATAATTTTGTAGAGTTACTCAGTTTTGTTTCATTCATTTTTAATACTGATTTAGTCAGTTTTATCTGTTGGAGGAATTGAATTGTTTTATATATTGCATAGTCTGGAATAAAATTAGAGGTGATGTCTATTTTTTCCACATCTCAAAATATTCATATTTGCTATCTTTTAATAAGAAACAATTTAGTAAAATTATTGTCCTTGCTTGCTAATGTTTATAATACAAAAAGATAATAGAAAAGAGGTGGGAATGCAAAAATCCCATTTTCTTATTATTTTTCCCATCATTTCCATTGCAAAATTCAATTACCAAGGAAAATGAATCTATGTAAGTTTATATAATAAAAAAAAAAAACATGGTTTCCCTTTCAAGATCATAATTGACTACTATAAAACTACTAAAATACAAGAAAACATAGTCCTGTATGGGCTCATTACTAGTCATCTTATAAATATAAACTGGATACTCCTCTAAATAAGACTTGAAAATTGTACCTATTATTATACATTGCTATTTCTTTTAAACATGCACATATCTATCTTTATGTTCCCCACTGGTACGATACCAATTTCTTTCTTTCTTCTTAGTACATTCCCAGAGAACACAAAACTTTATGTTGCCCCATGCTTTTTCATTGGAGCTTTTTTACAGTAGAGCAAACTTCCCAAAGAGGCTATTCAAGAGGATATGAATAATTACAATTTATCAATTCTTCAATGTTGTTCCCAATACCAGAATCATTCTTGATGATTTGGATAAAAGGTGTGTGAAAAAGAAAAATTAATAGAGCACGAATTCTAAAGTATTTAAATCAAATTTGGGTTTCCATTTAACTAGTTGTATGACCTTGAAAAATTAAGTCATAGTCCCCTCATGGTTAAAATGAGGATAATAGTGATGCCAGACTATCCATTTTCATTTTTATTTTGGTTTCTAATAAAACTGAGGTACTGCATGTAGGAAAAAACAAACAAACAAACAAACTAAAGGATTAGTACATGAATCTCAAATAATTATATTGGAGGTAGAACTTACAAGTTACTGAATGTAGATTTAAGAAAAATATTGATAATGATTTCTCAGCTTCTAAAAATCAAGATTTTTTTTTAATGATAAAGACTAAAGTTGGAGCATATGTGGCTAAAATACCCCAAGCCTTGCTTTTTTTGTACGATGAACACAAGATGCTAAAGAGAAATCCAAACATAAATGCAGAGATAAACTTTGCTGTGACTTCTGTTGCTCAAATCCAGGTTTGAAATTGAGAGAATAGATACAGTTGCCTTATGCCAATGTTATCTTTCTCCATACAGAAGATGCTACAGTTTGTAGTATGAATCATTACATTTTTGTATTACTCAAAAAGAAAAAAAGGAAAATTACCAATAGAAATATGATATGCAATCAATTTATAAGTAAATTGTTTTGATGGTAAAATATGAAAGAAATTTGTAGCTCAGTGTCAATATAATAAAGTTGACTGTTCTCGCCAACTTCTGAGGAGATTAAATCATCTACTGTATTTCCCCCAAAACAAGACCTAACTGGACAATCAGCTCTAATGTGTCTTTTGGAGCAAAATTTAATATAAGACCAGGTATTATGTTTTATATTACATTATAAAACTGGGCCTTATATTATAGTAAAATAAGACCGGGTCTTATATTAATTTTTGCTCCAAAAGACGCATTAGAGCTGATTTTCTGGCTAGGTCTTATTTTGGGGAAAACACTGTAGGTTAGCAGTATAGAGTGAGAAGTGGAGGTCTTCAGAAAATATGACAGAAGGGTAGAGGTTCAGGAATGGATGATGAAGAAATAGAAATTATGGGTAAAGTCATTTCCTCTTTGATGCTTGACTGTCAATTGGAGGGAGCTGGAAGACAACATGGTGCTAACAATGTTCCTTTCCTTTCTTCTCTTAAAGATAGAACAATAACCACATGTTTGAATACTGAAGATTAATGAAAAGGACCAGAAGGGTGGAATAAGATAATTATATAAAATAATGATTTATAAGAAATTGAACAATATCGTGTAAAAAGGAAGTCAAATGAGCAGAAGTAGATGGGTTCCAGGACACATGTGGAGTAATTTTTCCCTGACTGGTAGAGAGAAAATTCTGTCAGTGGAACAGAAGGAAAGGAGATGGTGGCAGAAGAATCAAGGAGTTTCATCGGATGGCTTCAATTCAGTTAGTGAAACATGAGGCAAAGTCATCAACTGAGAGTAAAGGAGCTGAGATAAAATTCAGGTGTTCTATGGGAGAAAATGGTATGAAAATCATTGTAGCAAAGAGTGAATAAATGAGTTCAATAAGAGAAATGTACCAACATGGAAAAGTATAATTGAAAATTTCATTGAATATGGTGATAAAAGAAATTTACCTAATAGGAATATTGTAAAAATTAACTGTTTGGTTTGGCAACTAGTAAGTGAACCTATCATCATCATCATCATTATTATTATTATTGTTATTATTTAACAAATCACAGATTGTAAACTATTCTTCAGTGGCATTGAGATACTTCAATGCAAAAGAATAGCTGAGCTTATTTAAAAATTTAGATTTAGCAAATAGAAAAATAGCAATGGTTTTGGGGAATTTACCTAAGGGTGAAAATGATTCTAGATCATAGAATTCAAGCGGAGCAAAGAAAACCAAAAGCAAAAATATACGTATCACTTTGTCCATAATGATGAACATGAAATCGTCCTGGGCTAATTAATGCAAGAATCTGGTTGAAGATGTAAACTGAAAGCCATGTGCTAAAATCATAATAAACCACAGACTACACAAAGGAGGCCAACAGGTGGCAATACTGAAGTCACATGTGCATCTAAATGGCAGTAGCTTCAAAAGAGTGGACAGTTTAATAAGAAGTTGGAGAAATAATAGACATTGGCCAGAAGCATGGATACTGTGACAGATTAGCAACATTTAATATCTCATGGATTACAGTACCCATGAGAAAGAGGGAAAGGGATTAAATGTGACATTTCATGTCTAACCATGTATATCATGGTTTTCATATCATACCTTTATTCTGTTAAGGCAACAAACACACTTAAATAATATGCTGGTAAATTAACAAGTCCTAGGAATGCTGTGAAGGACAGAAATAGCAAATCGCTACCCTCAGTTATCTGCCAAACCAATGAAAACACAGGCTGGGAAAACAGTCATCTCAGTCCCAAAGGAGACACCAGATTTTTATGAAGCCACATAGAGAAAGAGCCTGAGTCCCATTAAGATCTGAGGGGACAGTGGGAGTAAGCAAGCATAGATTTCTAAAATAACATCTCAGGAAGAGGGAACATGATATGCAATGGCCATGAACAGAACAGAATGAAATATGTTATAAAATTATTAATAAAAGACAATGTGATAGGTGTTGAGAGAGAGAGGAATGAGTGTTGAAAGATGAGGCTCGTAATGTAGGCAAGGGTCAAATGACAAAGTATTGCAGGTTTGGTAAGAACTTTGGCTTTTAAACTAAAACTAATATGATGTGTATTATATTGCATATGAAAGATATAGGATGATATTACCAGTAAAAAAAAATGTTTGTCACACTAACTACAGTGTGCAGAGTAACCTGGGAGTGACATTAGAAACACTGTAGATATTCATAGAGGTAACAGAGACCAAGAGAAGGGAAAGAAGTTCATGAACACACATGTGTGAGTGTGTGGTGTGAATATACATGTGAGTATACACATGTGAAATCTCTCTCTCTCTCTCTCTCTCTCTCTCTCTCTCTCTCTCTCTCTCTCTCTCTGTCTCTGTGTCTCTCTCTGTGTCTCTCTCTCTCTCTTTCTCCCATTCCCTTCCCCCACGCCCCCACACACACTATAAGCAACAAAATGGTGATGAATTGGGAGTGGGAGAATAGATTATAATTGAAACAAATTAAACATTGCTGACATTACCTGTAACTGTAACCACAAAACATATTTATATTTATTCATAATGAGTGGAACTAAATTGAAATTAATATTCAATTAAAGGCTGTTTAAATATTGTTGAAAATATCAAGGGCAGTTCTACATAGTTTGGTATTAAAATTTGAAGAAAATTACACTACAAATACATGAAAAAACTAGCAGTTTGTATGACAGAGCTGAAAAATGAAGAAATTGTAAGGTATACTTTCTAGAGACGCTCTTTAGTTTCCATTGGAAAACATAAGCAATTTAACTTAAGAGGAGGCTTTAAAGAACATGACTTTGCAAAAATTATCTTCTGCATCTTAATACATTTCTCTATACAGTTTTACTTAATGAAATATTTATTGACTAAAATGTCCATACAGATAACTTTTTCTCTCACTTCAGCCCAACTTCCATCATGAAGCACTTCACTTCCATGTGTTATTTATTATACTTATGTCATATGTCCTACACAATATAGCTCATGCTTGATAGAATCTGTCCTTCAACCCTATCATGACACCAACACTTTAAATCTTATCAGGTATAGTTGTTAACCAGTGTTTTTTAAACTTTGATTTCACTCTGCACACAGAGTGAAAGATTTTATCCTGTACTCTTTCATCCAAATATATAAAAATAGTTGACACTGGATTGGTAATTATGACTAAAACTGGTTTTTTGTTTTTGTGTGTGTGTGTGTGTTGTTTTTTAACAAGAGTGTCCAAACCACATCTTTCATTACTTAGGTCTTCCATTTAGATTATAAACTGATTCTGAGAAACAAGGATTTAGTTGATACAAATAACAGTCATAAAATGTCAACAATATGAGACTTATGCCCTCACTTACTTCTGTGTTCTTCTATAAACTGCTCAGTCAGAATTCAAGTAAAATTAATTTGTTTTCAAAGTTTGAGATTCTATTAAACATATTTTATCATTTTTGTCACATTTTTTGCCAACATCTCTAAGTATTTCAGGCAGTGAATTGAGTATAAGAATCAATAGGCTCCATTTTTTAAACTACACCAGTTTTATGATTCCTGACAGTCAGAGGGAAAAGAGTGGCAGATTGCACTATCAATAACGCCAGTTTAGAAATTATATGAGCAAAAAACCAAAGTCAATGAAAAATCTTCTGTGCTTCCAAGGAGTTTTAAAAGTTTAGAAACAATCTTTATCACATGCTGATGAGTCTGATCATTCTGACATCACTATAGGGGTTCTTGAAAATAAAATGTACAAGACATATCTATGTATGAAAGACCTAATCCATTTATAGACTGGGAGAGTGCATTTACATTTTGTTTAAAAGGTGTGAGGAGCCAACTGAAACAGGTTATAATTGACAAGAGAATGTATGAATTTAGTAATGTGGATAGTTTCAGGAGCATGGCTGAGCAAGTGTGAACCAATACTTCCCTTTTAGAAATATTCTCATTTGAATCCTCATTAGGCCATGTAAAACATCACAATTTCAACACAGTATGTATTCTGGAAATAAAAGCTATTAAGTTTTCAGCAGCCATGGAAAGCCTATATCTTAGATGATGAGTCTTCAGATGTTTTAAAACTGATTATTATTTTTTGATTTAATCATTTCTGTTAGCATTACAAAATGATAGTACACTGTTATACATAGCAAAGCTTGTTTTTGTGACTTATGAGAAACAAAAGTACTCGAAAGTTTTCTTGGTTTATACTCCCTTCTGTGTTACTGAAAATACCTAATAGTTTATACTACTTATTTTGAAAGTAGCATTTTTTTTTCAGTCTTCAATTCAGTGCAATGACCATGAGCTTCAGAGTTCAGCATTATTCTCATTATAAAATGATACTTTGATTTAGTGTTCAATACTACATAGAATTGAAGATGGTAAAAGTAATTTGACATTTTGTGACTATGGTAACTCAAAATAATGGGCTCTTATGAAATATTGATTGTGCAGCACCAAAATAGCATAAATATGTAGTAAGTTGTTGTTAAAAGCACAGTTGGTATACATATTTTATGTATTTCCTAGAAAAGCGAATTCTACAAATAGAATTTATTTGTTTATTTGTTTTTCTGCTTGAGTGCTTGAGATGAGGGCATACTCTGATGATTTTCAAGTTGAGACTATATACTCAAGACAAAACAAACAAGAACTACAGTGATTTTTAAAAGGTGTGCATGGTAGTAATAAATGTTTCAGTCATACTCAGAAAATTAGCACAGTTATGTTAGTAAAATATTTAAGCCCATTTATGTAAAAAATAAAACTGAGTGAACAGTTACCTGAGTTTTCACTCAACTGTAGAGTATTTGAATATTTAAAAAGTTTTATTCATTCTTACCCTCTTTTAAGGTAAGATGAAATCAGCCTTCTATTTATGTGTAAACACCAACATACTTGATCAATGCTCTTCCAGAATTATTTCATTGTGCTAGCCCCTCTGTGGCCAATGAATAAGAAGAGGAAGAAATTCATTTTGTATGAACTAAGTGAATAATATTTGTTTAAAATAGTCATAAGACTTCCTAGCACAATGAGGGGGAAAAAACAACGATATTAATTACCATCATCTTTAAAGCACATGAGCTGTCCTAAAGCAGAAAATGTAAACTGCTTTCCATAACCACATAACTAGTAAATAAATGGTGTAAGGGCATTTCCATCATTTTATTAGTTAAGTCCACCACATAACTCTGCCCGTCCATGTCATTTGAGATTAATATTTACCTGATTATAGGCATATGCAGTCTCTTATGATGAATCATAGATTAACTATTACTAAGTACAAATTTATTCATTCCAGATTGAATAGACAGTTGAAGAGATACAGAGTAGGTGGGAGGTCAGTCTGTTTCTTTAAGAATACATGTGGACTGGGTAAAATGCTTCCCAAGCCAAACTAACTGTGTCATAGATTTCACCTGGAATATTTTTCATAAACATAGTATTTCATGTTTATAAACATTTTAAAATGCATTTTTTTCAATCAATACAGTTCAGGGGAAAATGTTAGTTTCAGCAGAATCTATTTTTTAAAGTAACAGGATACTTTTTGTTGTTATCCTCATCTTGCTAATTTGTAAGCATAATAGAAGTAGTAACCTCATTTTGTAAAATATGCAAGAACTATAATTTTGTACTCTCAGCATAAATATAGTAAACCAAGTACCATATGGCTCATCATTATAAAAGTTAGTAGTTCTACTTGCTTTGTAAATCTCTTTAATTTTATGGAGCATAGAAAGAAAGCTAATTGCTAAGTGAGGTCATAGCATTTTCTCTCTGAAGCACGAAACATTTGTAAGTTAAGTATAAATATTTTCAGGAAACAAGTAAATTATATTTGAAACAGAGATTATGATGATGTAATTTTTACTTATTTCTCCAGTTTTTTATGAGATGCATGTTTATTGGGCAACTATCAAACACATTTAATTATTGTCCTTTTTAGTCAAATAAGATAAATTTATTTTTAAAATATAATAATGAGAATTTTTAGTAATCTAGTGTACATTCATTTTCACACAAATGAGAACTTTCACAGGGCCAAAATTAAACTCTTTATAAAACTGATATAAAGTGATTTTGTTATGTAAGCATTATAGTTTGTCTTAACATTTTTTTGAATCAGAAATTAATTTAAATCTTACAAATTATATTTCTTTTGTAAGATTATTTTTCTATTTGCTAATTTTATCAGTATGGACAGATGCATTGTATAAAGAAGGAAATAACATCACATATAGTAATTTACTTTAAGCAGTAAAAACTGTTTCCATTACTTACAAACTATTATCAATGTGATTCTGGATCTGAGTCTGGTAATAACAAACATTAAGTCAAAATAGTTTACAAGTTGTGATATAACTCTTCAATATCAGGCAAATAGACTATTGTTAAGTTCAAGCTTTGGTGGTGGTGGTGGTGGTGGTATATGTCTGTGTGTGTGCAT
This sequence comes from Rhinolophus hipposideros, assembly GCF_964194185.1. Taxonomy (NCBI): domain Eukaryota; kingdom Metazoa; phylum Chordata; class Mammalia; order Chiroptera; family Rhinolophidae; genus Rhinolophus; species Rhinolophus hipposideros. Next base: position 86,651,162 of record NC_138047.1, on the reverse strand, counting down.
GTGCACTGAATAAAACTGGCAATATACTTTTATTTCATCTATTATTTCATGAGTGATTGTGTTATAAGAATTTGTACCTATTTATTATGTTTTTTTAACAATGTTATTTAGAAAACATATGATGCGTCACTTATGTTAAATAGAAAAAATGTTGTACTCAGTGACCTTTAATCACTTTTTATTTTTATGTATTTCAAAAGGCTTTCATTCTGTTTGTATTATATATATAAATATATATGTATATATACATATATATGTATATGTATATATATACATATATATCAATATTACATATCTATATTATTAACATAAAAGAGAGTAAAAGCCACATGCACAGTAATATTAATACTATATTTTAGATAAACTAGTAGCATACATGGAAAATAAAATTTTCCTGTGTAAGTTTTTCTAAATATGACACTCAGATATACTGATTCCCTTCTCTGTTTTCCAACTTATATAAAGGGTTATTATCTTTTGCTTTTAACCCTGCTACTGATATAAAATAAAAAAACATACACCTAAAGATTTAAACAATATAAGAATTACCTAAAAGTAAAACTACACAACATAAATAAAAATACCCCGGTAATTTAGAAGATTCCCTCAGTGTTATAGATATCAACAAGATAAATGTTAAAAAATAATAATAATAAAAAATTAAAAAATCTTTGTTCAAACGGTGAATTTATTTTTAATTATGTTAAAATGCTGGATAAACTAGTGTTTTCAGTATGCTACTGTAAATACTGTATTAGCATTAGGAACTTTTTTTCATAGCGAATTTCATTATTTCTGAGGATATCCAATATCCATTACTGTAAGGAAGAAAAATCCATCCGGTTATTATAAGTTGTACACAAGGGTATTCTGATGCTGGTGCAGTTGGTGATCTGCATCATTATTTTAACAGTGGCAGGGAACGGGAAGTACCCTGGTGTTTGATGTGTTTCTTAAAAAAAAAAAAAAAAGAAAAGTAAAAGAAACAACCTCTTCTAAATAATTGAGAGAATGGATTTAAAAAGTGACAAATTCATTGGGAGCATTTCTTCCTTTCAAATAAAAATAAAGGAAAATATGCCACATGGATCTGTGTTGCTAGGATTGAATCAAACGCATACAGTGTTTCGGACAATAGATGTCTTCTTCTGTTTGTTCATGATATGAACTTTCACATTTCAATTTTTCTTTTTGCATAAATTTCATTTGAGAATGACACTTTGTGGATGAAGCATTGAGAAAGAAATCAAGTAGAGAAATGCAGTTCTTCAACAGTGTTATTATTTTGAGATATGGCCTCCATGCACGCATGCAATAACCATTTACTGAGTGTTTGCTATGTGCCAGAAAAAGACTCAGGACAAATATTGGTGGGCGGAAGTGCAGAAGAGGATGTGGTCCCCTCCTGCACAAAGACAGCAATGTAGTGTGCTAATAAAATAATCATTAAAAAAGAAATCGATGCAATTGTTTAAGAAAATGTCTCATAGGAAAGCACTAAAAGAAGCTAATATGAAAATCTGTGATTGGAATTTTCCATACCATTTTAATAAGCCTGGCACAGGTATTCAAAATTATATCTTCCCACTGTTTTGAATAGTCTATGCCATGTTGCCTGCCTTCATGATCTTAGCAGGAATTGATTTTCTATTCTGACAAAAATTTGGATTAAAATGGCGAATAATTTATATTTTAACAAGGAGTTATATGCATTGTCCCAAAAGTATCTCTCCACTGGTAAGAATTTCGGGATCATTATTGTAGAGCAAGGAGAAAAGTGTAAGGGTAGAAGGGGTATACTTGTATGTATTTAAATCATTTATAACTAATCACACTGTGTCCCTTTAGACCCATACTTTGAACTCCAAAAAAATATTTAAAAAGTTTGACTTATTAAAATAATATCCCCATATATTTCTTAAATCTAATATAAGTGAATTAAAATAGGATTTAGCTAGACAGAAATAATAAATTATTTACTCTCTAGAGCTATGCCCCACAGAACCCTGAAACCACCCCGAGGTGATTCATAGGATCCTAAAACAACTCATTTCTGCTAAATAATATAGATTTAAACTAGTTCATCACTATTACTTATATCATATGGTTGACTACTCTCTAAACAGTTGATCTTAAAACTTAAAAACCACTTCCATATATGCATGATAAATTACTATTATTCTGATTTTGTGATTAAAAAACTAGAATTAAATAAATGTTTCATCATTTATTAATCATATGGGATATTTTAACTTTCCTTTAAAACAGACTGCTTACTTAATAAAGTTAGAATATTATAGTAAGAAGATGACAAATGATAAATGTTCAATCCACATCAAAAAAAATCAAGTAGTTTTAAATGTAATTTTTATTTTCCAAAGACTTAATGATGTACTTTAATAATTTAGTACTTAAAATGACAATATAATTTAAGCCCTGGAAATTAGAAGAATGCTCAAAGATCTGAAATCAAATCTTAATGTGGTCTTAACCAGCTCCTATCCATGTAAGTAGGATTTAAATCTTTCCTTGCTATTTTTTTTCTATCTATTACATACAAACCAAGTGTATTTTCTAGAAGTACACATTTTATTTCAGGTAAATATGAATGTTTGTAGTGGAACAAAATATTAAGAATATTAAAAAGTAATGGCATATTACAGGTTAATACTGTTACTTGTTTTGTGAAATTTTTATAATTGAATTTAAGGCAAAATATAAGATTTCAGTGCAAAGACTATTTGGATACATGAAAAATAAATTTAGTTTTAGGTTGCATAATTGATCTCATTATTTAAGACCCATACTGTAAAAGAAAATCATCTGAATTAATGAAAACTACTCAATCATAATATTTACAAATGTAGAGTCTTTCTGGAAAATAAATGGACAATATCTTTTGTTAATCAAAGCAGGTCATATCACCAAGCATGACAACAATAGAAAATAAAGTTTAATCTTCCTTCTGGGTGAAAAACCTCAAGTCACATGGCAAAGTCTGTCAGTGGAGTGGGTAAGTGTGACTCTATCTAAAAAAGAAAAATAAAAACTTGGGAATCATAGTACAATTGACCACAATCCCAAGACTAAATTCTAGTGGAAAACAAATTTGAAGCCAAAACAGGAGAAAAATATGAGAAAGAACTACTATATCTATCTTAAAATTGGAGAAATACTATTTCCAAGCATCTGTACTTAAATTGGGGAAATATTTGGAGAAATTACATCTCCAAAATAAATTCATACAGAATAAACATCAATATTATTAAAATAAAATTCTACCTAAATATTTACCTGATTTTGATATCCATTTAATTAAGCATGCTTGCCCTTAATTAAGTTTCAGAAATTGTTTTCTAAATATCTAAATACAAACAATAAGTTAAATCTGTAAAATAAATGCCAAATCAAGTGTATATATCACCCTAGTTTTTCATTAAACAACAAGTATTTTTGTTAAAAAAAAAGCATATATATATGCAATTTGCATTACCTTTGCAATGTCTGTAATTTTAATTACATTTGCAATTCCTTTTTAGTTTGTAGTAAGTGATTTTGATTTTAAAATAGAAAAAAATATTTCAAATATTGTGCTAATTCGCTAGAATACAAAAATGGCCACAATTTCTTATGTTTCATATATTATCACTCTAACAATAAGACTTTACAGAGCCTGTCATCAAAACGTGGAGACTTTAGCATGCCCTTAAATCTGGGAAAGCCTTGTCATTTGCTTTGGATAATAGGAAGGTAGCCACTTCTAAACAGGCAAAAAACTTTAAAATTTTGATGACTCTGAGGCCTATCCTTTAACTGTTCTTTGAATACTTCTGCCACGTGAACAAGTCCAAGTTAGCTGATGATGACAGCAATAGCCTCTATTACGCCAGTCAAAATACAGGAAGTACCCAACAGGTGAATGAGTCCATCCAGTACAATTCAATCTCCAGCCAACCTGCCAACTCTATGGAGCCCATGAGTGAGCCCAGATGAAAGAAGCTAAGCTTGAACAAGAGGAGATAAACTACATAGATCAAATATGAACTAAAATAACATTCAAGCCAATACATTTGGGGATCTTTGGTCAAGCAGCAAAACTTACCGGGCACTGTTATGTTGTCAGATATTTAATAGAAATATGCTAATTAACAGTTTCCAAGTAATTCTCAAACTATGTTTGAGTCTTTTCTTACTGCCTTGCTATGCAATACAAGAGAAACCTTTCAGGTTGTTTAACGTACCTTTATCTGTCTTATAGACAGGGAGAAAAAAAGTAGAACACAGTATACTGAATCAACATACTATGTGTTCTCAAATAATTTTGTTTGATGGTGCAACTATGTTATGAATCATTTTTCCTGATAATGAAAAAAGTGTTTTTTATATTACTCACAAGAATTTCAGTATAAACTAGAGATTAAAGTTATATCTTTCTATCATTTTAGGAAATGAAAGGGGAATATATAGTTCTATATGAAGTAATCTATGGTTATAATACATTGAGGCGCGAAGGGAGGAAAGAGAAGGGAAGTAGGCAGGAGTTGAGTTTGTTTCACACAAAAAGGAACCAATGATTTATACATACCTATATACAATTCAAAGCCCTATCAATTTAATATTAATTTACCTAGTTCTTTTATTTTTCCTTTAATTTTCTTAACAGTCTCTGCCATATGTGAAATATAGAGAAATTAAAGCATAGGTGACAAAGTTGAAAAGAAATGCATAATTAGCAAGAAATGGCTATGTTTTTGCAAGATTGCATTTTCAAGTATATTCTAATGTGCTTGAGACCTGTAGTAGCAGAAGATTGAAGTTAGCTTGTGCTTTAAATTACCGTAAGGTTATCTAGGACATTCTTTGAAGTCAACCTAATAGGGCACCAAGTGTTTTGTTAGATCTGCAATAAGCAGTTTTATTTTTCATCAAACAGAGGTGAATTTAATAGTTCGACCTAATTTCTTATGAACAGAGCTCTTTGTGTAAAATACTTGAGAAGATTTTGTTCTAATAAACTCAAGGACATTAGGAAAATAGCTCTCTGGTACTATTTTGCTTGCAGGTTCATGAGTTGAACTAGCCTAAATGACCTGTTCTTCATAAAATGCCCTTTTAATTTGCTGATTTTGCTCCCAAGACATACAAGTCTGCTGATGTACTGATCACTAAGTCCTGTTGGGATAATTATTTCAGAATAATTTCCCTGAGTTGCAGGGCAGGTCAAAAGAAGAAAAAAAAACAAATTTACAAAGTTTAATGCCTAAAGGAAGGACACTGGTAAATATTTTCAAATTAATGGTATGTGCAGAATTTAAAAGGTAAGCTGACCCCAAATAGTTACTACATTAAAAGCATTGCTTACTTTAAATAAATACTTTATTCTGAGCCCCTGAAGGGAATGATCTCAAAAGCATTTAGAATAGAATGCTTTATAAACCATCTTATGTGTAAAAATTGGTGCCAGAGAAATGTACTTCATCAATGTGACAAATAAGAGCTTGGGATGGATATGTTCAGTCTTAACATATTTTATTATAATCTATTTTATTAATGTCTCCCCTTCCAAGGCAAACATAATGTAGTTTATAGACATAAGTATATAATTAAAATAGTGAAATCTAAAGAGGTTGAATATAACCATCTGTTTAGAGTTTTGTCTGCAGATAGATTGAGGGATTTGATTATTAAAACCCATCATATTCAGAATCTCTATATGTCACACACACACACACACACACACACACACGGGGGGGGAGAGAGAGAGAGAGAGAGAGAGAGAGAGAGAGAGAGAGAGAGAGAGAGAGAGAGAGAGAGAGAGAGAGAGAGAGAGAGAGACTATCTGATCTGTCCCTTTGTAATAGAATATGTTGCAAACTTTAAATTCTTTCTAAAAAGAAATGAATACATCTTTGCACACATACGCATGCACCACATGATCTTATGCAAACAACATACTGGTTATCAGACCACTGAATACAAGTTAAAAGAAAGAGTCTGAGCTACTCTGTTCCTTTCTTTATAGTATGGTTATTTGGTCTCAGCAATACCAAGGATGATAAGAATTTAGCTCAGATTTATAGAGATTAAATAAATATTAGAGAATGTATAAATAACTTATATTTAATGAAAGCTAGTTTTCAGGTACTTCTCTAGCCTTCCAAAAGGTCAAAAATACTAATAGTCTTATTCAGATTAAATGATTAATTCAATGATGTCTACCCTTTTAAAAAACTGCATAAAAATATGCTGTCCCCAAACTGTTCTTATAAATAAGGGTAGGCAATTTACTTTTTCTGTAAATGGCCATATGGTAAATATGTGCTGTTTTGTGGAGCATACACTGCTGTTGTAGCACAGATAACACATTTTTAAAATATGTTTGTAGCTGTGTTAAATAAAACTTTATTTACAAAAGTAAGCCTTGTCCAGTTTATCCAATCCCCATTAATGAATATAAGCATCCTGAGAGATATTAGCTTGTTGGTGAAATACTTCTGTTTTCATATAAGGTTGGATAATTCTGTAGGAGACAGCTCTTCTTTGAGTTCTACTATCTATCATCATATCAAAAGTTCTGAGATTAGTTTTAAGAAATCTCTTGAAATTTGCTATCAATTACTTAACCTTTTTAAACATGGGAATTTCAACTATTACTGAAATATACAAATGATGTCAATTACCCTGGTATCAAATTATCAATGATCAATTATACAACTTTAACAGTAATTTTAAAATATATACACATATTAAGTACAATTCTTATAGAAATCCACCTTAAAATACCTTAAACAACGGAAAGAAACAATTTATTGAATTATATAAATAAAACGCACTATCCCTGAATGCGTGTTTCTAGCAAAGTTAATGAATAGCTATGATTAGCAGACCTTGAGATGCATATCATTCCCTGATGTGGATCAAGTGTGGCGACATTATAGGGACTACAAAGATTCAGTTTCCCCAGTGGAAAGACATATTTCTCCAAGGCTGAGGAAGTTGACTTACTTCTTTACTTATACTTACTTCATTCAATTCCTAAACGCATTTTATATCAACCCAGGACTTTTTAAATAATTAATATTCATCATGAGTTTTGATAACTAGGTTTAAACTTGTTCCTTTCCGAAGCAGTTACATAAAAATCAAAACTTTTTTTACAGATTTACTTAATTCCTACAGGTCATTGAGTGACTCAGCCCTTTCCAAATATATCTGAATAATGATTATTCCACAAATTTATGTGAACAGACCCCAACTAGTGTTAACAGAGTAAATTAAACAGTAAAATATCATAGTGATACTGCAGATACATTACCTATTACCTAAGATACTAAGAAGATAGAGGGAATTGGGGTAGGAGTTCTCTAGAAAGAATCTGACTTCTGAGAGCCCAGAAAGTAATGGTATTTAATTAATTTCCATACATGATTGTCTGCAACAGATTTTATTGAGTGTATTATGTTATGACTATCTGGCATTGTTTATATGTAGGATCATATTGAAACTCTACATAAATAGATCAGGACTAACTTTCATGAAAAAATTAAATTTACATCCATTCATTTTTCTATGGTGTCAAGATTAGAAAATGAAGGAACAGAGTGTATGACACTGGCCTGTGTTATCTGAAAAAGTAAATGTGTTGCATCAACAGGGTACATCCAACCTATTTTTTCAAGGTTCCAGATCACCAGTCTATACTTTGAACAAATCTTAAATATATGATCACTTTCATTGTTTTTAAGATAGCTATTGCCAGGATTACCCACCCCCATTGGAAAATTAATTGAACAAAAGTTATGGTTATTATAAAATATAAGAAAATAGCATATATTATTTCTCATAATAAAATGAAGAAAACTAATTTGCAGAAATCTATGGTTCTAAATTCAAAATAGAAACAATTATATGTTTTATTTTGAAAGTCAGTAGGTTTTCTCTTGCTTGGTCAGAAAATGCAGCTTAGTGATTCTACTATCTGTCACAACTTTCTTTTCTCCTACTGTGTTGTATTAGGAAATTGTTAGCATTGAACTGGCTGACAATATGCTATATGTTTCTTAAATATTTGCTAACATATTTAAATAAGCTAATTTCTGCCTTTTTATGGTGACGCTATACATATTTTATGCTATAGCTCTCTCAAGATAAATCATATATAAGTTAAATCTAAAATCACAAATGTAGGGTTACTCCACTTCTTATATGGTAGCCCAGTTTGAAAATCACAGCATGACTACAATTGATATTACATGATTCAATATCCAAAATCATATTCTTTAATTTAAAAAATTAAATTAGCTAAAATTCTATCTTTTCACAATCTAGCAATTTTCATTTTTACATATATATTTTATTTTTTTTATTTATTTGGGTGACATGAGTTAATAAAATTATACACAGGTATACAATTCTATAACACATCATCTGTATACTATATTGTGTGTTCACCACACGAAGTCTGATATCCTTCTGTCACCACATGTATGACCCCCTTTACCCTTTTCTACTCACCCTCACAACCCTTTTCCTCTGGTAACCACTAAACTGTTGTCTGTGTTCATGAGTTTTTGTTTTTTTGTCCTGTTTGTTTGTTTGTTGATGTCAGTTTTACATCCCGCATATGAGTGAAATCATACGGTTCTTGACTTTTTCTGTCTAATTTATTTTTCTTAGCCTGATAGTCTCAAGATCCATGCATGTTGTTGCAATGGGAGTAGTTTATATCTTTTCTTATGTCTGAGTAGTATTCCATTGTATATATGTTCCACCTCTTCTCTATTTAAACATATTTCAGGGAAAAAAAACAATTGGGGTTATGTATATGCTTTCTAAAAAGATTATGAAGCTTCTGGGTATTACAGAATTACACTCTTCCTTTAAACTATGAGAAAAATATACAAAATATATGAAACAATAGTTTTATCATTGCACAATGATAAAAGAGATAAACATAAATGAGATAATCCCTATGATACCCCATTCCTCTGCCTGGATTCACATTATGGAATTCTGAACAGACATGGATATCTCAAGCAGAAAACAAAGTTGCACTGTGTGCAAGAGACTGAAATTGATTTCAGATTTAATAGACCAAAAGTCTGAGAAATATAGAGATTGCTAGTCAGAAAGTCAGATTCCCAGAGAAGAGGAAACTATGCCCCCCACGTCCCCCCAAAAAAAACCTCCAGAAATTTCCTTTGGGCTGCTCATGAGTCTTTGTAGTGTATCATAACATCAATATATAGAGAAAAACTCAATAAGGCTGAGCAAGACATAAGTGGGAATAATGAGCTAACCAAGCCCAATAACTCACAAACTTCTGATAAGTTTTCAAGTTCCCGTAAGCTAGAGTGTATACTAGGGTACTCATCAAAGACAAAATAAGGGTCAAATCTTAGTGCAGGGGCTCAACTATCTAGAGTAAAAGCTACTGTATACCTTCCCTAATAAAGATTTTTAAGACATGACTTAAATCTATCAAACTTAACTGCAAGGTAATATAACTGTCTACCCTATAAAAGTCCAATACTCCTTAAAAAGGACAACAAATTTAAGATTCTTAGCAATGTAAAATACACTAACTCATCATTAAGTAAAAAATTACTAGTTATGGGAAGAAGCAAGAAAATGTGATCTATAATAAGAAAAACAAGTCAATAGAATCAGACCCAGAAATGATATACATGATGGAATTAGCAGACAAAAAAATTAAAACTGCTATTGTTATTATGAACAAGTATTTAAAGGAAGACATAAACACAATGATGAAAGATATAGAAAATAATCAAAAAAATTTCAGGTAATGAAAATGACAGTATCTGAAATTAAAACAACAACAACAATAATAACAACACTGGCGAGTAGACATTGTAGAGTAAAAAACTGGTAAACATGGCAGTACATATGAAAACTGAAGAACAAAAATAAAAACAGATATATAGAAAAAAAACAAAGTCTCAGTGATCCATTGGATAGTAGACATATTCTCTCTTTAGCACTAACCTAAAAGTCAGTTATAATTTCATATGATGTCATAGAATCAGACACTTCGTTCCTTCTTTTAGTAGAAAACCTGTAAGTTTTCATCATGGAGTAAAATAAGTATACTGTAAAGATAGGGCCATAAGTAACCAGATTAGGTGAACAATATGGCTAGGAAATAAATATTTAAAAAGAGGGCTGAAGAGAATTAATTTTATCAAATGGTTTTCAAATATTACTATATAATTTGGTTTATTTTACATTGATAATTGAAAATATTCCTAATAGTTTCATTATTATCTCCCTAAGATCAGTTAATTTGTTTATATTGAATTGTGCTTTGCATTAAAATTTTAAGAATGAATCAATGCGGTATTCACTACTGAATGTTAAAGGAGAGAAACAAGCAAATAGCTTCCAAGGAGTGCATACAATACCATAAAGAAGTACAGTGAGAGTTATTAAATAATCAAGAAATTACTAATAAACAATTTGTAGTAATGTAAGATGAATCTAAAAACACAGAAAATAATACTTTTAAACCAATTTTGATGTACTTTAAAGTTTAATCATGCACTCCAGACCTTATTTTTATACCTTCTATCATAACAAATTTTAGAACCCATACCTTAGCTCTGAAAACTTTCAATTTATTGCTAGTTTTTAAGAAACCAAAAGGTAAAGGTACTTGTTATGCAGAAAAATAATTAAAAGCTATGATTTAAATGGACTAAAAGAGGCTTCTAAGAGCAAAGTGAGGTTATACATAATTACAAAAACTGAATTAAATAACACGTAGCTCCTGAATTTGTAACAGACATAAATTACTACAAAGAGAAACTAAGAATTTCAATTTATGCTATCATTCAAAATCTCCTAGGTAAAGTTTACAAGCTAAATAAGGAGCTAATGTGATTAAATATGCCAGATTGTTCGGTAATGAGGCCAGAGATCAAAATTAATTATATGAGTTATGAACAGGAAAGAACCTGGAGGGCTATGATGATATTGCATATAAAGAATTAAACCTAAAAGTACATGAACTGTGGTTTCAAGCATCAAGAAAAATAAGATGATAAAAATAAAAATATATGTAGCCCACCCCCAGTCGTTGATAAACATTTAATTATTTCTTACTTTTTTATGCATCTGGCTAATGCTTATTGTTATTGCACACTTATTGTGTGCACTTAAAATAATTAGACAACTTAATGAGCTAGTTCCTAAAAATAGAAACTTGAACTGCCAACTTCAACAAACTCAATGTGAGGTTTTGTATTAATAACTTAACCCACTTTTTTTCTAGAACAAATGTGTAAAAATTGTGTTAGTTTTCTCATTATCTGAGTATCTTCTCCAAGTTAATGCTTTTAGGAACTCCTCCCAGCCCATCTCAAATATTCAAATGTCTTGAAAGCAAATATCACATTTTCCCTCATTAATCAGGGAATTTTTCCTATGTTTGCTTTTACTTTTTCATCTTACCTCTTTTTATCCTTTGGTATCTTCTAAATCAATAGCTTGTAACCAGATTATTTTATATTAATGACTCGTATAAACTGCATCATTATGGAGGAAGTGATGGTATTTGCCTGAGCTCCCTGAATGTTATATATGGTATAATCACATTTCATAAGCCACTGAGCTGTCTATGATTTTCATCTAAGACTATCATTGGAAAGAGGAGTTTACTAAATCAACAATGTTTGTTTGGAACCCAAATCTTCTGATTTAATATGGGATATTTTCTTCACTTAATATTAGTGGAGAGGAATGTCTGACACTGCTAGAGATTGCAATATTAATATTTACTGAGAAAATGCACTGTCCTGTTTTTCATATGCAAAAGCACATTTGATGATCCAAATAACTAAGCAAATTGATATTATTGTGTTAATCCCCCACGTGTAAAATTTTGAGAAACATGATTTTTAAAAAGGGTGAAGAGATGACCCTTGAAGGCCTATTTATACATTTAAATAATACAAACTAAAGCAAACTAAAAATATTGGTGACAAATTTGACTTCCATATTTTGTATATTTAACTCCTAATTACATACATTACATGAATTGATATCATAGATTTTTTTCTAATGGTTGTTTTTGTTTGCAAACTGAATTAGATCAATCCTATTTTACATATATATATATGGCTCTCTGTTATTTTGAAGAGTGAACAAATGAACAAATTAAAAATTTACTTATTTACATTCATGAACCTACTTCTCAAACAACTATGAAATTATTTGTTTCTTATATCCATTTTCTCCTCCCTATCCCTGAACCTACCATATCCCCAGAGATTTTTCTGTTGCTTGGTGTCATAATTCCTCTTCTATTTAATTTTTCAAGTTTTATTACACATATATATATATAAATATATATATCCAAAAGACACATGATTTAGTTTTGGTTGAACATTATATAATACCATATTACATTCTTTCTTCTCCACTTCCTTTTTAGCAACTCAACATTAAGTTACTAGAATTCATCTATCCTGATGCATATTTACGCCACCATAAAATATGCCATTACATGAATGGGCCACAAATTAGGTAAATGTTTTTCCTATCAATAGATATATGAATTTTTTCCAGGTTATTTTTTTAACTATTACTAATAGAAGAATGGTATAAACATCCTTTACCTTGTCTTTTGTTCATATATGGTAAAATTTATCTTGGTTATGACACGAAATGTAATTGTTGAGTAGTAGGGAATGTGACTGCTCAGCTTAAAAAAATGAATTAATAACCCTATTGATTCATATCACCTTCAATATTTGGTATTGTCAGAGTTATTAATTTCTTCCAATAGAAAGTGTATAAAATGTTATTCCAAAAGAAATTTTGATGTGCCTGCCCCTTATCATTAAAGAGGTTTAGCTTTTCTTCAAATTATTTTTGCAATTGGTGTTTCCTCTTCAGTAAAGCAACTTTTCATAACTTTTGTTTATTTTTCATTGGTGTTATTTATCTTTTGTGTTACTGATTTATAGGAGTTTGTAATTCTTGGTGCCATATTCTGTCAGTTTGATATATAAAATGTAAATATCAAATAGGAAATAAAGTGTATGAGAGGAATATGTAATCGTGTGTGCATGTGAGATAGTAGAGGGCTAAATAGATCATTCAGCTTTCATTGCTATGCTACTATATGTAGTACTGATATTAAATAGCCAAAATACTTTAGGTAAATATGTCTTATACTGATGATGTGTCTCAATTTAAATTTTGCCCTCAGTCTAATTTTTTTTTTTATTGCTAATAGTGAAATAAAAATACTTCCTTACTACTGCTGTGGTCAACATAATGCTTTAGAATTAGAGACCTTAATATAATATTACAGTGGGCCATTACTTTCCTACGTTTTAATAAACTTTCATTTGCAAACAATGTTGCCTTCATTTCTATTAGAGATCAAATAGGTCTGCTGGGCAATGTCTTAGCACAGATGCCACTTCAAGTTTGCATGGGTTAGCAAAGAACATTTTCCTAAACTTTAGAAAAAGTACACCATATTCATGTTGTTTTTTTTCTTTTCTGGCTAATATAATATGAATTGCTCACCTTTCAAAATGTTTTATGAGTCTATAAGCCTTTGACCTTTTTATTACATTTTTATTATTACACCATCTAGCACAATTATATTTCCATTGCCCTCCTGTCAATGATCCTCTTCACTCTGGTCATAAATCATGCCCTGTTGAATTCTCCCTGTTACTGTTAACCCAGCACTGGAACTGATTCATAGATATTCATTTTCTTTGGAACACTTATCAATATTTTTCAGATTCTGAGTCCTTAAATGAATTTAGATCTCCTTAAAATTCTATTTCTTTTGGTGTCAAAATGATGATCGATTAGCTCATTTTTCTCCCTTCAATATCTGAACTTAAGAATTTTAATATATATTTTTCTGATATTTCAGTAAAACACTGAAATTATTTCATTTTAGAATAATTCATTTCAGATATTGAAAAGTATAACTTTTCTAATTTTCGATGAAAGATTATTTTTGCATTTTAGCTGTTCCCGCTTTTGCTTTACATCAGACACCTATCCTTACCTTGCTGAAATTGTTAATCACTTTTTCCCCCAATATATGTTGCCTACAGAAATACTGGAATTCTGTTTTGTTTTGCTTTTCTTTCCTCATGTTCCTTAGTGTTGTCACAATCCTTAATGTTTCATTAGGAGAAAATCATTTTGGAATATTCGATATAGATAATACAAGCCATATTTTCTTTACTTCTATAGAAGCAGTATATATAATATGTGGGGAAAAGGAAATATTATTTTGTCTAGTCACAGTAAACTGCAGTTTTCGGTGGACACCTTACTTCTCTATGGCATAGTGATTCTAGCCAAAATTTGTATAAAACTATTTAATGACTCTCTATTTCATAATCCTTGAAAGTCTAGGTTCAACCCACCTTTCCAACATTACCACCCCAAACATTTTCTTAAACAAACCTAGAATCTTCTCCTCCATGGATCGGCTCACAACACTGTCTCAGCCTGAAATGTAACCCCCTCCAAGCTTTGGCAGAGGAAATTCTATCTCTTAACAAATTTTAATTTTATATATATACATTTACTAAAGGAAATAGCTCCTAACACTCTGTGAGTGTGGACCTTGTGCTCTGAGCTTCCATCACAGTTGTTTTATCTTTCCATAGAGTCTGTAATATGATCTATAGATTTTACTATAACTGACATAGATCTTGTGGGTCTTCCGAAGAGATTTCAAGTATTTGTAAATGAAGTCTCTCTCTTAATCATTTAGTGTTTATTTTTGTTGTTGTGTTTTTTTTTGTTTGTTTGTTCTTTATACTACCTTATTGATAGTTATTACATAATAGTGAGTAACCATAGAAGCTGAAGCAGTTTATAATTCCCAGGGAGATTCAGCACTTTGGGAAAATAGAAAATTCCTGATAAACTCTTGAATAGCCTATTTTATGATCCTATAGTTTTATATGTAAATGATACTAAACTACCTATAATAGGTGATATAGAGTGTTTTACTTGTCAAGAATTGTTTGTACATTCCTAAAATTACCTGAGCTGTTCTTAAGATCAATAGGCATTTGTCATGCAACTTAATGAGTATATTTTTATTAACTCAGTGGGCTTACTGAATATTTTCCTATTTGAAGATCTTTTCAATTATGCCACATAATCCTCTACTTTTCTTTATTCTCTTGTTTGTTTGTTTGTGTTTTTTGTGTGTGTGTGTGTGTGTGTGTGTGGTGTTGTTGTTGTTGTTGTTGTTTTTACTTGATTAAAAGGAAAGAAACCTATGGGAAGCAAACAATGTTATTTCTTTTTTCTCTTACTATATTTAGGACTGATTTAACTGGCTGTTGAGTAGAAGAGAACTGCCTGATTACTGAATCTGGTTGTTCAGAATGTAAATCTATTGTTCAGTTCCTCTGGTTGTATTTCCCGATGATATACAAGACAATTGAGAAATACACTTGACTTAGAAGGGCATGTTCAAAGTAGTACGAGTAAGATTCAGCAAGGTAAAATTCAGTGAAGGTCAAATTCTACACAATGTTCTGCAAATATATCCCAATTTGTTTTGATGGATTGCATTTGACAATTAATTAGGACCTTATGAATAAACATTGAAAGTAGATTTCATTAAAGAAAACATGGTTCAGCCCTAAAAGCTCTATGCCTTAAGAATGTTAACATTGATTGCAATAGTTTCCAGATATTTACCTTGAACTGAACTTAACTGAAAAAATGTTCAATGAAAATACATTCCATTTTAACTTCTCTGATAGATTTTAAGTTACATTTCAACTGAAGAAAATTTCCCTTCAACCTAGATTATTAATTATTTTGGTTTATTTTTCTCCTATATTATTTCCATTTATTCTACTTCCACATTCCACTCCCATAGTTGCCTTAAATTTACTATCACCAATAGCTGCACCACCTCTAAAGTTTCAACTTTAATCATGGCACCACTAGAGCACTCCATGCTAAGCACTTTTACTCTAGGATCTCTCATTCCAATATTTTAAAAATCTTTTCATCACGTCTAGTCCATTAACCTTACTACTTTTATAAAACAAACAGCAACTAAACAGGATGACTTCTTTCATTTAAAATCTGTAAGTGCCCAAATTTCAAATGACAGTGCGGAGCAAGGAGGTAAAACAACGTGTGGTTGTTTTGCTTCCTTGGGAGGGTAGAAGAACTCCTTTGTGACAAATGAAGAAAAGAGAGCATGGATCTGTGCTAATATCCTTGTCTACTGAACTTCCTGGTAAATCGACTAATGATGTTTATTAGAAAGCAGGACCATATCTATAGGATATTCCCTACCTAGAGGATATTGTATACTAAATAAACCTCTGAATCTTGAGACATGGCTTGCTACATAAAAGTCATAAGACTGTGCAATTGTCTTCAGTATAAAATGGATATGTTTCATAACCTAAAATTCTGCCTGCTGTGTGAGGTGACTTACAGACATAATTAGAGAATTAACTTATTATTCTGGGCCAGAGACCACATGTTCTGTATGGAAAGACAGGACCTAGGGAGCTGCCCTCAAAATCCCAGATCGCTCTCTAATTCTTCTGACCCTTAGTGACTAAGTACTTGCAAGTCTTGATCTCTGATTCACCTAATTCTGGTTAGGTGATCCTTTATTTGGCTCAGGCAATCAACATTTTGCAGGAATCTTCCTTCACTTTAATGGGTATATTTAATTTCTTACTTTCCAAAACAAACTTCAAACCCACAAAAGAAACCCAGAAAAGAAACTCTCTAACTTCAAACCCACAAAAGAAAGCTGAAGGCTTTACTTTATATTCGTTTAAGAACTGGGATATAATCAAATAGGAATTCCGTAATCCTATACATTCAAATTTACCAATCCACTTGCCACTCGATTTACACCCTCTCCTTTTCGGAATAACACATTTCTGAAGTCTGTAAGGCTAACTCTTCTGTGCTCTAGATTTAGTATATTCTAATCACTTAATAGTTTTGCTCTGGCAATTATTCTCTTTCTTCTATATCATCAAATTTACTCTCTCTACTTGCTCATTATCATTCGCTAACAATATGGTCTATTATTTTTTCTTATTGTGTTCTTACATTTACTATATGACCTCTCTGTATTTGCTACTAAATTAGGTCTCTGCTCTTCTTCCAGAATACCCATGTAAAGTGTTATCCCAACCAACTCCTTGTAATCCCCTACTTCCAAGTTTCCCCTCAACTGAGGGCAACCAGACCACTTATCACACCAGTCCACATTGATCATTGAAAACCACACTGCAAACTGTCCTCTATGCTCATCATTCTTGACTGTTAAATAGTTTTTTATAGAGGTGATCAAAACATGTTTCCTTTGGCTTTTATGACAATACAATATGTTTTCTGCCTGTCCGTTTCTTTTACTGACTAGTTTTTTTCTGTTTAATCTTAAAATATGGACTACCTGAAACTTACACCTGTGTCCTCTTCTACATTCCCTTCCCCAGGTCCATTCATTCAGTGCAGTCAACAAAATTAACATCGTACACATAAAAATTATTTTGCTCCTAAACTGGAAACTTATTTCAATCGCAGATTCATTTCCACTTGAATATCTGTTAAGGTATCACATACTTAACTTTTCCAAAATCAAATTATTGTGGTTGATTCCCAGTTGGTACCTTTTCCTTCCCAATAATCCTTATCAGTATTTACTCAATTGCTCAAACTAACATCTTCAGTCCCTCTCTTTTCTCACGAAGTCATCTAATCTTTCAGTTCTCTCTGCTTTGAAATCTGACCACCGGTCCCACCCTGCATTGACTGGGGATTCCTCATCATTAATTTTTTAGTTCTTATGTTAACTCTGTTGAGTGTTTTTTCCTGATACCTCTATCTACCATCAACTTCCTTTCTAAAGTTCTGAGTTCTTAAATTACCTCATTTAATTTTCTTTAGAGAATGATTATTAAAATTATCTTGTATTTATTACCATGTTTAATTTATTTCTTTCCTTACTAGAACATAAGAAGCATTAGAGAAGGGTCCTTGTCTGTTTTGTTCAGGGATATTGTCTAGTACATATCTAGTAGCATATAAAAATTGCTTTGGAATGAATTGATACATCCCCAGAAAGTCTAAGTTTGATTCACAGCTCTAATAATCAGAAGGTCTGTGACCTCTACAAATTGCTTAACCACTGAGAACTTATTTCCTCATTTGTAAAAATAAAGATATTAATCAATACAACTCTATACCATACTTACAGAATGGACAATATAATGTCAAGCACAATGTCTTATCCCTATGATCAATGCACACATTTTCATTTCCTTCCCATTCCCCTTAGGCAGAGCATGCATAATGTAAAACAACTCCTGAAAATATGGATAAAGATAATATACATTATTAGTTTACATTTAGAAATATAATCATATGCAATGTACTGTGCTAAGTGTTTTCCACACATTAACACATATATTCTTCATAAAAATACTATGCTATAGATCCTATCATTATCCCCATTTTACAGATTAGAGGAAATTGTGAGGTTGGGCTATAAGTGAAGTTGACTTAACTATGAAATGATGGAAGTAGGTTTCCATTTTCACAGTCTGGCTCTATAGAAGATGTTCTTACTTACCATGATAAATTACTTCTATCTAGAAAACAAAAAAGTAAAGTGGTCATACATCTCTGCATACTCTGTGTGTGTGTGTGTGTGTGTGTGTGTGTGTGTGTGTGTGTGTGTGTGAGAGAGAGAGAGAGAGAGAGAGAGAGAGAGAGAGAGAGGGAGGGAGGGAGGGAGGGAGGGAGGGAGGGAGGGAGAGGGAGAGGGAGAGGGAGAGGGAGAGGGAGAGGGAGAGGGAGAGGGAGAGGGAGAGGGAGAGGGAGAGAATGTGTATCTTTGTAAGGAGAAAGAGAGGAATGCAGTGTAATTGGGGAGAAATGAGAGATGATAAATAAGACTGAAAAATACCAAATTAGTGATTGATAAGTTTTAAACCCATGTTTTAGATTTTCTCTTTATCTCCTCCAAATTTTCTAAATAAATGTTCATTGTTCTATAGTCACACTTATTTGCAAAGAAAAGAAAGCAAGTGGTGGAAATAATAAAATTTCCAGTACTGTGAATCAGGAGTCATCTGACCAAGTCTTCATGCTAGATGCTGTACTGTTATTTAAATGTTTGTGTCATTGAACTACACCTCTTCATTTTATTACATGAGATGAAATTAAGTGGTGCTAAAACTTAGTCACAACATTCAATTATGTGGGGCATTCTTTCTTTAAAATTTTATTAAATTGCGTTAGACTGTGCTTTTTGGTGCAAACGAAAAGCTTTTTATAACACCAAATTATTTTTTCTTATTGAAACAAAATAATACCTAAATTGCCTAAGCAGTTTTATAGACATAACTAAATGTGCAAAGGGCTTCCTGGGCTTGTAACTGTATGATTCCCATTACAGCCAGCGGGGATCATTGGCTTTAATGGGATTCATGCAGTGAGAGCCTCATGCAACACTTCACAAAATTTGAATTAGGGCCTTTTGATTAAAAAAAAAAAAAAAAGGGAGTCAGATTGTATTTTCAAAAGTATACTTGGATTCTTTGTACTTTTTCTGCATTCATATCTTTCATTTACATCTTTTAGATAGTTTTCAGATGAAGGAAAACACAAAACATTTAATTTTGACTTTTTTCTCCATAGGTGTATGTCTTTGCAAGCAATGAGAATAACAGTGCAGTAAAGTCAATTCCTATTGTAACTGATTAAATATCTTACCAAAAAAAATAACACAATAATAACATACCTTCCTCCCTGAAAGACATCCAATAAAGTAAGTCATACAATAAAATAAACAAAAATGTAGTATAACTATTTAATGAAACTAAGAAACAGGTACAACATATAAATTATGAGATGATGCTAAATCAGAAAACATGTATATATACAAATGTCACTAGCCTTGTAAAATAGTCTTTGTAAAATAAGTAATTGATTCTTAATGAATGGCCCAACTGATTTAATGCACACACTCACCTCTGTGCTAAAGTGTCTTAATTCCCATAGCAATTTTGTGAAAAGAGTGTTCCTTTTATCGCTTTGGCAGTGAAGGAAACTGACAGTTACATAACTAGTTTGATGTTACACAGTGTCTTAGGTTGCATTTCCCAGAAACTGGCTCTGAGTTAAAGATACCTGTGCAAGGGGTTTCCTACGGAAGTGGTCACAGGGAGAATCAGAAAGTGTGCAGAAAAAACAGAATAGGAAAAGGAGAGGGCCTGATAACAGTGAAATCTAGGCAGAGTTCCACAGAGGGAAATTTCAAACTGATTCTTCCATTCCTTCTAGTCATTCATGTGTGGCCATGTAGGGATACAAATTTCCAGGAATGTCTGGGTATCTCTGGTTATGCATAAAACAGCCTCAAGTTGCTTAAGAGCTGCAATCCCCCACTGGAACCAGAAAGTACACTGACATGTATGTGGGGGGACAAGGAGAGACAGAGAATGGTAATATGAGACCTAGGAAGAGCTGATCAGCATATTAGATCAGCTAGACATAACCAATAAACAGCAGAAAAGTTCTTAACCCAGTCCTTCCATTCCCAGAGTCCAAATTCTAATTAAAAAAGAAATTCCAACTGATAAACTAGCCTTATTTTTAATAACACCGACAGAAGCTGTACCGAGGCAACAGAAAAATCTGTGGGAGTTCTTCCACACTTTGGAATGGCTGAGGAAGTTGTGGTGATGAACAAACACGCCAGTGTTCCACATTTGCAACAACTCCACGTTATTGTATGCAAACATATTTCTGTATGCTGGTCAAAGGGTTCATCAGTTATAAGGTGAATAAATTCTGGGATCTCATGTACACTGTGGTGATTATAATGAATAAAACTACTGTATACTTAAAATTTGCTAAAAGAGTAGATCTTAAGTGTTCTCACCACACAAAAAAGAGGTAATTATGTGAGGTGATGGACAAATTAACTTATTAACTGATGTGGTAATCATTTATCAATGTATATGTATATTTAATCATCACAATGTACACCTAAACATCACATTATTTGATTTATTGTTTCGTGTATGTGATGTGTCATTTTTCTCTTGCTGCATTCAATACTTTCTCTTTAGGTCTGGTTTTAAGCAATGTCATTATGATGTGTCTCTATGTGATATTATTTTATTTGGAACCCAATGGACTTCATGGATATGAAGTTAATGTTTTTTCCTTTTCCCCACATTTGGGAAATTTATAGCTATTATTTATGCAGATATTTTCTGCATAACTCTTCATGCTCACTGTTCTCATCTTGATAAAATTAGCATCCCTTTGATCCTTAGAATCTATTTAAATTTTGAAATAAGCTACATTTGTCTTATAAAACACCCTTTTAAAACTATGAAAAACAATAAATGATTTTCTTTAAGTGAGCAAATCCTTTCACTCCTACTTCGACTATTATGATAAACTTTTTCTTCACTTTAAAAGGGAAATGATATTTAGGATAAAACTTAATATTTAAAAAAGAAGACATTGGATTCCTAGACATAGTTCATAACATTTAACCCAGGATTCAGATGGTTAGGAGGACAATCTATTTCCATCCGCTCTGTTCTGAACATAAAAACGACATATTTGCCTTGAGCAAAAATGAAAGTGAGACTTCTGCTGTAGAATGACAATTATTGTCAATAATGGTCTAGTATGTGTCATGTATTTTAAATACCAAATTCATCCTTTTGACTGTAGGCATAAATAAACAAGATAATCACATACTGTTACAATGCAGTATTTTTCCCCCCATGTTTAAGTCAAGGGAAGTTTATTGCGAAGTCGATGAAAAGGGAATTACAATTAGAATTATATTGTGGAAAAAAATCCATGGTTTACAAAATAAAGATACCAGAGTATATAATGATTGACCTAGATTAATAAGTGTGGATCAAATTTAAACACAAATAGTGTGTTTCTATTTGCTATAGCACCTGATATCATGAAGGTATATTAAATTATATCATTGGATCACATTTCTGAGCAACTTATTAAGAAGTTGGTTAGTTCTCCATGCAGTTTCATTTTTAGATAACTAAAGAAATGATTAGTAAAGATTATAGTCTTAAAAAGGGAACATAATTATAGAACGTAACGCTTACACATCAATACATTTTGATGCTGTAAATATTTTACATATTTATATACTTAATGTCCATAAAATCTATATTATAGGTATTATTATTATCTCTTCATGATACAAAAACTGAGTCAAACAGAGATTAAGTGACATAAAGAGAAAGTGTCAAGCTAGAATTTAAAATCAGTTTCCAGATCCCACACTCTCAGCCATTGTATCAAACTCCTTTGGTGTACAAGACTTTTAAAAATTAATAGTAATATAAGCAGGAAGATGTCTTGATAGCAACATTAACTCTTAATAATGTTAACAGTGTGCATACTTTTAAAAATTTTTTTGAATCAATAACTTATACGAGTTCACCAAGATATTTAATATAGCTGATAATTCTCTACGTTTCAAAATTGTGAAAAGGGAAGGGAAGATTCAGGAATCATAAATTCAAGCTCACTTTTCACTATTGAATTATTTAAGTTTACATATTTGCAAATGGATTGATAGTGGTAGTCACTGGAGATATAGCAGTAACAGGATAAAAATATTCTGTCTTCAAGGAATTTAAATTCTGATGGCGAAATCAGAAAACAAGATATAAACAATAAGAAAGGATATTACAGGTTGTAACAAATTATTTGCAGGATGATTAAAAGTTGATGTGATAGAAATACACACTGGATGGATGAGAATTCCAATGGTGATGGATTGTGAAGGCTCAGCATGCGGGCAGACACACACACAAACACACACACACACACACACCAGGTTAAATGCTACAGGGAGTATATATAGAGAGACACATTCCAGTTTCAAGAAACAAGTGAAAGGCGCACAACTGAGAAGATAGGTTGGTTTGGTCAAGAAAGCCAAATATCTCCAACGTAGTGCGCCATGGAAACAGTGATACAAGGTGATACCCTGTAGAGGTAGTCATAATAGCAGTCCTGAATATGTATTAGGAGAGCCCAGGATTTACTTGTTGGAAAAGTCACCCCTATTCACAATAATGGCTTATCAAATCCCTGATTTTGGACCTGATCTCCCAGTTACAACTGGTTGGTTCAGCTTGGACATTTATATCACCTTCCCAGGAATTTAGGATTAAAAATGTACCATACGGACATCTGGGAATAGTAGAGATGCTCAGCTACATCATTAGTGGCATCCAATCCACGAGGTGTTTCACCTGAGAACGCTGGAACAGGTGGCAGTATAATTTTGGAATTTCAGGTATTAAAAAGAAGGTTGGAGAAATAATATGATAAGTAATATCCTTCCAAAGCCAAAAACTGAAAACATCAAGACAGTCTCCAGTTATATATTTTTTCCAATTATATTTTGTAATGAGACTATAATAATTCAAAAGGCATCTAAAAATGAATATATTCTTCCTGAGGATTCTTTTGTTTTACTTTTCAGATGGAAGGAATGTCTTCTAGATATGATATATTTATTTAAATATTAATAAGCATTACTTTTATTCTTCCTATAACTCATCTACTTCAATCTTAGAGTATCTGTGATTTGGATATTTAGCTATTTTGCTAAATACATAAATAACATTTATCACCACATTTCACCTATTGTTACCTTATAACTCATCTCATTACTTTTACTTCATTCTTGTATTTGGAACATCACACTTAAAAACTTTATTTACCATACCCATTAAACCTACTTCAGAGAGCAGGAAGAAATGTTCCACTTCAAACTGACAACTTTCGTAAAGAACATTTTGTTTTTAAATATTTAGAAGTAGAGTCAAGTCAGCTTTGGGGGTAGAACGGTGAGCCAACAAGCAAATCCTCACGGTTTTATACACTGTATGTACTACAAAATTTCAATAAAAGGAGGTAAAACCATTTGACCTAGGATAAATCCATAGCCCTCAGGTTTTCATGGCCAGCATATATATTTCATTTGTTACTGACTTCAATCTTAAAGATCAGCACAAGTGGATTCAGTCCTGGATACGGATTATTGATTTAATGCTTGGCGTCCTAATTATTGTCTCCTTGCCATTCAAACTCAATTAAAATATGCTCTTATAAAAAGATAACTAGAGCCCTGTGCATGCAATTATTTAAACTAATCTTAAATGAGAGTTTCCACTACATCAAAGAGGCAGTGACTTTATATGTACAGAAAAACTACCATAAAAGTTAATGAAGTTTCATGAAATAATAATTGTACTTATTACACTATAAGCAGAAAATTACACACACACATACAACCATTTAAAGCTCTGCTTATATCAGCATTTTATTATGACAGAAAAAAATATTATTTTTCAGTTTTTTTAATTTTTAAAAATCCCCACACATGATATTTAAATGTAAAATCTAGAAATATGAACTTCTACAGAAATGTGTACAACTTACCTAAATAAAATTAGATGTTTAATATCTTTAAATTTATCTATATATTTAATGTAATTGCAACATAAACTTCTATAACAATATTTCTTAGAAATAAAAAAAAGTAATCTAAAAGGTGTAATGAGTCTATCCAGAAAATTTTAGCTGGAGGAAAATCGAATAATAAAGAATTGTTCTTCTGTGGTATGTAAAATAGTTGGCGTAGTCATTAGCATTCTGAGTAGACAAAGACACTAAAACATAAAACTAGAGTTCTGGCCATTCCCTATTATACTAGGTTTTAGACCTCTAATTTTTGCATCACAAGAAAGTCCCAAAATCCTGAGAGAGGGAAACAGAGTATCAGGACTTGGAGCAGTGACTATTTAGCAACCAGTATGGAAGTGTTAGAATTCAACATTTTCACAAGTGGTTTAGATGTAAAACAAAATAACCATATACCAGTTATGAGTGTGGTTTTGTTGCCGGATTAAAAATGTATAGGAGTAACTTACTAAAATGTATAGAAAGCTAGTAAATTATTTAAAAATGCATAAAAATAAGTTTTATATAATCAGGTGGATTTTGAAATAATCAACCTCCTAATCCAAACCTTCATAACAGTAATGATTATATGACAACCAAATGGATTACAAAGGGAGCAAAGAATTATCTTTACTATCAGCCACATACATTTAATCTATCAGTTTTAAATCTCTCTGTTGTACTCTCAGATTATACTTGAATTTATCACTTTCTCTTCATCTCCCCAGTCAGCAAAATTTTAAGCAACCTCCCAATATGTGAAAGCACATTTGTCCTGTTTACCTCCTGCTGGATTCACAATCACTTCTCTGTTAGCACAGTGAGTTTACTAAAAAACAATTTAAGTCACATGTCCATATAAAATATCCAGCAGATTTTTGTTGTTGTTGTTGTTGTTGTTGTTGTTGTTTGTTTGTTAACTGAAAAGAAAAAATTTCACCCCATCCCGTACCTTATAAGAATCTGTGTGATCTGCCCCTGTTCAGTTTTCCCTTTACATCTCCTGTCACTTTCTCTTCATAATATGGTCATACTGGTCTCTATAGTCCTAACTCTTACTGAGAACTCTCCCAACTCAGTGTCTTACAGTTTGTTCTTTCCTCTCTTTTGTTTTGCTCTTGTGGGAAATACCTTTAAAAATTCCACTCTGGTCATTTTAGTTACTTACAGAACACAGTGGAATTTATTTTTCAATCCACTGGTTTTAATCAGAAATTTTGCTTTTTTTAAGTACTTTTGATTTCCATGTTGTACTAGGAAAAATTATTCAACTTGACTTTTAACAATCTGTACCACTATACAACTATCAGCATAACTACTATAAATATACATGTAAAGAAATACATTATGACAATGACTCTCAAACACATTATAAGCTCATAAGTTATAAGAAGTCTGCTAAATGGAAGATTGAATGTTAAATTTTTCCTTGTTGTTCCTTTCATAGCATATTTTTAGCACAGTGGGTCAGTATACAGTAGTATCCTATCAGCTTATATAAAAACAAAATAAGGATAATGTACTGAATTAGAAATAAATGGAGATTCCCTATTGGAACTTGGTGGAGCAGTGGCCCCAGTCCTATCCATCCTCATCCTAGCCGCCATCACACTACTACACACATCAAAACAACGTAGCATAGCATTCCGACCTCTAAGCCAATGCCTATTCTGATTCCTGGTGGCAGACCCCCTAACACTAACCTGAATTGGAGGCCAACCAGTCGAACACCCATTTATTATCATCGGGCAACTAGCCTCCATCCTGTATTTCCTAATTATTCTAGTCCTAATGGAATGTTATTTTATTTTAAATATTTCTATGTTCATTGTTATTCTTCTTAGGCAATCATTACAAAGCACAAATATATTTTCTTTCTGGAAACACATTATCTTGGTAGAGAATTTTTCAATTCCATGCTCACCATTTATTAGACAAAGGTACTGTAACCTGACTCTACAAAAGAAAACATATTATTAATATAGCATTATGCAAACAGGTATTCATAACATCAGTTTGCCCTCTTTAACTATACCTATGGGCAACGTGTGAATCATTTATGAATTAGCTATTGGTCTCACAATTGAAACGATTGCAAATTTACAAGCAGACTATAGCATGAATACATATATATGTATATATATGCATGTATATGTATATATATACACACACACATACATACACATACTTTATGTGAATTCATTTTCATGAAAAGCAGTTCCTCATTTTGTAGAATAAATATTGAAAACACTAGTTCTACTAATTAGGAAAGGTTTTCCAAGGCAAATAGATATTAACCTAGTAGCTATCATGGCAATTGGTTAAGATTATATCAATGATAAAATACTATAAAGACGTTTAACAAAAAAAAAATGACAAGAAAATGTTAACAAAATAACAGGTTACCAGATCAGACTATCATATGTCATGGAAATAATGGAAATAATCTGAAAGTATTAAGACAGATAAACCATTCTTACCAAATTACAACACTTACCAAATTAACAACACTAAAAATATATCATTGACTACTGTATTACCACACCAACGAAATATATTACACCTGACATGGAAAATGCACACTGTGAGGTGACGTTGCAGGTTCATTGTCATAAAAGTTGACTATAAAAAATATTTTATTTTATAATTCTATTCATTTTAATTATATTCATAAATTTAAGATGTCTTTGCATACAGAGCAAAGCATGTAACAGAATGGAGCATACTGTTTGACATTAGTGATACTGCTCAACAAAATCATTAACTTCATATATTGTTTACGTTGGAATCTGGCAAAATACAATTAATGTCTCACAACAATTGTGAGAAATAAGTGATTGGTGTACCAGTCTTATACATGAGGGTACTGAGGCACAGATTAATTAACATATACAGAACAAAAAAGAAAGAGAAAGAAAAAGAAAGTTTGTTTTGATTTTGTTAAAGAAGATAAGAAAACTATGTTGTTCCATAAACTCTATGATTTAGCTCTTTAGCATTTGTCTATCTTCAAGAGACTATCTCAAATTGATATAATTTCTCTGGTAAGATTCATTTATAGTTAATATCCAACACTATTCACTTTCTATATTGGGTTGCTCCCTTTCACCAATGATAGTTATCAATAAAACAGGCATATATGGAAGAAATTTCTGTCTTAAATGGGAAGAAACTGTACTGAAGGATTATTTTTCATATTCATGAGTCCTCAAAAGACTGTGACAGATCATTCTGAATGATAAGGAACATCCTATCAGTATAAAATATCACAAAATCCATGATAAAAACTGTGCTACAGCAAACTACTGTACTTGAATTAGGCATACAGTGTACAACAAGGGGGGGAAAGTACTGTATAAATATTACATATATCATTTTTAAAGGATACATTAATTACAGAGGGTAGGAAATTAGCATAGGAATTTCTAAGGCAATATCACTCAAGAACATAAAGCTATTTATTCTTGATTTATATTTTGTAATTTTTCTATCAATGATTCATAGCTCAATTTATTCCTCCATTGTCTTACAAAGGAATAAATGTAAGATAGGAAAATTCTCATCATACTCATTGGTATATGGTATCTATTTTTTTCTTTAATGCTAGTTTGATCAAAATGTGTTAGAACAAATATTAA
Source organism: Rhinolophus hipposideros (assembly GCF_964194185.1). NCBI lineage: Eukaryota > Metazoa > Chordata > Mammalia > Chiroptera > Rhinolophidae > Rhinolophus > Rhinolophus hipposideros. Next base: position 86,622,981 of record NC_138047.1, on the reverse strand, counting down.
CCCTCTACATGTTCATGTTATTCAGCATGCCTTCCTTTCTTGGTATCTCCACTCTGACCACCTCATTACCATGAAAATGTTCATATGTTTGTATTCATTATATATCTATCTGTCTTCCCATCAAACTAGTAAGTTGTTTGGGAACAGGTGCTATGTTACTGTTTGCAAAATGCTGACACATAGGAGACATTTAAAATGTGTTTGTTGACTGACTGAATAAATCAATGGAAATGTATTGCCTTCTCTATCATGAAGAGAAAGTGAGGCAGAGTAAGCAGTTAGAGTCCAGCAATATTTGGATAAGAAAGACATGTGTTCAAAACAAAGTGGTCAATAGTGGCAAAATGATTAACAACAGAGACCAAGAGGATATAGAAGCCAGATTGTAATGTTAAAGAATGTTACAGCAAGGTGAAGAGAGCAGAAGTAGGAGTAAAAACCAAACTAATGTAAACTGCAGAAAACAGAAGTGAAAACTGGTTATGGAAACTTAGTGCAAAGCAAGGGCAAGTAACTTTGTTTACCAGGGAAAGACTTAGGTTGATGTGAAAGGAAGGAATTAGTACATTAGGCATTAGGAATAGAAAGATAGAAACTGTTAAATTTATTTTCATGATAATTTGCTGAATGATTCTTATACTTTTATTTCACTCTCTACAAAATGGCATGCTCCAAATTGTCAATGATTTTTAAAAAAAAATTAGCATTGCATATGGTCAAACAGCAAGGAAATAGCATTTATAAATTAAATTTAGTGATCTATCTGTTTGCTGTTTGTCCATATATTTCTGCCTCATTCCACAAAGCAATTGAGATGGTTGTCCACAGCTCATATGTTCACATCACATTTCTATTTACAAAGTATTTTACATATATGATATCTTGAGCCAATGAAATCTTATCAACATAAGAAGAAAGAGAAAGAAAACTACTTTGCAAGAGGATACTGAAAGTCAGTTCAAGGCAGAAAATATTTTTGGATTGCAAACTCTATCTGCACTAGGTAATACACTACAGAGGTATCTAAGGATTCCTTTCCTGGATAGGAATACACTTTAACAAGAGACACAAACATATGAATGTGCCAACTCTAATGTAGGCATTAAAATAAAGACAGGTACAGTGTGGGGTGACAGCAATATAGGTGAAGGTCATTGCACAAACATTTTCCAGAGTGCTGATAATTAATTGGAATTGACTGGAAGTGAAAGGAGGTAAAGAATTAGAGGATAGATTGCAGGTTACACATTTGCACACTTGTATATACATATATATGAAACATAACAGACTTAGGTTAATAGATGTTCAATTTATATTTTGAAAATTAGAAGCTTAACATATCTTTCAGATATACTGATTTACACATAATAAATAAATGAGGTAGAAACGCAGGCTGAAAGAGAGACTAAAGATAGGCATTGGGAATCATTAGCCTACTGATGGAATTTTTAATCAGGAGAGTAAATTAAATCAGTCAAGGAAAAGGTGCAGAAAAAGAAGTACAATGAACTAATTTATAACTCCTTAGGAGAGCCAATGTTTAAGGGTCAAGTAAGAAAGTCAAAGCCCATTAAGGTGAATACCAAGGACTGAGGAAAACAGACAAAATAGTGCCATGTAAGGTAGGAAAAGCAGACAGTTTTAAAATGGCCTATTAAACAGCATTAGAGAGTCTCAGTCAAACACTGAAGAAGCTATTTTAAAATAACAGCTTTAAGGACATGGAAGAAATAGAAGCTGTGTTAATATATTGAGGAAGGGAGAGGAATAGTAAAGTTATTGATGATTGGATGATTTTTACAATACTTGGCTGAAAGAGAAGTCAAAAAAGAAAAAAAAGAAAAAGAAAATAGAAAAAAAAAAAAAAACAGCGACCCTAAAAGAAAAATGTAAAGAGGCTATTAAAAAAAAAAAAAAAAAAAACAATTCAGGCAAGAAACCCAAATGATTCACATATATAACAAATTAATTGAATGGGTGGACCTTAATGGGGCACAAATAAGAAATGGCTTCATTTTTATTCAACTCCTGTGTTCAGTGAGGCTCTCTCAATTCTTTCACATCTACCCTCTGCTGATCTCTGTGAATCCTTTACTTCTATTTACTTGATTAGTCTCATTTGGTGATTACTATTTATCTTCATATATTATACAGCACTGTCCGGTCCTGTGTCAAACTTTAATCTCACAGCAAATTCAGTTGTGTCTTTTTTTCGGGACTCACACCAGAACTGTGGCTTAACATCCTTCCCAGGGGAAGGTACGGGAGCATGATCTTTCAGTTGTCTTCCCTTCTCTACCCTGAAGCTCCTGATTCCTGCAGAGATGCAGAATGGGTGTAGTTAGGGGAAAGGGGGCAAACACATTTTATTATGTTGTATAGGTAGTAGTTCTTTTGAATATCAATCATTTTTGTGAATGGGAAATACAGTTTGCTGTGTGATACAGATTGAGGGCTAATGCAGATAAACTTCTAAGTTCGGCAGGTGATCAGCGAACAGTCTCACCTCTTTCGAGGCATGCCAGACTTTACCAAAGAGCTCTCTTGCACACCCTGCACAACGCTTGATGTGCCATTTGCAGGAGCCATGGCATATGGGAACACAAGTGGTCAGCTTTTATGAAAATGCACTGTCCTTAAATCATCTTTCCTTAACGCCAAATAGTATTCCATTGTGTAGATATACCACAACTTCTTTATCCATTCATCTATCGAAGGACATTTTGGTCGTTTCCATGTCTTGGCCATCGTAAACAAAGCTGCAATGAGCATTGGAGCACACGTGTCTTTATGTATAAATGATTTCAAATTCTAAGGAAAGATGATATAGGAACATTTGTGACAACATGAATGGATCTTGAGAGTATAATGCTAAGTGAAATAAGTCAGACAGAAAAAGCAGAGAACCCTATGATTTCACTGATATGTGGTATATAAACCAAAAACAAGACAAACAAATGAGAAACAAAAACTCATAGACACAGACAATAGTTTAGTGGTTACCAGAGGGTAAGGGGGTGGGGGGTGGGTGATGAGGGTAAAGGGGATCAAATATATGGTGATGGAAGGAGAACTGACTTTGGGTGGTGAACACACAATGGGATTTATAGACGATGTAATACAGAATTGTACACCTGAAATTATGTAATTTCATTAACAATTGTCACCCCAATAAATAAATTAAAAAAAAAATGCACCGTCCACATCAGGGATCTGTCTTTCTATGCTTTAATGAGGTCTTCAAGAATGTACATAAATAAGAGAAGGGGAGCCTACAAACAACAACCTGCAAATACCTGCAATAGAACCATCACTGAAGTTTGACTTCATGTAGTGGCAGTCATATAAAACATTCACCTGGTTACACTGATCCTTATGCTCTCACCGCAACTATGTTAGAGCCACCAGTGCAGGAGTGAAGAGAGACAGTGGGTGAGAGGAATAATGAAAGAGCAGTGGTGCTTCTCTTCTCGGCTGCAGGTCCTTGGGTCTAAGGTCAGGTCTCAAACGGGTTCGGGGGACTTTGAAGTGGAGGTGAGATGAATGTCTTTAACTGAACTAAACTGAAAGTTTTAATGCTTGAAAAGGCATCTAAATTATCAAATGAGACTAAAACAAAATTGACTAATGAGCTAAATACAGGATCAGAATGTCCAAATCAACTAAAATCAGAGATCTCACTGAATGCAAGCTTTACTAAATAATTTCAAGGATATAGGCAAGTAAGAGGAACTGAGACAGTTCCCCAGGTCCCCATCTTTACATGTCAGATACGCATCTCTGGCACAGAAGAGATGAAGTCCCTAAAGAGGTTTGTGGGGTGCATCACATATTCCCATTCGATATCAGAGATTAACTATCATACATAGAATTCTCAAGGGTATCATGTCTCAGAGATTCCAGGTTCTATTTAGTACAGAACATACTATTAGGTAGAGACGTCCTATAAAGTCTATTTTATATGAGTTTAAAGTCTGGCTTCTCAACCAGAGAGCTCTGAAATCTCCCATGATGTCATTAAAAGTAAAGAGATATTCAATAGGCAATGTTTGACAGTAAAACTCAGTATAATAAAAAGAGAATCAAGAGATGATAGAACTCAGTTTTCAAGGAAAGACTATTTAAATTGAGATGCCATTTCACATTGAGGAGAATGGAAAAATAAGATAGTTATATAATATCAAGTATTGAATAGAGTGTGAGAAAATAGGAGACACTTACGCATTGCTGTAAATAACATATGACCTAGAAATCCCACTTTGGATTATACATTCCAGAGAATCTCTTGCACTAATTCATGTGAGGGCAGGTGGGAATATGTGCAGCGTAACATCATTTTGATAGCAGGGAGTAGGAGCCAACTTGACGCCCATCTCTAAACAACTGGGTATGGAAAATATTATAAAATTCTATGCAAAAGTTAGATGCAAAAAGTTAGATGTAATTATCAATATAGCTACACATTAATATAATGTTACTGAATAAATAACAATGTCAGAATAGCAAATATCATTTATGTATATTTAAACATGTGCAATGTACACATAAAAATACATATTTTACAAGGGTACATTTTTTTTTCAAATACATACATACCTGTGGTTTGAGTATATATCAACAGGGAGCAGAGTATATATAGATATGAAACGAATACAATTAAATAAGAGTGCCATTCTCCTGAATATGCTTTAAATGTGCTTCATACTGATGGAAATATCTCAATCTCAATGACTTAACTCAATCTTTTATACCTGTGGACTAAAAATAAATGAAGAAAGATAGGGAGAAAGGAAAATAGAACAATAGGATAGTATATACCAGTGTAAATGGCTAATCTGATATGTTTTGTTTTGCTTTCCTAAGGAAGGGAGATATCACATATTTACAAAGAAGGAAATGGACTTTAGTGGAAGCATTCACAACATATAAAAGAGTTTCTCAGAGAGCTTAAGTAACTTTTTCTAAGGTAAAAAATGACTGAGTAAACAAGCTAAAATGAAAAACCCAAAGTTCTGATTCCAAATTCAGTATTTTCTCTAGCATACTTATAAATTGTACACACATAAATGTAAAGTCACTCAACCTATTGGATACATAAAATCATCTCATGTTCAATTCAGATCTATTTATAAAGTATTAGTTTCTATATTTGACTTTTTGTACAAATGGAAAGATTTCTTTAAATACTATGCTTTTAATGTCTACATCAGGCTACTGTCATAACTACACTGAAAACTCTAAAACAACATATGTTTACTGAAAAGCTGCATTGGATTTAAAGCTAAAAATCTCTAGTAAAATTTTCCATTTGAGTCACCATGTTTCAAATTATGTTTTATGATATGTATTGACTTACACTAAATTATGATAAGGTATTTTCATTTTTTAGCAAACTCACTGTATAAATTAGAAATTTTAGAAACAGTTTAACAGAATTATACAACCTGTTTTACATGTGATTACATGTGATTTAATTTCCTCTACAGTACTTAATAACTTATAAATATTCTGTCTTCTTAATTCAGTATATGCTTATCCTTAGAGCACCTACTAGTTTTATGTAAAGTGTATAGTTTGATATTATACAAAGAAGTAACTATATCTCCAGTGTCTAATCTCTCAGATATTAAATTTTGCTTTTTAAATGAAGACTATCATATGAAATGTTATAAATTCATAATTTTTCTATAACTACACTACATTAATCCCTAAAATTTCACATGCAACCTCTAGTAATTTTTCATACATATACAATAACAGTAATAGAAAATTCAGCTATAATCTCAAATATATGCATTGATATAAATTCCAGATCCTTTCTTATAATAAAAATTGAATGGTTAATCTTCATGCAGCCATAGCCTACCTCTCTTTACAAATATAAAGATAAGATTATCATGGTTCCTAAAAAAAAAAAAAAAAAAAATCCTACAAGAGGACATAACCCTAGTAAACATCTACGCACCCAATATAGGAGCATCTAAATATATAAAACAGATATTGACTGACATAAAGACAGAGATCAACAGTAACACTATCATAGTAGGGGACTTCAACACATCTCTGACAACAAGGGACAGGTCTTCCAGACAGAAAATCAATATGGAAACAACAGACTTAAATGATACATTGGACCACTTAGATTTAATCGATATCTTCAAAGAATTTCACCCCAAAGTTGCAGACTACACGTTCTTCTCAAGCGCACATGGAACATTTTCCAAGACAGACCATATGTTAGGCCACAAAACAAGTCTTGATAAATTTAAGAAAATTGAAATCATACCAATTGTCTTCTCTGACCACAGTGCTATGAAATTAGAAATGAACTACTGGAAAAAAACTGGAAGACACATCAATTCATGGAGGCTGAATAACAGTTACTAAATAATGAATGGGTCAACCATGAGATCAAGGAAGAAATAAAAAGATATCTCAAGGCAAACGAAAATGAAAACACGACAACCCAAAATCTATGGAATGCAGAGTAAACGGTCCTAAGAGGGAAATTCATAGCATTGCAGGCCTGCCTAAAGAAACAAGAAAAATCACTAATCTACAGTTTATCTTCACACTTAAGGGATCTGGGAAAAGAACAGCCCAAAGGGAGTACAAGAAAGGAGATAATAAAGACCATAGAGGAAATAAATGAAATAGAAACCAGAAAAACAATACAAAAAAAAATCAATGAATCCAAGAGTTGTTTTTTAGAGAAAACAAACAAAATCGACAAACCTTTAGCAAGACTCATTAAAAAAAAGAGAGGACCCAAAATAATAAAATCAGAAATGAAAGAGAAGTGACAACAGATACCCCAGAAATACCAAAAAAAAAAAAAAAAGAAGAAGAAGAAAGAAAAGAAATTACTATGAGCAACTACATGCCAACAAATTTGACAATCTAGAAGAAATGGACAATTTTCTAGAAGCATACAACCTTCCAAGGCTAACTCAAGAAGAAACGGAAAACCTGAATAGACTGATTACCACCAGGGAAATTGAATCAGTAATGAATGATCTCCCAACAAACAAAAGCCCTGAACCAGATGGCTTTACAGGTGAATTTTACAAAACATTCAAAAAAGAATTATCACTTATTCTCCTCCAGCTCTTCCAAAAAATCCAGGAGGGAAGACTCCCAAACCCTTTTTACAAGGCCACTATCACCCTGATCCCAAAATCAGACAAAGACACTACAAAAAAAGAAAACTGCAGTCGCATATCTCTAATTAACATAGATGCAAAAATCCTCAACAAAATATGAGCAAACAGAATTCAGCAATAAATTAAAAAGATTATGCACTATGATCAAATGGGATTCATCCCTGGCATGCAAGGGTGGTTAATCATCCACAAATCAATTAATGTGATACACCACATCAACAAAACGAAAAATAAAAATCATATGATCATATCAATAGATGCAGAAAAAAAGCATTTGACAAAATCCAGCAGCCATTTATGATGAAAATGCTTAAGAAAGTGGGAATAGAGGGATCATATCTCAATATAATAAAGGCCATATATGATAAACCCATAGCTAACATCATACTCAATGGGGAAAAGCTAAAACCATTCCTCTTAAGATCAGGAACAAGGTAAAGTTGCCCACTTTCTCCACTTCTATTCAACATAGTGCTGATAGTTCTAGCCACAGCAATCAGACAAGAAAAAGAAATAAAAGGCATCCAAATCAGTAAGGAGGAAGTAAAATTGTCATTATATGCAGATGACATAATAATATGTAGAGAGAACCCTAAAGACTCCACCAAGAAACTATTAGAGTTGATAAATGAATTTAGTAAAGTAGCAGGACACAAAATTAATATTCAGAAATCAGTTGCATTTGCATATACCAATAATAAAACATCAGAAGGAGAAATTAAGAAAACAGTCACATTTACAATTGCTTCAAAGACTATAAAATACTTGGGAACAAATTTAACCAAAGAAGTTAAAGATCTGTACTCAGAAAATTATAAGACACTGAAGAAAGAAATGAAAGAAGATGCAAATAGATGGAAACACATACTATGTTCATACATAGGAAGAATTAATATAGTTAAAATGTCCATAATGCCTAAGGCAATATATACATATTCAACGGAATTCCTATCAAACTACCAAAGATGTTTTTCACAGAAATAGAACATATAATCCTAAAATTTATATGGAACCATAAAATACCCCAGATAGTCTCAGCAATCTTGAAAAATAAGAACGAAGTGGGAGGTATAATGATACCTGACATTAAATTATACTACAAGACTACAGTAATCAAAACAGCATGGTACTAGCATAGGAAGAGACACATAGATCAATGGAACAGAATAGAGAGCCCAGAAATAAATCCATGCCTACATGGTGATTTAATCTACAACAATGGAAGCAAGAATTTATGGTGGGGTAAAGACAGTATATTAAATAAACGGTGCTGGGAAAGCTGGAAAGACACATGCAAAAAAATGAAGCTAGACCACCTCCTTACACCATATACAAAAATAAATTCAAAATGGTTTAAAGACTTAAATGTAAGATCTGAAACCATAAAATTCCTAGAAGGAAATATAGGAAGAAAATTTACAGACATTACCCAGAGTAAGATTTTTACTGATATATCCCCTCGGGCAAGGGAAGTAAGAGAAAAAATAAACATGTGGGATTACATCAAGCTAAAAACTTTTTTCACAACAAAGGAAACCATCAATAAAACAAAAAGGGATACTACTGAATGGGAGAAGATATTTGTCCATGGTATATCCGATAAGGGGTTAATATCCAAAATTTGTAAAAAAAAAAAAAAAAAACTCACTCAACTCAACTCCAAAAACAACAAACAACCCAATTAAAAAATGGGCAGAAGACATGAAGAGACATTTTTCTAAGGACATAGAGATGGCAAAGAGACATAGGAAAAAATGCTGAACCTCACTAACAATCAGAGAAATGGAAATAAAAACCACCATGAGATACCACCTCACCCCAGTCAAAATGGCTATCATCAATAAATCAACAAACAACAAGTGCTGATGAGGATGTGAAGAAAAGGGAACGCTTGTGCACTGTTGGTGGAATTGCAGATTAATGCAGCCACTATGGAAATCTGTATGAAGATATCTCAAAAACCTGAAAATGGAACTACCTTATGATCCAGCAATTCCACTCCTACGTCTGTATCCAGAGAAATTCAAAACTCTAATTCAAAAAATGTTATGCATACCTATGTTTATTGGAGCACTATACACAATAGGCAAGAAATGGAAACAACCGAAAAGCCCATCAGTAGAGGACTAGATTAAGAAACTGTGGTATATTTATACAATGGAATAGTACACAGCCATAAATAAAAATGGAATCTTACCATTTGCAACAATATGGATGGACGAAGAAAACATTATGCTAAGTGAAATAAGACAGACAGAGACAGAATACCATATGATCTCATTTATATGTGGAATCTAAAGAAAGGAATAAATGAACGAACTACACAGAAACAGCCTCAGAGATAGAGGAAAAACTGAGGGGTGCTAGATGAGAGCAGGGGTGGGGATGGAGGGGAGGGAGAAGGTGAGGGGATTAGAAAACACAATCAGTAACCATAAGATTGCCACGGGACATGAAAGTCAGCTTAGGGAATATAATCAATAATGTTGTAAAGATTTTTTAGCGTAACTGATGGACAGTTGTCTTATTAGGGAGACCACTTCAGGGATGGTGTAGATGCTTGATCGTTGCACTGTACACCTGAAGCTGAAGCTGAACAATAATGAATTTCATATATATATATATATATATATATATATATATATATATATATATATATATATATACATATTCACAAGAAGTGGAATACTGCATGAGAAATAGAGATAGTGGAAATGTAATGGCTGTATACAATGTGAGAGGGGTAGTAGATTGGGGGAGAAGGGTTATCATTTTGTGAGGGATATAAATGATAAATGTCTATTACATTGTTTTGTACACCTGAAACTAATAATATAAGAAACAACTATATAGACAATTAAAAAATGAGACATTATTGGAGGTTTATAGGTAAATAGGTAGAGTACAGGAGATTTTTAGGGTAATAAAATTATGTGTATGATACAGTGATGGCAGGTACATGACATAAAGCATTTGTCAAAATCCATTGAATTGTACATCACAAAGAGGGAACTCTAATGTAAATTATGTAGCTTGGTTAATAATAATGTACTCATACTAGTTCAACAATTGTAACAAATATTTCACACTTATGCAAAATATTAATAAGAGAAACTGGGGGTGGGAAGAAGGTACATGGGAACTCTGTGCCTTCCGTTCAGTTTTTCTGAAATCTAAAACTACTCTAAACTTAAAATTTATTAATTAAAAACAAATCTTAAAAAATAAAATATAAAGCGGCTGGATGGCTCAGGTTGTTAGAGTGTGAGCTCTGAACAACAGGGTTGCAGGTCCGATTCCCCCATGGGCCAGTGAGCTGCACCCTACACAACTACCTGTTTCCCCAAAAATAAGACCTAGCTGAACAATCAGCTCTAATGTGTCTTTTGGAGAAAAACAATTAATATAAGACTGAGTATAATATAATATAGTATAGTATAGTATAGTATAGTATAGTATAGTATAATATAAACTAAATCCCAAACTTATTTTACTATAAGACTGGGTATAATATAATAAATATACCATAATACCAGGTCTTATATTAGTTTTTGCTCCAAAAGACGCATTAGAGCTGATTTTCCAGCTAGGTCTTATTTTCGGAAAAACACAGTAGATTGAAGACAAAAAGCTGCCACTGAGCTTCTGGAGGAGTGGCCAGATGGCTCAGTTGGTTCGAGTGTGAGCTCTTAACAATAAGTTTGACTGTTCAATTCCCGCATGGGATGGTGGGCTGTGCCCCCTACAACTAAAGATTGAAAATAGCTACTGGACTTGGAGCTGAGCTGCGCCCTCCACAACTAGATTGAAGGACAATCACTTCGAGCTGATGGGCCCTGGAGAAACACACTACCTCCCAATATTCCCCAATAAAATTTATTAAAATTTTTTTTAAAAAATGAAGCATTCAATTTTTAAAAATTGAATAATAATACATAAAACAAAGATAAAGCAAAAGAAAGACTTAATTATGAACTAAATAGCAAATGATTTAGAGAGCAAACTATACAGCAGACAATATTAATTTATAAAGATAGTTCTTTTAAAAGAGAACATAAAAAAGACAAACCACTATTTAAACCAAGGGAAAAAAAGTAAGGAAATCAAATACAGAGAATAAAGAATGATTACAGAAGAACAAAATTCAAGATAAAAATAAATTTCACAAGTGAAATTCATTTTTGAAAGTATTTCTCCTGATAGTACTCAAATAAAAAATTCTGGGGGTGTCTGGTTAGCTCAGTTGGTTAGAACGCAGTGCTCTTAACAACAAGGTTGATGGTTTGATCCCCACATGGGCCACTGTGAGCTGCACATTCCACAACTAGATTGAAACAACCACTTCATAGGAGCTGATGGGCCTGGAAAAGCACACTTAAAATAAATAAAAGTTTTTTTTAAAAAATGTTAACAAGTAGATTCAATGGGTATTTTTATAGAGTAATAAAATTTACTAAAACAGATCTTAGAGAAAATATAAAGTTTAATTTAACTGATTTCTGCAAGAGACAAAAAATTTGTATAATTGTTACACCATATATTATAAAAATAGATAAATGATAAAAAATACATAGATAGATATATGCAGATATTTTTTTTAATGTAACAGTATTAGTAAATCATTTCATAGGCAAATTCTAACAGATCTCTAATTTCTTGATATTTCCATGCTAGTTAAATTATACCATAACATAAAGATTAAAATATTTCAGTTTACAGATATCAATAAAAAAAATCCCTAGAAAGATTCAAAAAACATAACTGAATCTCACCAAATGGAGATTATTTCAAGATTCCCATCCAAATTGTTTCAATATTAGAACTTTTGTTTATATAAAACATCCAATTTATAGACTTAAGGACAAAAACTATGTGATCATCTCTATAAATGCTGAAAAGGAAGCTGGCCAACCTCAATAATTCTTCTTGTAATTCTTCAATAATAGAGAAAGTTTTGATTAATGTTTCTTAATTAGTTAAAATCAAATTTAAAAATTAAAAAGCATAAAAACCATATATATATATATATATATATATATATATATATATATATATATATATATATATATATATATTTGCATGCACTTAAAATAGGAATAAAATTTAGAGGAAGCTATCACAACATTTTACAGGAAGACCTAGCCCATACTGCAGGTTTCAAAAGATTTGTCCAAGGAACTGATGCTTGAATTCAGATATGAAGGATCAATATGAGATTTTAGTGGAGAGCTGTTCAAGCATATAAAACAGGATGAATGGAAGTTCTGAAGACAGAAGGATCATGGAAGAAAGAGTAAGAGATAGAAAGACCATACATCTGAAGAGCAGAAAATCATAGACATACTTAACTAAGTAAGGTTGTAAAAGTAGAAAAGGAACAATGTCATGGAGTTTTATGTGGGAAGTCAGGAAGTGATTTGACTAGAAGTAGATTTCATTAGGTGAAGAAACAGATGATAAGTAAAAAAGAGATTACAGTTTGACAAGGTAATGGGAATATGTAAACAGATTCTCACATTAAACGATACTGAGAACATAGCTTCTGTAGCAACATAGTTAAATGACCATATTTTCCAAAGCAATATACAAATATAATGCAATCCCCATCAAAATCCCAATGACATTTTTTTTAAAGAAATAGGTTAAAAAAAAAACAAAACAAAAAATCCTGAGATTTATATGGAATCACTAAAGACCCAAATATCCAGATCAATCCTGAGAAAAAAGAAGAAAGCTAGAGGAATCACACTCTCAGACTTGAAATTTACAAAGTGACAGCATGGTATGGGAGGAAAAACAGATACAGAGACCCATGGGAAAGAATTGAGAAACCTGAAATAAACCCACATATATATGGGCAGATAATTTTCGACAAAGGAGCCAAAAACATACAATGGAAAAAGCAAAGCCTCTTCAATAAATGGTACTGAAAAAATTGGAAATTCACATGCAAAAAAAAGTTAGACTACTATCTGTCACCATATACCAAAATTAACTCAAAATGAATCAAAAACCTAAACCATAAGACATGAAACAACAAATTGCATAGAAGAAAACATAGGTACTAAACTTATCGATCTTGGGTTCAGAGGATTTTATGAATTTGACACCAAAGGCAATGGAAGTAAAAGTAAAAACAAACAAACAAAAAATGAATGAGATGATATCAACCTAAAAAGCTTCTGCATAGCAAAAGAAACCATCAACAAAAACAAGAGGCAACCAACCAAATGGAAGAAGATGTTTGCAAACAACACCTCTGAAAAGGGGCCAATATACAAAATATATAAAGAACTCATACAACTCAACAACAACAAAAATTTTGACTAAAAAATGGGCAGAGGACATGAACAGACACTTCTCCAAAGAAGACATAGAAATGGCCAACAGATATATGAAAACATGCTCAACTTCACTAGTTATAAGGGAAATGCAAATCAAAACCACAATGATATACCACCTCACACCTGTTGGAACAGCTATCATCAACAAGACAAACAATAACAAGTGTTAGAGAGGCTGTGGAGAAAAAGGAATGCTCATACTCTTCTGGTGGGAATGTAAATTGGTACTGCCACTACGGAAAACAGTATGGAAGTTTCTTAAAAAAATTAATAGTGGAATAACCACATGACCCAATAATTCTTCTTCAGGGTATCTACCCAAAAAATCTGAAAAAATGTATCCTTAAGAATAGGTACCCCAATGGTCACTACAGCATTATTCACTGTGGCCAAGACATGGAAACAGTCTAAGAGTCCTTTGATAACTATCTAGATAAAGAAGATGTGGTACTTACCAGGTCTGACAATTTAGTTCACAAACTTGTTGCAACGATGTTGCTAACTTTCTTTTATATCAGAGGGATTATTCATCACAAATTTATACCAACTGGAAAAAACAATTAACCATGTTTACTACTTGGAAGCACTGAAAAGGCTGTGTGAAAAAATTAGACTACTTGAACTTTTCACCAACAATTTATGGCTCTTGCATCACGACAATGCACCAACTCCCATGGCACTGTCTGTGAGGGAATTTTTAGCCAATAAAGAAATAACTGTGTTGGAACTCCCTCCCTACTCACCTGATCTGGCCCCCAATGACTTCTTTCCTTACCCAAAGATAAAGGAAATATTGAAAGAAAGACATTTTGATGACATTCAATATGATGATAGCTCTGATGGCCACTCCAGAAAAAAGATTTTCAAAATTGCTTTGAAGTGGGGACTAGGTGCTGGTGACGGTGCATAGCTTCCACAGGGGAGTGCTTGGAAGGTGACTGTAGTGATATTTAGCAATGAGGTATGTAGCAGTTTTTCTAGGATGAGTTCGCAAACTTAATTGTCAGAACTTAATTGTACATATAATGGAATTATATATACAGAAGAAAACATGAAATACTGCCATTTGTGTCAACATGGATGGATTCTGAGATTATCATGCTAAGTGAAATAATTCAAACAGAAAAAGTCAAGAACCATATGGTTTCCCTCATATGTGGGATATCAAACTGAAAGCCACAAAAGAACATAACAAACGCAAAAAACTCATACACACAGACAACAGGATAGTGGTTACTTGAGGGTAATCGGGGCGGAGAAGATGTAGAAGAAGGTAAAGGGTGTCAAATATATGGTCATGAAAAAGATTTGACTTTGGGTAGTGAACTTACAATGCAATAAACAGAAGATATATTATAGAATGGTACACTTGAAACCTATATAATTTTATTAACCAATGTCACCACGATAAATTTAATTACAAAATATAGCAAAAAAAATAAACTGATTTTTTGGCAGGAGGCACACAAAAAAAAAAACCTCCGACATATCACGTTTAAATGTAACTTCTGATTCAGTAAATCTTGGAAGAAGGTGAGATTCTGCATTTCTTTAAGCTCCCAGGTGATGCCCAACAGACTGATCTATTAAGCAACCACACATTAAATAGCAATGTTGTAGACTATGGACCTAAAAACAGGGAAGTTGGAACTAAATTTCTCTGACTACCAGTACATTCTGTTGGACATTTGAAAATGTAATATTCAATAAGATAAATCAAGTAACGAAAGGGAGCAGATTTTCAGGGGAGAAAAAAGTAGTTCTCTTTTAGAATTCTATTACAGAATTTTCTTTAATCTCTCCTTAGACATTTTTTTAATACTGCCTTACCTGTCAAAAACATTTTTCCCTGAGCTCTTTTCACCAACAGAAAAGATTTTCTATCCAAAAATACATGAGATTATATTAGCCATAAATGAGTTTTAATACTGCTAGCACTTATAATATATTTTCAAGTTTACAACTGAAAGGACATTTTTGTATGTGTGCCATATAAGTCACTTTAGATTTTCCTGATCCATACAACATATGTTTAAGATTTAAAAGACACTCTTCATAACCATAGTCCGTTAACCATAACCATAGTCTAATAGGTAAAAACTGTTAGCACCACCACCTGTTAAAATACATATTTCTGTAGGTACTGTTTTACTAGCTAATATATTAATTGGTTTATTGTTTAAATGCATTTCCAGCTCCAGAAAAGAATCTAGTTGACTATTTTTTCTATCATTTTTATCATGGCCATGAGAATATATTAACTTGGTGTTCAAGAAAAAATATTCATTGCATTGATAACGTGTTTTTGAGCAATCACTTATCCTTGGAAATGGTCATTGCTTTTGGCCCTTAAACAACCCAGATGTGCTTATTTATGGAAATTAGCCTAGAAAATAAATCAGTAACTGACTTTTGAATAACTTTACACTTTTCCATAAGTAAATAATTAGACTACCCATTTTATAACTTCAAGATCAGGGATACTTAGAATGGCCTCACATAACTGACAAGTTAGAAGAGGCCAACTATCAGAAAACATACATTCACAAGAATTATTTGTCTTGTTTTACCTCATTACAAAATTAAATCCACCAAAAGATTATAAGATTAAGAAGAAATGGCTTTCTTTGTGCTAATCAATGTAGACAGAGACATACAGTGTCAATTCTGTTGTAAAAAGAATTATTGTATGATTGCTGTCCAAAATGTAACAAAGTATAAATGATCATCTACATATTTTATCACTTAGATTTTTTTATAGTAAACGCTTCACAGTGGATTACTGACTTGAATTATTTATGGTAACATCATCTTATATCCTGATTGAAATACATACTTTATAAGCAACATGTTAAAATAAAAGAGCTAAAGTTTACCTCTGGAGATATATTCAAATATAAATGTTTTCTATAGTGACATCCCTCCTTTTAGGATATATGTTTTGTAGTTATTCTCCCTCACTACGCACACACTGATCTTTACTTGGTAGAGTCTTCACGATTAGATTAACTGCAGGGGGCAAATTTAAAAACTTACCAAGATCAGGCAGGTAATGAAAAATAAATGAACAAAGCTCAATAGCAAAAAAACAATAACCAGTGGTTTGGGACATAGGAAAACAACAACAAAAACATGTCCTAACTACAGTGAGAAGCTGTTCCTCAGCCCCAAGTCAGCTGATACCATGTTTCCCTGGAAAAAAGACCTAGCTGGACCATCAGCTCTAATGCATCTTTTGGAGCAAAAATTAATACAAGACCCGATCTTATATTGTTATTATATAAGACCCGGTCTTATATCATAGTAAAATAAGACCCACTCTTATATTAGTTTAATTTAAAAGATGGTCTGATTAGGTCTTATTTTTGGTGAAACACAGTATCGCCAAGGACTGTGGATTTTTTTTTTATTTTAAGATACATTTTGTTGTTTGGTTTCTTAAATGCTGAAACAATATACTTGTAAAGCTTTTCTGTTGCAAACAGATCTATTTGTGGAGTCGACACACATTTTTATACATAAACTTTGAATTTTTAAGTCCTCTACTTTGAAAACTTAGTGATTAAATAAATCGAACCATTCTTTCAGTTTCATATTTTAATGGTTTATCTCTGCATATTACTAAAAATAGTGAACATTCATTGAATTCTTACAAAGTAACCATTACCATGCTTAACGTTACAGAAGTGAACTCATTTCATCCACACAACAACATTGCAGGTAAGTGGCAGATCCCCTTCCTTTGACATATGAGGTCACTGAGGCATGGAGGGCTATATGTTTTCTCCCAAGGTCACCCTCAAGAGGTAGATATGAAACCTGAATCAGGAAATCAGTCTTCAGAAACAGGATACCTACGCTGTGTGGTGAACTCTGCCTCAAATAGTGTACATAATAAATGTATGTATCTACATGTACAGAGACAGATGGAACTCTAAGCTAGATAGCTACCAAATAGAATTATGTGTTATGCATATCTACTTTTAACCAAGTTGTTTTATACTGCAGATAGATATTTGCCTTCTTAAATTACTCTCTCAAACTATTAATTACTATTTCATCCACACTTGCTCATTTATCATTTTCTTTAAAAATGCAGTCTTCCTTGCTTTGTGCGAGTTTTGTCATTTGAAAAGTCCTTATTTTTTTCTCCTTTTCCCCTTTGTATTTATTAAATTATTAGGCCTTCTCAAACATTTTCCATATTAAATCTACCTCACTATGATCATGTCTTTATTTTCCCTCTCTTTAAAATGTACTACTCATACAATTTATTACTTAGAATTATAGTATTTTAAATGTACAAATGCCAATCAATTATGCTTATGTTGTTTAAAATATAGGTTTTAGAATTTTGGAATTCAAGGATCAAGATTTCTGTTTATTCTATTCACTTTTTTCCCCCTCCCCCAGATTTAGCCAACATCAGGAAGACATTAAGGTAATTTAATAATTGCTTTTAAATGAAGAAAAGAATGAATGTTCTAAGGATTGCCTAAAAACTATAAGAGGTTTTTTTGATCTAAAAACATTACAGTGGCATCTTCCAGGTAGGACAGAGTTAAGAATATAAGTAGTAGCAACAAAAATTGCTTTTGTCTAGGTAATGTTTTGTTTTTGAGCAAAATCCTACTGTCCTTTGAGAGTTAGGCCTGTCGATATCATCAAGAGTGTGTGACAGGCAGAGAACTAAATTCGTAAAATGAACACCGCCTTAGGAATCCAAATGCCTAGGAATGCGAATTACCCATTTCTAAGTCACGCCATCCTTTTTTTTTTGTTTTGCTTTTCAATATAAGGTCTCTTTCAGTTCAAAACTATAATTGATTAACTACAACTTTTTGATTAACTACAACTAATAATTGATTAACTACAACTGTTTTGCCTTAGGAGGCTCAGAGGTTCAGTTTAAACATCTACTAGGGATATTCTAGTTTTTAACACTGAGCAAAGGTTAGATATAAAGGAAAAGTGGACAGGGGTGTTAATGAAAATCATGTTGAGAACAAGAGAAGGTCAAGGGAATTAAAACTCCCTGAATGAACCACAAGGTGGTTCATTTCTGTTCATTTTCTTTTCTGTGGTATTTTGCTGATGAGTATAGCAGTTAATAAAACACAAACGTTAAGCTTAATTTAGAAGTCTCTCTCTCTCTCTCTCTCTCTCTCTCTCTCTCTCTCTCTCTCTCTCTCTCTCTCTCTCCTTCTCTCTCTCTCACTCTCTCTCACTCTCTCTCACTCTCTCGTCAATCTGACATCTACCATCCTTTCCTACTTCATTAAAAGAAGACAAGTTACATTGACAGACAAAAATAAAATAAAATATTGCTAAGTGGAATTGTCAAAACCTTACAATTACCTGGAAATTTTAAGAACTATTAAATAAGATTTTCCTATAGACAACATGTTTGTCCAATGCCTATGCCCTACAAAGGCATTCTGGCTCTTGGCAGGTAAAAGAGGTGCTTATCCCTCAGGAAGCCACGAGAATGTCTAACAATATTAAATTTCTTTCTCTGACAATTTTTTTCAATAATATTGAGCACTTTAGTTCAAATTATTTTCCTAACTTTCATAAACTCACTGCACTTTTTAACTTATACTTCAAAAAATATGAATACTGAATGACTAAACAAAAGTAATGATTTCCATTATAGCTTTATATCAATCTGGGACCAGTCAGAAAACACAACAAACAAACAAACAAACAAACAAATATACCAGTAATTTTAAAAAGGAAACTTTATTATAAAGAATCATTAGCTTTTAAAAGCATTTAACCACTAAAAGACGTAAAGAGGACTCTAAAAAGTCCAGAATCAGCAAGTGCACATAGATGCATGATACTATTACTAGGTTGAAGGATTTTGGACAATGAAGGAAACTGAAGACTTAGGAGAGGCTCCTTTGTCCAAGGCTGAGATTCCAACCTCTTTGAAGAAGGTATGACTGTATACGGAACAAGCAGTCTGCCAGTGGCAAAGACGCTTTCCAGAGGATGTAGGCTATTGCTGATCCATGGACAAAGGATGGGGGGAGACATAAACTTATCTGCAGAAGCAAACTGCCTGTTGGTGAGAGAACTGCCAAAGGCTGCAGCTGCTGGAACTTCTCTAGAAGCAATCACATACTGGGTAGTCAGTTGCCTGATGATGGATGACATCCATCTGTCAAAGCAGCCAGCCAGCTAAGGAGAGCATGATTTCAAAGTAAGGGCATAGGTGGTGATGGAAGGACAAAGGACTCTGGGTGGTGAACACACAATGTACTTGAAACCTATATAATTTTACTAACCAATGTCACCCCAATAAATAAATAAATAAATAAATAAATAAATAAATAAATAAATAAATAAGGACAGAGCTAGTACTGTGAAAGACAGGCTAAAACTAGTCTGTGAGGGTTCATAGTGAGAGCTATCAGACCTCAACTCCTGCACTGAATAAACTATGAGAGTGGCACCCAACCAGAAGGGAAGGACCTTCTTGCCATTTATTACCCCCAAGTGGTACTCTTGTTCTTGAAAAACTGAATTAACTAACTAACTAACTAACTAACTAACTAAATAAATAAATAAATAAATAAAGTAAAGCCTAACAATATACCAGCTACAAAGGCAGAAATGTATACAGGTTTCACAAAACAGGAAAAAGAAGGCTAGGTTTGGAGCTGAGAGACTATACATTGATATCTGGCCCAATCTTTTACCACTGAACACCTTTTGTTAACAAATCTAATTTATTGTCACTAGGGCTTACCTAAGAGAGAATCTGGATCAGTGCTTTATTTACCATTTACTCTAACACTTATTTTATCATTTGTGTTTCTCATTTGAAATAATCTGGAGGCATGATGGCATCATTTCAAAACCAAAGAGTATGATAATAGTGTCTATTTAGTTGAAAATAAGAAATCAGTGCTTAATCCAGTTCTACCAAATATTTTAATAAAATATTTGGATGGCAGGTTCAAATACCTCATTAACCAATAAAATCTGTGTGTCTATGGCTTCTAAAAAATTTTCTCAGCACGTGTGTTTACAGTAGTGGAGACACAGGATTAGAAATAGGGAAAACATATATATATGTTTATTATATATATAATATATATATTATATATATAATATATATAATATATATAATATATAATATATATTAATATATAATATATAAATAATATATAATGTATAATATATATATATATTATATATAATATTATATATATAATATATATAATATCATAATATATATTATACATATATATATATATAATGAAAAATCACTTCCAAATATGATTTTAGCCTATATTTTGGTCTTGTTCTCAAGAGATTAAAGTTAAAGATATCACTGACAATAAGTTTCAGATATTGTTCATTGCAGTGTGTTCATTTAAAAGATTTATCAGGTATCCAGAGACTCCATTCACTCATCTATATTTTCATAACTAGATCATAGCCGATGTATCTAGAACAGAAGTTTTATGGTTTGAATCCAATCCCAGTTCTTTTTCCACATTGCCTGCATTAGAAAGAGGTAATAAGTACCCTGTTTACCATATACCACACTATCACCACCTGAACACATTGTTAAGCTTCCCTGGTGTTTCTCTTAACCACGAGACATTATGTTTCTTGCAGAATTACTTTCAGAATTAAACAGCTTCCTAGTAGCATGATAAGTAAAATAATACTTAAAGCTCCAGGTTATGTGCATTTTATTTCACGTAAATTGTTTATTTCAATCTAAATATATTTATGAAAACTATCTTAGAATTAAAAATTAGCAGCAAATGTAACCTGAGGAGGAAATATTTAACATACAAACTGCCTGTTACAGAGGCCTGTCTTCTAAAGTTAAATCCATCTTATTTTTACATTTTTTAATGTTCTTTCCTAAATATCAGTTATTTGATCTTAGTTTTATATTCCCTTGTAGATCTTAGGAAAATAATACCTCCCCCTCTTTAGTCGATACAGAAACAGCTGGAGAAAATTAAAACTCATAGCATAATATATCAGAGGCTCAAGAAATTACCTGAGATGTCTCTGCACAACCATGTGACAAATGCCAATAACCTTCCTTTGAAATGTTTCTTTGTTTGATAAAAATGATATAGTACATAAAAATGATATAGTAGTTTCTCTAAGGACAACTATGAACAAAGGTCAACTGCATTAATGTTGAAGACATTTTATTCCTAGGATATATAATTTGCTTTTTCTAAAAAAAAAAAAAAAATCAACATATGCTGGTGTACTTTAATCTGTTATATTTCAAGGTTAGGTAACTTCTTAAAGTGAATACGAACAATTTATTCAGAGTAAGCCAGTGTACTGGTTTTACGGTACAGTTACCGTTTCATATCTTACAAAGTTTTAAAATTAGATTCACATAGAAAACTAAGGGCCAGTGTATAGGAAAGACATTTCAGGTACGACTAAGTGTTAGAGCAATTTTTCCTCCAGAAAATATGTTATACTTTCAAGGATAAGCATACTCAAATATGATTTAAATATATAAACCAATTTCAGAAAAACATTGCAAGGTCATTCTCCATTCCTTACCAGGATAACACTTTCCGGCACTTTGAGGGATTTCAGGATCAGAAAGCATCGATGATCACTTTCTTTGATTAATGTGAATTGGAGACTTTGAAGCGAAGGGAACTAAATAGGCTATACTGATTTAATAAATTGGAATCTAATATTTCCCAGGGTTTAGAGGGAACAATAGACCCATAGGTATTATTTGGTGCTATTTTTTTTCAGCCATCATTTGCTTATTCCTTCATTTATCTTACATGTATTGTACAACCATAATATGCCAGAAATTGTGCCAATACCATGGATATTTACATAGAGCTGTGTCTTTGCATTTTTATAATTACCTATGAAAGGATTTTTAAAGAAATGCTAGCTATAAGTAAAATACCATTTTCTCCCTTCTAATCCAAATTGGATATTAGAACCTTCATAGCTGAAGCATAGACACTTATCTAGATGCAGGAACATCAGAGAAATCATTCTTAGGTATGTCAAAGGTATCAGCATTGTATCTTACTCAAGAAATAGGTTTTGATTACTAGTAGTGTAACCTTACACACTACAACAGAAAGTTACAGAAATAAAGCCTATAAGTTTAATTCAATTAACACAGTACTGTGATTATAAATGAACTCAATCCATTATCTACTTTTTCACATGGATGAAAAACAGTACTACTTTCACCCAATATGTGCCAGACAAAAGGTGCAATAAAAATGGCACTGAAATATAATGAGCTTTTGAACAACAGTATTAGTCACATCTTACACACTGACCTTTCCAGTGGCAGGGCCATTCAGGAAACTGTTACAAGGAGCTGGCATTTTCTGAAGTAATAAACCTCTTCAATGTCAGTCATCTGCTTAGCGGGACTACCAGCTCTTGAATGAGAGTTTCCAGTGATGGAAAAATCCACCCAAGTGCATTACTAACTTTACACTATTTGGACAAGACAGTGGCTTATTAAAAAATAATAATAATAACATCATTAGGAGCCTCTAGACATTTAAGTATCTACAAGAAGACAATGGAAATAAGTAATACTTGACTAACTTATTCTCTTCAGATATGTGTGCCGATGAAACCTGCACAGTAGGCAGAGCAAGTGTTTCAATATTAATGGAACACTATTCTCAGGGGGCTTCAAAAGATTAGGAACTAGCATGTTGAAGTTAAACCCTCTCTTGTTCACTGTCAGCTCCTAACACTGTTTGTAATTGAAAGCTATATGGCTTCAGGCTTTTATCTTTATTCTGATTTACCTTAAAATTATCAAATTTTTGAATTTACTGAAATGGATTTGATGGCAGACAACTGAGTTCTTCACTCCTCCTTTAGCTTATCTGAGCATAGTTTTTATTAAAACTTTTCTAAGTTGGAAATTTGGTTATTATATCTCACATATTATCTAACACATTTCAATACCACTTGCTCTTCAACAGTGAAATTTGTTATTTGTTAATTTGAGTCCTTTGTAGCAGTGCTTTAGCACAGTATGGAATTAATGAAACCACAATGTGATATGTCATTTCCCTCACCATAAAAAGTTATTCTAGTACCTATTCACTACATGAGAGATTATAAAGCCATTTTAATTTTTAAATTATTTACAATCGCTCCTGGAAACACAACTATTAGGCATGTATGCACATGTATTTGTAGATAACTGTAGCTCACAAGTAAAATTGGAAGAAAAATACCTCAAGTTCCTTATATCCACCAAAACAGATTGCCAAATCAGAACATGGCTTTCAATATATTGTAAATTTATCACTGTGTGTAGCACTCAAGCTTTGTTAACTTCTTCCAACAGGAAAAAAGAAAACAATGGTATGTATATTTTAGATGGCATTTTAGTAAGGATAATTAAAATGTAAAATATACAATTTTTTCATGATAGGAAAAATCCATGGATCTTCATATACATCATCATAATTATTCACGTTACTTTTACCATGCATGTTTCATGTTATTTTGATCTATTATCAAATTAACAAAATACTATCTTATAGCTTGATTAAATTTTAAGGATTATTCCTGGGGCTAACAAGTATATTTTGTCGATGAGGACTCTGTGGTTAATAGAGGGTACACAGCTTGGCTTATTTGATTCTGAAATATTATTTTAAGTTTATGCTTAAGTAGTAGGTATAGGCCAAGCAGCGCCTAGACCTTCAAACTTCCTTCAAGTATTTCTTTTCTTTGTCATTACTACATCCTTTTCTTATAAGCTACACAGTCTATGGTATTTTTGTTATAGAAGCCCAAATGGACTTGAACATGCTATGATAAAATATTTTAATTTTCATATTTATCTTGTTCTGTCCCACAAATCTAACATTTTGCAATTTACTGTGTAGAAATACAAACAAAATAAGTGCTCTTCAATGTGTCTCTCCTATTACTGACACATTTGTTGACTGTGAGTTTTCATACAATAAGTTGTAGACATAATTTGTATATCAACTAATAATATTACCCAGGCCCCAACTTAATTCTGAGTCACAAAATCTTAACAGGAGATATAATAACAAAATATCTTTTGTCACTAAGGACAGTTTTAGACTGTAAAATAGTGATAGATAAGGGTAAAGAGGATCAAACATATGGTGATAGAAAGAGACCTGACTCTGGATGGTGAACACACAATGTACACCTGAAATCTATGTAACTTTGTTAACAATTGTCACCTCAATGAACTAAAAAGAAAAAATAAAGTATATGTCTTTAAAACTATACCTTATTCTAAAGATATAACAAACTTAAAAAAAATGTTTAAAAGAGGGGAAAAAAAACTATAAAGCACTCTGCTGCATTGCTTTATTACATATTTTTTTTTTAAAAAAACTAGAATCAGAGACAGAAGGAACTTCGAAGATTCAGAGAGAAAAAGCTGAGATTGTTCAGACTAATATATATAGCTTACATACTCTAATCTCTTCCTTTTAATGATAAAATCAAGGAAGGAACTGATTCTGATGCTGGAAATTGCTTCTGGTCATGATGCTAGACTTGATCTAGAACTCAATCTTCCAATTCTTAATCCAAAATACTATTAGATTAACCAGTAGACAATTATATCCAGATTTCTTTCAAAAGGTTAATATTCCTTTTCTTAAAAATTTGTTTACATTTAGCAGATGTATAGCTTCATGAAACATTTAAATTTGCATTGCAATGCACATTAACTTTTATTTTAAGGATTTTGTGATAGAATTAGATAGTATCTAGTTCTCCAGTTCTAATTTTACAGCACTGGTTTATTTTACGGAGTACAATATAAATAAACATGTTAATATGAAAGAATAGTCAATAAAAACAATAAAGTGTCGTAAGGTGTTAAAGGTGTTTGTATATAACAGACTTAGTCTGACATCGCTGCGCTTATTTTGAATTTGGCTTTGATAAACTCATACCAAGTTTAAAAGATTTTTATTTAGTTAACTTGTACAAAATAAATACAGATTATAAGTTTTTAAACAGAAGAAAAAGACACTCTTCTTTGTTTTTACATCTAAAATATATGGCAAATAGAATCCCTTACACTGATGTGAATTTCTCCACTTTTAACTCATCTATTAAATGAACAGAAAATAAAACAGAGGGCAAGATTTACAAGCGATCAGAACATATTTCCATGGAATCTCAAATTCTATACAGACTTCTGAAACAACTAAAAAAATCTACTAAAAAAATTGACAAAAAATAAAGAACCCCTCGAGTAGATGATGAAAGAGATACACTGAAGCCTTCTAAGTGTCTATATTAAAAATTAAATATTAAGCAAATATTTAAATTTTGCTTAATTCATTCTGAAATATTATTTTATGTTTATCCTTCTTTTTTCTAAACTGAATGCTCTTGATTCCACCATCACAACCTATTCACTTAGTCAACTTAAAACCAACTAGTAAAGATATACATGTGATAGTTTAAAAATTTAGAAAAATTTTGGTTCAGTAATTCACTGAAAGGCAATGTTAGTTAAAAGTCTTTTATTTCATAATGATTTGTTGAACTTAAATTCCTAGCAGAATCTGTTTCCTACAAAGGTCTCTTCAGAGGCATATCCTCAGTATGTAAATCCTTAAGAGTAACACCTAATTACTTCATTAAAAAACAAAACAAAACAAAACACTGCATTGTAATTTCTATTTTCAATCTAGCCATTATGACCAGAAGAAGGTGGACCAATTTTTCAACCTAAAATAAGCACCATAGGAAAGAAATATGAGAGAATGTATATGTGTGTGCGTGTGTATGTGGTGTGTGTGTGTATGTGTGTTGGACATGCATGACACAAACTCTGTATTGCAAAGATTGAACTTAAGCAACCGTAAACACATAGTAACCTTTCTATCTGCTGTAATTCAAGTCCTTTGCACACCAATGCATATCCATAGATCAATATTGGCAGCGCATGGGCTTGGAACTCATGAGCAGACAGAATTAAAAAGAAAGAATACACCAATATCGGTCCAAATAGTCCCCAGTAATCTCTGGCTAGGAGGAGAAAAAAAAGACACTGAAAACACTAAAAACACACTGTAGTTATGATAGCTACATAGTTAGCTATTTGGTTAAATATAGGCCTACATTAATTTTTGTAAATGTATAAGCAAATGAATGAATTCAGATGTCCTATAATTTATTTTACAAGTTTCTGTAATGTAACTATTTATAATAACCCAAACATTTAATTTTGCTCTTATTATAAGAATGTATAGACAGATATTTATTTATATGATTTATGTTTATCTTCCCTACCAAAAAGTAATCATCTTGAGAGAAGAAACTCTGCTATTCATCTTTTTTTAAGCACTTAGTAAAATGTCTAACATATACAGTATGCATTGAATAAATGGCTGCTAAATATTAATGGAATCCATTATCAAATATAAATAGTATAACATACTCATATCCATTTTATATAAATCATTACTTAATATGGAATCTGTTCTATTACTTAATCAATTTATTTATAAATAAGAAGGAGTTAGCAACATCCTTTTCCAGGTTGTTGCCTGTATATTATCTATTTTCTTTAATTATTTTTTTTTCAGTTTACAGTTAACATTCAATATTATTTTATATTAGTGTTAGGTGTACAGCATAGTGCTTAGACATTTATAAAATTTATGCAGTGATTCCCCCCAATTAGTCTAGTATCCACCTGGAACTAGACATAGTTCTTGCAACATTATGACCATATTCTCGATGCTGTACTTTACATTTCTATGACTATTTTGTAACTACCATTTTTTATTTTTTAATCCCTTCACCCTTTTCACCCAGTCCCCCAAACCCTCCCCTCTGGCAACCATTAGTTTGTTACCCGTAACTACAAGTGTCTGTTTTATTTATTTATTTTGTTCTTCAGATTTCACATATAAGTGAGATCATATGGTATTTGTCTTTCTCGGTCTATTTCACTTAGCATAATATGTTCTAGATCTACCTATGAGCCTAGAAATAAACCCATGCCTATATGGTCATTTAATCTGTGACAAAGGAGGTAAGAATATGCAGTGGGGTAAAGACAGTCTATTAATTATATGGTGTTGCAAAAACTAAACAGATTCATGCAAAAAGAAAAACGAAAAAATGAAACCGTACCACCTTCTTATACCACATACATAAATAAACTTAAAATTGATTAAAGACGTAAATGTAAGACTGAAAACCATAAAACTTTAGAAGAAAACTTGGTCAGGAAATTGACATTGCTTTAGCAATATTTTTTTCTGATATATCTCCTCAGGCAAGGGAATAATAAAAAATAAACAAATGGGACTACATAGAACTAAAAAGTTTTTCATAGCAAAGAAATCCATCAACAAAAGAAAAAGACACCCCACTGAGTGAGAGATGTTAGCCAATGATACATCTGATAAGGGGTTAATATCCAAAATTTACAAAGAACTCACATAACTCAACATCAAAAGAAAAATCCAATTAACAATTGTGCAGAGGACCTAAATAGACAATTCTCCAAAAAAGGGCATACAGAGAGCCAATAGACATATGAAAAGATGCTCAAAGTCACTAATTATCTGAGAAATATAAATTAAAACCATAATGAGATATCATCTCACATCTGTCAGAATGGCTATCATCAATAAATCAACAAACAACAAGTGTTGGAGAGGATGTGGAATAAAGGGAACCTCTGTACACTGTTGGTGGGATTGCAGATTGGTGCAGCCACTGGTGAAAACAGTTTGGAGATTCCTCAAAAAAATAAAAATAGAACTACCTTATGACCCAGAAATTTCACTTCTGAGTACTTATTTTAAGAATTCAAAACACTAATTAAAAAAGATACATGCACTTCTATGTTCACTGCAGCACTATTTACAACAGCTAAGATATGGAAACAACCTAAGTGCCCACAAATAGATAGCTGGATAAACAAGAGATGGTACATATATACAATGGGATATTACTCAGCCATAAAAAAAGAATGAAATTTTACCTTTTGTGAGTCTGTACATTATCTATTTATTTAAATCATTATACTTTTTAATCAAGCCACCCTCTGCATTAAAACTTGTTACTGTGTCTTATATTTTAATCATCACACCAATTTTAACAACTTCAAGCAAATAAGTTACAAATATCCCTTCTTTGGGAACAAATATTCTCTAATGTGCCATTTTAAGTGTTGGTCTCATATACACTTTCAAA
The DNA here is from genome assembly GCF_964194185.1 of Rhinolophus hipposideros. Classification (NCBI taxonomy): domain Eukaryota; kingdom Metazoa; phylum Chordata; class Mammalia; order Chiroptera; family Rhinolophidae; genus Rhinolophus; species Rhinolophus hipposideros. The sequence goes on along the minus strand of NC_138047.1, from coordinate 86,594,246 downwards.
TATCTTGAAACACTAAGAATGTTTTAAATACAACCTCAACATAGCAAACTTCCTAGCTAAAACAAATACTACCAGTTTTAAGAAACAATTAAAATCAGTATCCAAAACCATGCTGTCTCCAAAAATTTTTTTTCACAGCATAAATTATATTTTAAAAGAAGCATTTACAAGACTGTTTCTGTTCAAATTGCAACATACCTTTTATTCATTTTAGTAATATTAGCACTAATTAGATACAGTTGCCTGATGATATTAAATTGTTCCTTCAAAACCGTCCACTAGATTTCATATTTTGATCACACACCACGTTAAAAGCTCTATCAAGGCATCTTTACTTCTAGCTTCAACAGTTCTAAAAAATAATTTTGTTTTCTTGTCAATATGGTTATTAAATCAGGGTTAGACTAAATGCTGCTAGAGCCCCAGGAAACACTTGAATGTATTACACTCAAAGCTGTATAATTAATAAATGTCCTCATGAAATCTCTAATTGATAAGAAAAAAAAATATCCAGGCTAAGGTATTAGTTTCAACATTATTTAGTAAATTTATACAGCACATTGTCATTAGCTGTTTATCATTTTGGGGCATATACAATTTGATATAAACATTACTACATTAAATTTCAAATGTCATAATTAAAGAAAAATTGTTTTGATAATCATTGCTTATAGTCTGCCTTTCTAAAAATAATTTATACTCCCTGGAAAAGATGTTGAAATCAAAACTATGTACTAACCATGATACATTGCATGATTAATTCTTTACATTTATCTCTGTCTGAAAGTTAATAAAATGGAACTCTAGAGAAATAATAAGATTTCTTTCATTAAATGTAGAGACTTTCAGCCATTTCCACTGAAGCCAATAATTTGTCAAACTGAAAATAAGAGGAGCACAATTAGCAGCAGTGGAATCCTGTAGTCTTTAGGCAGAACATGCTCCATTCAATGACAAAAAGGAAAAAACACAGCTTCTCCTAGACAGATACTCCATACTCGTTCCTATAGGCCATGCCATTTGTGAAAAACATTTCTGACCTTTCCCACTCTGAGTTCTGCTTTTCCATTTCTAGAACCTACTTTATCCAGGGTATAAATCATACATAAATTATAAATACCCTAAGTACACTGCCATTCATTAGTGCCTTTTTTTTACCCCCTTCCTAATTTGTCAGGGCCTAAATTAACAACAGAAGTTTAACTATTTAAGTGCTCTTTCTTAAATCTAAACATTTTTTCAGAAAAGTACTTTTTAATAACTAGTCTTTCTTGGCTTCTTAAACAGATATGGAAATTAGTTTAGTCTTTCTTGATTACTCCACTTTTATGCTAGAATGTTGCTGCACATTCAATAAAACTCCTCTGAGATAGATGATTAGCAGGAATATACTAAGAATTTGGGATTCCTGAAAAATCTCCTAATAACTTGTTTATGTGTGTCTCTTTCTTCCACTTCACCTTTGTCTTCTTGGTCAATAGAACATAGAATTTCTGCCATATTTGTTATTGCATCAAATGTCATATCAATTTCTTACCTGGTAGAATTTTTTTTGACTATTTCAATTTCTTTTCAAACTTTACAATATCATTTAAAACTTTATGGCTTTATCATCAAGAACTTAATGAATAAACACTTCTACTTACTTTAACAAGAATTGTTCCAAAATTATGGAGGCTTTATGTTTTTTTGTTTTGTTTGTTTTTGTTTCCAGAGCAAAAACATCTGGGTCAAAATTTGACTGAAGCCCAACACTGAAAACTTGCATTTAAGACCTAGTCTGATATCTCAATATCCTGATTATTCGTTCTTGATTTCTGTTTTCTTGATCCAAAGAGGTTGTCAGATTTTGACATGCTGAGTCCTAGAAGTCAGCTGTTACTGTGCCGTCTAAGTACCCAAGGTTGAACCTTACATTTCACCATCAAATGACTGACAAAGAAGCTAAAGCCATTATTGACAGTATGGTATTTAGAGCAAAATACAAAAGTGTGATACACCACAATTTACTTCATGGAATCATACATCTTTAAGTAGGAAAGAGAAGTTACATGCCATATACAAAACATTTTCCTCTGTAGAAATTCCTGAACAACAACCTTGGCAAGTGGTAACCCAGCATCTGCTGGAACACTTTAAGAAGTTTTAAGTTGCTCTTGGACTTCAAGTTTTCTCACTGAAAATAACATCAGAGTACCAAACTAATTGAACTACAAGTTTCCTTACAGCTCACAATTTCTGAATTTCTTATTCATATGCCATGTGGTGTCCCCGATAGCATACAATTTCCAAGATAATTTGAAGGCTATGATTGGGCAGGAATGAGCGAGATAGATAATAACAGAAGGAGAAGGTGTCAAAAGAGGCGGTAGAAAGTGTACTATGTCATGTTTTGGATATGGTAAGAAGTAGATTTTGGATACATTTTGCAGGTACTGCAAACAGATTGATTTAGATAAATAGAAAGCAGTAAACAAATTGAGGAAACTCTAGAGAAGATTTGGAAACAAGCCAAAGAAAGTATTACTGCTTTCTTATATAAATATTATATTTATATTTAATATACTGACACAAAGAGTGAATTATCCTTTGATGCCTTCTGCACCATTCACAACTCTCCAACACTTGTTTTGTTGATAACAGACATTCTAACAGGTGTGAGATAGTATCTCATCGTGGTTTTGATTTGTATTTCCCTATTAGCTAGTGAAGTTGAGCATATTGTGATATACCTTTTGGCACATTTGTATGTCTTCTTGAGAGAAATGTCTGTTCAGATCCTTTGCCCATTTTTTAATTGGATTGTGTGGGGTTTTTGTTGTTGTTGTTGATGTGTATGAGTTCTTTATACATTTTGGATATTGGTCCCTCATCAGAGGTGTTGTTTGCAAATATCTTCTCCCATTCAGTTGGTTGCCTCTTTGTTTTGTTGATGATTTATTTTGCTATATAGAAGCTTTAAAAAACATATACAGAAAATAAACTTAAAGACATAGATATATGTGACTTCAGTGACAGAGAATTCAAGATTGCAGTTCTGAAAAAACTCAACAAGATGCAAGAAAACTCAGATAGGTGGTTTAATGAACTCAGAAATAAAATCAATGAACAAAATGAATAAAAAAAGATTACGACTTTAAAAAGAACCAAGTAGAAATTCTGGAGATGAAAACCTCAATAAAAGAGATGAAGAATCAAATAGTGAGCTTAGGAAACGGAGCTGACCAGATGGTGGAAAGAATTACTTGTATTGAAGATAGAAATCTGCAAATGACACAGATATAAAAAGTGAGAGACTTAAGAGTTAAAAGAAATAAAAGAACTGTAAAAGAACTATCTGAACTCCATCAGAAAGAGCAATATAAGAATAATGGGCAATAAAGGGGAAGAGAGGGAGAAGGGCACAGAGAGCCTATTCAAACAAATAGTCAATGAGACCTTCCCAAACCTATGGAAAGAACCGGATCCTCAAATCCAAGAATTAAACAGGACACTTACTTACCTCAATCCCAACAGGCCTTCTCCAAGGCACATTATATTAAACCTGTCAAAAATTAATGACAAAGAAAGAATTCTCAAGTCTTCCAAGTAAAAGAAGATGGTAACCTATAAAGAAAGTACATTAAATTAGCATAACATTTTTTTCAGCAGAAACAGTACAAGCCATGAGGAAGTGGAATTAAATATCCAAACTATTAAAAGAGATAAATTACCAGCCAAAAATAATGTATCCAGCAAAGATATTCTCTAGATATGAAGGATTAATAAATATCTTTCCAGACATACAGAAGCTGAGGTAGTTTTCCACCACAAGGCCTACATTACAAAAGTATTATTCTTCTGTTTTTTGTGTTTTTTTGTTGTTGTTTTTTTTTTCATTTTTAATTACCACATAAGATCATGTTTAGAATGTAGAATGAAGGCCACAAAGTTAAGTCATCAAATATTTGAGATCTATATATATCTATTCCAACTGCCATTATCAATAGGATCTGTAATCTATCTCATTATATTTACCATTTGGGGAGTTTGTATTTTGAATCACAAGTTTTTCTGAGAAGAATCTGTTTAATTTCAAATACACACCTACTTTTCAAAAAACACTGAAGGTTCTTCATCGAATTATTGTCAATCATTGATTAAAAAGATAATAAAGATGTGAGGCCTTTCCTGAAGACAGTAGTTATCGTAAAAATGATACAATTTGGTCTGTCATATTTTCATTTTAACAACTGTCTCTGACACGCTTATTTAACAACTTAGTAATGACCTAAACTCCAGCATTTTCTTGATAAATATGCTGGAAGATGCATGTCATGTTTGCACATGTAATCATGAATCAAATTTTACTTCAAGGGGCATATTTATTTTATACATATAAAGTAAACATGTTCTTTAAATTGTCATATTTTATTTCCCAATTATTTTACATTCAGATAAAATTTAAATCCAGTAGTATATCTATCTTGACAATATGTAAGTTCATTTTATCAGACATTGCTAACTGAAAAATATCTTAATACTGAAAAATATTTATGTACATACAAACTTGAGCTTATAGCTCTGAGTGACTGGCAATATGGATAGAGCAAACGACCTTCAAGAGAAAAGGGTATTTCTATATGAATTGATTGTATGAGAGTTCAAAGGTATTCTATGAAATAGGTTTTCCAGGATTTAGGTTTCCAAACTCTAACTCTGTTGCGCATGCTGTATTATTGCTAAGAATCTTAAAGTAGAATAGCTAAGAGTTTGCTATTCCCTGAAGACTTTTTATCCTTGTAGGACAGTTCTCGTGACTACTGCAAAATGAGCTTTCCTATAATTATAAGTAAGAATCTCTATAACCTGTACCTGGCATAAATGAGGGATACTCTTGGTAATCATCCATTACAATATGTCAAAACCACATGAAAATTCAAAAATCAGTATGAGTTCCTCTAAACAGACTAGTGTTTAGTTACTTTAATCAATGTTTGTATGCTAGAAAATGTAGATAACAGGAGACATAAAATAAAAAATACCTAAATTACGATGCTTGCAATAATGAAAGATACTATTTAATGAGTATGCATAATGTACAAAATGCCTTGGTAAAAATTTATTTAAATTAACATGTAATTTTCAAAATACTCATATGAATTAATACTGTTATAATCCCTGTTTTACAGATGCCATTGCTAAGGTTAGGTAATTTGTCCAAGATTAAAGACCTTGTATTTGGTAGAATCAGGTTTGCACCAAGGACTACCTACTGCAGAGACCAACCTTTAGTTATGAACATGCAAGAGGAGTTTTGTTTTTTTGTTTTTTTGGTTTTTTTTTATTTTAATTTATTAGTTTCAGGTGTACAAGACAAGGTAATGGGCTTTCATGTATGAACAAATACTATAAGATATGCAACATATCTATTATCAGGCCTACATTTTAAAAATGAGGAAATAATAGTAAGAGGACATGAGATACTCATTTTGTTTTACTTATTCAAGGCTAAACAGCTATTATGTGGAAAGAACGATACCTATAATTTGAATTCTCTGACACAAAATGCAAAATTCTCTGTAGTACACTGCACTGTGTCTATTGAAAGCAAAAGTTCCCTTCCTGTGTCAATATGGTAAAAGTCATTTTCCTTTTCTAGTCCCTCAATCAACCTTTTTGAGGGTCATAGCTGACACTGCATGAGTGTATTGTGACTTTATCATCAAGCTACCAGGAACTAATCACAGATCTTCATTTAGAACCTCCAAGCAAGCATGTAAACCCATCACTAATACAGCTATTTATGTTATCCATCTACTGTTATGTGTTACCTTGATGCAGTCATCATGAACCAGCCTTTTACACGATAGACATTATGTACATAAATATATCATAAAAGAATTAATGATTCATGTAATTCAATTATAACTATAACAGAGGCTCAGCTTTAAAAAAATCAAAAAGAAAGAAAAAAGTACATCTTATTTTTAATTCATTATCCCTTGGTGTTCTAACCAGATGTGTAAAAAAAAAGTCACCATGTTAAAGAAAACTGAAATAAGACAAGGTACATGCAAACTTGAATTTCACCATTAGTCTTAGGTATAAATATAACAAGAGTGTAAACGTACTAAGATACAAAATGGCAGCTCCAATCTAAAGTGAACTATCATGGTACTCAAACTTAAAATCTTTCAGCTATTTTATTTTTTTAATATCCATATGTAATTGTATGTAATTGCATTTTCCTCCTTTAGTATCTAATGAAATATTCTGAAAAGTTCTAGCTTTCTGAAGCCAATAATAGCTAACCTTTATTGAGCTAGTTTAGATATACACCATGCTAAGAATTGTTATACACATGACTTAATGTTAACCTCATACTCGATTTACAAAATAGGTATTCTGAATGAAAAGGGGCAACATAGCAGACCCTACAAGATCAAGGGGCTGCTTGGCAGAGAGGGAAAGCTCAGTAACTGAAAGCAATCACACAGGATAGCCTGATCATAAATTCCTAATTGGGCAGGTTATGGCGGGTAGTCACGTCTCAGGCCTATAGCTTCCTTAGCACAGGTGAGTCCTTACCTTAAGTGAGTCCTGGCCATTGTTCTTATGCATCAAGGATAATATACATTTGAAATGTCAGAGTAATTTTCTTTTCCAGACCCATGGAAGGCACAAACACCGGCACAAGAGCATAGGACCACCACAGCATGAGACCACGAAAACCCTCATTGTTATTTTGTTCCCCACATACCCTCTCTATGTACTGCAATGTTAATTATTAACTCTACCCACCAATGTAAAAGATGTATTTGTTTCTTCATTTTGATTTTTATCCAATCCTAGATATTTCGCTGCTTCGCTATCTCCTGCCTCCTTACTCTACTACCAACAGATTTCATGCAACCTTTCTTGAGTTTTCTCCTTTGATTCTAAATGTATAAAATAAGCTGCAAAACTGGCACTTTCTGGAGCCTTTTCTCAATCCACTGAGATTTTGTATCCAGGCATGTCCTCAAAACTCTGGCTCAAATAAATGCTTATAAAGTGTTCTACAGGTTTGAACGTTCTCTCAACAACAGTATTATCCGTTTTCACAGATGAAGAAACGGATTTAAAGCCCAGCTCTTACCTAATAAGTTAAGGACTCTGGTGCCAGGCCAAAATCCTATGTTGGGCCTTTGAGGACTAACCATAGACAATTACAAGGTTTGCCTGACAAGCCTCCTGAGGGAAGCTGCCTTTTCACAACAGTTGAATGCACAGCACAGCCAGAGTATTATGGTCTCTGAGGGAGTTAAGGACTGGGCCCTTCCTCTTGGGAAAAAAATACTCACCTGCATATCCGCGTTCCTAGATCATGTGCCTTTTTTCAGAGGGTTCCTTACTGGGGCCCTTGACTCAGATTCAGGTCTTTTCCACGACTACTAGCCTTTCCCTCTCTCTCTTCCACTGGTGACTCGGTCAGTAAATTGGCCAGGATATTTTGTTCAGAGTTCTTCAGCAATGAGAAAATGTCCCCATCTTTGTTATTCTGTAACTTGCTTAAAAAAAAAAAAGCAGTAATTATACTTTTTAAAAATAAGTATAGTTGGTATACAATGCTTCTGGGTATTTACCCAAAGAAAACAAAAACACTAATTCTAAAAGATAATTGCACCTCTAAGTTCATAACTTCCTTGTAAACAATGTCTAACATAGGAACACATAGGACTTTACTTCCTTCACCTATTGTGTCAGTACTCTTCAAATTTTGTTCACTTCTCTTGCATCTTAATCACCCAGGGTCAGAATTTTAGCCTACTACCGGCAGTATCTACTTAGTCTTTGAGTGTTCTTGTACTCATAACTATAACTGTCTCAAGAATAAGAAATATATGAGGGCAGATATTGTATTGAGTATGAAATTTGAATTATTGAATAGAGAAAGCAGTAATTGCTAATGATAATATATATATATATATATATATATATATATATATATATATATATATTTATACATAGTACACACACATATATAAATCATAAATATAACACATTCTCTATAATAGATTCATATAATCATTAATATTGGTAAGTGGACTATCTAATAATGAGATTCTGAAGCCAATTATAAAAGTAAATATATTTAAGGTTTATGACATGAGGAAGGAAGACAAAGGAGGTGGCTGTTTGGGTAAGTTTAACCACAGATAGTTTTCACATATAAAAGAAATACAAAAATCAATGATATATCTAAATATACATAAGAAACATGTATATACTAGAGTATACCCATTGCTTAAACACATTTAAAATTGAAGACAGTCTCAATCAAATCTATTCTATTTTATTTAAAATCAAATCTATAATGGGCCATAAAGTTAATCATCTTATATTCACAAGTTATGACAATTTGGCCGGAGGTCAATGTGGAGTAAAGTAATAACCTATCCTAAAATTCCTGAAATAGATGAGAATTTTTAAGAAACCACTGATATATTTGACACTAATTGACATTTTTGACAGTGTAAGTGAAGAGGTCAAGAATTAATTTGACCATAAAATAACCTAAGCATTCTTATTTCTAGCAATTTTCAGAATACTTTCAGAAGGTGTTATTGAGGAAGAGAGTTTGGGGATAATAATAAAAAAGAGTTTTCTTTATAAAAATATAAAAAAGTTTTCTTTATAAATAATAAAAAATAAAGTTTTCTTAAATCTGTATGATTTGTTAGGTTAAACAAGCATAAACTTTTTTTTTTAATTTTTACACTACTTCCTATTAATAAAAAGGTGAGGATAAAAACAAAAATTCATCGTAACAAAACATCCCTCTCAGTGTGAAATTTTCCTACCAAGAAAGCAAGTCATATCAATAATCAAGAATTCACTATGACAAGTTCATTGGAATTGCTAAGAAATGATGTTTCTGTTCTCAATGAGGAGTAGCTCAGTGCTACTCAAACATTCAAAATTCAGGTTACTATTTTCAACTGTAAAGCTCAAATTCACTGACAAGGTGGGGAATCATTGCCCAATAACTGTCAGAATTACTACTGCAACTTCTAGGCCAGGAAATTACATAATTCTCTCCTAGAGGAAAATCTTCTTTAAATACAAAAACAATACAAGACTTAAAGGGATTTCTTACATAGCGTTAGGAAGTTTGAGCCTTCTGCAGGATGTACATTCTCAGGGAATGTTGGAGAGAAGAGTATTCTCATCTTTGAACATGTTATACAAGTGGGAAACTTGTTTCTCTACTGACATTGGTGGGGGAAGGTAGGGAAGTAGAGTACAGACTTTGTCCAAATTAGTTGGAGATATGGATTCAGTTCTGTGTATCATCTTTAGGAGACATTAGTATACTGGAGTATATCAAATTAAGAATTTCTAGCATTGTAAAGTCTTTAAAATTTTCACTGCATTTACTCTAACGCTGTGGGTAAAATTTGATGAAAACCCTCATTTCTTTTTCTTTTTTTTTTTTTTTTTTTTTTTTTTTTTGTCTTCTGGAGCCCTTAATGTACTGCTTATACTGCCTCAAGACCTGTCCCAAACTCCTTTCTGCCATATTATAGGAAAGAAAACCTCACTCTTTCCTGGCTTTGATGAGATTTTAGCTATTGTATAAAGGCAAAATGGGGCATGGGGCATGCTATTTGTCTTAAAGGACTTAATTTAATTGGAAGGAGGGCAGCTATTAAGGCAGGAGAGAAGGATGTTAAGATGCGTACTACTGGTATCATAGGTAGATATCCCTCATCTCATTGCTTCTGTAAGTTAGGAGTTAGTGTAAATTACGTTTTCTGTAATTTTGGCGGCTTGATCATCTATTACAAATGAGGAAATAAAAAAAGGGTGAACATTCAGTAATGCTTAAAATAGGTGTTATGGAAAATAGGAGATTAAAGTGAGCTAGAACTATAGTAGGATTGCCAAACATTTTCAATCATCTATTGAAGCTGGCGTCTATTAATTTAGAGTAGAATCAATTTGCCTTGTGCATTACTTTTTATGTTTTCTTACCTTCTCACGAAAATTGCCCAACATGACACAGCAACTAACTATTAAAGTATTTGATTCAAAAAGACTTATTTTAATTCCTAGCCCATTTAAAGCTACAGTCTTATAATGCAGAGTATTATAAAGCATATTTGTCATACAAGCATATTAATCAATAAAACTCTAGACATTGTAAAACCCTCATTATCCATCAAATTTCCTTCAGTATACCTTTCCATTATATATATATATATATATATATATATATATATATATATATATATATATATATATGAATACTGAAAATACTTTCAATACAAATATTTTATAATATTTCTTACCTTTAAGGTTTAATTTTTACTACTGGAATTATGGAAAAATTTTGAGAACACTTGAAGCTTTTGCACCAAAGGCAAAGGTTGCAAAGCCTTGTTATTGAAATGAGTAATGGGCTTAAAAAAAAATAAAACAAGAAAAACTGGAATTGAAGATCAATCAGCATCTCCTCTCTACCTTCTTCCAGAAGGCTTGTTAGAAACAGAGTTTGAGAATTATCTGCCCTTTTTGTTTGTTTGTTGTTTTGTTTTTGTCTTTAACATGTTTTACACAGCAAGTAAGAAAAGTAATCACCTGGATACCATCATTATCCAGGTAATGAATATGATTAATGAATCATTAATTCTCTCTCGAATCCAACGTTGAACTGAGACTTCTAAGTAAATTTCAGGGAAATTTTGACTGGAGGAGGGATTGAGCAAAAATGGAAACATAAGAGCAGTTTCAAAAAGCATATGGGGACTCAAGTTAACAAAAAGAAACTATCTACTAATTAATTATAACTCTACAATAAATTGCTTTGTAAAATGCATAATCCCAGCTAACTAAAATATTCATTCAGGAGCCAGAGGAAATGGCTAAAACCTTTAAAGTAGGTACCTGCTTTAGATGGGAGATTAGAATAGAAAAGCAGCACTAATACTTCATGTCTTTCTAAACTGATTTTTTTTCCAGTAATGAGTAGTGATCCTAGAGGGTCAATATCTGTGTAGGGTGGGAAAAAAAACTTCAAACGAGAAAGACTAATAGCAGGAAAGCCAACAAAATGCTAATTGTCACTAAAGTTTAATTATTAAGTCAGTAAAAATAATCATTTTCCCCAATTTTGAAATCTGAATTGTGATAACAGCTTTGTGAAAACCAGTCATATTAGCATATTATTGATGGTCTGAACTCCCAATTATAAAAGGCTCAGAAGACACCTAATGGCTCATATATGAATTTGTTGAGAAAATTAAATATAATACTTAATGAAGCATAGAGGCTATTAGTGCTATTACCTACCAACATTTGCAGAAAATAAAGAGGAGAATTGGTATGTGTTGCTCCAAACTCTCAAGTGATATATAGCAAGGTCAATTGGAAAGGATGAGGAAATATTAGAATGTTGTGAACAGATGGAAACAGCCTTGAATTTTAAACAGAAACAACCCCTACAAAGAAGAAAATATAATTCTACTTTAGAACATTCTTTTTAAATAGAGTATCTATTCAAAGATTACCATAAATACTTCTGTAATTTCAGAACATAAGGAAAAAAATAGCATTATGACTTTAATTTTATCTTGGGTCATATTCAACTTTATAATAACTAAAGAAGGTAAAATAGCATATTAGTCAGGGTTCTCCACAGACACAGAATCAATAGGAGATATACATTATATCCATTATTGTCATGGTGAATGGCTCCCACAATTAGGGAGAATGAAAAGTCACATGATCTGCAGATTAAGAATTGGACAACCAAGAAAGTCAGTGGTGTACTTCGGTTTGAATGCAAAGGCTCCAGAACCAAGGGTGCCAATGTCTGAAGGTAGGAAAAGAGAGCTATCTCAGCTCAGAGAGCCAACTTGCCCTGTTACTACCTTTTTTGTTCTATGCAGGCCCTCAACAGATTGAATGATGCCCATATGTATTAGTGAGGATCCTCCGTATAGTGTACCAATTCAAATGACGTTTTACCAGCTATCAGGGCACCCCCTTAACTCAATCAAGTAGACGCATAAAATTAAGTATCATAGGTAGTATAAGTCAGAATATAGACTTTTACTTTGGATTAATCTAAACTGAGCTCATGTCCTGGTACTTACTACCAATGTGACAGGGGAATTGAACATATCTCAAAAGACAACTTTTATACAATGATAATGGTAACTTTTATAAAATATGGTTAATAATGTGTTTGAATTGGAAGAGACCATAGAGATTATAAACGTCATCTCATCAATAAAAAACAAATAAATTTCAACTTTCCTGGGAATTCTAAATAATTGATAATGAAGGTTCAGAACATTGTATGTAAATTTTGAGTCACTATTACCACTCATCAGTGAAAGTTATTATCAATTAATAGTGACTGTCTTGACACAAAGATGGGAGATTCAAGTGTCGTGGATTTACCAATTCCAGTCTCTTTTAAGGTCCCCTCCTTTGAAACTTCTCACACTACCTTTTAAAAGAAAAAAACAAAACAAAACAAAAAACTAAAACCTAGAGATATCATACGTCTGGTAATATGGGACTAGCTACCAGTCTTCCTTTTATCCAAGTTTTCTTCATTTTTGTTGCTACTGGAATTCTTAAAGTAATAAAATAAATTTATTTTTATATATCTCTCTAGATTCACATAAACATAGAAATGTATTATCAATTTAAGTTGAGAGAGATTTTATTTTTTATTATACTAAGGTAAAAAGGGAAAAATATGATTACTAGGGGTTATGTCTTAAAATCCAATAGAAACCCTAACTCTTTATAGGCCAACTGGCTGATTTTTGAAGAGCTAAGTGGCAACCTATTTCAGATGCCCTGAGCGACAATCTCCATTTTTCTTCTCTTGTATCATAGCATTTCCTCTGTTCTTAAATATGCTTAAAAGAAGAAAAAAAAATATGTTATCTCAATCTTTCCTCTGGATAGTCTATCACACATATTAGGTATGCATAAGGAATCCTCCATAGCGCCAAACAAACTTTTAAAGCAATAATCTCTGGTAGGACGTTGGAAGAAGAATATCAATTTCTAGTTTTGACTTCATTTTTGTACTTTGTCAGTAATATATTATTTCATAATAAAATAGTATGTTTACTTTGTGAAAAATGGAATATTTTTGTAAAGGTTGTCTTTGCACTTTAAATTTCTGTATATATTTTTTTCCTGGCTATTTAGGAAATTATTAATGAATCATCATCACAATAAATAGTACATAATATAATTGAGACTCTAATGAGAAGCATGACAAATTAAAATTACTCATTTGATATTAAGAATGTATTTTATATACTTATATTCTGAGCACAATATAATTTTAGTATTCCATTCTAATATGGCTTCTTAACTTTACATTTAGACAACTTCTTTTAGAATTTGCTCTCAGGATAATATGTATCCTGAATTTAACACAATAAATATTAATACTGTACTATTTCATGTAAACTGTAAGAAACTAGCAAAAACAATTTCATTATGTCTCCTTCATAGTACTTGAACTGCTATATATCATACTTTACAAAATTCATAATACATTATAATTGTTTCTGAAAATAGTACTATGTTTTTTAAATATATAGAGAAAATGTCTACATTATACATATCCACATCTATTTGCCATTTTTGGTATTCTTCATTTTTCCTTATGGATCTGTTTTTCCATCTGGTCATTTCCTTTTAGCCTAAATCACTTCATTTAGCATTTCCTGTGTGCAGATTTGCCAGCAAAAAAAAAAAATCTCACTTTCCCTTTATAAGAAAATGCCTTTATTTTGCCTTTATTTCAAAGGATATGTTTACAGGATTTAGAATTTTTCAATGGCAGGATTTCCCTTCCCCCTTCAACACATTCAAGTTATTATTCTATTGCTTTCGGTTAGGCATGTTTTCTTGTGAGATTCAGCCAATACCTTATATCCTCTATGTAATGTGTCTTTTTTCTCTGGTTGTTTTTAAGATTTTTTTTTTTTTTTTAATTTTCAGTTTTATTCCACTTGACTACGATATGCCCAGATACAGTTTTCTTTGTTTTCATTCTGATAATGTTGTCTTGAAAATCTTGGATCATGAATTGTAGTCTTGAATAATTTATGTGTAGCTTACTTTTCTCTTAGGTTTAGGGGTTCCTTGTCTTCTGCATATCAAAGTCAAAATAATAATCTTACTCCACACCTACCATTCACACCCTTCCTCTAAGTTAACTAGCATTAATTATGTGGTTAATATCTTTTTTAAACTTTATTTGTGCTCATAAACCCACCTATGTTGGTTTTTAAAAATAAATATTACATTTATTGCTCTGTATTTGTCACTGTCATTATTTAATGAAATATTATAATTATACTTCCAGGTAAATAGTTAATATGTAAGATATGTCTAAATCATTTTTGTTAAATGGTGGCATGTTATTCTATACCAGGTATATAGCATAATTAATTCAACCATTCCTTTATGAATACTCAAGTGGCTTCTAGTTCTTAACCCCTTTATTTAATTATAAGTAATTGTATTTTAGAAAGACCACTCTGTCCCATATCCAGAAGACAGGATATCTCTAAAAGAAAAGTCAGCTACACAGAAATCATTAACAAAGTGGACTTAAAAATTGGAGAAACCATTTGGAAGGAAACAGTATCTGAATTAAGAATTAAGTTACATCAAAAAAGCAGGAAGAAACTTCTAGATAGATACTGTTACGTGGCAACAGCAGGGCACATTTCTGTGGAGGAGTGCAAGCAGGTCATAATTGAAGATGTGAAACGGAAGACAAGAAATGGCAGAAGATGGCACCTAACTAGTATTCATGGGCCAGACAACAAATGCCCCACAAGTTTGTGCTATGAACGACATTTTAGTTGATTTTCTCTATTTCAAATATAGCAAAATAATACTGCTTTTTAAACTTGTGTTTTTGTACTTTTCCTTAGTGAAAGAAGGAGCATAATTCTACTCAGTTTATTGTCTCTCGGATTGCTTAGGATAGTCTCATTTATAAAGCAGAAAAGGAAATGAATGTGGGTTAAATAAAAATCATGTATGTGAAATACAGCTATCAATTATAGAAATTCATTAATTAAATTAAATATTTTCCAACAATTCTATACACTTGCATTATTTTCAAGATTTTCTATCAAGACAGTCTCATTAAATTTAGTATGTTAACCAAAATGTTTACCATTTAATTTTGTGTAACATTGCTTTCCATTTAGGTTTTGGATTCTTTTTTTTTTTCATTATAATTTTGAAGCAATTAACGCACAAGGAAAAAAAGTAATTCGCAGGTTTGTGTAATTGCACAAATGCTAGTCTGCTATACTGGAAAAATAGCAGGATTCTAAGATTTTCTTTCAAAAAAGAAAATAGAGACAAGAACATGCATGCATTAAGTTCTTTTTTGCTTGATAATTCTTATAAATCTATTATAAAAACTGCATACAGTACATTAAGCTTAATAAAAGCGTGGTATAAAAAAGTGTTTCTGAGCTCCTAATATTAGTCTAAGCAAGTTAGAACACTAATTAGTATATGGGAATAAATGTAATTATAAAAGACAAAATAAATCATTGTAGATGACTTACCTTTTTTATCCTTTACTCTTACATATATTTAAAGACAGAAAATCAAAGATTAAGAAATATTTTCCATTCAACTGTACCAAAGTCTAAGAAATTAAATTTGAGACAGCGTTATTAGTTGACTTTTCTTTGTTAAAAGGAATTCAGCTATGTTCATCTGTGGAGACCATTAGAAAGTTGAATGTGAACCTCAAATCTTATATAAGTGTTTAATTATTCATAATTTAACTGTCCCTCAAGCTTGTTCTGAAACAGTCTTATGAAGAAATATTATACACTACCTAAGTATGTTTATATTAGAGGTTCATTTAAATGTTTCAATTTAATTTAATGTTCATTAAAATTATATGAATAAAATTAAATAATTACCTATGTTTTTTATTCTTCATACAGTATCTACATATAGTATCTTCCAAGTCCTGATCTATTGACTACATTAGTATGTAGACATAAAAATATCAACTCTGTTGACAAAGTTACATTTAACTAATAAGTATCATTATTACTTCATCCAATAGTTTTAAAATGTACTAGCTGAATTGCATAACCTTACATAATAAGTATGTAGTCATTCTTAACACATTTTCCCACTTCCTTCCACCACTGAGTTCTTACGGAATTTTTCCTCTCGGCCTGCCCTTATCTCATATTTTTAATAAAGTGACTAATACGTGACCTTATTTATCCTTGACTGTGAGGTAAAATGGTAAACCAGGATTTCCACTGAGATGTTACGACTGGCATCTCCAACAGTAAGGTAGGATTACTAATGAGGGAACTTTTGAAGTTTCAGAATTCAAGTTCACCCTGGATAAGCTTGGATGCTTATCTGAAGTTTGTTCAAACCTTCTGAATCAGTAAAATTGAGCTGTAAATGTCAAAAGCAGACTTTCTCATGAGATTTACTAGACTTTAACTTCTGTTCCAAACTAGGAATACCAAGAGGATAATTTCGCTTGCAAAATCCTTGTGGCATTTATTTCAAGTGCTTAATCAAAAAGTGAAAATGGAAATGTCAAGGGGAAAAAAAGAAAGAATCCAAATGTATTTAAATATTTGTTTTTATTTTGGTTTAAAAAATTGTGATTGCAAAATTGAAAGAAAATATTGTAGTCTTACTGAATTTTTCAAAACTAGTAAGTGCCTGCGTCCAGTTTCCTCATTCAGTGACCACCGGAAATTAATGAGGTTGATGTTATTATTGTGTTTTCAAGATTAACAAAAGAATAATCTATGAAACTGTACTTATACTCTCTAAGACGTCACCCTGCCAATGTGAATGTGGAGCAATCACAGAAGAACTTAGGACCTAAGCACATTTACGCCCAATCCTGAGAAGCTATGACTGAAATTCAGGACCAGTGTTTTATTTCTATAATTTTAGTTATAAATCTATATAGAGTTGACATTTTTACTTATCTTTATTCCAAATACTATTTTTAAATGGAATATTTAACATGGTGCCTGATACTAGTAGCATTAACAGTTGAGCATATAAGCTTGCAGAGATACTTCCTTCATTTGACTCTCAAGGTTGCTATTTATTTGCTGTCTAATCTTGGCACCCGATATAATCTGAATGCCTCTGGTTCCTAACCCTGTAAATATAGACGATAACACCTAATTCATTAGTGTTGGAGACTTTGAGAGATAAGTGTTACTCTCCTTGCACAAAGCCAAACATAAAATGAGTATTAATGCCAGTAATAGTAGTAGTAGTAGTGGTAATAGTAGTATTTCTCTCACATCCTATGCCTCATGAAGTGTAGAAGTGGGATTCATATTTTTTTAGCTTCCTTTCTTCAGAATATTACATTTTCATGCTCTGCAAAATATCTTTCTTTGAGAATCATGTCATCTGTCTATTACTCTCTACTCTTCCATTTTTCTGTCGTCCACTAGTGTTCTAGTCATTCTCTACTCATTCATCAAGGACGTAAAATTGTGTTCCATTTCATATAACATTTCTATAGATACCCTGTGAAATGTGTCAACAACAGGAACTCTCCCAGTTTTCAAATCACTAATTACTGAACCCACCTCCCCCAATCTCTCTAGCCCTCTTACTCCCTCACTTGTTCTTTGACATCTTATTTCTAAAGTTTTACTATTTCTAATAGTAAATCTATTGCAGCACTTCTGCAATACTTGGGATGATGAATACTTACGGAAATATCACACAGATATGTGAAGTAGACCCCAACCATCTATGCCCTTAATGATATCAGTTCCATCAGCCTTCTTTCACAATGACCACTGTATTAATAAAATATTTGTTGACAGTTTATTCTGGGGCAAAGACTGTCCTGGCCAGCAGGGATGTAGCACTAATCATTAGTGGTGTGGTGCTTTCCTTCTTAGAGCTGAGGGCCTATTGTGGGAGATCCAGTTTTAACAGACAACCACACCATTAAAGTACCTACATACCACATGAGTCTATGGGCTAAAATCATTGCAAGTAGGGGAGAATGCAATAAAACACCTATTTTTAAAAGGGATTAGGTGTCTTTGAGAATTTGATATTTAAACTGTGACTTACGGATGAGAAGAATAAAATACATGAGAATCAAGAGTGGACAGAATGAGACACTTCAAATGGGAGAATCAGTGTGTAACAAGACCCGGAAATGGAAGAATTTGTTATAAAATAAGGGGACGGCTGGAAGGAAGGTCAGGACCCTATCACATGAGCCATTTTTTAAAAGCACAGAAAAAATCCCTACTGAATTAAAACAGGAATCTGGAACACACAAAAAAGCAAACAAATGAGTGACAAGACCAAAATATGTCTTAAGAAAATCATTCTGACTCTTGTATGGATGGACAAAGGCTGGGGTGAAACATCATGACAAATCAGAAATGTGCCAAAACTCCGGTGATAGAAAAAATACAATGTCTCTGTAATTAGAAATATATTTTGCAGATAGGACTGAGCTGGATGTGAGTTTGAAGAAGGAGGTGGAATGAAGGAAGACTTCAAGGTTTGTTCCAGGAGCAACTGTGGGCTTTTACTAACGACCACATGGCAATGTCTAGAGGAGAAGCTGATGGTGACTGGAGAATGTCATAAGTTTCTCAGGGGTGAGTAACATACAGAATTCTTATAATTCTATAATATCTGATAAGAGCATTTCTTCAGAAGTCACATGTCTGTCTGTCTTAAAGTAATGCATTGGAGACTGTTTTTCATACTCATCAGATAGAGTATTTACTATATTACACTTGTCTTCAAGATTTATAAAACTATTACACGGTTTTTTACCTTGCAAATTGTGAATAGAAGATAACTATTTTCATAAATACATATCAATAATCATTATTAAATATTTCAATAGGCTTCTATTATTCTTATCTGCCCTTTTGCCCTATACTGCTTTTATTCACTCTTTGGGGGAAACTGCTTATTTCCCACTAAAATTATGTGTAGTCACTGGGGACTTCAAGTGCAGTTCTTCTTTAAGTATCAAGGAGTGGACATATAACCTACTTATGTCCAATCATAGTACCATATCAGCCATTCACACTGATGATTGATTGCATATGTATTAGGCAATCAAGGGATAGAATAAGAGCACATCAGTGGCTTTGCCCAGCATAGTATACATCCCATCATCACACCGTTAGGGGAAATTACTCTTTTGCAACAGAATCATGTAATACAGCTAGGGCTGATCCAACCCATCTGATCATATAACTCCAACCAACCAATTACCTACATCCTCAGACCTGATTATGTAATGAAAACAGGGTTAGAGGACAGAGGGAGAAGGGAGGGAGAGGAAAGGAGGGAGGGTGGAAAGGAGGGAGGGAGAGCAAGAGAGAAAGAGAGAATATCGTGGTTTATAATTATTTGAATAAGAAATTTGAGAGAGAGAGAGAGAGAGAATATCATGGCTCAAAATGATCTGAATAAGAAATTTAATTCCATGTAGCATGAATTTCAACAGTGAACAGAAATAATTAAGTGGGTACTTTACTGTCAATGTAAAGAACTTGTTTATAATCTGGTCATTAGCAATGGCTTCCAATTCTGTAGCAAGGCCTCTGGTAGAACATAAATGTATAGATATTTCATTGTGCCCTTGATTAAAATAAAAATATATACCTTCTAACTGTTATTTGGTAAACAAATATTTCTAGTACCTCTTTGTATTTTCCACTCCAAACATATTTTTCATGACTAGTTTTATAAACTTATCAAGAAAAATGTTACTTTTAACTTATTTCCATATCACACTTGAATGATGATACTATGGCTAAATAATTTACAACAAAGTTAATCAATTTCAATTTAAAAACAATGTTTTATGTGTATTCCGGAAAAACCCATTTGACTTCTTAAAGAAGGTACTCTATGTTTTATTTGAAAAATGACTCAATATTTGATGGCTATTAGAGAAAATTTCATCACCTAAGAGATGATGGCTGAATTAATTACATTTCTTAAAAAATATGTTCTTCTTGACATTTTTCTTCTTTACATCCTTTTTGGTTTTAGTCACCTATATGATTTACTTCTATTAGTATATACAGGTTCATATTCTATAGTTAGAGGTTTCTGTTCAGGAATGGTTCATGTACTCTTTTCTGATTATTGAACAATTTTTACCCCAAAACTCATTTGATTGACTTCTCCATTTCAGTTGGCATTTTCCTCAAATATTACCTTTACACAGAGATCTTCCAATGACTTCATTACTTAAAAGAATTATCCTCTCTCACTCACCATTCTTTTACCTTGCTTTATATTTCTCTCTAATAAGTACTATGTAAAATGTTGTTACATATTTATTTAACGATTATTGTGCTTCTTCCCACTAGAATATAAGGTTCATGAATTTGGAAACTTTGTCTTGTTCGCTGTTGAAAATTCACCCTTGGGCACACAATACGTTTTCCATTCTTTTTTTCTTTTTTAACTTCTAAACTGTAGTAGTCATAACTGCTAAACGAAGAAATGTATTTTTAAATTTAGTTGAACAACTTTGGAGTAATTTAATTATTTTGTGAATTGAGAAGCTAGAGCAACTCAAAAAAAGGTAATTTTGAAAAAATGTAAACTATAGCATGCAAATACTGTGAAAACATGTTAGTTAAAATGAACTGTATCTTGTTGATGAAATGTCAATGAAGATATTCAATTCTTGCAGCATATGTCCCACCTTTAAAAGCATAAACATATCAAAATTGTAAAACAATTGTCTTTACTTGCCTTTCCTCTTAAACTAAGCTGCCTATGGGCCACTTCAGAGACCAACAAAGATTACTTGTTTTTCATGGCCCACATTTTGGAAAATGTTTCCTAAAGACCAAAAAGTGTTTCTTTCTAATATTTGCCTCCTCACTGTCTATAATAATTTTTAGGACAATTTAAGTATACATTAATTGTTATTTTGAGTAAATTACTGAAAGAATAAATGCAAATATAAAGTGGTAAGGGAAACTGATTTTATAATAGAAGAGATTCACTTTTTTTAACTCTAATGACAGAGTCACCATCTGCTCCTAGCTCCTTTCTTTCCTGTATCACTGCCCACTTTCCAGCAGCTCAGGATGCAGAATGCAGGATGTCATGATGATGACTAAACTCTCCATTTTCTATGAATGATTCTATTGTTGGAAAACAATCTCTAAGGTCCAAACCTGTGATTAAAGAAACTCCTCCTTTTTCAATATCTTAAATGATATATACTGTAGTATTCTAATGATAATTATTTTTTCTTATGTCAGTTTTCTGATTCCCAATTAATGGTAATATTTTCATGCTATTATAGTTTAGAGCAGATAGCATATAGCTTTTAGAATGTATTTTGGGAAGAGCAACCCCAAGTAAAGAAAGTAAAGAAAAACTTTAAAGGTCTGACAGAAATGTAGCTGTTCTAAATGTAATATTTGAAGCTAACACTTTTTAGTAGGTGTGTTTACTCTATGCAGAAGTTAATACTTTCCTCCTACTTTTACTTAACCTTTTTTTAAAGGTTTCTTTATCTGCCAGTATATCAAGAAAACTTCTGATATTAGTTATTTACTCCTCATATGAAGGAGTTTATATCTACTTTCCTAGGAAAAGTTTTATTATGGCATGGGCTTCCAATTTAATGAGTAGACAAAAGTTTATCATGGGAAAATATATTTTTGAAACACAGCTTACTTTGGGGCCATTTCTCCTACTAGCTATGCCTGAACCAGGCATCGATAGGAGAAATTTGCCCTTTTCATTTCTGTTAAGAAAAATAGAAAGTAACAAAATAATATAAATATTTTAAATAAAACTATAGTTTGAAAAGGATGCTGGTTAACATATATGCCATAATTCCACTTTCAGTTTAATATAATAGTAGGTATAAATCACCGATGTAGTCCTGTTTTGTTCAAATAGAGCAACTTCCTCACTATCAGTTGAAAGCTCACTCAGTTTTACTTTTATTTGGAATAAGTTTAATGCCTTACTCATTCCTTTAATTGTTTTCTAATAAGCTATAGGTTTATGCGAACTTGTATCTCATTCACTTATTTCAATTGTTAAATTCTACTTGAACTGCAAAACACTGGTCATCAGGTAATTATATTTGAACCAAGTGAGTCACACCTTACGGTCTGTTAGTTTATTTATTTTCTTTCCCTAATAGACAAGTAAGCCTTCAGAAATTGAGACTTTTCATTTAATAAGGGAAGGACCATAAGGAAGCTGGCAAGAGAAGTGAGAAGGAAATAAAGAATGACCTGCTCATTTTTCAGTCTTAGAACTAACCCACTTATACAGTAAAGAAATGGAAGAAAATACACTTCCCACAAACACATTATCTGCCTTTAGATTGACTACTGTGTTTCCCCAAAAATAAGACCTAGCCGGACAATCAGCTCTAATGCATCGTTTGTAGCAAACACTAATATAAGACCCAATATTATATTACATTATATTATATTATATTATATTATATTATATTATATTATATTATATTATATTATATTATATTATAAACCCAGAGTTTTATTATAGTAAAATAAGACTGGGTCTTATATTAATTTTTGCTCAAAAAGACACATTAGAGCTGATTGTCCGGCTAGGTCTTATTTTTTGGGAAACACGGTAGCTGAGCCTTATCATAGAGAACTAATTAGTTTAACCACATCAGTGGATGCTTTGGGATCAGAGACTAAATATGGGAGAAAGGTGGGAGTGGCGAGTCAGCTTGGTACTAATACACCTGAGTTTTCCTGGCTGCTTCCAGTGTAAAGTTGATTATAATTCAGAATCCTAAAGAGGTCCCTGGGAAACAGCATGTACTCCATGATAATCCCTCCCTGATATATCCTATGGTTATTTTCAGCTGAATAGTCTCTGTGGTTACATTTATTTACAAACATTTTAATTTACCCATAACACTTAAGAAAGTGTTATCAATGTTACATAGCAAACAATTAAGAATTTAATGATTATAATTAGCCATTTTAAATTAAAGTTTTATTACAACTCTCCCAATTTTCATGCAGATATTCACTTTAAATATATTTACATAGAATTTGCCTAAGATGTAGAAGTCATTAATTTAATGTTTCTTTCATTATCTTAAAACTTGCCAAGCATGGCTTCTCCCCAATAGCTCTCTCAGAAACTAAGTTCAAATTTCAGAAATCTAAGTCATAAATAGTAATTGATCACTACATCACTGTTATATGAAACATATGCAGTAGGAAGAATAGTAGCCAAAATAAGAATAAAGTAAATCTCCTGACCTACAGAGGGTACAGATTAGTACAAGACACACACACACACACACACACACACACACACACACACAAACACTAGAATTATATAATAAGTATAGGAACCATAAGTTACTATGTGAACATTTCACAAAGAAGGAATCATTTTGATGTGAAATTAGTGGGTGGTTTCTTTTTATCAGAGGTCTTGAAAAAAAGTATGCTTTTAACCGATAAAGTGGAGGCAGATCTAATATGTATGAAGGAACAAAAATTTTATATGCAAAATTATGCTTCTAGTATGCTTCTATTTGTTTTAAAAGCAATTTAAGTTGCCTGAATTTCACTTCACTTATCTCTTAGTGATGATTAAAATGGCTTTTTAACATGTAAGCTATTGTATAAATTAAAATATGTATGAGATATGTACATAAGATTGAAATAATGTAGGTTCTCAGTACATATTAAATGATGTTGAACTACAATAAAAAACAACTGATAATTATTGAGTCTCATAAACAACATTATGTTTTACATTAATGATCTCAATCCTCACAAAAGTTATAGAAGGAAATTAATTATATCAGCCGTGTAATTCTTAAGAAAACACATCTGAGATGTTAAACAACTTTCAGATGTGTAACTTTTAGTTAACTAATAGTTACTTTTTTAATAAAGCAGAAATATTTAAATAACTGCATTTTATAAAGCAAAATTGAAGACATGCCTGAATTTTAGCATCTTACTTAATATAAACACATTTTGAATAAAAATATAAATAGTAAAAGGACCAAACAACTAAGTGGAAAAATTATATAATGAATCAAAAATTTTTTATTGTATTATTAAATAGAGATACTGTGTTATATCCCCTAAGTCATTTCAGCATAGTGTGTTTGCAATGCCATTTTGCAACAAACAACAAAACACCGGTCACTGTATAAATGGAAAAACAAACAAATGAATAAAAGATAGGATTTAATTGTTACTTATCTTCAATTTTCAATGTTAAAATATAACAATTAATGCTATAATTATTTTAACTGTTCTCTAGATTTTAACAAAAAACTATAGTATTTGCTTAAATACATTTTAAATATGTCATATCCACCAAACTGGATTTCACAGAGTTTGTGTTGTTTATAAAGCCAAAACTTTTTATTAAAAAATGAGTACTTCTTGGGAAGAAAGAACTGTGTCTTTGTGTGTATGTGTGTCTGTGTGTTTAGGTTTATGTGTTAGATAGGCTGGAGACGTCATCAAAATGGTGGTATGAGGTGAGCCTCTGTAAAGCTCCCCTGGAATTTACAATTAATCAAACAAAGATAACTCCACAAAGAACTCCATGCATAGCAGACAGGCAAGACGAAGAGGCCCACTACTGAATTCACCTAAAGGTGGGCGAATCTCCCTAGCAGGGGAGAAGGGATGGGAGAAGTGCAGAGACCGAGCCGGGAGGCGCAGTACACAGACCTAGCTCAGTGCTCCGAGCTCGCTGCATCCCAGAACTACCGCAGCTGCGGGACAGGGAAGAACTCGGACTGCTAGGGCTCCGCTTATGGCCCACAGGGCTGAAGGGGCAGCATATAGCACGGCTGAGCCCAGCGCTCACAGCAGAGACCATGGAGAAAAGA
Source organism: Rhinolophus hipposideros (assembly GCF_964194185.1). Classification (NCBI taxonomy): domain Eukaryota; kingdom Metazoa; phylum Chordata; class Mammalia; order Chiroptera; family Rhinolophidae; genus Rhinolophus; species Rhinolophus hipposideros. Next base: position 86,569,309 of record NC_138047.1, on the reverse strand, counting down.
CTGAGGGGAAGAAGGCTGAAAACAGTGGTTTAAGCCCTCACTGCCGAGCAGAGAACAGAAGCCTTAGGCATTCACACTAGCCACCCTCTCCCAAGCCTCAAAATCTTGCCCCGCCCCCACCTGCCCGGTGCTAGAAGCAGAACAGTGGCAGTGTCAGATCAAAAGAACAGAATATGAACAAAACAAAAAAAAATGAGAAACAATAACTCATAGACACAGACAATAGTTCAGTAGTTACCAGAGGGTAAGGGGGGTGGGGGGGTGGGAGATGAGGGTAAGGGGGATCAAATATATGGTGATGGAAGGAAAACTGACTCTGGGTGGTAAACACACAATGGGATTTATAGATGATGTAATACAGAATTGTACACCTGAAATTATGTAATTTTATTAATAATTGTTACCCCAATTAAAAAAAAAAAGAAAAAAGAACAGAATATTTGCTGTTCTGAGAACTGTAAACTGCAGACCGCACATTTGCAGCCCAACTACTTCCAACAAAGGGGAGAGAGCTGTGAAATCAGGACCGGCTATGGTGGTGGTCGCTGCCATTGCTCTGGGCCACCTCTCACAACTCACCCCGCCCCTGGCCCCACCTATCTGAGCAGATCCCTGCAGGAGTAAACAGAACTGATGAAACATACGGGCTCTGAATCTGGTGCAGGAAGAGCTTCTGAACTTCAAAAGCTCTCTGTATTCCCACACAGACACTGTGCCCTGTGACCCAGGTGAACTATTAACAGAGAAGCCTGATTCACAGGGAATCCCCCCATTGTGTGAGAAGCTGAAATAGTGCAGAGAAAATATAGCACTACTGTGTGAGAGAGAAAAAAAATGCTGCAGTTGGAGATAAAAATAAAACATTCTACCAACAGGTACTGGGAAAAAAAAAGAAAGAACTCTTCCTATCACCCTGATGCAGAAGCCACTCCTGTAGATGTCTAGGAAGAAAAATAATAAATCAGTAATTTCCATGAATAACCAAGCTAACAAGACAGCTCAGAAAGAAAGTGAAAAGTCTCCAGTAAAGGAACTTAAAGATATGGAAATATGTGACTTAAATGACAGAGAATTCAAGATTGCAGTTCTGAAAAAACTCAACGAGATGCAAGAAAACACAAAAAGGCAATTTAATGAACTCAGAAACACAATCAAAGAACAACATGAGCATTTTACAAAAGAGATTGAAATTTTAAAAAAGAACCAAATGGAATTTCTGGAGATTAAGAACTCAATAGAAGAAATTAAGAATGAGATAACCAGCTTAGGTAGTAGAGTTGACCAGATGGAGGAAAGAATCAGTGACATCGAAGATAGAAACCTGGAAATTACACAGAGGGAAGAAGAAAGAGACTTGAGACTTAAAAGAAATGAAACAACTCTACAAGAACTTTCTGACTCTATCAGAAAGAGCAATATAAGAATAATGGGCATACCAGAAGGAGAAGAAAGAGAGAAGGGAACAGAGAATATAGTCAAATAAATTGTAGATGAGAACTTCCCAAACGTGTGGACAGAACTGGATCCTCGAATCCAAGAAGCAAATACAACACCTAATTACCTCAATCCCAACAGGCCTTTTCCAAGGCACATTGTATTGAAGCTGTCTAAAATCAACAACAAAGAAAGAATCCTCAAGACAGCCAGGGAAAAGAAGACGGTAACCTACAAAGGAAAGCCCATTAGATTATCATCAGATTTTTCAGCAGAAACTCTACAAGTCAGGAGGGAGCAAAACCAAATATTCAAACTATTGAAAGAGAGAAATTATGAGCCAAGAATAATATATCCAGCAAAGTTATCCTTTAGTTATGAAGGAGGAATAAAGACCTTTCCAGACATCCAGAAACTGATGGAATTTTCTAATACACGACCTGCACTACAAGAAATACTACAGGAGACTATTCGACCACCATCAACAGGGACAATTTGTGGCAACCAAAACATAAAAAGGCGGAGAGTAAAGGCCTGAACTGTAATATGGGAATGGAGAAAGTAAGCATGCTGAAGAAAATGGAATACTCTAAATATCAAACTTTCTTTTACATCAACTTAAGGGTAACCACTCAAAAAAAATCCAGAACTGAAATATATACTGTAATAAAAGAAGAAACAGAGGGAAACATCATAGAATACCACCGCACATAAATAATGGACAACAAAAAGGCAAAGAAATAATGGAGACACAGCCTTACCAGAAAACTAAAGATAGAATGACAGGAAATCCTCACATATCAATAATCACCCTAAATGTAAATGGACTGAACTCACCAATAAAAAGGCACAGAGTAGAACATTGGATCAAAAAACTAAACCCAACCATATGCTGCCTCCAAGAGACACATCTCAGCTACAAGGACAAGCATAGACTCAAAGTGAAAGGTTGGAAATTGACACTCCAAGCAAATGGTACCCAGAGAAAATCAGGTGTAGCCATAAAGATAGATGAAACAGACTTCAGGGTGAAAAAGACAACAAGAGACAAAGATGGACATTTCATAATGCTAAAGGGGACTATACAACAAGAAGACGTAACAGTCATCAATATTTATGCCCCTAATCAGGGAGCACCGAAATATACCAAGCAATTACTAAAAGAATTAAAGGGAGAAATTGACAAAACACAATTATATTAGGGGACTTAAATACATCATTGACAGCTATGGATAGATCATCCAAACAGAAAATAAATAACTAAATAGCAGCCTTAAAAAAATGGGCAGAGGACTTGAGACATTTTTCTAAAAAGGACATACAGAAGGCAAGAAGACATATGAAGAAATGCTCAACCTCACTAACCATCAGAGAAATGCAAATAAAAACCACAATGAGATACCACCTCACTCCAGTCAAAATCGCTATCGTCAATAAATCGACAAACAACAAATGCTGGCGTGGATGTGGAGAAAAGGGAACGCTAGTGCACTGTTGGTGGGATTGCAGATTAGTGCAGCCACTGTGGAAAACAGTATGGAGGTATCTCAGGAATCTGAAAATGGAACTACACTATGATCCAGTAATTCCACTCCTAGGCATCTACCCGGAGAAATCCAAAACTCCAATTCAAAAATCAGTATGCACTCCTATGTTTATTGCAGCACTTTACACAACAGCCAAGATATGGAAACAACCGAAATGTCCATCGGTAGACGACTAGATTGAGAAGCTGTGGTACATTTATACAATGGAGTATTACGCAGCCATAAAGAAGAAAGAAATCTTATCATTTGCAACAACATGGATGGATCTAGAGAACATTATCTTAAGTGAAATAAGTCAGAAAGAGAAAGACAAGTACCATATGATCTCACTTATATGCGGAATCTAAAAAAAAGAATATGTGAATGAACTAATCAGAGACAGTTTTGAGGACACAAAGAAAAAACCAAGAGTTGTTAGATGGGCGGGGTGGGGGTTGGGGATAAGGGAAAAGGTGAAGGGATGAGGAAGTAGCTGGCCTCAGGGTTTTTTGAAAATTAATTTGGGGAACTTATTCAATAATGTTGTAAAGATTTTGTTGGGTATCCAATGGACATGCGTCATATTTGGGAGACCACCTCAGAGATAATGTGGATTCCTGATCATGGCATTGTACACCAGAAGCTAAACATTAATGAATGCCAACTATAATTTCATATGTACATAATGTGATGGCTCAGTGTGAGGTCGGAGGGATAATGGATAGGGGGAGGGGGGTTCACAGTGTGAGGGATATCAATGATGAACGTCTAAGTATTACCTTGTCTTGTACACCTGAAACTAATAAATTAAAAAAAAATGACACATTAGATGAAATGGACATAATTGACATACATAGAGCACTTCATCCTAAAACATCAGATTATACATTCTTTTCAAGTGTACATGGAACACTCTCAAGGATAGACCACATATTGGGACATAAAATCAGCCTCAGCAAATTTAAGAAGATTTAAATCACACGAAGCATATTCTCTGATCACAAGGCTTTGAAATTGGATATCAACTGCAAAAAGAAAGCAGGAAAAAACACAAATACATGGAAATTAAACAACATACTTTTAAAGAACGACTGGGTCAAAGAAGAAATTAGAGGAAAGATCAAAAGACACATAGAAACAAATGACAATGAAAATACATCCTACCAAAATTATTGGGATGCAGCGAAAGCAGTTTTAAGAGGGAAATTTATATCATTACAGGCCTATCTCAAGAAACAAAAAAATCCCAAATAAATAACCTCATGTTACACCTTAAAGAACTGGAAAAAGAAGAACAAGTGAAACCCAAGTTCAGCAGAAGAAAGGAAATAACAAAAATCAGAGCAGAACTAAATAAAATAGAGAACAAAAAGACAATAGAAAAAGTTAATGTGACAAAGAACTGGTTCTTTGAAAAGATTAACAAAATCGACAAACCCTTGACTAGACTCACTAAGATAAAAAGAGAGAAGACACTAATTAACAAAATCAGAAATGAAAAAGGGGAAGTTATCACAGACACCACACAAATACATAGGATCATCCAAGAATAATATGAAGAACTATATGCCACCAAATCCAATAACCGAGAAGAAATGGACAAGTTCTTAGAAACATATAGCATTCCAAGACTGAACCATGAAGAACTGGAAAATCTAAACAGACTGATCACCCGTAACAAAATTGAATCAGTCATCCTAAACCTTCCCAAAAGCAAAAATCCGGGACCAGAGAGCTTCAGTAGTGAATTCTACCAAAACTTCAAAGAGGATCTAATACCAATCCTGCTCAAACTCTTCCAAAAAATTGAAGAAGAGACAGTACTCCCCAACTCATTTTATGAGGCCAACATTACCCTGATACCAAAACCTGGGAGGCACAACACAAAAAAATAAAACTACAGACCAATATCTCTGATGAATACAGATGCAAAAATCCTCAACAAAATTCTAGCAAATCGAATACAACAATGCATTAAAAAAATTATTCATCACGACCAAGTGGGGTTCATCCCCAGCGCACAAGGATGGTTCAACAACTGCAAATCCATCAATGTGATACATCATATAAACAACAGAAAGGAGAAAAATCATATGATTATATCAATTGATGCAGAAAAAGCATTTGACAAGCTACCACATCCATTTATGATTAAAACACTTAATAAAAAAGGTATAGAAAAAAATACCTTAACATAGTAAAAGGCATATATGAGAAGCCCTCAGCTAATCTCATAATTAATGGTGAAAAAGCCCTTTGGTCTACATTCAGGAACATGACAGGGCTGTCCCCTCAACCTCTGCTTTTCAACATAGTGTTGGAAGTCCTTGCCACAACAATCAGGCAAGAGAAAGAAATAAAAGGCATCCAAATTGGGAATGAAGAAGTTAAATTATCACTCTTTGCAGATGACATGATTCTATATATAGAAAACCGTAAAGACTCCACCAAAAATCTATTAGAAATAATCAACGAATACAGTAAAGTTGCTGGCTACAAAATCAACGTACAAAAGTCCATTGCATTCATATATACTAACAATGAAATCTCAGCAAAAGAAATACAAAAAGCAATTCCTTTTGCAATTGCAGCAAAAAGAATAAAATGCCTAGGAATAAACTTAACCAAGGATGGGAAGGACCTATATGCTGAAAACTATAAGATATTTTTGAAAGAAATTGAAGAAGACACAAAGAAATGGTAAGACATTCCATGCTCATGGATTGGAAGAATCAACATAGTTAAAATAGCCATATTACCCAAAGCAATATACAATCCCCATCATAATCACAATGACTTTTTTTTTTAAAGAAATAGAACAAAAAATCATCAGATTTGTTTGGAACCACAAAAGACCCCGAATAGCTAAAACAATCTTAATAAAATAGAACAATACTGGAGGTATCACACTCCCTGACTTTAGCTTGTACTACAGGGCTACAGTAATCAAAACAGCATAGTATTGGTTGAAAAACAGATATACAGACTAATGGAATAGAATTGAGAACCCAGAAATAAAACCACATAAATATGGACAGATAATTTTTGACAAAGAATCTAAAAACATACAATGGAGGAAAGACAGCCTCTTCAATAAATGGTGCTGGGAGCATTGGATAGCCACATGCAAAAGACTGAAACTGGACTGCTATCTGTCACCATGTACCAAAATTAATTCAAAAAGCATAAGACCTGACACAATAAACTGCATAGAAGAAAACATAGATACTAAACTTATGGACCTTGGGTTCAAAGATCATTTTTTGAATTTGACTCCAAAGGCAATGGAAGTAAAAGCTGAAATAAACGAATGGGACTACATGAAACTTAAAAGCTCTGCACAGCAAAAAACACCATCGACAAAATAAAGAGGCAACCAACTGAATGGGAGAAGGTTTTTGCAAACAGTGCCTCTGATAAGGGGCTAATATCCAAAATATAAAAGGAACTCATGAAACTCAAAAACAAAACAAAAAAAAACAACCCAATTGAAAAATGGGCAGAGGACCTGAAGAGACATTTCTCCAAAGAGGACATACAAATGGCAAATAGACATATGAAAAAATGCTCAACATCACTAGTCAGAGAAATGCAAATAAAAACCACCATGAGATATCACCTCACCCCAGTCAGAATGGCTATCATCAACAAGACAAATAATAACAAGCATGGGAGAGGCTGTGGAGAAAAAGGAATCCTCATACACCCTTGGTGGGAATGCAGACTGGGACAGCTGTTATGGAAGGCAGTGTGGAGTTTCCTCAAAAAATTACTAACAGAATTACCATATGACCCAGCAATCCCTCTCCTGGGCATCTACCCAAAAAATCTGAAAACATTTATACATAAAGTCACGTGTGCTCCAATGTTCATTGCAGCTTGTTTACAGTGGCCAAGACATGGAAACTACCAAAATGTCCTTTGATAAATGAATAGATAAAGAAGTTGTGTTATATATACACAATGGAATACTATCCAGTGATAAGAAAAGATGATATAAGAACATTTTAACAACATGGATGGATCTTGAGAGTATAATGCTAAGCAAAATAAGTCAGACAGAAAAAGCAGAGAACCCTATGATTTCACTGATATGTGGTATATAAACCAAAAACAAGACAAACAAATGAGAAAAAAACTCATAGACACAGACAATAGTTTAGTGGTTACCAGAGAGTAAGGGGGGTAGGGGGAGGGAGATGAGGGTAAGGGGGATCAAATATATGGTGATGGAAGGAGAACTGACTCTGGGTGGTGAACACACAATGGATTTTATAGATGATGTAATACAGAATTGTACACCTGAAATCTATGTAATTTTACTAACAATTGTCACCCCAATAAATTAAAAAGAAAGAAAGAAACGCTAACTGCTATAACAAATATAATAAAAATGTACATGGTCTTACAAGTAATGTATGTCTTTCTTATATTATGGGAATGAAGGATCGAAGACCTCTTTCATGTAGTTTTCCTCAAGGACCTTAGCTAAGGAAATCTTTTCCAAATTCTACATACGATTACCAGTGTCATCCTAACACCAATATGCAAATGACTCAAAAGAAGAGAAAAAAATAAGTGTGGAAATTTATAGTAATGGCTCCCAAATTATTCGATACTTTTATCAAAATATGAGGTTTATGCCGCCCCCCCCCCATAAGTCTGGGTGGAACTCAATCAGTTTGGTGTGGTACAAGTGATATTATTTGACATCTGAGGCTAGATCCGAACTAGTAACAACAAGGAGATGCTACTCCTGCCTGATTTTTTGTTTTTGTTTTGTTTTTTTGTTGTTGTTTGTTTGTTTGTTTGTTTTTGTTTTTTTTTTAGATGTTTGTTCTCGGAGGAGGCAGATGCAATTTAAAAACTCCAAGTACCCTGTGATCACCTTACTGGAGAGGCCCATGTAGAAGCTCCAGTTGCAATTCTCAGCTGAACTTCTAGTTGACAGATGGCATCAATACCCTGCCATATGAATGATCTAAGACCTCCAGCCTAGGGGAACCTTCAGATGGTTATGATTTCATGAAAGCCTCCTCTCAAGAACAGCCAAACTAATCCCTTCTCAAATTTCTGACCCAAAACTTTTGAAAAAAAATAAAATGGCTATTTTAAGCTGCTAACTTTTGCAGCAATAGTGTCCATTAGAAAATCACAGGAGGTTTGTATGGCCCACATCTGTAAAAGTCATGCTGAACTTACAATAATATATTCTTAGTCCATTGGAGCCACTGTATCAGAATAATATGGACAGAGTGGCTTATAAAGGGAAAACATTCATTTCTCTCAATTCTGGGAGAATTGGGAAGTCCAAGATAAAGGCACCTTACAGATTCACTATCTAGTCAGGGCCCACTTCCTGGTTCACAGACAGCCATCTTTTCACTGTGTCCTCTATGGTAGAACTGGCTAGGGAACTCTCTGGGGTATCTTTTATAAGGGCACTGATCCCATTGATGAGAACTCCATGATCATGACGTAATCACAACCTAATTAACTCCCAATGGCCCTGACTCCAAATACCATCTCATTCGGTTTTGGGTTTGAACATATGAATTTTGAAGGATACAAACATTCATTCTATAGCACATATCATTGGCTAGAATTCAGGAACATAGCCACAGATAACTGAAAGGGGACACTGGAAAATGCAATCTCTATGCCCAGGAATATTAAAAGGGAATGTGAATTTGGCAGCATTTACAATTGGACATGTAATATAATATTTATGTTGGGGGCGAGAAAGGAGAAATAAGCAAGAGAGAGATTATACACTGCCCATCACTTATTGATTTCAATTCCTTTCCCTTAATGCTTTGAGAAAGAGGAGAAGGCATAAGAATGCTAGTAACAAGTCATGAAAGATTTTTTGTAATAAATGTTCACAACCACCTCAAATAACTTTTAATGGTTTAGTTTGAATGTCCTAGAATTTAGCACTTGATGGAAATTCCAGACTGCCACAATTAGTCTATTTATTTCATTTCCTGCCATTTTACCTTTCTAATAGTTTACTTTTAATGTGTCAATTTCAATAGTCTTTGGGGTAGTTTTCCTGAGTCTGACAAACTACCACATATTCAGCCAACGGAAAATGAAAAGAGAAAAGAAGTTATTGAGAATCTATCAAATGACATGCACACAGATGAGTGAAGTGAGCCACTGTGGTTTCATTAAGCAACTCTACATTATTATCTATCCCTGTGTAAAGTAATGTATTTCTGAATTTGTGTCACCAATATGATTAAGATTAAAATCAACTTAATAATTTTAAGAGCTTTAGTTATTATTTATACATGAGCAGTATTAGAAGAGTAATCAAAGAGATATTTTAAACTTATTTCACTTTCGCAAAATGAATATATTCCAAAAGCTTTTTTATATTGCAACATTTTTCATATACCCTGTTAAAGATAATGCTCAAAATCATATACATCTAGGCTAAGAAATTCACTTTTATTCATCAAAGGTAAAGAAAACACTGAAATTAGAGATTAATATAGAAGTATAGAAGGAAATGAAATGTCTCCAGTCAATAAAAATTGTCCAGATCAAATCTATATGAATTTTAATACCATTCTTGTAAGTTTGCTTGTAAACTCTATGATGGCAGGGATTTTCTAGTCTCATTTCTTGTTGTATCTCAAATGCTTAGCATGCCTTCTAGTCTATACTATGCACTCAATGAACAAACAGACCAACATGCAAGGCAGGACCAGGTATCTAATTCAGCATTCAGTGTTAGTCTCCAGCACAGAGTAGACTGGACATAATCAAATTAATCTCTGGAATGTAAGACGTACTCCATATATTTTTAAGTTTTCTATATTTTTTGTATTAGTCTCAGGTATAAAAAATAAACAACATAACGATTATAAGTTTCCTATATTTTTATGAACCTTAAATTCTCTAAGTATCTAATAAGCGGAGGGGATATGAATGAAATACCATCATGTCTGACATCAAGTTCCATTTCCTTTCTACTACTTCTTTTTCCCACAATGTAATATTTGAAACTTTATTAGTTATATGATTTATATATTTTAGTTTACACAATGGACTCTGTTCAGAATGATTTTGTATATATTTGATATAATAAATAAGGAAAAGTTGTATCCCCAGGTACCAATGCTACGATTAACTATTGATTTTAAGTTATATATATATTATATATATACATACACATACATATAAATACACACATATATAATTGCTGTATAAATATATATAATTGCTAATAAAAAGACTGTCTTTATAATGTTATATATATATATATATATATATATTCTAAGAGTTAAAATATCAGAGAACATATCTTAGTGATTCTACTGAAAAATAAGGCACAAAAAATTCTATTGTAAATAGATCACCCTCTTTATAGCTGAAGTAACTACTATTGGAATGAATGGAAACACCCATTATTTTATACAGATCCCACTAGCTAACAATTTTTGAAAGATGGAAAATTCAACATATCCCTGTGGTCATCCTCTCCCTCCTCTCAAAATATTAAGTACTTCTGCTGGAGCAGCCAGACCAAACAAGGGGCTTGAAAGTTGTGAGCAAGGCTTAGGATCAAGGTGAGAAGAATGCCTCCTTCTTTGAAAACTTGTGAACCAGTACTGGATAGCATCAAAAAGCATGGATTCTGGGGAAAGCTTGTCCTTGTGTAATGAATAATCCAAGACAAAGTACTCAATAAAGAACAATCACCAATTTTCTTAAAGGTTCCAAAAAAATCAAAGAATCTCAAGTGTATATAGGTCTTCAATAGTCGATTTTTCTTGCAGATACACAGATTAACAAATAAATCACATCACTTAAATAGGTTAGTTTCCAATTTCTGATAATATTCAGAAAAGGGGATCTGCACAGATAATTTTGTGAATAAAAATACAAGTCCTCAAACTCCATCATAAATTTTAGTGAAGTAAAGAATAGATATAATAGGAAGTTTGGAAAAATCATCAGCAATTAACGTTGTTGGTTACTGTCATCGGGATGATCTAGTTTCTGTGATTGATGTGATGGCCAGTAATAATCTATTTCTCTGTTCATAAAGTTAAAAAAAGTTTAGTATCTAATCAAAGCCATGTAGCCTCTAGAGTAAAAGTTTCACTGGATGTGTTATTCGGAACTTTTTATAGAGTTAAATCCATGGAAAGTCTATAAATTTCATTTACTTTTGACCAATGAATAATAGACACTTGATTTAAATTGACCATAGAAAATATTTATACTACTGATGTTAAAATGGACTGGTCTGAGGACAAAATTATATACCATAGTTTATCGTGTTTTGCATATACATTCCTCCTAACTTAGAGGAAAAGCTGAGAATCATTATCATATTTAAATGTCATTACAAGAAACTTAAGATACTATGGGGGAAATATAGAAGCTGTCTTCATTTTTTTTTTTTTTGAATTAAGCTCTATCTCTTCTGATATACAAACTTTATTGCCACTTTTACTTTATAAATTCTGTTTATACAGAGTCCTTTGGGTATGAAACTGCTTTTTCTGAAAGTCCAGAGGCTTCTTATAAAATCTTTCTCTCGGTTCATTGACAGCTCATCAACCAACAAATCTCAGTAGTGACAAACTCTAATGACTGAAGCACATATCTTGATTTCTCTGAGAATCTCAATATATTTCTGATTCAATACTGACTTAACCATTATTAGCTCATCCCGTCTCTCACTGTCTTCTTTCATCCATCAAGGATAAACTACATGTCAGGACTATAATCATGTGAACTAAGAGAAGAAAAAGGAATAAAATAACATTAGTTCACTGTAACCCTGCTATCATTTAATTTAGCTTGCTGTAAAATGTATCTCTTATTAACTTGTTTACCTGAAAATAAGACCGAGCTGGACAATCAGCTCTAATGCATCTTTTGGAGCAAAAATTAATATAAGATCCAGTATTACATTATATTATATTATATTATATTATATTATATTAATTATATTATACTATATACCGGGTCTTATATTAATTTTTGTTCCAAAAGACGCATTAGAACTGATTGCCCGGCTAGGTCTTATTTTCGGGGAAACACGGTATGTCCAATAATAAATGAGGCTATTCCAACTTGCTAATTAATAAATTCCTTAAAATCAAATTTATTTCTCATTTGATAACAATGAAAGATTTGTTCAGTTTTTCTGTGGTATGTTTCAGATTACCATGTTTGCGAGCAACCTCTGCAATAAAATGTCCTATTATAAATATTATCTGGTGATAATATACATTTAGCATATCAAGCTAAGCTTGTATTTTGAAGTACTCTAATCCTTCAATTGACAGAATAATGTGTACTGTGCAATGTATCATGAGTCATGTCTGTTAAGGAAAATTTGAATTTCATTACAAAATCATTACCTTTATTTATCATCTAACAGTTTATGTCTAGCACTTCAGAACAATTTCTGTAGTCTGAATAAATTCAATGACGAATTTAGGCTCTAGGAACACATATTTTATTAATTTAAAATAAAACAAAATTATAAAACCTTATGTAGATCATGATAAAATTATTTTGTAAGTCTATCAGTATATATGTATACCCTACATTTATTTATTTATTTATTTATTTTTAAATTATATGTATATATATGTATGTGTGTGTTTGTATATATATATGTGTGTGTATATATATACACACACACACGCATATACATACACATAAAATAGGCAAAGCATATATATACACATATATACATATATATTAGGTTGGTGCAAAAGTAATTGTGCTTTAAAACGTTAAAAATAATTGCAAAAACTGTAATTACTTTTGCACCTACCTAATATATAATATACGTGAAGAATCTATCTATCTATCTATCTATCTATCTGTCTGTCTGTCTGTCTGTCTGTCTGTCTGTCTATCTATATCTATAAAAGTATCAAGCTAAAAGGCAAGCTACATATTGAAACAAAAAATATGAGCTAAGACAATTTCACAGATAGGATTTTATTCTAATATAAAAGAAATCTAGCAAGAAAGTAATCGTGGAGTAAATAAATACAGTGGTACCTCGTTTTTCGAGAATAATCTGTTCCAAAAGACTATTATGAAACGTTCGAAAACAGCCGACAGCTAGGCCTCAGGATCTTGCACTCAGAGGAAGCCGCATGACATGTTCAACTTCCAAGGTGTATTCAAAAACCAAAGCATTTACTTCCAGGTTTACAGCGTTCGTAAACAGAAATGTTCGCCAATGGAGGCATTCAAAAACCGAGACACTACTGTATTTCCCATTTTATAAATGATTGTGTGCATCTGTGGTAGCAGAATAATGACACTCCTCCCCCCAAAAAAATATCTATGTCCCAATCTCTGCCACCTGTAAATAGATTATTCTAGGTAGCAAAGAGAGAAGAAGTTGCAGATGCTAATTAGCTGACCTTAAAATAACAAGATTAGCCTCGATTTTCTAGGTAGATACAATGCAATCATAAGGGTCCTTAAAAGTAAAAGTGTTCAAAAGATTCAGTGAGCAGTGAGCGATGCAATATGAGAAAGACTCGACCTGCTCTTGTTTGCTTTGAAAATGAAGGAGGAGAACCATGAGCCAAGGAATACAAGAGGCATTGAGAAGCTGGAAAGGACACAGATTTTGCCCTCGAGACTCCAGAAGGAATGCAGCTCTGCCAACACCCGATTTAGCCTAGTAAAATCTGTGTTGTACTTATAACCTAAAGAAATGTAAGATGATAAAGTTGTATTGTTTCAAGCAACTAAGTTTGTGATATTTTGTTATAGCAGCAATCGGAATCTAATATGGTAGGCAATAGAAATTTAGTATATTTATGTTTTAAAGTATTTTTGTTTTAATCATATTAACTTTACCAACTTGCATATTCAATTACTACATTCTTTATCATTTCCTTAAAATTAAGCCTTTTTGCCTATCTATAGTAAATAGTTTTCATATATAATTTACTTAAAGGAAGCAGATTACTACCAAAACGATACTTAAAAAACAGAATGTTTTTCACTAATTATAAAAAAGTTTATGGCATTTATGCATGCAAATGTTAAATGAAAAGAGTAAAATGATGTGTTTGGAAATAATTTGTTATTCTGTTAAGGTTTGTACACACACACACACACACAAAAAAAAAAACACCATCGGACATATGCACATTTTATTTTTTCTGAGATAAAATTTATACACAATGGAATGCACAGAGTTTGTGTATGATTCAAAGAGTTTTGAAAGGCACATAAACCTAGGTAACCAAAACTCTAATAAAGATGTAGAACATTTCTATCCTTTCTTTGAAAGTTTCCTAGTGCCCCTTTTCTAGTAATGTTAACCATCACCACCATCCCTCTTTTCCACACATACACTATTTGTTTATCTATTACTCTGTTGATGGATAGTTGAGTTGTTTCTAGTCTGAGGCTATTATAATACAACCTGCTATAAACATTTGAGTACAAAACTTTTGAGTACCTAGATTTTTATATCTATGGTGAAATAAACAGGAGAGGGATTACTCAGTCATAGGTTTGTTTAATATAAGAACCTACCAAATAGATGTCCAAAGTGGCTATATCATTTCACTCCCACCAGCAATGTATGATGGTTAATTTTGTAAGCAGATAGTACTATAAGTTCGACTTTATCTATTTTAATTTCACGATTCTTTGGCTGCTCTATATGTCTTTATCATTTCCACTAAATTAATGAAATAGTTTATCAATTTCTAAAAAACCTATAAGCTCAGTTATGACTGGGATTAAATTGGATCTATAGGTCAAATTAAGGAGAGTTAACATTTTACCTTTATTAAATATAAATATATATATACACACACACACACACATATATATATATATATATATATATATAGTGTATGTGTAATATAATGTGTCTTCTTTTATTTCTGTTGTTTCTAATAATCTTAACATAGAGATAGATATATATAATCTTTTATTAAATGAATTCCCAAGTATCTTATGTATGTTGTTTGTGTTTCAAACGGAATTATTTATTTTCATTTTATTGTACAATATTTTGTTGCTATTATATATAAATATAAGTGGCTATTATATAGTCGTTTTTATTGTCTCTTTTTAATTTTTCTAGTTTGCTTAGGATTTTCTATATAATAAGTTACATTATCTAGACCTAAACACAAACGTTTTAAACACATAAAACATAAAAAACATAAACACATAAACATAAATCTTTCATGTCTTTCTTTTCAAATGAGATCATAAGTATTCACATCTCCTGTTTTATGTGAAAGTGTTTATAATCCTTGAAGAAGGACCTTTATACACGTGTATGTATAGTTCTTCCCAAAGAGATTCAAGGTGCAAAAGGATTAATTCTATACTGCAGAAATAGGAACACCCGGAAAATTGGGATAGAGGGTATGATTTGATACCAAACAAAAGACTTTAAGTGATTGAGCAACCAAACTTATCATAAGCTTAGTTTTGGCAGAGCCACTGAGTCAAAGATTAGGCAACCTACAAAGATTATATTATAGGAATAGGTATCTTCAGAACTGGCCCTCAGGAAGAGCAGAGGACAAAAGTAAGCTGCATTGATAGGTGGTTTCAACTCTCACATTACCTATCATACTGTAGCAATGCCTCTCCCTCAGCTCTTACTCACAGTCTCATGGGTGGATCCCTATGAACAGCTGTAAAAGGAGGAAAAAGTCCTGGGACTGGTTCACAGATGGACACACTCAGTAGGAGTAGGCCAAGCAGAGAATAAAGGTATACTAGAGACCCATTCAGGGCTATACCTGAAAGCCAAAGTGTGGGACGTTGACCAGTGAGCAGAGCATTGGGCAGTGGATATGGTCAGTCATTTTGTGGACAAAGAGAAGCAGTCTAAAGTAAAGATATAACTGGATCTCTGGACAGTGGTAAATTGATTGACTTTTGTCAAGATTTGGAAGGAGCAAGATCCTAGATAAAAGGAATGTGAGTAGAATTGTAGAAGGAGACACAAAGTGTGAGGATTGGTGTATTATACATTAAGGTTCACCAAGGACCATCCCCTACAGTTATATGTGTGATTTGTATAAGAATTGTAAAGGATGATGCTTCACTTGGCTGCAAAGTGAATTTGTTTTGACAGTATTTTTACCTGTACTTTGTCAAATTGTAAAAATCTTGTCTTTAAGGAATTTCATAAACATATTTATTTAAAACTTATTTTGAATCTGCTATTTTTGAGAAAGCATTTGTATAAAATTTTTACCTGCAAAGAAATTATCTTAGCTCAGATTGGGTATTAGTCAGGGTTCTCAAGAGAAATAAGAATCAATAGGCTGTGTGCGTGTGTGTGTGTGTGTGTGTGAGCGTGTGGTGTGCACATATGTGTATGTGTATGATTATATTTTATATAAAAATATATGTATAAAAATATAAGATATATGTGTGATTTATTATGAAGAATTGGCTCACATAATTACAGAGGTTTAGAAGTCCCATGACCAGCCATCTATAAGGTGGAGACCAGGTAAGATGGGTGTAATTCCAGCCTGAGTCTGAAAGCCTGAGAACCAGGGAAGCCAATGGTGTAAATCCCAGTTCCAGGGCAGGAGAACACCAATGTCCCAATTCAAGCAGGTGAGCAGGAAGAAAAAGAGGGGAAAAATCTCCTTCCTTCACATTTTGTTCTATTCAGGCCCTCAACAGACTGCATGACGCCCACCCACATTGGGGAGGGTGATCTATTCTACTAAATCCACCCATTTGAATACTAATCTCATCCATAAGCACTTTCACAGACACACTCAGAAATAATGTTTAATCTGGGCACCTCATGGTGCATTTAAATAGACACATAAAATTAACCATTACAGGCTGCTATAAAAAATCCCATAGACTCAGTGGCAGAAACAACTGACATTTATTTCTCTCAGTTCTGAGAAGTCTAAGATCAAGGTGCTGGCAGATTCTGTTCATGGCAAGGGCCTGCTTCCTTGCTGGTAGACGGCTGACTTCTCATTATGTGCTCAGATTGCCATTCCTCAGGGGATGCCCTTTGAGATAGAGCTCTTCTCTCTTTCTCTTCTCAAAAGGGTACTAACCCTATCACAAAGGCATTACCCTCATGAACTCATCTAAACCTAATTAATTCCCAAAGGCCCCACCTCTAAATATTATCACATTGGGGAATAGGACTTCAACATATGCATTCTGGGAGTTACAAGCATTCAGTCCACAACACAAAGTAATGTCCACCAGCTGTGGAATTACTAATACAGCTCTCTAATACTTGAAGCTGCTGGAACCTCCAATTCCCCAGGAAAATTTTGGCACAAAAGCTCGGCTAGGCATAGCATGCATAAGCATTGAGCATCTGAGCATCAATCTCCCTGTGAATTTCAGCAATTGTGCTAAATTGCATTTCTGTGAATTGGGATGCTCACACTGTAAAGGAATGTCAATCTCCCTATGCATACAATAAGAAAAAAAAAACATTTCCTAGCAGAGGTCACTGACATGCTAGCAGAGGAGTCCAAGCAGCTGAGACAGTGATAGAGTGACATATTTTAATACAAATAGTGTCCTTAGTGCCCTTTTCACTCTTACCGTATTAGCTCACTCATTCTTTAGCTTTTGAAAGGAAATATAAATATTTCATAACCGTGTGTGTGTGTGTGTGTGTGTGTGTGAATAGCAATTTCTACCAGTATTGTGTACCCTTCGACATCTTGAACTGAAGATTTTTTACCTTTAACCTTTATCTAATAACCACAATAAAACAACTGCAAAAGAAGCAACAAACAGCTAGGTGGAAAATATAACTAAATCATAGATATGAATCAGTCTCTAATCTTGAGAACTCATGTGATTGCCCAATAACCCATGAAAGGAGTAGTCATGGATGCTTTCATGGGCTCAACAGCATATGCTCCCTCTTGCCAAGACCAATCTAGTTATGGACCTTTCAGAACATGTGAACAATTAGGAGACTGAGCTCTCAATATGGTACCATGCCACAAGGAGAAAGTATTATTATTCTATTGCTGCACAACCTACTGCCTCAAACTTAGTGGCTTAAAACAACATACTTTTATTAGCTCACAGTTCTATAGGTCAGAAGTGTGAGTAGGCTCAGCTGGGTTCCTTAGGGTCTCACAAGGCCAACATCAAGGTATCAGGCAGGCTTACCTGAATACTGTAGGGGAGATCCACATCTAAACTCATTCAAATTGTTAACAGAACTCAGTTCCATGTGGTTATAGGAGCCTGGCCTTCTGTGGGGTGCCTCTCAGTCAGGGTGGCCCTGACCTCCTAGAGGCTGCTCTCAGTGCCTTGTATATCACCCTGTCAATCTGCTTTTCAACTTCAAAGCCAGTTAAAGTATGTTGAATCCTTCTCTTGTTTCAAGCCTCCCTGGCTCCCTCTACTGCATGCAATCTGTAGAAAACTCTCTGCTTTTAAAAGACTCATGATTCAAGTAAGCCTTCCAGGATAATTTGGTTTATAATTAATTCAAAGCCAACTGATGGATGTAAGTAACAGACAACCATTTAAATTAATTTATATACAGGTAACTAAGGCATAATAACCACCTCTGCTAAATTCCTTTTTCCCTTTAATGTAACATAAACATAGGTATGGTATGTCATCATATTCATACTCAATGGGGATTAGGAAAGACCTATTGAGGGGCCATCTTAGAGTTCTTGTTATCAAAGAGAATAGCCAGCCTTGTGTGAAAAAGTTTATGTCACACCCTTCCACTCTGAAAAAGGCAGCAATTCTTTCTGGCCACAACTGACAAGTATTCCGGATATGGTAAGCTTTTCCTGCCTACAACACTCCCGTCAGTATCATTGTCCAAGGGCTCACAGAGGATGAGATTTATTGACATAGGATGTGAAATAATACCACCATGACCTAAGGAGCCAATTTTATGGCCAAGGAAGTATGGTTACGGACTTATGATTGGATCCATTGTTTTTATCATATACCACATCGTCGAGAAGATGGTAGTCCGTCTGATGAAATACTGGAATAAAATCTTGAAAGTGTAGCTAAGGAACTAGTTAGAGATGACATACTATGAGGTTAAAAAGGTATTAGGATCTGGCATATAGCTTAGCCATGTGACATTATATGGTGCTATATCACAAATTACACTACATAGATCTGGTTTTATAGTTTGAGTGTCTCTGCTCCCATCACTCCAAGACACACACTTGAGAAATTTGTACTTCTGTTGTCACAATTTGATACCTTCTCTGCTTCCCAGAGAAGGGCATCTTTCACAAGGGACACAGTAAGATTCCCACTATACATAAATCTGCAGCTGTCACCTCATCACGTTATTCTCCTCATGCAAATCAACCAGCAAACAAAAAAAAAGGAATTTACATAATGGCAGGGTTGTAATCTTATTTTATATATATGTATTTTATATATGTTTATATGCACATGACTCATATGCTTGTATGTCTGTATATGTATAAGAGATTTGTACCAATATATACATATACGTACTTACTTAACTTTACAAAAATATATTTTCTAGAATGAGATCCACATTTTTTTTATCATGTTACTAATGTTATGTCTAAGTTATAAACTCCAATAAGTTGCTTTGGTGCATAGAGCACTCATAATGGTCATTTAAAATAATCAATGATTTATTCTGTGCTATGATCCAAGAAACATATTCAGAATGGCCTAGGTATATTACACTCAATATATATTATATTATTGGCATAAAATGAAGCTAGGAAATGTATAAAACATATTTAAGATCCAAAATGGAATGAGAGAGAGAGAGAAAGGAGAAAGAGGGAGAGATTTTAGATTATAGTAAAATGAAAGACAAACTTTCTAGCTGTAATATATAACTGAAAAAAATGTGATATTTAAATAAAACTATAACTGTAAGAAACTATCTTCATCAATTAATACCTTACTAAAGCTCATCATTCTCGGAGAAATCACCATGTGCTATGCACTGAACTAAACATTTCACCATGTAGGAACTCAACTCATCATCTGTGATAGTACCTCCTAATAGAGGGAGGTACTATTATTATATTCATATTTAAAGAAGGAAACTGAGTCAATTAATTGATTAATATATTCTACTGTGATTAAGCTAAAAAGTGGTAAAACAAAGTTAATAAAAATAATGACAACAATATGTATAATTAATTAATGCTCAATATGCATGAGAGATTATAGAAATAAATGAACAATTGTCAACATATTTATGCTATCATTTAATTAATGTTTTGTAACTGAGGGAGCAAGATTTTCTCCTTTTGTATGTTCAATGCCTACTACTGCAGCAATAGAAAACAAAAGCAGTAAATACCCAGGTGCATCAAATGTCAATTTGTAAAGTAACATCGGCCAATGATGTTTTTTTCCTGATTTTCCTAGGCATATTTCACTATTTACTCTATGATATCCTTTACCACTTCCTTATACTCCACGTGATTGTATCAAATATTTTTTTAATGTTCTTTGTAGTCTATGCCCTAGCAAATAAGATTGCTTCTCTTGCTAGAACCATGAAAAAATTATAGATAGATGTTGAGGGAGCATTTGCAATAAGTGCAAATATTTTCATTCATTACATGGAATTTTTACTTAGAAGACCATCCTTCTTACTTTCTGTTTCTGGTCTGCATTAACGAGATGTTTTCGGTTATTTGTGTGCATGTGTTATTTCAGAACTGCCATCTGGATATATCATACTGCAGAATGGAGAACAGACCTTTAGAGTCAGGCCATCTCCAAAGCAGAGGCTTGAATCCCCACTCAAGACACCAATTTGCTGAGACATCTTAGAAAAGCTGTTCAAATATTTCATGTCACCGTTTACTTATCTATAAAATGTGAAAAATAAGAATTCTGCTTTCTAAAGGTGCTTAGACAAGTGCCTGACACATACCGTGTTTCCCGGAAAATAAGACCTACTCCGAAAATAAGCCCCAGTTAAGATCGTCAGCCAGACAGACGCATTTAGTACATCATGACAATGTTTCAGAAGATGACATGATTGTATTTGAATAATGTAGATTGTTGTACATGAAAAAATAAGACATCCCCTGCAAATAAGCCCTAATGTGTCTTTTGGAGCAAAAATTAATGTAAGACCCGGTCTTATTTTCAGGGAAACACAGTAGTAAGTATTCCACAGATATCACTTATCATTTTCCTTATTATTGTTATTAAATAAAAATTAATGAACAATAAATAAGATGAATTGAAGAAACACTAAAAGTTGATGTCTTTTAACTACCAATTTCTTGGGCCATTGGTTTTGAAAATAAAGATTAAACCAGCCATATTCAACTCAAAACAAAAGTTACGTCTTTCTAGCTATATTACAAATTCCAATGCCTGGGTTCTACTTCATGACTTAAAATGATTTCTAAAAATAGTTATGTGTCTCATTGATTACAAATAAGGGAATTCTTTATATAGTTCCAGTTTATGCTTTTACTTATTAATTAGGTTTGGTGCAGAGAGAACTTCATGATTTCAAATATGAAGGTTTAAGTATGTATCCTCTGAGAATTTAAATGAAATTAATATTTGCAAGCTTTCAGAAATTAATTCACATTGAAAGTTCACTATTTGTCCCAACAATAGTACTAGCTTTGGTTCCTTTTCAAATTTTCAACATATGTGTATTTGGGGATAACATTCGTTTATATACATACATTAATGTTTTATTGTACTGTGATATCCATAGGAAAAAGCATTTCAAATATTTCATTTAAATAAAATTAAATTCAAACACACGTTTGGCCTTTGGATGTATTTTGCCTACAGGTTCTTAAAATGTTTAAAAAAGCCCTTAACAAGACAAGAAGTGGTAAGAGAAATATAGTAGTTACTAATGTTAATACTGAAATTCCAAGAAACGAGTGTCCTCCAATTCAGAAAATTTCCAATTCCTTATAAATATTCATATTTTTTTCATTTTATGAATATTTATGGATGCATATTTCTAACAATGTTCATTATAACAGCCAAAAACAAAAATTCAGTTGAAAAATCTCCAACTTAAAACACAGTGGAAATTTATCTCAATGAGATAAATATTCTGCCCATGCATATGACAGGCTGTATGTGATGGGATCAAAATTAGATTTAATTTTATCTAAGAAAATAGTCAACTAAAGAACATGTAACTAATGTTGGTTAAAATTGAAGTCATTCAAAATTTTTACTAAGTTATATTTTGTTCTGCACTAAATATCATGCACTGTGCGGGACCCTAGGAATATGAAAGAAGATATGTTTAGATATATAATGTATTTGGTTGGTGCAAAAGTAATTGCCGTTTAAAAGGTTAGAAAGCATTGCAAAAACCGCAATGACTTTTGCACCAAACTAACAAATATATGTAACACATCTAGTGAGAGATACATAAATGGGATGAGAATGATAATGGTACTGAACTTGTTTTTTATATACTCATGTGTCATCATTGAGAGAGAGCAGAGAAGGAAACAGAGGGAGACAAACAGTATGGTAATCTCTATAACCATGGATTATCCCTCGTGAAATCAAATACGTAGAAATTCATTTCCTACATATAATTTCTGGCAACTCTGAGAATTCTGAAATTGCTCTAATGTCTTACTGATGCTCTTAAAGTTATTGTTAGACTTGTGTTCACTGAATTCTATTCTTCTGACTTTTGCATTATTTCCAACCATTACAATTATTCTGAGTCTCTAGGCCATGGCGAGTGTAGTGAGGTGTTATTTGGGTAATTTTATATTGGTTGTGAAATGATTTAATAAGAGCTACTATTAATGATATTATGGGGGGGGCAAGGATACATTATTTCCAGTTTTGATAAATGTAATTCTTCCACAGCTGAAAGTGTTCAAAATGGTCACACCATCTCTAGTCACACTGGATGCTAGGAGTGGCAGAACGAATGTAACCAAATACTCTGCTTTCAGCTCACTGTGGCAGATCTATGGCATCAGCAGGAATGCAATTTTTCCCAGAAGTTGATAAAGAAAAATCAAAGCCCTCCTCATAAAATAATAGCATACTATTTCTATTACTACAAGTCCCATTTGAGCATTTACTCTGCAGTGGCCATTGTTCTAGGAGCAAATGCATCTCTGAGCAAAACAGATGAACTTGCACTTTGCTCTGATATTTATAGTCTATAATATTCAGACGTTATCTTAAGGAATCACTAAGAAAAATCTAAGTACAAAATTTTATACAATATATAAACACTTAGCTCCAGGGTTATAAAGAAATACAAGACTCTCAAGAAGACCATTTGACATATAGGCATTCTTCAAAAGGGGAATCACATTAAGAAAGCCTAAATCCCCATTCTTGAATCTAGTCTACAGATATCATATGTCATGGTGAAATAATTTCACAAAATGTTCCAACTATCTCTCCTTCTTATAGATTAAAAACGTACGGTAGCAGATTAAAGTCTTTGAGAGTTGCCACAGAGCAAAAACTGCACTTAATTGAATCCTGTGTTCTCAAAATTGAATTTCCTATACAAAAAACTGTTTTTCACTGACAATCTGTCTTATAAAATTAATATTTCATGGAATAGTTTTTGAGACATCTTAGTTTAGTTAATACATACACGTAAGATTCACATAACTCGGCAGAATAAGATCAAGACATTCCTGCAAAGGTAAAGACATGAGTACTACAGGGAAATAATTGGGCAGAACGGTTATATTTCTCAATTATTATCTATATTCATCTGTTTCTCCCTTACCAAATAATTATCCTCACTTGCATCACGAATGAGACACGCTCATCAAAAATGTAAGTCACAAAAGAATCAAAGGTATATTATCAAATTTATGGTTAATTGTATTACAAATTAATGTTACTTAAAATATCATTAAAAGTTTCCTTTTCGTGTGGGTTTCCCTTGTTGTTTTATTTTAGGAATAGAAATAGGAGTAAATCTCTGACCTCAACCCTGTCTATTCCATGTGGTATTGACACTGAGACAAAGATGCTGTTTCACTCCAGACTACTCAGCTGTCCTTATTTCTGACACTGGAAACCAGTTCAGTAGAACCATAAACCTACATTTCGAGCTACTACCAAACTACGAGCCTGTATTTAAGAAAGAAAAAAAAAAAAGAAAAGAAAAGAAATCCAGGTCTAGTTATTTAATGAACCTAAGTTTATCTATGATGAAAAAAAATTGCATTTTCAAAAAGGACCCGATATCTTCAGATTGATTCTCTGAAAGTCTGGTTGTCATTGGTAACTATTACATTAGGTGTTTCATAGATTACAGAGGGTTTTAATAGTTGGGAATAATAAATAGTCCCACACTGTTACTTAGAACAGACTTCACCATTTTATTCTGCAGGTCACTTGCATAACTGTCAGGAAAGCAAGCTATCAGAGCAGAATTAGTTTTGATTAAGCTCAATGTTTTCTCTTAACTATTTTTCTTAACTTCAGAGAAGATATTAATTTCTATCAGTTGACTAGGGTGTTCTATAACAAGGTCACACATACTCAAAAAATGATTAATTTTCAACCTACTTCAGGCATGAAACATCTTAGATTCCAAACCACTTCATATTTTACGAGCAGGATTTTAAAAATGAGTCAGAGAGAAGAAATGCAGGACAAGAGATATGAAGATTAGGTAAAATTCCTATATCTTAATAATTATGTCAACCCAAATAAAGCCCTTTATTTCTTGAATGACAAAGAACAGAGCCATAAAATGTGTATCCTTCTCTAGTTTCTACCACACAATACAATAACTTAGTAATACATGTTAGATATTAAATATTACAACAATAAAAATAGGAAAGAGAGCTAAGAAATAAATAAAGGTTGAATTGAATTAAGGTAAATTTGGTTAACAATTCATGTCATTTTTTTAATTTATCAAAGAATAATCATTTAAATAAACATCTGTAGACATTTTAGACAAGATTTAAGAATGAACATACTAGTTATATTCCTCACTTCCCACACCCACTGAAATAACTGAAAAAATAAAAAAAGCAGAACACTTGTATCAAAGTGGAAAACAGAAAACTTAGGGTAAATGGTACTAGTGTGATAAATACAATTTCAATGACAAGAGCTAGACAGGAGCATTGAGAATCTTTCTCACCCCTCTCTCACTCTCTCTGACCCCCTCTTCCTCTCCCATCCAAAAAAAGAACAGCTTTTCTGGAAATAAAAACTGGGGAAATTTTCAAAAACTCTCCCTGACATTCCCAACTAAAAGTATGACAGATGAAGGTAAGAAGTCTGGGCTCTCATTTCTTCTAACTGTTTAAAGAAGGATATAGAGGTCAAAAATTTCTTCCTACTGCAGAATGTCATGACATCTGAGTTCAGCTAGGGCAATATACCTAAGGTTTATACTTGGTATTATGAATAGCAAAGAAAAGCCTCAACAAAGAAAAAGTTTCAGGATTTATAGTAGAAGTTAAGTATCATGTTCCTATAAGTTTCACAAAGATGTTTTCAATTTTGCTTGTTTTTTTAAGTGCCCTCAAGGCTTTCCTGGCTATCTATGTTTTCAGTTCTTTTTATCCATTGTTCCCATATTCACTCTGAATTAGAATTTTCCATCAAGTTCTAATTTTTTCACCTCCCTCCCTGGAGGTCCCTTAGGAAAAATTTGGTCAGGCATGTCACCCAGTAATGAAAAACTGTGGTCAAAATCCATACATATATAAACCAATACAGTACAGGTATTGCCTAACTCTGTTGCAAACAGGTAACATCAAAGCTTAGATATTTTCAATAATCAAGCAATCGTATTGAAGACCCAAGGAAAATGGAAGATGTCATGATCTGGAATGTATTTACTGAAATATGAAGTAAAAAATATACCTAAATCTAAACAAAATTCCAAACAAGAGAGTATCTACATCTTGACATACCGTGTTTCCCTGAAAATAAGACCTAGCTGGCCAATCAGCTCTAATGCGTCTTTTGGAGCAACAATAGTAAAATAAGACCGGGTCTTATATAATATAACATAATATAACACTGGGTCTTATATTAATTTTTGCTCCAAAAGATGCATTCAAGCTGATTGTCTGGCTAGGTCTTATTTTCCGGGAAACAGGGTACATCTATAAAGTAAATAACATGATTATTGAATTAAAACTATAATGGTTTCTGTGAAGAGCATGACAGATGATAAAAATAAAATTAATTTTTAAAAAGAAAATATTAATTTTCTTATGAAGAAAGTTGGAAAGATTTTCCCAGAACTGAGAAAAAATATAATATAGAGTTATTTAGATATTCAAATGAGAGGAAAACAAAAAAACAAAACAAAACATGAAGTTGTTTTGAAACCAAACTTAAACTCTATGCCACAAGTAAGGCTGATTTTAATACTGTTAGTTAATAGCAAACAAATTTATTAAAGAAAGTTATTCAGTTGACATATATTTTGTTAGATTACACAAATAATTAATAAAACCTGTGCATAGCAATTCCACAGCCAAGAGAAAGAAACGAACTGAAGCAACACAAAGGTAACTAAAGAAAGGAAGGAGAAAACTGTCCTAATATGTTGCCTAAAAGCTGATAGTAAGCTATGCATTCAGACAAAATTAATTTTAAGAGAAGCACTCCTGAAAATGGATCTCTTGTATACTGCTATGTAGTCTCTGCCATTAGAGAAGAAATTCAATTACATGTGCATATATTTGAAAATGTTCCCTTTTACTTATTATTTCTAGTTCTAGAAAAGTATTCTAAGAACACAGAGTCAGAAGTATGGAAAAATACTTTGGTTTATCTTTGTTCACTGAAGCTTAACTGGAATCAAATAATAAAAGTATTAAGCAACTAATTATAAATCTGCATAAAGAAATATCACATATATTCAATAATTTTAAAACAATTACATTGAAGGATGCTAAAACTATTATATTAAGGGATAAAAGATCAAATATAAATTAGGTAATATTATCAACATGTATTTGTTATAGCTATATATCTAAATCACAAAACATACTGAACTATAGATCAAATTTTCTCTTTGTCTTGAAATCATGGACTATTTTAATTTTCTCACTACGCTTTCCTATATTTTCATATTTTCTGCAAAATGCATAGAGTCTTATAATCACCAAAAAGTGTATTATTTACATCAACAAATAGGTTGAATCAACATGTATCAATTTGAAATTTTTCAAAGATATTTTATCAAATAAAATGAAAAAATCTATAAAGAGTCAAGAAAAAGAATATTAAATTACCAATAAAGGAAGAAAATCATAATGCATTCTTCTGCAATACCAAATTACTATCAGAAAATATAGCTACCAAACTCTGAAAATAAGTTTGTGATTCCAAAGCAATGTATACATAGCCGTAACAGACCTTCTCAGATTTGTGTGATCTTAGAAAACACTATCTAATGTTTAATGAACTCATTGGCTATTAATTGACAGTATTAAAACCAGCTAACTAGATTTAAATTTGGATACAAAACTGATTTGAATTTACAATATAAAAAAAGAAATTCAAAAAGCATAATTTATGATTCCATATAAAATTAATAAAGTCAAGTAGATATATGAAAACCTCAAAATGCATATATTTGAAAATGAACTATGTTGGTAAAAGAAAAAGAAACATGAATGTTAACCATAGGTATAAAAATAATTAACTCATCTATTTATAGTAAAAGACTCTCATGTGGGACTAAAGATAATTCTATGAAATCTTTTCTATAAAGAATATCCTTAAATCGTCTACTAAATATACACATACCTATATGATAGAGATACTAGAAACGTAACAAGTACCACAAAACAATTAGCTATATTCTATATATAAATAAAAATATTAATAGAATGGCCAATTTACAATAGCAACAAAAGATGTGAAGTATAGCTATACTTCACAAAGAATGCCAAAAGGTTATGCTAAAACTATTATCTCAGAAAGGAGGCTTGCAAGAAATCAACATAAATAGAAAAAAATATGCAATAAACATATACAGTCTTCTTTTTGGTGATTATAACACTTCTTATGCATTTTGCAGAAAATATGAAAATATAGGAAAGCGTAGTGAGAAAATTAAAATAGTTCACTTATAAATCCAACATAATTAATCAAGCACTACTAGGAATTTATGTTTAAATTTAACTAAGACACTTGGAGTGACTTCAGCAAAATAGGAACTGCTAATGTTCATTCCCCCTCCCCCCATGCCTCCATCCTGAAACGGCAACTTCAACTATCAGTGCATGAAAAAACCCTCACAACACCAAGGATTCCATGTGTGAGATTACAGCCCCTTGGTGAAGCACAGAAGAAAAGACGCATTCAGGAGGGTAGGTAAAGCCTATTTGTGCTACCCGTCTCACCCCAGCCCCAAGCTCAAGAAGCCCTACTTGGTGAGAGACACTTTCCTTGGGGGGTAAGGAAAGTTAGGTGAGCACCACACTTCACCAAGGACTGGAAAGCTGACCTGTCCCAGAACCAAGCCACAGCAGGCGTAGGTGCCTCCCTCCGGCTGAGGGTTCCAGCGGTCCCAGGCAGCTCCCCAGGCAGCTCCCAGCGGGCTCCCTCCAACCCAGGCTCCCATTTTACCCCGGGGCCTACCGGCTCCAGTAGCCCCAGGCAGCTGTCACAGCTCCAGGCCGCTTTCTTGGCTCCAGGTTCCCAGAGGGCCCCTATGACTTCATGCTTCTGGGGCATCTGGTGGCCGGTCAGCTCACACAGCCAGTGGTTCCCACATCTCCAGGCAGCTTCCCTCCACTCCAAGCTTGCAGAGAACATGGGTGAAACCAGATCATGTCTCACCCTAGCACGCAGGCTCCCATGGCCCAGGGCTGCTCCCATAGCTTCAGGCTGCCCAAGGGCTTTTTATCCCACCAATTAAGCAAACAGGTGACATTAATGAAGACTCCTTAAGCTTGATAAAAAACGAAAGACCAGCTGGGGATCTTAAAACCAAAGGAAAACACAGTAGCATGTTCCCTGGATTTTCTTTTTGCTTCATATACCTCAGATTGGAAACCGAAGCTGCCAGCCATCTGGAACTATCAATGGACATAGACAAAAACAGCCCCAATGAAAATTCTGATCTCTAAGTGCAGGTAAAGAGCAGCCTAATTAGACAAAAAAAAAAAAAAAAAAAAAAAAAAAACCATTTAGACAAGGACCACTCTATGCCAGCCAAATACCACAGGGTTGGGGGGAGACATATCTATAGATGATATAGATAGATATAGATATAGATAGATGATGATATAGATATAGATACAGATATAGATATAGATATAGATATAGATATAGATATAGATATAGATATAGATATAGATATAGATATAGATGATATAGATATAGATCTAATCCCATGCATGCTCACAAAGACCAAATAGTGAACCTATACTTCCACCCTTGGCAAGCTGTAAGGAGGCAGCCAACACCCTACCCAATGCCTACCAGAGTGGTGGCAGAGAAAGCTAAGTGGAGGGGGGGCACGATTTTCATCCCTACCAGAGAGTAATGAGCTGTCTCCCTTGTGAAGTTGGTGGAGATCATGTGCATTGTCTGCACTTCCACCTCCATCCGCAGTAATGAGTTTTCCTTCACCACTGAAGTGAAATCAGAGCAGACCTAGTGGGTGGTCAGGACTTTTCACCACGGCCCAGAAGTAATGAGGCCACTTCTCCCTTGTGTCAGTGAAAGCCACTCAGGGAGCAGTAAGGAGATTCCCATTCCTTTCCCAACCAGAGAGAAGAAATAGGGGAGCTCTAGTGTGGAACCAAAATGACTACTCCTACCCAGCAGTAATGAGGATCCCTCCTTGGGTGTTAGTTAGCAGGGCCAAGTGAGGAACCTGCACCTCCATCTCCATCTGACAGTAAAGAGGTGGTAACCATCTTTTCCTGCCAAAGGGTTGTCAGACGAAGAAAGCTAAAACTGAAGGTTTAAATAAAAGCCATTCTTATAATACTTGAAATGTCCAGGTTTCAATTGAAAGTCAGCTATATCAAGAACTAGGAAGATATCTAACTGAATGAAAAGAGGCAATCAAGATATTAACACTTAGATGACAGAAATATTAGAATTATCTGATGGAAATTGTATAGCTACCATTACAAAAATATTCCATCAAGCAACTAGTAGCATACTTGAAACAAATGGAAAACAGTCTTAGCAAAAAATAGAAACTATCAGTAAGTAGCAATATAAAGCAAAACCAAATGGAAATTTTACAAATGAAAAATACACACCTTTTGGGACTCAGAATGCCTACCACAACCATGTTTATGAATTAGAAAGACTCAACATAAGTGCTCGTAGATAATATGTCAATTTTCCAAATTGATATAGAAATTTATATAGATCCTATGAAAATGATATCCAAGCATGATATTTTCATGGATGTAGAAAAGACAATTTGAAAATGTCTAGAAAGCCAAAGGAACTAAAATAGCTAAAACAATTTTCAAAAACAAAGTTAAAGTGAGAGGAATCAGGCTGTATGATTTCAAGATGTATTATATACCTACAGTAATCATGATGGTATTGGC
The DNA here is from genome assembly GCF_964194185.1 of Rhinolophus hipposideros. Classification (NCBI taxonomy): domain Eukaryota; kingdom Metazoa; phylum Chordata; class Mammalia; order Chiroptera; family Rhinolophidae; genus Rhinolophus; species Rhinolophus hipposideros. The sequence goes on along the minus strand of NC_138047.1, from coordinate 86,538,819 downwards.
AGAGGGACAGATAGATTAATCAAAGAGAATAGAGAACCCAGAAATAAACCCAAAGAAATGTGCCCAATAAGTATATAAAAATGGCAAATAAGCACAAGAATAGATGTCAACATCAATAGCCATTAGTGAATTGCAATTAAAACTGCAATGAACTGTAACTATATGTTGATTAGAACAACTAAAATAAAAAATACTGGCAACACCAAATGTTGATGAGGATGCAGAGAAACTGGATCACTCATATAATGTTGGTACAAATGTAAAATACAATTATTTTGGAAAACGATTTAAAGGTTTCTTAAAAACCAGATATACTATTACTATCCCACTCGCAATTGTCTTCTGAGAATTTATTTCGTAAAAATAAAAACTTATGTTCATACAAAAACTGTAAATGAATGTTTAAAGTAGCTTTATGTGAAATGGCCAAGACTTGAAAACAACCCAGATGTCTTTCAGGTTAATGGTTAAACAGACTATGATACATCTAAACCATGAAATACTATAAAAGGAACTAACTATTGATGCATATGCTTGTAATAACCTGAATAATCTCCATATAATTATGCAGAGAGAAAAAAAGGTCAACTGCAAAAGAACACATACTTTATTACTCCATTTATATAACATTTTTGAAATGGCAAAATTATAGAAATGGAAACTAGAGCAGTGGTTTTCAGTGGTTAAGGCAGGTTGGAGTTGAGAAGGCAGTGGACGTAGCTTTGACATGACGGATTCTGGTGGCGATGGAAACATGCCTAATGTCAATATTCTGGATGTGATGTTGTATTATAAGTTTGCCAGATGTTACCATTGGGGAAACTGGGTAACAGGTACATATTACTTCTTACAAATGCATGTAAAACGACAATTATTTCAAATTAAAAACTTTCATTTAAATAATTTAAACAAATAACTCAATGATTTAAAGGCCAAAATAAAATCCTGAAATAATTAATAGGTAAAAATGCAAATCACTTTACATAAAAATATACTATACACGAAATTTGAAAAGCAACTCTGAATTGTGAGAACTGTAAATTATGATCTGCAAATAGATAACAATAAATGAATAATGATCAATGTACACTACAGAAAAAAATGCAGAAGAAATTTATAATTTAAATAAAATTAGAAACATATTTAACCTCAATGGTAATTACTGGCTTTGGTGAAATGTCTTTTTGTCTCTCAAATTAACACTTATTTTAAAGTTAATCTTCAGTGATGGAGAATGTATGGTAAAGTCTTTAAAAGCAAACATACACGTTTCTAGAAGCTCTTTTTTGGAAGAAATTTGTCAGTATATACCAAGGGTTTTCAAAATAGTTGTAACTAGTGCTCCAGTAATTCTGTATGTAAGAATTTGTCCTTGGAAATGTAAAATGGTAGTCTCTTTTAAAGCAGTTTGTCAGTTACTTAAAATGTTAGCCACAGAATTACTATATCACATAGCAATTTTTCTGGACATGTGTAAACATATCCACATAAAAATGTGTACAGGAATGTTCAAAATAGCACTAACATCCAAAATGTGAAGTAAAACAAAAACTAATATCCATCAAGTGGTGAATGGGTAAAAGAGATGCCATATACACATACAATGGAATATTGTCATTCAATAAAAATAAATGAAGAACTGAAACATGCTACAACATGGATGAACCTTGAAAACATATGCTAAGTGAAAGAAGCCAGCCATAAATGTTGCAAATAGGCAAATCTGTAGAGAAAAATCACTGCCTGAGAATGGAGAATAAACATGGGATTTCTTTGGGGGTTTTCTTTTGGAGGTAACACAAATGTTCTAAAAGGATATTATGGTAATGCTTACACAATTCTGTGAATTGAATCATACATTTTAAATAGGTGAATTGTTATAATGTAAATTATATGCCAATAAAGCTATTTTAAAAAGACTATTGTGACATAAGTTGTAACATGAATAAATTATACATACATACAAAAATTTACATTGGAATTTAATACCAAATGATAGAAAACAAACGAATGCCTAAACATACGATAAATGTTAATCAGTTTCACTTTATCTATGGAATAAAATACTATACAGAATTTAAAATATATTGATTGCAAATTTCTAATGGTATCAAAGAATTTGTACAATATGTTAAAATATGCAATATTGCATACTTGTATGCACAGTACAAACTCTATTATGTAGATAGTTCTATATATGTAAGGGATCACGCACACTACATTTATTTAAATAACCTGGATATAAACATACAATAATTTTAACAGAAATTTTATCTTAGTAATGTGATCATTAGATGTTTTTCTGTTTCTTCTTTTATTTTTTCATTTTTTGGCTTTTAGTTCCCTTTGTATCTTCTAAATTTCTATAATTTACACATATTACTTTTATATGTCCTTATTTAATAAAAATGGTGTTTCAAAAAATTAAATACAATTGCAAAGAGTTTCATCACTAAAGCATGAAAACAAATCATTACCAATCTATTGGAAAAATTTATTGAATAGCTTGACTTTAGTTTTATAATCTATAAAATGGAAATTAAAATAATATAACAAAGTATTATAAGGACAAAACAAAATAAATTGAAAAGCTCATGAATAATTTCAGAGTACCACTTGACAGGGAGATATAAATAAGAGAAAGGCAGCAAGGTGTACTGAGCTGAGAGAAACATACAAGGAGAATGATCCAGATAAAACTGTATTATCCATCATCCATTAACATAGTAAAATGCAGAGGGTCATCAAAAGAAGCAGTCACAGTAGGCCTCAGACTAAATCTTCTCTACGTCAACAAAAGACAAATTGCCTACAATAATTCTGGTCTAAATTATCAACAATCTTTTTCTGAGGTTTTGCTGAGTAGGAATTTTCCAAATAGAAGCCTAGAAGAAAACTGACATCAATTACAATGCAACACAATTTCCATGAAAAGACTAAAGAGGCAATCAATAACAGTGCAATATATAGTAGTTTCATTTTGTGTCTTTATTCCAAATTCCACATAGTGAGCATGGCCCAAGCTGAAATATCATGGGAATAAAATGACTACCTTGCGCTTGCATAAGACTTTCTGCATTTAGAATTCTTCTTATGCGTTATCTACATCTCTTCACTAGCTTTATATATTTTGTAAGCCAGGCAAAAGAATTATGTCTTACATCTATTTTACTAGTGTGGAAAGACTCAGCAAAATCACGTGTTTTGATTTAATCACATAGCTAATAAAAATGGAGCCAAGATTTTAATCTAGATCTAACTCAAAAAAGTGTTTTCATTTACCTCCCCTTTTATTTTCATAAACATGCTAATATTTTCATCTTTCCTGAAAACTTCTGGAAACATTAACATGGAGAAATAATTTTCATTTGGGAATGGAGATTTGGAATAAATCTTGTGTGTGTGTCTATGTGGGTGGGGTGAATCCATGGCATTATTTCAAATATAGAGTGGCTTAAAAGTTAAAAGGGTGGTAGATTAATTATGCCTACAAATTTTTCCACCATAATGAAGTAGAGTCAATTTACCTAGCTCATCAATGCAGGCTGCCCTTGTGACTTGCTGTGACCTATAGACTGTGTGTGAAGAAATATTGTGCAACTTCTGAAACTAAGACCTAAGAGATCTTATAGCTTCTGTTCTTGTTCTCTCAGACCATCATTGCCTGTACAGAGGCTTAGGATAGAATAATTCAGGATGAAGATCTAATGGAGAGAGACTATGTGGAGAGGGAAGCTCAGCGATCGTAGTCTAGCCAGCCATTGGAGCTATGGCACCACACATGTGAGTGAGGCCTCCAGGAACTACAAAGCCCCATCCAACACTTGAAGTAACTAAAAATCCTGAGTGAGCCCAGCTGGCAGGATGTGGAGAAACTAGCTGTCTGAACTGAATGGTGCCCATAGTGCAAACCTACAGAATCACAAACTAATAAATAATTATTGTTTTAGGCCATTGAATTTTGGGGTGATTTGTTATTCAGCAAAAGATAGCTATGACTGACGGTGAAAGCATTTAGACCATCATAACAGACCACCATCATCATGGGCTTTATATTAGAAGGATTTATATGAAGAGCAGAAATAAAATCATTAGAAGACAACTTAATGATTTATTAATGGTGAAGCTTCATTATTCTTTGGTGAATTTGAATTGTGATAAGAGCTCAGTCAGGCAATGAATTATATATGATGGTAATGCAGAGAGCATTTATATAGATACTATTTTATAGCCATTAAATAATACTCATGCATATAATTTGCGGTGTGTTATTTCATTATCTACATAGAGAACATAAAAAGAATTGATTTTTTACAAAAAGCATATACTAAATGAAAAGCCACTATTAATAATTATAGTGCTATGGCTTGGATTCTTATCCATAAATATACACTTAATCAAATAACTCATATAATTATGTATGTATATTTGTAAGTTGATAGATCAGAAGGCTGCAGTTACCACCTTTTTCTTCCATCATCTATTTCATTGTTTCTCAAAATTTAAATTACACTTTCAGTAAAAGCATTATAATTTGCAAGCTATTTATAAACAATTACAGCTTCATACTATCCCAGGACATAGTCACATCATCAAATTACTCTTGAATCAACAATTTACTAAAAACAATATAGGTACTGTAATATAGTAGATTTTCTTTTTAAATGTTTTAAATTAAATTTATTGGGTATCAGTGGATTTTCTTTATATAAAAGATTCAGGGTTGAAAATCATTGTAAGGAAAATATCAAATAATGTAAGGAGAAACAATATAAGTAACAAATATAAGAAGTATCAACTCTAGTAAGGAAAATAATAATCAAGTGCATTGACATAATATAAAGATTTAAAAAAAAAACTGAGGTAGGAAATTTATTATTTTCATGTGTCATTCTGTTTCCTAAATTTCACCTGGAAGTTACAGAGGGAGAGGGCACTAGAGAGGCCAAAAGAGAAAAGCAAAAGGAAGAGCAGAGGAGAATGGTGAATAGGGTTGGGGAAAAAATAGGGATGAATAGGGATGATAACCAAGGCAAAGAATGAACTCATTCCCTTGGGACATTGATTCCATCATAGAAATGGGACATTGGAATGGAGGGGGGAAAAAAGACTGAAGAAAAAAAATAGACAAGAGAAGCTACAAGAGAGTTTCACCTGTAAGCTGGACAATTTCCAGAGATCACAAAGTGTCCAGGATTAATTAAATTCCCACTAATCAAAGAAGAGAGAGTTCATTTAATGCCTGTGGTCATTGTAGTGACATCAGAAAGGCTATAACTTGACAGTTTGACTAAATATATAGTACTTTTCTAGGCCAATCAAAAATAATTTAAAAATAAGCCTTGAAAATACCAAATTGATCAGCAAGTTTTCTTCTATCAAGCAGAAGAAAAGTCCAATACTCTTCAGAAAACTACAACATTAACAATCTACTATGCATATATGTATATTTGGCATCCAAAAAGAAATTTACTAGACCTAAGAAGAAGCTGGAAAATGCAACTTATACTCTGAAGAGTTATCAATCAAAAGAGAACCAGAAATAACAAAAGTGAAATAATTAAGAAATATGGACATTAAAATAGTTTTGTAATGATGTTCCATAAGTTCAGTGATATAAAATAAACTATGAACATAATGAGGAAAATATATGAAGATATAAAAAAGGCACAAAAAACAAACAGAAATAAAAATTTCACAGGTTAGATACAGCACAAACAAATAACGGTGAACCCAAAGACCTAACAACTGAATCTTTTCCATGCAGAGAACAAAGAGAAAAAAATGAGGCAAAAGAATCTCAGTATCATATGGAATAATATTAGGCAGACTAACATGTGAGTGATTGGAGTCTTATATGGGGAAATATTCTACTTTCTTTATAAATATTATTCTTCTTTCATAATGGTATACATTTGGGGAATGATTTTATTGAATCTCAATGTTAGGTTAATATACTAATTCTTCACAAAAAGGAAATATACATCTTGTTTTTCCAACTTTATTGAAATATAATTGACATGATATGTAAGTTGAAGGTGTATAATGTGATAATTTGTTATATGTCTGTGTTGTGAAATGTTTACCATAAGGTTAGTTAACACATGCATCACTTCATATGGTTATCTTTTGTGTGTGTATGTGTGTGTTTGTGCGCGCTAGAACATTTAAGTCTCTTAACAATTTTCAAGTATACAATATAGTATTGTTAACTATAGTCACCATGCTATACAGTAGATCCCAAGGACTTTTTCATCTTATAACTGGAAGTTTGGACCCTTTGACTAATCTCTTTCCATTTCCCACACTCCTCAGTCCCTGGAAACCACCAATCTAATCTCTATTTCTACGAGTTTAGCTTTTTTTATTTTCTATTAGTATTAGCTTTCCACATAGTCTAGTATATCTTTACTGAAAAAGAAAATACTTTCTTGATTGAAAACAAAAACCCCCATATTGGGAATAATTAGAATACCAGCATCAAAGCACTTCACATTAAAAATTTCATATATCCCTATGTCTAGCCATTCTTTTAATCTTCATACAAAACTGAATGTAATTTGAAAGAATGATACAGCCTCCAGGATGGGTTCAAGGAGCGTAAATAGTCTAAGAAACATAAATTTTGTCTTCTATTCAATTTTACTTTGACTTGACTGCTCTGCTTGTACTTTTGTTAACACAAAGATACATATGAAATGCATCAAATAGGTATGTGATACACATTTTGACATTAAAAATGAAGCTTTATGAATCATTAAAGTCAATGACATCAAATAAAACATCACTCTAGCTTTCTAGTTGAATTTCCTTCTTTCTTTTCAGTGTTTTTCTTTTAAAAATATGCCCATATAGGTAAAGTAAAAATAATTATGAATAATAATCATTTTAATATTTGTATGTTTATATATTTGACAAGTAAAGAAGACATGCCATATTTTAGAAGCCTCTAAATAATATTTACTGACAAAGCACAGTAGTATTCTTATGAACAAAAGTATCCAGAAAATACTAACTTTAAAAAACTATAGCATTGCTCTTATAATATTTTGAAGGAATTTCAACTACATTTTAATATTTATTTTAAAAACAACTGTTCACTTTTTTGAAATCTGACAAGACCATTAAACTGTTACTGGTTGTAAATGACTAGGACTTCATTTCTTCCTTCTTCTTCTAATAAACTGATGTCAAACATATAGAAACAAAAATTTCTCTAATGCTAATAAGTCGGTTCCTAGAAATAGTGACCAAAGAAGGATTCTAATTTGTATTCAGTTATAATTTTAACAGAATACAGAATTTTTGTAGTTAATTTCAGAAAAAAACAAAAACACTGATGAACTTATTATGGTATAGATTCATCAGGAAAGAAAATGACCAACTTACTGCCATCTCTTTAAGAATAAATAGTACTCATATTAGATACTGATCAAGATTACAGATCCAAGTATGCTTTTTTAAGGAAGGAATACCATATTCTGACTAAGAAGGTAGATTCCTGGAAAGAACAATAAGGAACAAAAGTTTCTCATTGTTCAGGAACTTGAGATATTTTCTTTAAAACATTATATTAATTATAGTCACTACATTATTAAACTTGAGGATAGATAAAAATGTGTATTGCTTTCTTTCCTACACATATTCTTTCATAAAAGACTCTCCTTTATTAAAAAAAAAAAAAAAAAAAAGTCTTGGGGCTAGCCCGGTGGCTCAGGCGGTTGGAGCTCCATGCTCCTAACTCTGAAGGCTGCATGGGAATGGGCCAGTGGGCTCTCAACCACAAAGTTGCCGGTTCAACTCCTCGAGTCCCACAAGGAATGGTGGGCTCCGCCCCAGGCAACTAAGATTGAACACAGCACCTTGAGCTGAGCTGCCTCTGAGCTCCCAGATGGCACAGTTGGCTGGAGCACCGACTGTCAACCACAAGGCTGCCAGTTCAATTCCTCGAGTCCTGCAAAGGATGGTGGGCTGCTCCCCCTGCAACTAGCAAAGGCAACTGGACCTGGAGCTGAGCTGCGCCCTCCACAACTAAGACTGAAATCAGGACAACAACTTGAAGCTGAATGGCACCCTCCACAACTAAGATTGAAAGGACAACTTGATTCGGAAAAAAAGTCCTGGAAATACACAGTGTTCCCCAATAAAGTCCTATTCCCCTTCCCCAATAAAAATATTTTTTAAAAGTCTTAAAAATTTTGAAAGAACACAAAAATTGGACATTTCACAAGAATAAATGAAATTAGCACATAGATTAAATGTTGTTACTGCACCTGTTTATGCATTTTTTTTCCATGAAGTTTACACTATGTTTTCAGGCTCTCCTTTTCCCCCTGGAACCAATTACGACTGCTCAAGTTTTAACTAAGGATATTTATATGTTCTTGTCACTTGTTTATTTAAAAAGATCGTGAAGTCTGTCATGAACTCCAAAAATGAACTGATAAAACTTGCAAGTTATTTCAGCCGCAAGAGAATAGACCACTCTCTTACGGTCACCTGAGTTGAGAATAACTACATTAATTGAAACATTCTGATGGTACAAGAGAAAAATGCTCTGCAAACCTCATGCATCAGTAAGCATATGCTACTTATTATTAGGGCAGAGGTGCATTGCTTTATTTTGTGGTTTGAGCCATCCTATGAAAAGTGGTTATATCCCCATCTAAAAAGACCATTGAAGTTCATTCAGAGAAGTTAGGTACATAGTGCCAGTTATTCGGCAAGCAGGAGAAGGAAGAGAATCCAAACCCAAACCTGCTGGTTCCTTAAGTCCATGTTAGCTTTAATGCCTCCAATATGAATAAGAGAGTAGTTGTGATCAGTATAGATTATCAAAGAGGATCAAGACTCCTAGGATTGATGATTTAACAGCTGAGGCAACAGAATGAGGGAGAGCAAGAAACTCAAATGATGGGGCTTTCAAGATTGAATAAGTGCCAGCTGAGCCAATGACATTCCTGATGTATTCACACCGAGATTCTCAGTCTCTCTCTCTCTCTTCCTCTCTCCCTCCTTCCCCCATTATCCCCTCCACCTTAACTGTATGTCAGCTTTGGCTTCTTCAAGTGATTCTTTAATGTTAGCCTAACCATCCTCCATGCACATGTACACATGTAGTTCTTTCCATAGAATATTCTCTAATTTTCTTTTTGTTTGTTTAATGCCTTCTGGTCAGGGTCAGTATAGCTTCCAGTGGCAGATCACATTGGCTCATACTGACCCATTTTTCTCTTGAAGACTATACAGCAAGGCCACAGTGGTGTCAGGAAAGAAGCGTAGATTCCATCTCCCTTGTTCTGATTAAATCTGAATTTCCCTTAAATCTGCTGAGCATTCATTTTACCAGTTTTAAATATGTTACCTATTTCACAGGATCATTTCAAGAATTAAAAGTAATATTCATTAAACAAATACATACTTCGTAATCTATGTTGAATAAGAGGTTTATAGCATTTTTATGTTTAATCCAGCTTTTTCGTATTCACCCATAATTCTTTCCAAGGACTGTGGGGATGGTTGATTTGTTTGAGCCATAACTTAAGAGAATGTCAAAAACACTGGAACTTTTGCTTAAAGAAAGACCTCTTCCATGGTGACAATGCAACACCTTTCCATTACATACAATATTCTCATCTTATTTATAATATATCAGTATATTTATAGTGTATGTGCCCATCACCCCAACTCATTTTCGCCACCATATACAGAGAATAAGTAGGGCCCAAAAATAGCTTGTGAGTACAGTGATTTTCCAAAGTTCATTTTCAAAAGTCATGGTATTGTGCAGTCATTGATTAAATTGAAATTATTTCATTTGTTATTAGATAATGACCTTTTGTACTCTGTCCTCTTCAGCATCTACTCTATTAGGAGAATCTTGTCTTGCTCAGTGCTTTTACAGTTAAAGATGATGGATTCCGTACAGATTGTCCAAGTCATTTTATCTTTACTTACTAAGGAAGCACACTGGGTGATGGAACGATGCTGTATAACACTAACAGTGCACTTCATTTGTAGTTATTAAACACTCAGCAGGCTCCTCACCATACTGACATTTGTTCCCCAGTCAAGGCTCCTGTTTGACATGGCCCCACTGTGTAAGGTGCCATTTGCTGGAAATTAGAATTCAGCTTGGATAATTAATAAATGTCATGATGCTCTCAAACAAATGCATAACTTGATATATAAGAAATAAAATGCACAATCCAAGGACAAACAAACAAGCTTCATGTTTGTATTTTAAAGCTTGTGAAAGATTAAGTGGATATTTGGCCCTGTCATTTTTTCAATACAAGAAGCCACTCTAAAAATCCCCTAATAAATGTTGACATGGTATGATACTCAATTAGCATATCTTGGGACATAAACTCACAGGTTATTAGATTGCAAATTTTATACTTATGAGAAAGCTCTACCTCTAACTTGCTGCATGAATTTGGACAGGTTACTTGATTTCAGTAAGCCTCTATTCTTACATCTACAAAATGGGTATAACATGCATCTAGTCTTTCCCACAGTGTAGTAAGCAAACCAATGGAGAGGGATACACTTTCTAAAAATTTCATGATTGTTTTTATTTTCATGAGAACTACCTCATGAAAGCTCACAGAATTCTTCCAAGAGTTGTGCACTTTGAAAAAAAAGGACAGAGACTTTTATATCCGGAAAGACATTCACCCTTCTTGGAGAATTTTCCCCAGAGGTGTTAATTCCCTGGCAATTCAGCCTTTCTCGCATAAAAGCCGAGGGCTGGAGAAGCTCCCTCTTTTGGAAAAGACGCTGAGTGAAAATCTTGTACTGCCTATGAGTGCTGGATGTGGGATACTGGCATTTTAGGGATGAGTATGAGCTCTCACTGAACTCTCCACCTGCCACAGAAATCAGATGTGAGCTAACAAAATGTGGTTAGGGCAACAGAAGCCTTTTCTACACCTCTTTATTTTTAATAAAACACAATGTTTTTTTATAAAATAAATAACTTTATTTTTATAAAGTAATTTTATAAATTACTTTTTAAAAATAGTTTTATAAATAAATAATAACTTTAATGATAATAACTTTAATAAAGAGCACTGAAAATACAAAATTCCAACTGGTCACATTAACCAAGATTTGTTATTAATTTTATATTAAACTGAAAACAATCCTATAAGTATATTAAACACAAAATTTAATAATCCTCTTTGTTCCTGATGATGACAATGGACAATTAAAACTCAACAATCAAACATAAACACACAAACAAACACAATCCAATAAATAATAACTGACAGAGATCCTTGAAAACGGGGGATTGATTCACCTGTTAATGTGTGGTTCTGTGGAAACACATATTTTTAAGAAGACAGAACAGAGTTCAAATACTGTCTCTGAATGAGCCAGGGCAAAGTGTTAATTAAATTGAGCTACTTTCTTTACCATCAAAGGTGCATGTTACTATGCTTAGACAAAATTATTATTAAGAATGAACAATTCATAAAAGACTTGACAAGAAGTAACTGTCATGAGTTATGAAGGGTCTCAGACTTTATCAACCTGACCAGCTAATAAGTTGGCCTGTTCCAGTCCCATAGATGATGGTACAAGATGTGAGACTCTTAAGTTAGAGATGAAAGATGGTTTATTACTCACAGAAATAGCAGTAGACAGAGTATCAGCATTTTTCCACTGCTCCCCAGAGTTCCAATTCCCACAGGGTGACACAGAAAGAGCCAGATAACACCTGCCTGCATATGACATGGGTTGTAGAATAGGGAGAGGAACCCTAAGCTTAAGACACCCAAATCTTTCTCAGCAGTGAGCATGCTTGCCTTTTGTTTCAGAAGGAGATACTTTATGTCAAAGACTGCAAGCAAACTTGTTCTTGGCCACAGATGTGACAACTACCTCTACCTTCCATACCTATTCTCTACAAACATCCTAAAAATACAGTCAGGACAAAGTGCAGTTAGTACTTTGCACACAAGATGTGCAGAAACATGAGTCACCCATAAAGAACTGTCTCCCACAGCAGCTGCTCACCCTATTAAATATCTTCACCAATTTTTCTATTTTTGCTGTTAAAAACAAGACCTACATATACGAAAACTATCACATAATTCTAAAACAACGATTTCCAAACCTGTAAAGTTAAAGTGAAGCATACCATTTTCAGAATTTAAAAGTTGCATAATTTGTTTAACACACAAGCCATATAATTGATGCTTATAAGACGAGCTTTGAGCCATATTATGATCTGTGGAATTTAAATATGCATTATTATAGTTAGTTACTTAATGATCCCTTACCTACATAATGCTCAGTATTTGACTCCTTAGAAAAGTACTCTGCCACAATACCCTTAGAAGACTTAGTTTATATATATAAAACATATATATATAGTTTATATATGTATATAAAACATAATTATATTATACTATATGTTTTATACTACATATATATATATGTGTAGTATAATATAATTATGTTTCTCTTTATTGATGCATGAATTTAAATGTATTTCTTTATCCCTCAAGCCAAAAAGGAAATGTCTCTTTTAAGTTTACTGACAACTATTTGGCAAAATATAGCCTGCACTAAAATTTTCCAGCTAGATACAAAAAAGATGAATGGAGATTAGATAAGTGGAGGAGAAATGACCTTATAACATACTTTGAATTTTATATCTCTGCTTCATTTTTTAATTTTCTCTCATGTGATCATTGGTCCATTCAAAATCCTGATGATATTTTGATTACATTCACTTAAGAATTAAGGACCTGTCTTATGGTTTACTGGCTTGGAAAAATCACTATCGGTTGGAAAAACACTCAAACAAATAAGCAAAAGTAAAGCAAGGCAACACACATACACACATGTGTGTACACAAATGCATATTCCAATAATAGACCCCCCTATCCATGTAAACAATTTTTTTATTCTCATATAGATATCAAAACCCAAGAAAATACTTTATAAATATATGCCTAACCTGGCATTTACATACTAAAATAAGAATGAAGTCAAACAACTGTGGCTTAAAAAAGTGCAATATATTTGGATAGTTTTTGGAAGACAAAATGGAGCTGATTATCTTACAATTTGACTTCTAATTGTTTTTGTCCAGGTAAGAGGTCCAGTTGGCAATTAGTAACGTGGAACAAAAGGTCTGGCATAACACTTAAAATCTATATGGTTGATTTTGTACTCATCACCATATAGCTGATAAGTTAAGAGGAGGAAAGCAATTACAATGAAAATAGAGAGGGGCCGAATATACACTCCTAGAGAAAAACAATATGTAAGAACCAGTGATAATGAAACATTTTTTAAAAGAAACCAATTTTTTAAAAGAAACATTTTTTAAAAGAAACCAATAGCAGCAGAGGTGAATAAGAAGGCATAAAGTTGTAAGTGTGAAGAACCATGAAACAGAAACTTTTGAGATTTGGCACAGACTACAAAGAGTAGGATGAAAGTGGGAAAAGATCAGTATTTACAGCAGTATAGTCAGTCTTCGCAAGACCCTTTCCAAGGTTTGGAAGATCGTATATAAAAGTCAGACATCACTAAACAACCGTTCTCTAAGGCATAGCTCAGAAGTCAAATCTTCCATAACACCATCCTTGATTCGTCCAACATTTAATTCAAGTGTAGTAAGTAGCAGGAATGGGCCAGAAAATGCATAGTATACAAGAAGAAAACATAAAACAATAAAAGAAGATGATTTCTGCTCTCATTCTCTATTTCCCCTACAAAATTCATCATCTACATCAAAAAATCATGATTATACAATTTTATACATTGTTCAATATTTTCACATGTCAGCCTTCTTCCCATAAATGCATCAAGCTTTTAATAAAGTAGCTATTCTTCACGTGTTAATATAGTACCCTCAAATCGATTAAAAGCCCACCTTGCAATAGATACAAATAGGATTTCTCCAATTTAGAGTATTGCTGTGACCTGAGACAGAAAAAACAGAAACTAATGACACGGATGATGCTGGCTGAGTGTAATTAAAACTACGCATCCGAGATTAGTGAGAGCCTCCTCCATGCCAAACGCTGTCTTGGCATGAAATAGGGATCAATGAACAACTATAACAAATGCAGTCTTTGTCCTGCCCACACTACATGGTGGGCAGTAATATAGACAAATAAATAAGCAATTATAATAAGAGATTGTAAGAACTATAGTCAGAAGGGGTGCGGAAAGGCTACTGAGAGAACACACAGAAGAGAAGGTGAAGGTGAAAGTTTGGGAATTGGCCCGAGAAAGTATTTATTGGAAGCGGTAGCTAAAATAAGACCAAAATGATAAGGAGGAACTAGGCAGACAAGTGGATGGAGTGTGTGTGTATGTATGTGTGTGTTTATGTGGAGGCAGATCATGTGCTAGGCAAAGAAGATAATCTCAACTAAAGCACCTATAGAGAATGGAGCATATTCAGGGATATTCACTCAGTGTAGCTAAAGACAATACTGTGAAGACAAGAACAATAGGAAGAAACACCGCCTTTAGGAAAGGCTTTAAAATGCTTATTAGGTCATTTTAAATTTTGCCTTAGGGCCAACAGTGTGTATCAAGCCATCATGTTGTACACCTTAAATTTGAACCATGTTATACTCATATGTCAATTATGTCTCAATAAACCTAGAAAAAATAATAATAACAACCCCAAAGAACCAAACTAAATAAAATGGGTGGGAAGACAATAAGATGGGTTTCTAGGCAAACCAGTTGGAAAGCAGACGAACATAGTCATAATGGAACCAGGGAGAGGTTCCAGTGGTACTTAGGCAGTAAAATCTGTAGTGTCCAATGTTCAATCTAAAGAAAGAAAATACTTCTTGGGGGAAATACTTGAGGTTGAAAGAATGGGGAGATGATAACGAAGGAGTTAATTTTGAGGAGAAGTCCTGAAGAGGGTTCACTACACATTAGAAGATCCTTAGAGAGTGAGGTTTTTTTGTTTTGTTTTTTTTTTAAAGACATTTCAGAATCAACATATAGATAGTGGCTGAAGTGACAGGAGTAGAAAACATCAGGGAACCGTGTATTGAATAAGATGAGGACCTAAGAAAGGAGCTTGACCAGATATGGAAACAACCTACGTGTCCATCAACAGATGAGTGGATAAAGACGATGTAATGTAGATTCTTCTAAGACTAACAGAGAGAAGATGGTAGCTGGAAAATTAAAGAAAAAGATTGAGTAAATGTTTGCTGTGGTTTTGTATATTTTTAATTTAGTCATTTCTCTCTCATGCTGATGGAACTGTACTTGAAATGAGGGACAACTTTAAGGTATAGATGAGATAGAGGGTAATTCAGAAAATCAAGTCTTTGAGCACATAAAAAAGGATGAGCTCTACAGTGAAGCCAGAGTAATAAGCTATACCAAGGAGAGACAGTCTTTATATTATATGATAGGAAATGAATGGGAAGTTGTACATACAGGTATATGTAAATGTTAGGCTTTTGTGGTTAGAGTTCTGGTATAAATTATATTGCTCTGAGAACTAAGAGAAGAATATATCTATTTAAAGAACAGAGGAGTGGATGGATTCTTTGAGTGGAGAAAAAAAAAGCTTTAAAATTACCTCTGTGAAAAGATATGAAATAATAACTAGGGATACATAAAGAATCCTAGTGTGGCACAGTTAAGGTAGGACACCATGAATGTATGTATAGGAAACCATTCTGTACAGTAAGTTGATTTCCTTCATGACTTCTTATCAGTTGGCTGTAGATTCAGAGAAGGCCAATGGTTGCATTTGTTCAAAATTGAACTTTGATCAAATGAGAAGACAAAAGAACACAGGAACTACAAAGTTGAAAATATTGGTATGAATAGCTGAATAAACCAAGGATTCAATATAAACTTTTTCTTATTCTAAAGTATATTTAAAGCATCTAATGTTTTACCAGTAATTACTGCATAGAGCTCTTATAATGATCAAATGTTTGTGTAGTATCTAGCATACTATTAGAAAGAAACAGGCATTCACAAACAATCAAAGAGTAATGGTCTTCTTGTTTTCTTCAGCATTGTGTAGAGAATCTTCAGAGAATGATAGCAAATCTATGTCCTTAAAATTATGATAGGAAGTTTAAAAAAATTAAATAGTATTACCTTCAGAATGAATTTTGAACCATAAACATTACCGTAGAATCCTATCAGAGAAGACTTCTTAATGTACATTGTATAACATGATCCATCATTGTAGAAGGAAGAGTCTCATCCACTGAGGTAAATATAGGAATGAGAAGACAATAGTTGTAGACGATGAGACCCAAGACTTTTATTATAATTTAATAATGTAAAATTGCTTGGACTTTGTAACAAGGCTTTGGAGAATAGTATATAATAAAAGTCTCGTAGGGCTTTCAGTGAAATAAGATTTTTCTATGCTTGGGTACAAATGTGGAATCTTTACTGACAGGAAAAGGGAGTTTAAAACATTTGGGATTGACTGAATTTTTCCCTATGGAAATAAAAGAACATTTGACTCCTTAATGGAATGGAATTTCAGTAACAGATCCCTTTTAGTGACTGTGCAGAAAGCATGAATTTATAAACTTTGCACAACTAAAATACTGTTTTAATATGCTTGAGGTGTTCTCTTATGCTAATTTTACTGTCAATATTTTCCAATTATCTTTGCAGCATTACCTTACGTTAAACCACTTTTTTCATTATCCACAAACGTGGCATCTGTTACCCAGTATTTTGGAAGTCTCTCAGGTTCTGAAGAGACTGAAAAGCTATCTGATCTCTGAAAGTCCATGGAGATGCTTGATACCTTTTTGGCACACAACCAGAATAAACTGCTTACTTGGCCATCTCTTCCTAATGTAGCATATCCCATGATACTCACCAACATAATTACATTGAGATGATAGATATTCCTGTACTCAATTCAGAAAAGTCAAGTTGGATTCAAGATGCTAGTATCAAAAGTTTAAGAGTCTATTCCACATGAAATAAATCTAGGCCTTATTTCTAAAATACAAAGCAAAATCACAGTGAAATGAAGAATATCTATTCTATGTATGTATATCATGTATTGACAGTATTTCATTCAAATAATTTGATCCACCTATCTACTAAATTTTATGACCTTGTAGTCTATCCATTTTGGCTACTATGAGACAAACAAACAATAGATAGACATAGTTCATCGAAACCTAATCTTTTTGTCAAATGCAGTTCCTGGCTCAAATTACACCGATTCATAGAATGCTGAGTTACAGACCTATACTCTTACATCAAATATATACAGAAATTCCACCTCACATTTTGCTAACAATTTTATTTATGAAATAGTGAGAAATGTGCACTAAAAATGTTAGAATGCATGTTTCTGCATGTTATAGTCCAAAAAGTTTATTTGGAGGTTGCACCCTCATCTCAGGCTTACAGCCGTCACATCATGGCAATGACAGTAAGATTATTCTGGGAGCAGACTTTTTTTTTTTTCAACCACAGAAGAATCTTATTCAAGAAGTTCCTTTTCCCTAAAAGTATTATAGGATAGGTAATAAAGGCCATAATTCAGGCCACATCTCTCCTTGATTTATTTTTAATAACTTCCTTATGATTGAATCTAGCCTTCTACTAGACTCAGTACATCCTCCATACCATCACCATAATTAACTCTTTGGGGCGTGCCATTCACCTATTCAAAATGCTTGAAAAGAATATTAACTCTATGATTATGTTTCTTCTGATTAAGAGTCATAAAAGAAATCTCTGTTACTTGCTTTGAAGTGTTCCTACCTATATTATTAGGATGTTCTTAGAGTTCTCATATAGCCTTTATTTTAAGATGGAGCATCCCAAAACACATTCTCCAAATCTGGGAAAAATATGACTATCCATATTCCAATTCTACTAATATTAAGGCAAAAATAGAGAAACTTGTTTGTACTTAAATAGCATTTTTATTTAGTTCAGTTTTGTATCTCCAAAAAAATACAAGCTCCCAGATAGCACAGAATACATTTTATTAACATTTGGAGAAATCATGTAATCTTGGATGATACCAGGATCAAACTAATTTTTTAAATAAAAAGAATAGAATAATTTTTTACTTTAAAATAATGATCTTGTGGGTATACTTACAAACATTTCTTCAATTTCCAAATTTAAAGCCTCTTTCCAAAAAAAAAAAACAGATTAAATTTATTTTTAAATTATTCTATAGGAATTAAGAATTGAACAAAATGGCACAACTGAAACGCTCATCTATATTAATTTCCACTGAACATTTTTTTACATTAGTTTCTTGTTTCTCTGTCTAACGTTGCATCATGCTAAAGATTAAACCAAGTATACAGCTATTTAATATTTGAAAAGCCTTGATACTGGTAATTTTTTTCTACAGTGTTAAGTAGTTATAACAAGATAATATATTGAAATAGTAAACATTTTGTTTTATTATTTAATTCTTGTTTTTATATGATTCTTCTTGTCCATCATTTTTAACTGTAGCTGCATGTTGAACTCCCAAGGCAGCTTTTAAATAATACTGATTTTTTAGGCTACATGCCAGAGCACTTGAATATGATTCATGAGTTGGTGTGTGGGGATTAGTAATTTTAAATTCCAATTGATTCTAATGTATAGCCAGGTCTGACGATCACTATTTTAGACAGCCAGAAGTATCTACATTTCTTTGGGGAAATTTAGAGTTGTTATAAAATATCTGCAAGAACACAACCGAAATAATAAAAACAAACTTTTGATTTCCAAGAGCTGGTTGTGCTGAGAGAAAATTCTTGACGTAATCAAAAAGGAAGACTCTGAGGGAATCAAGACAATGATTTATATTGCAACAATTTGGAAGATATAAGAGAAAGATCATATTATTCAACTCTCCGGGGACTCACCTGGGATGAAAAGTTGGAGAGGAACAAGACTGCAGTAGATCTGAGAAGCCTAAGACAAGGGGATTACATCTGATGATGGAGGAAGAGACTCAGCACCTGAAAACTGCCCAGAACCAGGCCTGACCAATGTAATGTACACCTGTAAAAGTTGAGTCAAAGGCTGCAAACACCAGTAAGTGTTTAAGTAAGTGCTTTCTGTTAGCAGAGATGGAGATTCTTCTTCCCTGAACTCATCTGGTTGGTATCTATTGAGAATCATCTATATACACCTATCTATATGCTGCCTGTAGATGAACAGAAGCAGAGATGTCATTTAATGCTATAAGGCTTTGCTGTGATCCAACTGTAGTATCCCAAGTTGAAGTGTTTCTTTTCAAAGCTCCATGATCATATGTAATGGCCAACACATAAAATGGCATCCTTAATACTAGAGAGTTATTACTCATTAGGAAGGGAACATACAAAACACCTAACCTGGGTGGTACAGAAAAATGGTAAATTTTGTTACGTAACCATTCATGAGTTGATCCCATCTTACTAATCACATAAATTCCACAGTACATTATATAATATAGTCCCAGTCATGAAAAGACTCCACCTGTTCTGAGAGATTTAAAGAATGAAAGGAAAAAATATTGGGGAAGTATTTTCAATGTAAACTATATTTAAAACAATCTTTAAGTTTTGGTGTCAAAGAAATAGGAACAGAAAGCTACGCTCCTTTCTTTTCTCCCTCCCTCTTTCCTTCCTTTTTTCTTTTCCTTCCCTTCTTTCTTTCCTTTCTATTTTCTTTAATGATTTTAAATTATGAGTTAATAATGAGCAGAGTCTAGATATCAGTTTCTAAGATACAAATCTGTTAAAGGGACACTATATGTGATTCATGTACTTTCAGCATTTTAAAGTCTTGAAAAGGAATGCATATTGTAAATTCTTAGTTTATAGAATTAAACAATTATAGTACCCATGTTATCTTGATGTCACATTTTAACAGATCATATTACAGAAAAATATTAATAATTCATAAATAGATGCTTCTAAATACAGAAAGGAATGCAAAAATCAAAAATTCAGTTGTCTTGATCTACCCCCTGAAATTCCCCATATACTCAACATTTAATTCTCCAGAAATAAGCTTGTCAATTTTATACCCTGAAAGATCAATTTCAGATTATTCTTTCCTGACCAAAAAAAAAAAAAAAAAATCAATTATTCAAGTTCTTTTGGGTCTATAAAAAACTCTCCCTTGCATCTTACTTTTCTCTGGCTCCATTTCCATCCTTTTATTCCAGCAGATGACAAGTAATTGCTAAAATAGATAACATCTATAAAAACTACAACATTGTCTTCAGTTTACAATGTAGTTACAAATTTTCCCTTCTACCTTGAAGTCCTGGAAAAGGTTCAATCCATTTACTTAGTCATTTATTTACTAGCTACTTAGAAAACATAATTACATATTTAGAAAATGTATATTAAGCCCCAAGTACACCATATAAGGCATTCAAATTCTCAACCCAACAGCTATAATTGTCACTCAATATGTGCAATAAAATTAGAAATTCATTCTTTACCTGCAAATAACAAAAAATATTTAAAAATGACTTTTATATTTACAGTTAATCCATCAAATAGTATACATGATTTACTTAACTGAAGCTTGGACATTAATATATAAAAGATAATTGTCTTGGCTCAACAGCTCACGTGCTATAGAACAAACACCAGTGCTAGGCTTTCAATTTCTTTATTCTTAGAGTGGGATGATATAACCTTACGTAGTTGGTTCTACGATATTATAATTTTTCACAGATGAAACTTCCTAAAATCAACATTTCTTTGCAGTCGATGTAAGAAATAATTTTATTAGCCATCTAGATATTATATCGCCTTATTCATTGTAAGTGTTCGACCTTAACTCACCTTGGAAGAATTAAGCTGGTATTTTTATTCAAAGACACTTATTATTGGTCCTTCCTTCCCAAAGCAGAAGCTAGAACTTATTTCCCAAGCATAACTTGCAGCTGTAGTACAGGCATGTAACCTAGGTTCCCTCAATCAGGCATATCTATAATTTTAGACTTGAATGACATAATCATTTATATGAAGATTAACACATCCATCTGTGAAGCAGTAGCAGTAACAGAGTTTGTATCTAGTCATAAGCATCAAGGCTGTTATGTGTTTGTTATCACCCCTAAATTACTGGTGGAAAGTCTGGGTGCAATGGAGATATCACTAGATGCATTCAGTTTCTGTGTAGCAGCCAAACTTAGTTTTCTAGTTCTCCTGAGATCCTATTAGTTACGTAATGTTCTTTGATCAATTCCCTTTCTGGTTAAAACAGGCAGAAACCAGGAACCTTGAATAATATACTTCTCATTAGATTGTCATCTCATTTATATCATTTGAACCATATGTAATTGAATATGGATCCCTAATTGTCTTTAAAATTATTACATGATGTACAGCTATTGGACACTAAGAAAATCGCATGTCATATGGCAATGCCATAAATGAGAATAGAACTGCCAAATAGTTCAGAGTATTTAAAGAATTTATTGATGTAGAGAGATGATTTTTGTGAGCAATGTATAGGTTACAGAATATCACTCAAATGCTAAATATTTATGGGTCATAAGCTTCTGACATCTTTGCAACATAAGTTGTTAAACACTTATGACTATTTAATTCAACTACTGAAAATAAATTAAGCAAGTTTAACCAAATGGGAATTGCAAATAATACTCTAAGACTCTTCCTTGAATTTTCCTTGAATCTGCCTTGAATTTTCCCAAGTACATGCCATAAAATCCAAGATCAAAAAGACATCAGGATACTCTTTAAAATGTGAATATGTAGAAGAAATAAATCAGAACACGTTTTGCAAATGTATACTTTACAAATGACATAGCTGCAAGACACAGATTTTCACTGAGGAGAAATAGACATGGAAGGCCAAAGGAGATACAAAAAGTAAGTTTACTACAGTAATTAGAAGCCTCTTGATTTTACATCCAGAACAAACATTAAACACAGTCCAGCTCCTAGCCAGATTGACACAAAAATCAGTTCATACTAAAACCTGTTTACTTCAGTTCTTATTACCCCATGTAACATGTTTAGGTTTCAACAAAAAATTACAAGGCCTTCCAAAGGCAAGCTAAAACACAAGAACAGAAAAAGCAAGAATCAAAACCAGAATCAGCTATCACACAGAAGTGGTGATGTTTAGACAAGAAACTTAAAATATCTATTCCCTATGCTGTATTCCACATCCTGTGACTATATAACATGTTATATATAACATATTTATATATATAATATATGTTATATATTATATATATATATATATAATATGAAAAATATAATCATCTGAATAGGCCTATATCTAATAAAGAAATTGAAAAAATAAATCAGTAACACTCCAGGATTATTTCTTTTTCTAAAATGAAACCCAGATGACAAGAAGCTTGTCTATAAAATCTCACACAACGTTTGTGAAAAAAATGCAATTTGTTATTTTCATGCATAGATATGGAACCATATAATATGTATTTTAAATTTTCTAAATGTTATCTTTTTCTAAGTTAAGGCTAAAAAATAGAATATGGCTATTGGCATTTTTTTTCAGTGATAATATTTTGTTTGTGAGTTTTCCTGTTTTAATTGTTTTCTGCTTTAAATACTTCTTACTTCTTTACACTTTCCTGGATGGTTTTCATTGGAGTGTCATTGGTTAGTAAAATTATATAGACTTCAAGGGTACGTTTCTATACCACGTCATCTGTATGTTGCATTGTGTGCTCACCACCCAGAGTCAGTTCTCCTTCCATAACCATATATTTGACCCCCTTTTTCCTCCTTCACCACAGCCCTTTTCTCCTTTACCTCTGGTAACCACTAAACTGCTGTTTGTGTCTATGAGTTTTTGTTTGTTTTGTTGTTTGTCTTGCCCCTTTGCTGCTTTCAGTTTTATATCTCACATATCAGCGAAGTTATATGGTTCTTGACTCTTTCTATGTGACTTACTTTGCTTAGCACGATAATCTCAAGACCCATCCACGTTGTTGCAAATGGCAGTATTTCATCTTTTCTTATGGCTGAGTCCATTGTATATTTGTACCACATCTTCTTTATCTAATCATCTATTGAAGGACATTTTGGTTGTTTTTTTATGCCTTGGCCACAGTGAATAATGCTGCAATAAATATCAAGGTACCTATATCATTAAAGATAAATGTTTTCAGATTTTTTTGGGTAGATACCCAAAAGAGAGATATAAAATTACTTTAAAAAAAAAGTTTGTCCCAAATAAAAGAATCATGCAAATGTCAATGAGCTTTAAGAAGGAAACAATAATGTAAGATATTTGTCGTTTGTTTAATGGGTCAGTTTATTGCTCCTAGTATGAAACATTTCTGAAAATTACTTGTCAACATTGAGACTGTGGGAAACATAAAATAGTAAAATATACAAATTTAAAAACTCTTTACTTCCTTAATTTAAACTTTAATTAAATCTTTTTTGTTGTTTTGTTTTTTAGTGGGAAGCTCAAGTCAGACTAAGCAATAATAATATTACAAGCCTACTGGGCTGGGAGTCTGGGACAGGACAGTAAGTGCAGGCTAAGCAATTTAATTTAATTTTGCAAGTGGAGAGGTATAAAATCTCAGGCTATGATAAATCAAAAATAAATGAGGGAATTGGTATGAACTTAAAGAAGCAGACCTTGGTTACATCTCTCCAGGACTTTCAGTGTTTTATTTATTAAATCAGTAAATCTAGGGAAATGAAACTTGAATTTACTCAGATATTATAGGAACTAAATTCTTTCTTCACAGCTTTCAAAAAACTAATTGCAAGCCTGGCATTAAAATTAATATGCAATGCTTCATATTTGTATTAAAATCAGCCCCTATATGTAGACAGAATAAGGAATTGTCAGACATATTATGACTACAGTAGTTTCAGGGGTGACAATGAAAATAAGAGGAGGTATTTATTGTTTTATTATATATTTTATTTATATATCTATATAAATAAAATAAATAATATAAAATATATTCATTATATATATGAATATAAATATATAAAATATATTTATATAAAAATATATAAAATATACAAAAATATAATAAAAATAAATATATTTATATACACACACACATATATATATATATATATATATATATATATATATATATACACATATATATATGCGCCAGATACTTTGAACATCACAAGTACTTCAAGTACTTCATAAATTAAGTGTCATTGTAATTTCTCACGTGAAGGCTTAGGAAGACAAGACAGTTGTCTTAAGTTACAATGATCAAGGTAGGACTCAATCTCACTTCCTTCTGACACCATAGTCCATGCTTCTCTATCAGTAGTTCAGGAAAGACCCTCATCTAGCTTTATCTTGTACTCCTCTCTGATGAGATCACAAAGTTTACTACATTGTCATTTAAGATTTTAGTAAATAATAACATAGAGGAAGTCTGTAAAGGACATATAGCGATAGATAGATGATAGATAGATACTAGGTTGGTGAAAAAGTAATTGCAACTTAAAAGGTTAAAACTATTTGCAAAAACCGCCATTACATTTGCACCAACCTAATAGGTAGATATTGCGTGTATTGGCATAGGGTGGCATTTTAGAGAAGAGGAGAACACTGAGATGGGAAAGCTAAGAAATAACAAATTTTTAATGAGTTCCTAACATGAAACAAACACAGTGTCAGTACTTTAAAGTAAATTATTTGACTTTTTCCTAAAATAATTTGTGGAACACCTCGTGGTGTCCATATTACCAATGAGCAAACTAATCTCAACTCAAAAACGTGAGGTAAAGAAATTGTCACATAAATTCTTGTTACCAGGAAGCAAAGATGAAATTCAAGGTTTATTTGATTTAAAAAAATATTGTGTTTATCATTTAAAAAAACTAACTTATAAATAAATCATATTGTTCTCTACACATTTAAGAACACAAAGACCAGTGGGATTCAACTCCACTCATTATTTATATGTCAAAGACTGACCTCACACTGAGATTATGCATTGTGTCATTTTACTTTCTAATCCAAAACTGGTATTCCCTGAACAGACTTCTGCTCCCTAATTTTCAAGAGGAATAGAAGTGGTATTTTGAACTACTTTTCTTATGCTGGCAAACCTGAAGTTACCACTGAATTTGGAGCCTTACATAGTATTGAACCATGTATAGACATTATACTTTCCGTATATTACCACTAAAATTTTTCTTGGCGTAAAGCATCTCAGCTAAGAGATTGTTAATTATTTACTCAATATCATATGAGTTGTCCATATGTTTAGTGGAAAAATATAAATAATTTTTTTCATATATCTTTTGGGGAGTTTTGTTTTTCTAATTTTCATAGAGTTTGTAATTAAACTTTATAAGTGATTTTTAAATTATTTCCCCAAGAAATAAATACCTGTATCTCAATAAATTCAACACATTAGTTTTAATTTCAGAAAATGAAGAGTTTTAATGTTCACAATGGCCTAACTTGCAATGAGAGTACTAACTCTATTTATTTGATTATTCACTTAATAAACATTTATTTCCAACCTGATAGTCTCAGGAAATACAATGTTTGGATCACTTTTGTATAGCTTAAATTGAAGTCATGAATTTGTATAATATTGCTTAAGTAAAATCTATAGAAAGATCTAGGATCAATCGTAGAGGGCATCCAATACTGGATGTAAAGGAGATTGAGCATGCAAAAAATTAAAAATAGTAGCCAATAAACATGGGGTGAAATAGGAGAGTGCTGGCTCATGCAATTCAAGAATCCAGAGAGTTTCATTTAAAAAGTGAGAGATAACAGTGTTGAAAAATTCCTTTTGGGTATAGAAACATAGATACTATTGTTGAATAAATGAGAACAATTTTGTTGAAGTGATGAAAGCAAATCAGAACTGAGTGAATTGAAAAATAGGTTATAAATCGAGGGAGCAGTTAGTTGACAAAAGAAAAAGGATGTTGTCTGGATTTAGGTATACATTCTGATGAAGAATTATCTACTGAATATTTTAAGCAGAAGAGAATACTACACCTGAAAATGTTGATGGGAAGGATGCACTTGTAAAAGAAATGTTAATTATGAAAAGAGAGCGTTGGGATAATTGATTACTATAAAATTCCAGAGAAGTTTGGGAAGTATGCAATTCAAAACTAATTTAGGAGATATCCTGGGTATAGAAAAGACCACTTTCTCTATTGGAAAAATATTGATATGGGGGATGGGATTGAGGATACTGGACATGATTGCAGAAATGTGTGTAGTTTCCATCTAATAGCTTCTATTATCTTTGTAAAGAAAGAGACATGGTCATCTACCAAAGGATAGAGAACAAGGAAATGTCAGAATTAGCAAAATATAGAAAAGATGTGAAATAGTCATTCTACATAATAATTGCGATTAGCATTTCTGTTTGTAAATTAATGGAGTAATTACTTTTAATAATAAATCAGAGTATTCTATAACAAAAATAAACTGTATTTTTTACATTTTTGCAAAATTGATCTATTTCAATAAATAAAAGTACATACAAAGAAACTTTATATAATCAAATGTCCAAAATAATTTGTTTGTTTCCGTGAAAAAATAATTCTATCTGCTAATGGAATTTGCTGATGCAGGAGGCTCTTGAGTCAAATATTAATATTATGTCTGAATTTTGTTATGATCAATTATGCTGATTGTAACTATCTAGATACACTAAATTAGTCTTCATGCTTCAGGATATAAACTGAGATCCAGCATGCCTCTACTGTAATTTAATTCATTAGTTAAATACTCTATTACTCATATTTCACATAAAATTATCAAAAAGATCAAATATAATCAGTCCTGGAGGGGAATTCCCATTGAGACTATTTTCATACTTTTTCAATATGTTATCTGTAAAGACTTAAAGCATTTGTATGCTAAATTTCTATTTTTATTGATTTTTACTCTCAACAAGAAAAAGATATGTTCCATAAAATAACTCTTAATAGCAAGGAAAACCAAACTCATATTCCTCTTAAAACTGTCTATTGAGGTTAAAAGAAATGGCAATGTGTTTCAGAAAAGCACTGTCTTCAAACTCAGATCCTTTTTTGCCATTATCAATATACTGTTCAACCCATTCAGTAACTTATTTTTTAAGATACTGAATTTTTCAATTCTAGAATTTTAATTTGATTTTTTTCTTGTAGTTCCCTTTTGCTAGTGAGATTTCCCATCTATTTAATTATAATGGCTGTCTTTCCCCTAAATCTTTGACATATTTATAATAGCTATTTTAAAGTACTTTACTACTAATTCCAACATCTGAATCATCTTGACTTCTGTTTTTATTTAATGCTTTTTTCTTAGATAAAAGCCACATTTTTTTGTCCTATACATGTCTGGTGATTTCTCACTTATTGAAGACATTGCCTCTGATTCTGTCATGTTCTCCAAAGAAGCTTGATTATTGTGAATTACTGGGTGATCACCACGAATGTGTGGAGGCTTGATTTTAGTATTGCATAGGCATATTTGTGTAAAGCCTCAGGTGTTTATCAAACTCATCTAATTTGACAAAACTAAAACAGCAAACTCTCTTTCCACTGGCATAGGAATTAGCTAAAAGATTTGACCACATTTTTCAGCTTTTCAGCTGTTGCTTTTAGCAGAAACCCAACATACATGAAGTTCATGGTCAAGCAAACATTAGAGTACATACAGATTTTAGGATCCCCTCCTTTCCTGAGTGCCCCCTCAATTTCAGCCACTCTGACAGCCTTGAACTTTTCCCCCTGATATGCCAAGTCAATAAAACTATGACTTTCTATTTCTATTTCAATCTGCTTTATGTCATCCTGACAGGGGAGTAAACTTGGGGAAATGTCATATAATTATGAATGTTACCAGTGAATGTGGTTTTCAAGTATTGACTCTCTTTTAATCTGCCTACTTTGGCCACCCTTCAGTGCTTTTGAAGAGTTGATTTATGTTTTGTACAGTGTTTGCAATTGTTACTTGCATGAGTAGTAGTACAATATGAGTTACTGTGCCATTTCTAGAATGTCCTCGCTATTTTTAGGAAATAAATCACTTCGCCCTCATGGTTTAGCATAAATTATATTAATGTCAAGGGTGTTGGTAGATATCTTAGAATATTGAACATAGATGTTTATCTAGTACTGTCTATGGTAAGTGTTTACCTATATGGTAACTAATTCCTATAATAAGAATAAGACTTACAATGTATTTGAAATAATTTTTATTATTTATTGGTTGCCTTAATAATTATTGAGTCTTTATATCACATACTATGTTTTATGTAAGGTAAGGTATACACTAGTATTCAAAACAATTATTGGATAAAACATTATGTTTCATCACCATTTTCTCTCTATATTTATGGTAGTTTATTCATCCAATCATTAATTAAATTATAACTTGTCTCTTTAAATCAAATGGATTAATAAGCAACATATTTTATGACACTAATATTTACTCAAAATTGTGCTTTTAATTTTTAAATTAATGATTTCATTAATTATCTCTTATCACAAAGTATTTAAATGAGGGTTGCATTTGAAAAGTACAAAGATCTTGAGCATGTCAAAATACATAAAAGCTATTAGAGTCAGCTAAGCATTTTAATATAAGAAGCGATTTGTGTATAGATTTTTATGGTCCACTAATTTTCCAAAATGAATACATGTGCTGGTAAGTGTTTTCTCCAATCATATGTAAGTAATTTTGCATATGACTTTATTTATTAGAGATGGGAGAATGTAATGGCATAAAACTCACAACTGGATTTTAAGCCATCTGGAATGAAAAACCCAGAGGAGCAGAAAGAATTTCACCTTTATAGCAGGCAGCTATATATAGCAGCATTTGGATATTATTATTGTAAATATACAATATACAAATGTATACATACAAATGTACACACATACACTCTTTTTGTAATTGACAGTATTTAAAAAACTATGATGGACACAGTCCCAAAGCCCTTCTACTGTATTATTAGTGTGGGAAAGAGGGTGTAAAGAGGGTGATGTACTCTCTCTAAAGCATGCTTTATTCAGCAGAAATTTCCTTTCAGTGTTTTGTGCACACAAAAGCCTACCTATGCACAAACAAATGCAGGAATCTCCAATGGAATGCCCAAATGCTCCATTTTAAAAAAGTGAAACATCTGAGTAATAAGGTGTGGATGTTTATCCATTCCCAGTTAATTTATTGAACTATCTGCCACTCTATCTGATATATTTTGGGGCAAACATTTTACAATGGAGTTTCTTGAATGGCCAATTTTACTTGCCAAAGGGAGTAAAAAAAGAAGGTATATTTGTCTCCTTGAAAAGGTTATGAAACTATTTTGTGAAAACTTTCCCTTGGGGGCTTTCCAAAAACAACTGGGCCAATTCGATGTCAAAACACAACGAACAAAACATATAAGAAAACCAGACTTTTTGAACCAGCAGCTGGACTACCTGCGGCGTTCCTTAACAAGTGGGCCAATTCCACCTGGAAACAGAATGAACATAAGATATAAAAAGATCAAAATTGTTTGAACCAGCAGCTGTTCAAGCTACAGCAGTTAATCTTTCCTGGCAATCTGTTACATGACACACATTCCTCAGGCTAACAGGACGAAGAAGCTTTTTGCTGACTGCTGTGCCTATGGGACACGCTCAGTAACAGTGCTTCCACAAGTGTTTGGAATGTGTCAGCTGTACACTTAACGTAAGGAAATAGCAGCTTGTATTTCAATTTAGTTGTAAAGAAGTACCTGTTAACAATCAGCCTCACTAAAGAAATACAAACCCATCTATGGCGGAACTTCTCATTTCACCAACAAGATATCTGAGATATTTAAAAGTGTGCTAGCAGTAACACTAACTAAAATAAAACCTGTATACAGAATAATATGATACTACAATACGGTCCATAAATTAATTTAAAAATCAAAGATTATATTTAAAATGACACATGAGTAAGGTCTTTGTGCCAGCTACAGCTCTAAGTGATGTACAGATATCAGCTCATTTAATTAAGTATTTAAAGGAATAGGAACCATAAAGAGCAGAGATCTGAAGCACTGGGAAGTTAAGTAATTTATCCATGACTACTTAATTCATAATTGACAGCTGGGATTCAAACACATGTTGTCTGGATGCAGAGGCCATGTTCTTGATAACAATGCCATGCTGTGGGGAGATGAACATCCACTGGAAACATTTCCTTCAAAGAATGTAGACTGAAATATGCATGAATTCTTTGAATTTTAAATAGTTGAAAATGTATAATCCAGATCATTACATATTAACTATGGTTATTGAATTTACTTCCATATTACATTGTGCCAAATATAAAAAAAAAACTATTTATAGTATTTAAAATATTAATGATACGGGCCAATTCTGTAACCATATTAAGGGCTCAAGAAATTAATGACAAGGTACAGTAGGAAATGAACAATTTTACTGCTACGGCTGTCCATTTTTCAGTTTCATGCTGTCGTGCAGGATCTATATATAATATGTACAGGTAATCCAGTGATAATCTAAATTGTTTGATTTGTGAAATATAATTTTTAACCAAATCATATGACCACAAATATAGGGTAAATTTTTTTAAGAGGCCAAGCAGTGTACATGATGAAGTCTAGATAGGAATTCCTGATTCACGTATATGTATAATCATGACTTTTTAATGAAATATCAATATCATTGTGGCAGTTAAAAACATATCTATACAGATTTCATAGTAAGAAAAATTCTGACAAAATAATTCCATTTCAAACTGATATTATACGTGTTATATATCCTAGTTTTGTATAAATGAGACAGTATAAATAATCAATAATATCAGCACAAATCATAAGAACATTCAGGCCACATCAAAACTTATTGTCTCCTGGGGTTTTCTTCATTAGGTCGCTTTTAATGAGTGACGGTTTTTATGTGGTTTGAATCTATCTATTCCTGCACAATTTAAAGATCTCAAATTCTAAAAAGAGACAAACTTAGGTTAGAACACAAGATTTGGCAGCGTTTAGTTGTATAGCCAATAACATGGAGTTACTGCTCTTTAACTCTCATTTTGATTATGGGGATGATGATAAAATCCATTTCATACAATTATTATAAGTGCATATTAAATATGAAAATATGTAAAATACCTTTATTTCAATGGCAAGTATACCGTGCTGAGCCCACTAAGATAACCAATCATCCCAATTTGCCTAAGTCTACCCCAGTTTTACCAGTGAAATTTCTTAGTCCCAAAGCAAGACAGTTGGTCACCCTACACCACTCATGCAAATATATTTTACAATACGTATCTTCATACTTTTCAGAACACAATGAAATTTAAAACAAAAAAAAAGATTACAGTTAGATAGATAGATGATAGATATAGATAGATAGATAGATAGATAGATAGATAGATAGATAGATAGATAGACAAATTAGCATACACAATTCTAAAATTATCCAAAATTTAACTTTTCTAGAATTTTACCAGTCAGTAGTATCAAAAAAACAGGGAGAAAAAAAGCCTCTTATAAAGCAAAACAGATGCCTCAGATTTCATGAGTACAGTTGATGTGGTTGACTCGTATAAGAAGTTACTAGTTTCAAATTGGCTTTGCAAACTTATAGCAGACTAGAAGCAAGAACATAGGATAAAAAAGGGAGGCCGCTATTGACAGTCATACTCAGAACTGAGTTTCTAGATCTTCCTAAATGGAAGTAATCTTCAAACAGTAGTACAAAATGTTCAAGGCTCTCATTAAAATGATTACAATTAAAGATGCAACTGTGGGTGAAATCATTCCTCCAGTGTAAATTATGAGCTGTCAGATGACAAGAATATAGAAATACGAGCAAATCTAGTCATTCACTGGAGGAAGGAGAAAGGGAAAGGCAAGGTGATTTGTCTTGCCTCAAGGCAGAGCAAGAGGAAATGCAAAAGGTTGACAATATGTAGAATGATATTGACCTTTTCCTTTGGTATTATTACAGAAGGATTTTAATTACTCATCTAACAAGCATTTATTTGAACACTTACCATATTATAGGAATATAGTATTCAACAAAAGACGTAATGTCCCTGTTCAGTCTACCCTAGAAGGACAAAAAAATAATGACTAAGATAATAACGAATAGTAAAAAGTTCTATAGAAGAAATAAAGTAATCCAAATAAGCATGGCTCAGAGGGCACTTAAAACAGGATGGTCAGGGTTGGCCTAACTAGAGAAATGTCATTTGAGGTGAGTTCTGAATAATGATAAGCAGCCTGCCATGAAAAAAGCCTAAGGAGCTTCCCACTCCAGAGAAAGACAAGGCTAAAGTCTTTCCTTTCTCTTTAAAGGAAACAAAAGGTTTGGTCTGTGGAAGAGGAAAAATGAAGCGACTAATGTGATTTGAGTGTGCTGATAAAGAGTGATGGCTGCCTGAGATGAGTTTTGGACAAGAAGATAGAGATGAGGTCATGTAGGCCACAGAACAATGATAAGGTTGTAATAAGAAGTCAGTGGAGGGTTTTAATAAGCAGAGGATATGATTTACTTCAGTTTTAGTTTCCTAGGGCTACTATAACAAAGTATTGCAAGCTGAATGGCTTCAAACAACTGAAAATTTTTGTCTCGCAGTTTAGAGGCTAAAAGTCTGAATCAAGATGTTGGCCACACAGCGCTCTCTCCAAAATCTTTAGGGAAGCTTCTTCCTTGCTTCTTCCAAGCACTATGGATATCCCCAGGCATTTCTTGGCTTGTGGCAGTCCATTCTCTGCTTCAGTCTCCTCATGGCATTCTCCCTGTGTATCTTCTCTTCACAGGGCCATCTGCTTATAAGGACACCAGTCATATTGGATTAGGGATCTACCCTACTCCAGTATGATCTCACCTTAACGTAACTAATTATTTCTCTGCAATGACCTTATTTCCAAATAGCATTATGTTCTGAGGTATGAAGATTAGAACTCTGACTTATCAATTTAGGGAGACACAATTTAACCTATAACAACATGGATAAGAGCTCACTTCTGGCTGTCTATGGCAAAAGGAGTTTGAAGAGGAAGAATAGAAGGGAACAAGTTAAGAAGTTATTGCCATAGTTCAGATATACATAAATTAGGGTCTTGTTCTGTTATTTGCAGTGAAGATTCGGAGTAAAGATGGTGGAAGAAATGGACCACACTTGCTATGAATTAAATGTGAAGGATGAGCAAAGAAAGACTCAATTCCGACATTTTTAATATTAACAATTAGAGATAAATGGTAACATTAACTGAAATAGGAAATATTGGCAAAAGAACAAAGAACAATTTGAGGTATAGGAGGGTGTGTGTGCAAACTTGAGCGGTAGGAAGGTGTGTGTGTGTGTGTGTGTGTGTGTGTGTGTGTTTGTGTGTGTGTGTGTTTTGGGAGTTGTCTTGAAGATTCTTTCCAGTCTAAAGGTGCTTTCTACATAAACGTGAACATATACTTGGTATTAATTGCAAGGTATGAATAAAAGTCTGTGCAAGTGGTTATTTGTCTCTATCAGTAATTGAGGTGGCAGAAGTTTTATTGGGAGGTAGAGGCTTCTGGGAAAAATGACATAGTTTAATATCCCTTTAAATATACTAATAAATGTTCTTCCTGGCAGAAAACTAATGATATTTGTTAGGAGGAAGAGTCTCATCTATGTAATGCTCTTGTTTTTGGTAAATAAACTCAGAATCTATGGATTAATGGAAAATGTCACATAAACCAGTGTACAAGATGGAGATGTTTCATAAATTAAATGCTCCAAGAAGTGTCAGGTAATATTTTATATTCTTCACTTAGAGACTCACCTGTTCTGGGCCAGAGACTGTGTATCTAACATAGCAAAGGAAGGATTTGGGGAGACACCCTTGCTATGCCTGTCCTCTCTCTGTGTTTCTGTCCCTTTTGATAGCCTACATATTTGAAATTATTAGTAATACTTATTACTAGGCAATATTTGTGACTCATGTGAATCTGATATGCCAAACTTATCATTTTTGTTAGGTAAGTAATTACTCATTCCAATACTCTCTGCCTCCTACCAGATGGTTCCCTTAATCTCTATGTTCATAGACACTAAGAAATTCTAGAGTAGAAATGATATTTGGTATCCAGAATGTCACAGGGCCTGCTAACTTTCACTGATGGCTACTGCTGCTTGGAGTCAGAAAAACAAGGATTATAAAATAATTAAGTATTTAAGATCATGGGCCTTCAAGAAAAGTTTCAACTCTATTTCCATACTAGTCTATACTATTTATTACTGTAGAAAATCTGTAATACATATTGGAAGGAGTCCAAGGCAGAAATTATAAAATCTATAAAATTGTCAGTATTTAAAACGTGAAACTTAAGTTATTAGGAAAATTTAAATGTTTTACAATATATATTCCCTGGAGGTCCAGATAGTTAAAATTTCATTGTCCATACATCAAAGGCAAATGCTAAGAGAGAGCTCTCTATATCAATTATTTGAACATTATTATCTAAAATGCTTGCTATAAAAAACTCATAGGGATATAGAGCACAGGACAGGAATATAGTCTGTTACATCGTAATGACTTTGTGCAGTGACAAATGGTTTCTAAGACTTATGCTGATCACATTGTAAGGTACATAAATGTTGAATCACTGTGATGTATACCTGAAACTAATATAATACTGTGTATCAACTATACTTTAATAAGAAAATACTTGACATAGAAAATTGGTATTTTCAAGTCACAAGCATTAACTTAAACCAATGTTTTTATTCATTTCAAAAGTCCTTCTCCTTTCTCCTTTCTTCAGCGTTTCCCATCTCTCTCCTGCTATTTCAGTCACTTATAGCTATC
This sequence comes from Rhinolophus hipposideros, assembly GCF_964194185.1. Lineage (NCBI taxonomy): Eukaryota > Metazoa > Chordata > Mammalia > Chiroptera > Rhinolophidae > Rhinolophus > Rhinolophus hipposideros. The sequence goes on along the minus strand of NC_138047.1, from coordinate 86,504,042 downwards.
TGGGAAAGGAGGCCTCAGCAGAATATCAGAGAACAAGAGTCATCTATCACCTTTGGAATATGTAAAAAGGAAAATCTTTTTATCAATAATTCAAATATTATTTTAAGCATTCAGTGCGTATAATAGTAATGAAATAAATGGTCACTTCAGTGGTGTGAAAATCACTTCGAACCTCACCCTCTGCTATTCTCCCTGAGGTTAATAAAATTAGGGGTCTGTATTTGATCACCCACAGACATTTGCTGAGCTCTGACGTATGATTATACTAAATGATTCCTAGCTTTTTCCTTCTCTGCCCTGCCTGCCTCCACAAAGGGTAAAGTCTCATCTCATTGCTGCTGGCATAGGCTAAATAAGTTATTGCTTTTGTGGTCCTCTTATCACTTTGGAGAAACTTCTGGTTGCTTGCCTCTGAGTTGATAAATCGATGTACCCTGTCCAAGGCCACTGGGCAAGCTGCTGCTTTTCCGGTCCATTCCACAGCAAACGCTATGGGGCTCTCTCTCAATGCTGCTGGCACCAATCAAAGCCAGCCTTCTTCTACTATTGCTACAACATGTTGGCAAGGAAGCTTCTGCTAGCTACCCTCCACCAGGGTTCTCTGAAATCACCTATATATATTCATTCCCTAAAATATACACTCTGTTATACTCTTCCCCCAAAAGCTCTGTTCAAAGTTCCTTCCCAGAGGTTTCCAACAGTGTTAGATTCTATTATTTTCTCTGAAGCAACTTTCAGCCGTCATGAAACCTTTACTAAGACTAGGCATCTCCATGAATTCAAAAATACAAATCACAGGAAAAAAAAGAAAGCACACACAAAAAACTGCAAGGTATCAGCATCTCTGCAGAAGAAAGCAAAAGGTAGCAGCAGTAGCAACGTATCTGATATACCTGAGAGAGAAGAGCTCCAAAATAATCAGTAGGTACTCATTGGATATCATGGTGAAACAACTTCAGAACAATCATTGAAATGGAAACAAGTTCTACCCAATCCAGAAGGGTGCGTGCAAGGGGTACAAGGTAAGATGTGTAAGGGATGACAGTAGCCATTTATAAACTTCTGAAACTGAACATAAGGAACTTCTTTCCTGGATAAGGCCCCATATTGAGTAGAAAGTGCTAAGAGTCGAATCAAAATTTAGTAGAAAAGTGATATTAGAAAACCATATTTTCTTCTAAAAATTTAGGGAAATCAAATATAAATAAAATTAAATAGTAGAAAAGTATCAAGATTGTTCTGGATTGAACTGTTTCCCCTTAAATGTCATATGTTGAAGGCCTAACTCCCAGTATCTCAGAATGTGACCTTATTTGGAGATAGGATTTTTAGAGAGGTAATTGATTTAAAATGAGGTCAGGACAGTGAGCCCTAATCCAGTATGACTGGTGTCCCAATAAAAAAGAGAAATTTAGAGGCAGACACACACACACAGGGGAAACAACATGTGAAGATTTGGAGTTATGATACCACAAGCAGTACTGTTTTTAATGATATTCTAAAACTGCAGTGTGCATAGTGTGGGATAAATTTAATAAGAAATTACAGGATATTTCAATTCTCTTACCAACTTTGTCCTTTAAAATTAGAATTCTCAGAGTGGAGAAAGACATTTAGATTTAATATGAAAGGCTAAATATAAAACCCTGAGCCTAAATTTAAACAGGAAGTATTGTATGAACAGACCTGAAAACATTGATAAACTTGAAAGCCATGGAACACTCTAGAGCTGAGAAGATCTAGCTTGAAATTCCATTACTCTTGAAAAGAAACAAGCACCCCTTGAACAAATGGTGATTCTAGATCTAGGACAGAAAAGGTATATGAAAATCCAGGAATATCTTAGTCATACCAAATACTGAGGAGGCTATCAAAGTTAAGTACGAGTATATCAGTCAACTAATGTGATGCTAAATAAATAGAGAAAAAATAAACAACAATAACTCAAAATATCTCCCACTGACTTGAAAATATAAGCTTCAAATAGAACAATAATTACCATTATTTGAAAATCATTATATTCATTTAACTTAAGTATGAATCATTATGGATTGAAAATTATGCCACAAAAATAAAAAGTTAATTGGTCAGTTTTGGAGGATGATGTGGAATTAATTCATTATTTTGAAAACTGGTAAACATGAGGAAATTATAACTGCTTAGACTATCTACACTAACTGTGTCACTGCAAAACCAAATGCTACATGAGGTAAAGTGTCTCTCTATGAAAAGCATTTCAACTAATAAATATGAAAGAAGTGATTGAATTAGTATCAATATTTTGAAACTAACCAATCAATTGTTGGATCTACTATGCACTGAATATCAATAGCATCTCTAACAAAAACAATTAGATATCATGTACCTTCTACTACAAGAACAGACCCCTATCTATAATCTTAACAAAGGGATCAGACAAGATTCCGATGCAAGCCCTAAAACCCAGACTATTGGAACATCAACAGATCAATTATATTTAAAAAAATGATAATAAAGCAGTAGAGGGGGCACTAATACATTTAAAGACAATTTTAAAATATACAACAACTTTCAAAAAATAAGCAAGACTATATATAGTGTCAAAGAATCCGCTTTTAGTGATAAAACTGTAAAGAAATTTAAGAAACTGGTTACTATTAAAGTCAGGAAAATGGCTGCTGCTGTGGGAATAAAGGAGTTTAAAATTGGGATGGAATGCTGGAAGAGCTTCCAGGGTGGGTGGTAAAGTTCGATTTCCTGACATGAGCATAAATAAATGACATTACATTAGACTTACCATAACTCACTAAGCGATACATTTGTTTATTGTGATTTACTTACATATGAGTTTTACAATAATAAAGATAAAAAGTTTCAGACTACATAAATTAAATACTGAATATTTGTATTGTATACTCTGTTTTATTGGATAGGTTATCTTCATTATTTCCATGACTTTGTTCATTAAAATAATTAACTAAAGAAGTAGGTGGGGTTGGAAAGAAGAAAACAGCATAGCAGACATACCCAGCCTGAGTGTCAAGCTGATTTGTCTCATCAGGGAATAAAAACCCAGTATGTGAACAAGCCACTGATTGACCAGGTAAGATTTCTCTGATTATTCATGAGGGATAGTGGAAATGGAGAAACATCCTATTTTTTTCCTTGCTTTTTAAAGCTATCAAAATTTATTAGAAAGTTATATCTAAAGCTGTCAAGATATTATATGTCTCTATAGCCAAAACTAGTTTAGGAGATGAAAGTAAATACATGAACATCCAAATAGCAATCTAGTAAAATCTATACAGAAGCCTATGGCATCCTGCACCAGGAATCACTCTCGCTAATACATCTTCATAAGCTTTCCCAAATAGGATGACATCTGCTCATCTTCTCTATTGCTCAATAAGGACACTAATGAGTCCAACTCTCTGATAGTTCATTGGGATCTCAGGAAAATTTCTCTCTTCTCCACATCTAGATTCCTTGAAGCATATAGTATACCCATTCTTTTTACCACTTAATGGTATCTGAGAAAAAAATATCTCTACCCCTCTAGTCTTCTTCAGGAGAAAAGGGAAAAGGGAGGACAAGTGAGGAAACCACACATATCCGCAGCAAAATTGTTTAAGTAAATGAATAAATTAGTGGCTGTATGAATGCGTGAATATCATACTTGAGAAACGTGTTACTTATAATTTAATCACATCATGAGCACTTATATACCAGAAACTGGTCTAAGCATTTTACTTTTACGATTTCATTTAATGTACACAGCACCATGTGAAAAAAGACTGTGATTTCTCTAAATACAGAAAATTGGGGCACAGAGAAGTTAAGTAGCTTTCACAAGGTTACCCAGTTTGTGAGATGAAACACCTAGACACAAAGTCAAGTTGTCTGGGTGCAGAGAAGCACCTCATGAGCTCACTTACCCTTCTCCCCACATCATATACCGACTACAGCGTCAGGTACTCTATCTGTAACTTCACTGTTTCTATTAACCTTGGAAATATGCACTCTAATCATTATGTTATTGTTATTGTTTTTCTTTACCTTTACTATATTTCTGATTATGACAGAGGAGGAATGTGTCTTCCCCACACATATTCTTCCATTCCATATACAGAGACCTCCATACATTTGTTTCTTGTTTCTCTCTGGAATTTTCGCACTTATCTGATCAGTCAATTTGGGAAGAAAAAACTTGGAAGAATAAATTATGTTCAGATGTGCCTACCAGCAGAGGGCATACACTCCCCATCACAGGGTCCCATGTCATAAGTTATACAGTGGCAGATGGCCTCCATATGCGGGTTGGGTAAGCTTCCATTGTGAGAGAATAAGCCCTTCATATCCCAAAATCCAGTTCTAGAGCAAAGAATATTGGGAGACAAAGTTGACATTTTGTGGAGCAAATTCTTCATTAAGGGTTGTATGGAATCTTTTTGTATGGCCACCTGTTAACTGCTATGACTTGATATTTTTACATTACTAGGTTATACCAGTTTCTGGCAGCTTTGCCTAAAGGTGATTTGTTGTTGTTGTTGTTAGAGAAAGGACTGCAGTTGTGGGTGTAAGCAGGCTCAAGCAAATGATGATTGAGCGGCCCCAGACTTAAATAAAAACAGAGACTGTGGCCCAACTGTTAGGGACTTCTTTAGTCTCAGCAGAAGTGGATACACAAACCTGAGCAAACAAGTGCCCCACACTTACTGGATTTAGTAATTACAATGGCAAGAGGTCCAGTTAAACGTGGATTTCAGATAATCAATGAATATTCTTTTAATAGTATGTATGTTCCAAATATTTGCAACCCCAAAGTGCAGGCTGCATAGCTTCGGAGGTCCAGCCAATATGAAGACCTTGGCAGGAGCAAGATGACTTTAGGAGTCCAGGGGCCATGTCTTGATGTTAAAATACACACAGCAAATGTGAGCAGATGGCAGTCAACTTGGGTAGATCCACAGAAGTCTTAGTAGACAGCTACGTCAAGGCAATGGTTTAATTATAAGTAGAAAGAATTGCTTCATCTAGAGGTCTTTGAGACATTATGGGATAGAACTATATGTGCTGAATTAAATTGTAGGGAGTTGATCCATTGGCATTGTAGGGCTCTTCAGAGGATTCCTGAAGATGCAGCACCTCTAGGTCTGCTATTTCAAATTCTATTTGCCTTCAGGTCCAAACAGGGGACTGCGAAGCTCCTCACTAAGCTTGTATTCCTATGTGTAGAACACATGCTCAAGAGGTACCCAGTATCACAAAGACTAAATCTGGCTCTGAAGCGATTAATTACAGAGGAGGAAAGATCCTTTTGTACGAGGCAGGTTTCTCAGGACTAAGTGATTTTATGACAACAGTCAATAGAAACACTGTAGAGTGTGACACAAAAATGTCTTCTTATGATAGAAGTGAAGGCTTTATTTTTCTTTTAATGTTTAGAGTCTACACACATATTCATTATGGGTGAGGGAGAGAAATATAACTAAAAATAATGTGCAAAGGAAAGTAAAGCACTGGAATATGTGCAGTGGAAAGTAAAGCACTGAAATATGAGGGCAGTCACCAGAAATTTTTGAACTTTTTGAGAAGACAGCAACTTCTCAAATGCCTCAGTTTTAATTTGAGAGAATCAATACGTAGACTGTTACCCCTAAAAATGTGTAGTACCCAAATAAGTTTACGTTCACAAGTCATCAATTTCAGATAATTGGCATAGGCCAACTAACATCCTAGTTAGGTAAAAACAAAGGTTTTTCTCTACATTTCCTTCTTGGCTCAGGTACCAGTGAATTTATACCATGGTGTGTGTGTGTGTGTGTGTGTGTGTGTGTGTGTGTGTGTGTGTGTGTGTGTGTATTTATAACATTACAACTAGAATTATGAGAATATAATTGTACATTGCACTTGAGATAATAAGCCTGGGGATTTAGAATATGTGTTTTCCTAATTTGGGAAACATGGGCTCAGTGCTGAGATATTCTTACACATATTAACTCATTACGTTATTTCAAAATAAAGCCAAAGAAAGATTTGATTTTAAACCAACACAACTTCTGAGACTCTAAAACTATCAAACCCATTCCAGTGAAAGAAAGCTTAAACTGTAGCATCTGAAAAATCCCAACACTACCCTAGCATTGAGAATTCTCTTTTTCATCCAAAATATAAAAGTGGAAAGGATGGATTTTGGGGGAAAAAAATTAACTTAATGAATATAGACTAGACTTTTAACTCAAGGGCAATAAAGTTTGGCTTTAAAATTTATTTCTTGCAGTCTTTATTTCTGGGTTTAGTTTTTGAAGAGAATTTAAACCTTGAAGGTTTCATTTACCTTTGGGATATGATAATATAAAAAAAAGTTATTAAAATTTGGAGTATCTCAATGTGGCTGATATTTTATTATGGGGGTGACTAGTATTTTAATATTAGAACTCCATTATGGTATTTTTTCATCTAATTATAGACTCTCCAATATATTGTATTGGACAATATGGTTGAACAAAATTTGTGATAGAAAATAGAATAAAAAATATATTTTCAGCCTGGAGAACAAAATGACTCTGAAATGAATTTAATTAAAAGACACTCTGACCCATTTCAGAGATGTATGAGAGAATGAACTTAATCTACTCTGTTGACAATGGCCTAAGAAAGAGATTCAAAGGAACAGTCATTGGTATTTGGGGAAGTTCCTTGTGAGAACTTACCATCCTAATAGGTGGTAAACACAGTTTCTGGGCAATCATTGACATGTGGTTAAACACAATAGGTTGGGGGGCAGGGGGTGGCACTGGAAATGACTCTTCTCTTCCCCCTTCTCCTCTTAACCTTCCAGAGAAGTGACATAACCAGGGAATTGAGGGGAAAGGTAAATTAGTGCTCGGTATCCATTCCACACTCCTAGTGTGCCTTCCATCAATGCAGAGATTGAGTGTCAAATACCAACTTCCCTAGATACCTTTATATTCATCAATAATAAAGTGAACATTTTTCTCTTTCACTCCTGATTCTTGTTGCAATTCCCAAATGGATCATAACCTGAAAAGAGATGAGTACTATTTTTGGACTTCCTCACAACCTGCTACTTTAAAAAAAGGAAAACATACTGATTGTAGAAAACTGGAAAATAATGAAAAAGTAAGCTGTGTCCCTGTTTATTTTGAGTTGCTTGGTTTTTCCTTACTGATTGATAGAATATAGTAAAATTTTATAGTCAGTAATCTTTTTTTATTGAGGTATAATTGACATATAACATTAAAACAGTTTCATGTGTGCAGTAATCCCCCCTTATCTTCAGTTTTGCTTTCTGTGGTTTGTTACCCACTGTCAACCATGGTGCACAAAATATTAAATGGAAAATTCAAGAAATAAACAATTCATGTTTTCAATTGGATTCCATACTGCGTGATAAAATCTCACACAGTCGTGCTCTATCCCAACCAGGATGTGAACCTTCCCTTTGTCAAGTGTATCCATGGTCTTTGTATAGTACAATGAGATATTTTGAGAGAGAGAGAGAGAGAGAGAGAGAGAGAGACCACATTCACATAACATTTATTACAGAATATGGTTACAATTGTCCTATTTTATTATTAGTTATTGCCAATAATCTCTTACTGTACCTAATTTATAAATTAAGCTTTATCATAGGCATGTATGTATAAGAAAAAACATAGTATACGTAGGGCTCGGTACTATCTGTGGTTTCAGGCATTTTCTGGTAGTCTTGGAACATATCCCCTTGAATAAAGGGAGATTACTATACAAGATAATAATTGAATATTTGTATATATTGTAAAACGATAATCACAAATGATAATCACCAGTCATCACCACACATAATTACAAACGTTTTTTCTTGTGATGAAAATTTTAAGATCTATTATCTTAGAAACTTTCAATTATGCATTTCAGTATTGGTCACCACACTGTACATTACATCCTCATGACTTACTTTATAACTAGAAGTTTGTACCTTTTGGCCTCCTTCTCTCATTTCACTCCTCCACAGACACACTGCTTCTGGCAGCAACTGATCTGATCTCTGTATCTATGAGCTTGTTTGTTTTTATGTTTGCTTGTTTTAGATTCCACATCTAAGTGAAATCATACAGTGTTTGTTTTTCTCTGCATTAAAATTGTAATACTCAATATATACCAATAACAAAAGATGAATATAAGTTATGTTTGACTTCTGTAGTTATATGAGGTGCTCAAAGTGGTTTACATCAGAATAATTTTAATATCGTTTTTTCTGTCTTGAAGTGTGTATACCTCTCTCTCTCTCTCTCTCTCTCTCTCTCTCTCTATATATATATATATATATATATATATACACACATATATATATATATATATGTATATATTCTCTTTTTTGTCCAAAATATAAAAGTATATATTTATATATATGTATATATATATACATATATATGTAAATATATATGTATATTTATATATACACATATATGTAAATATATATAAAAGGTATATATATAAAAGGATATATATATTCGTTTTCCATTCAGTAGGTTGCCTTTTCATTTAGTTGATGGTTTCCTTTGGTTTTAGTTTGATGCAGTCGCACTTATTAACTTTTGCTTTCAGTGTCAGATCCAAAAAAATAATTGCCAAGAGTGATATCAAATTGTTTAATGCCTATGTCATCTTCTAGGAGTTTCATGATTTCAGGTTTTACATTCAAGTCTTTAATCTATTTTAAGTTCATTTTTAATATGGTGTAAGACAGTTTTATTATTTTGTATGTGTCTGTCCAATTTTCCCAACATAATTTATTGAAGAGATTATCTTTTCCCCACCGTATATTCTTAGCCGCTTTGTTGTAAGTCAATTAACCATGTAACACATGAGATTATTTCTAGACTCTCTATCTGGTTCCATTGTGCTCTGTGTCTGATTTTATGCCAACTATCATACTGTTTTGATTATAACAACTCTGTAAGATAGTTTGAAATCAGGGAGTACAATGGCTCCAGCCTTGTTCTTCTTTCTTAAGATTTCTTTGGCTGTCTGGGGTCTTTTGTTGCTCCATACAAAATTTAGGACTGTTTGTCTATTGCTGGAAAAATGCTAATGGAATTCTGATAGGGATTGCATTCAATCTGTAGATTGCTTTGGTTAGTATGAACATTTTAACAATATTAATTATCCTAATCCATGAGTATAAAATATCTTCCCATAAATTTGTGTCTTCTACAATTTCTTTTATTAATATCTCCCAATTTTCCATGTACAGGTCTTTCATTTCTTTGATTAAATTTATTCTTAGGTATTTTATTCTTTTTTGATCCAATTTTAAATAAAATTATTTTCTTAATTTCTCTTTCCAATAGTTTGTTATTAGTGTATAGAAACACAACACAGTTTTGCATATTAATTTTGTATCCTGTAAATTTATTATATTTGTTTATTAGATCTAATAGTTTTTTGGTGAAGTCTTCAGGGTTTTCTGTATATAATATCAGGTCATTTGCAAGTCACAATTTTACTTTCAGATTTGCATGCCTTTTATTTGTATTTGTAGCCTAATTACTCTGGCTGAGGCATTTAATGCTATGTAGAACAAAAGTGGTATAAGGGGACATCTTTGTCTTGTTCCTGATCTTAGAGGAAAAGCTATCAGCTTTCACTGTTGAATATGATGTTAGCTGTAGGCTTGTTATGCATGGTCTTTATTATGTTGAGGTACATTCCCTCTTTAGCTACTTTGTTGAGAGTTGTTATCATGCAAGAATGTTGGATTTTGTCAAATGCTTTTCCTGGATCTATTGAGATGATCATGTAACTTTTATCCATCAATTTGTTAAGATGATATCACATTGATTTATAGATGTAGAACCATCCTTGTATCTATGGAATAAGCCCCACTTGATCTTGGTGCATGATCCTTTTGAGGTATTGTTGAATTAAGTTTGCTAATATTTTGTTGAGGATTTCTATATCTATGTTCATCAGGGACATTGGCCTGTAATTTTCTTTTCTTGTGGTGTCCTTGTCTAATTTTGGTATCAGGGTACTGTTGGTCTTGTAAAATGAGTCAGGAAGTAGTCCCTTCTCTTTTTTTTTGCAAGAGTTTGAGAAGAATTTATGATTAATTTTTCATTGAATGTTTGGTAGAATTCACCAGTAAAGCTGCCTGGTCCCTCACTTTTTGTTTATTGGGAGATTTTGATTAGTGATTCCATCTTCCTACTAATAACTAGTCTGTTCAGATTTTCTATTTCTTCGTGACAGACAGCAATCTTTTGTCTGGCAAGTATTATTAACTGGCATTACATCAAACTGGTATCCCCATGACTCCTATCCATCCTTCATATCTATAAAAGTGATCTTTCTAAAATTCAAATTTAATTACATTACCCCTCAGCAATTTCACTTTTAGAAAAAAAACCATTAAAATATTAATATAATATAATAATAATAACAGACTATTATTTTATAATAAATATTGTTAATTTATAATAGTATAAGAAATAAAATATTTTATAATATAAGTATTTATATCGTATTCCAAAAATATCCTATAGTGATTTATACTATCCCCCAAAAGATAGTTCTTTATAAAGGTTATAATAGCAAGTAAATTGTAAACCTCTATGATGGTTAATTTTATGTGTCAACATGGCTAAACCAGGGAACTCAGTTTTGGGTCAAACACTAGATTTGATGTTGCTGTGCCAATATTTTTTATATTTGATAAAATTTAAATCAGTAGACTTTTAGTAAGAAGATTGGCCTCCATAATGTGGGTGGATTTCATCCAATCAGTTGACGGCCTTAAGAAAATGCTGAAGTCCCTTGAGGAAGAAAGTATCTGGCTCCAGAATGCTTTTATTGCAACTTCAAATCTTCCCTGGGTTTCCAAATTGCAGGTTTGCTTGCCCTACAGATTTTGGACTTACCAGCCCCTATAATCACAAGAGGCAATTCCTTAAACTAAACAAATAAATAAAGTGCCAGATAGACAGATAGATAGACAGACAGACAGACAGACAGGCAGGCAGGCAGGCAGGCAGGCAGGCAGATAGATATAAATATGTAAACATACACATACCCTGTTGGTTCTATTTCTCTGGAGAAACCTGGCTGACACAATCCCCTAAAGGAAAATGAACAAGGAAATGTTTAAGTAAATTATCACATATGTGCCACCCAAACCCCTCAGCACTACTACGTATGCTGTTATCAAAAATAGTGAAGCATTTATTTATGTGTTAAGATAAAAGGCAGCCATGAAAATCGATTTACATAAATGCAAAAATAGACATAGAGTAAGTACGAAATTAATAATTATCATCTCTATAAGTAGATTGTAACTGTTATTGTCTTTTTTCTTGTCAGTATATTTTTAATGATTTTTAATGACTATTGCTATTGTAAAATAGTAACAGAATCACTTTTTAGAAGTTCAAAGCATTTCATGCCTGTTCTCACATGTCTCTACTGTAAATTATTTTTAGTGGCATAACGATCACCCTTCCTTCTCTCTTCATTTTTCTTGACAAGATATAACCATATTCCAGTAATTCAGTTCATGAATCACTTTTTCTCAGAAACCTTTTCTGATTCACCCTTTCCAAGTAGAATTGCTTACTACTTTCTCTGAGTCACTACTGAACACTGAACAAATGTATATCATATACAATATTACATATATACATATTTTTTTAAATTTTTGAGCTGTTCCTTTCTTGTACATTTTGATTACTGTGATATTCATGTATTCAACACATGCATGAATACTATATGTCAGGTACTCTTGTAGGAGAATGAACAGTTAACAAAATCACAAAATAACTGTCCTCATATAGTTTGTCTCCCAGTAAAGGGGAGAGTGGAAATAAGTAAAACAAGTAAGAAAAATACATTTAATTTTGAGTCTCTTGTCTCAGATTCTCCCACCTATTCCTCCTCCTTGTTTCATTCATCTACATCCCAAGTGTCTTCTTCTCATTTGTGAATATTTTATTTACTAAATCATTGTTACCCTGTTCAGCATTGCTCAAATAGTCATAATTCTTTCAATACCCTATAATTTTAGTTCCTGAACCTCCACCTTCCTTCCTGCATCTCCTATCCATAAAGGCTATATTTTTCTTCCCTTTATAAGCTACTCTTATTAATAATACTTATAACTCCTTCATATCTTATTTTTGTATGTTCAACTACCCAACAACCACTTCTCATTTTTTCAGTTTAGTCACTGTAGTTACGTGTTCTAACAAATCTTTGTCTCCATCGGAACCTAGAGTACATTGATTCAATGACTTTTATTGTCCCTTAAACTCCTCATGTTCTCACTTTCTTTCTTAACCAGTTATCATAATATGTTGCACACACCATGAACATATTTACCCCCTCCCTCTTGGTGGCATACTTGCTTGATTAAAACAAAAGCCTGTTTAAATACAATAGTAAACCTTTTTTATATCAGTACCCCCAGAACTGAGTGTATCTGGAAAATAAAATACATACACAAACAACCCAAAACAGAAAAAGTGACAACAATTCTGACTTTAATGACATTATCAATGACCTCAAGCGGTCCTTAATACTGCCTGAAAATATCATATTTTTTTCTGTCTCATTCTTTCATTTTTCTAAATGACCATTCACACCTTGGTCTTTTTTTCTTTATTTCTCTACCAGTGTTGTTTCATTCTCATTATCAACTCTGACCTTAGTTCGAATTTTACAACACACAAATTGAGTCAGAGGAGGTTTTTCAAAACCTCCCATCTACACATTCATACACATTCATGTATCTGATAGCATACTCTAGTTTCTCTTCTATTTATATCGAGGGCCCAATCCTAGTTAATGTAAACACTATTTTTCTACACTCAGTTTCATTTTCTTTTGCCTAGTTAAGAACTGCACAAGAAATTCTCCCCCATTCTGCATCTTCAATTTCCCTTTACAGCTTGATCATTCCCATCAATACAAAGATGTGATATTTATTTCCCCACCTTAATAAGAAACCCTCCCTCGATCCCTATTTCAACCTCTACTACTATATCATTTTTTATTATAGCATACTTCTTAAAAAAGGTAGCTGTACTAATTTCCCCAATTTTCTTCTTCTATTCTTACTTAAGCCCATTCCAATTAATTTTGCCCCTACCATTCCAACAAAACTACTCCTTTAGTTGTGACCAATGTTACTTATGTTGCAAAGTTCAAAGGTCAACTCTAATTCTCATATTTGACTTATCAACAGCATCTGATCCCATTGATCATTCTCTCATCCTTTGTACACTTTCTTCATTTAGCTTCTAGGAATTCAATGTCCCCTAATTTTCTTCCTATATTTTGGGTGTACCTTCTCATTCCTCTCTGCTGTTTCCTCCTTTTTATCCTATCTCTAAACATTAACATCTAAATGAATAGTCCTAGTGTTTCTAAATATGTTCTCCAAATAATCCCATCTCTTAAATACCATCTACAAAATTTACCAAATTTATATCTCTATCACATATCTCTCCCTGTAAATTCACAGGTATATACTCAAATGTCTGCTTGACACCTGTACATGGATATCAAAAAGGCATCTCAGTTTTCACGTGTCCAAATCTAAATGACTGGTAATAGATGACTACCATCTGAAAATAGATAGCATGGATTGAGAATGTGAATGGGTTGTATCTCCAGTTGAAAACTGAAGCTGTGTCCAAGGTCTAACAAATACTAAAAAAGAAAAACATTTTTTTTTAATAAAAGATCTAATACTCAAGCTACTAGACTGGCTAGAGACTGAAATTAAATCACTGTTGTGATAATTCAAATGAAAACACCATGCAAACACTAGGCAATCCCCCACTGGAGCAGCTCTTTGCAAATGCTGTACAGTACTTCAGTAAGTATAGATACTGCACTATGTTTATGCAAACAGAGCAGATGGTTATGCAAATACAGTACATGTACTAAAATCTTAGTAGTAAATTGAATTAATTATAAACTTATGAGATGGAATAATTTCAAGATGCTTTCCATTTCAAGACAGTTTAGAAGGAAATCTCAAATATTCCAGTAACATCAAGAGGTTGTAGGGCTACTGGGCATTATGAAAACTTAGCATAGTTTCTAAAGATATTTTATTTATTATAGCTGCCATTAAGTTTAAAATGCTGATGTATTTTCCTGAATCTAAACCATATTTAAATCCCAGAAGGATAAGCAAATCCATCAAATATTTTCATAGTGAAATAGGATTATTCCATAATTATTTATCTCAAGAACTTGTTTATGAGTATCACATAGCCATCAAAAACTGGAGCAGGGTGGAACTTAAGTCAAATTACCTATAGCATTCAATTATTGGAGAATATAAAAATGAGAACTGCCGATTAGTGCACTAAAAGTTTTCTGTGGTGACAGAGAGAATTTTTATATCCTTGTCTTTATTTTTATGCATTTGTTTGTTTGTTATTTCTTTGTTTGGAGCAGAATGAAATCTCAAAGGCTACTAAATAAAGGATTCAACCCAGCTGAGTTGTGGTCCTAGCAAGGCCACTGTGATTCATAAGAATCCCTTAGCCTCCCTAGATATCTGTTTTTACATCTCTAAAAGAAGAAGAGAATGAGATAACTGTTTAATAGAGTATGATGCTTTAAAATGTATTATTTACATGGCTAGTATCCTTTTAAACTATGAGAGTATGTAAATGATTACATAAACTTATTTTTCTTGTTACTTGCCTGTCATTTGATCTGGATTAATACCCAGGAAGACTATATTCTTCACTTTCAAGGAACAATCAAGCTACATTAGATTATTATCATATTAAAAAAGACAAACATTCTATGACGGTTCATAAAAATTTAACAACTAGCAATTATTATAAACTAGAACAAATATCATGATATGTCATTTTAAAAGTTAAACAATGAATTTCCCATGTATGAGTCATCAGGTTTCTAATCCCTATGCACTATAGATATAAAATTTTTATTTGGGCACTTTTTAAATGATATATGAGTAATTTTTCATTTATCCAATTTAGAAAATGTACAAAATTCATCTTTTTATGAGTATTAAATCTTCCATTTTTAAAAGTTCAGTGATATTAAATGTTGATGTGTATTATTTTGTCTTTCCTTATAGTACATTACAAAAGGCAACATGATTATACTGTATCTGTTTGTGGTTGGAAAACATGTACTTCTGTCTTTGTATCAAATCCAAGCCTACCTCCACTTAATAAAATTACTGTGTAAACTAACTATGAAAAATAAGACATAAAAGTAAAGTATCAAATAAATGTTGTGAGTGAGAACATTTAGAAGAGAAGACAAGGAAAATGCAATGAGGAAATTACTGGAAATGAAGGTATAATATAAGCTGTAGACATAAAGAAATAATGAGGGTGGAGAGCAATGAAAGGAGGAAAAATATAGAGAGAAAAGAAGACTGAGTAAATGTGGCAGAAGAAGAAAAGAGTCTTTTGAATGTTTCAAACATAATTTTTCTGACAGCGTGTTATTCTTTTAAGGGTTACAGAGTTGCCAGGTGAACTCCTGAATATTTTTTAATAAAGGCTGTGAAATCCTAAATATTGTTTAATAGAACTCTAGATTCATTGGTCAATGGGTCTCCAAAAGATAGAAAAAGTTTATTTTGCTAATGATGTGTTTTCAGTTTTGGGCTCATTTCTGGGAAAAATTCTTAAATGTATGAAATTTTTGCTCAAGGGCAGATTTTTGCTACTCCTACTGGAATTAGCAGGAAGCACTGACAGAAATAGCAAGAGTTCATATCGTAGATTAAGTTGTGATATTACTACAGAATAATTCAAATTCACAATCAGTATATTAAGGCAAAACATGAACCATTTTGCACAGACCCACAAGGGAACAAAAGCCATTTGGCCTTACGGTAAAAGCGTGTGAGTGTATGAGATAACTATTAACTGCTTCCAAGCTCTTTTAAAGAGAAACAACATGGCTTTCAAAAGTGTAGTGTAAATACTTTGTAACTTTAATACCAATACATGAATGATCTTTAAGATTTAGCCTTTATCTCCCCAAGATTGAAATGCTTTCTATAAAGTCGAATATATTCAGAGAAACAGGGTAGTCAATTTTATCTGTATCAATCAGTCTCTAGGCAAAGTTAAGTAAGTTATTTTAAAATTGTTATTGCTCTTTCTCCTATAGAAGAATCTGTGATAAGCACATGATAATTCCTGATGACCGTGTGGGAGGGAAAGCTTGTAGTTCTAATTCAGATATTAACAGTTGTCTAAAAATATTTTTTATGTATCATAAATTTATTAATATATAACATATATTACAAGTTGCATGCAATTTATAATTTTATATATTATTATAATCATTTTTGATATTGAATGAGAAAATATATCAAAGTACTTAGAAGTGTGTGTATCACATAGCAAGTTCCATATGTTTATTGGCTACAGTATTCCTCTTCTATTTCGTACTTAACACACCTAGAGGAGAATTCATGACTCTCCCCTATATACTTAATTTCTTGTTAAATGCATCACATTCTTCCATTTATCCAAATTAAAACTCAAATTCATTTTAAATGTCTTACTCTCCTGCTTATATCTATTCAGGCAATAAAACTGTATCTTTACTTCACATTGATTCATGTTGTCATTGTACCTTTTTCTAATAGGTAGAACACTTCATTGGGCAGTAATGACTCCACTTTTTTAGTTTCTCCATGTTGTGCATTACTGTTACATTTATTCTTTCCAAAATATTTTCCTTCCTGCTGCTTTCCTGTTTAAGAAACTAAAATGGATTATTGTAACCTAGTCAATGAATTGCAATCATTTATTCCTGACATCATTAGCTCTCCATGATTAAACATAGATGCCGATGACGTTTCTCATCCCACTCCCCCATCGAGGCCACCTAAGATGAACCATACAGGTCCTCTGAAAATTTTGACAATATGCAATTATTCATAGGATGTCATATTTTCCTCAGCCTGGTTATTACATAGATTTTTGCCAGACTAAAATGTGTCATGTCCCAGATTTAAATTGCTCAAAGGATATATAATATGATCCTGGTTAAATGTTTCTACATGTATGACATTACATTTTGCAGAAAATAATGAACAATATCTTATTTTTACCAATTCTGATGTGAAAATCTAATGTCTAAAAAAGCTATGAAGTGTTCTTTTTAGTTTTTGCAATCAAAATTTAAAGTGGGCAGGGCTCTGAGGAAGAGTATAGTGAATTTTTTTTTTTTCTGATAGCCAGACGTGTGTTATTAGGATGGGGAGAAAGAAGTAGTACAACATTTCAGAATCTGTAAAATAAATGGCAACATAATAAAACTTTTAAAAAGTTATAATAATTTAGCTAAATTGATATTGAAATGTAAGTCAACTTTGTTTTTTTTGTTTTTTTTACTTTTCAGTGGAAAAATAACAGACGTATCAAATTTTTTTTAAATAATTAAAAGTAAGAGAACCTAAGAGTCTTAGGGAGAGTTAGAAAAGAGGTCACTATGTTCCAAAGTTGGAGCAACAGCAAGACTAGCAAAAAATGTGATCCAATGCCACGGACAGGACCATGCAGACTTCTGCATGTGCTTATGCAAGCCCCTCCTTTCTCTCAAAACCTCCCTTAATAAGATTTCTCATAAGTAATCAATTTAAGATATAATGTATTGTTTTCCTTTATTTTATGCCCAGTGAAAACATAAACCATTAGAATAACTCTCTGAATGATTTATACTTTAACTACAAAATGTAACACTGAAGCATTATGCCTTTGACATACATTTTTTTATTTATATAAATTCTCTTCAGTGCTGATAATAAGAGATCAGTAGTACGATTAGCTCACAAATGCCTATGATATATATTATGAATATTTTGACCTCATATTTACATTTTAAATGCATTAGTTTGTCAATTATTGAGGAATACCACAATGTTCCTAAATACTAATTTTACACATAGATTTGTTTATGGAGTCAATGCCACGAATTATAAAGGTACATTTATTTTCTGTTAAAAATTATTTCTAAACTTAAAAAATGACCGTGGCTATACAAAAATATAGAACGTATACACTTACATACACACTTCAACTCCTTTGGGAAAAATGTAACATATATACACACCTCTTTATGAAATGTATGTATATACACATGCCTAAAAAATAAATTATGAAAAATTTAAAATGAGAAGACACAAAGACAAAAAAGGCATCCAAATCCGAACACCCTTTCATCCACGTTTAGGTACTGCCAACATCAGAACACTCCCGGCCTTTCCTTGTGCATCGGCTACCTAAAGTCTAATGATGGAAGGTACTCACAAAACTTCTCAGAGTATTTCCATGTAAAACTTTAGTGGTGTAAACGATATGGTGCGTCTGGAGAAAGAAAGCACAGCATGTAGCAAGGGACCAAGAGCTTTCCAGGCACAACTCCCTGCTCGGTCTTACAGAGTGTGCTTCATCTTCAAATTATAAACCACATTAAGAAACACAAAAAACAAAAGGACAAACATCAAAATGATAATGATTTGTTTCATCAAATGTAGGTATTACTTGAGAGAAACATTTCAACTTAACAAACTGAACGGGCTTGTTTATAATGATAAACAGTTGGACAACTCTTTTCCTTCTTTATGAAAAGTATCAATAGATGGATTCAATGTAATAGTTATGTAATTGATTAGTAACCAAATCTAGTTTCTCCTCTGGTGAATCAGCTTCCAGGGGAGGACATCTGAAGGGAATTTTATAGTTCACTCTTCCAATATAGTTGGTCATCTTTAGCAGTATTGTCATAAATGTGTTAAAATAAGTCAAAGTAGTCTTGCTGGTTATGCCAGTATTAAATCACATAACAGTTGAGTTATTATTTAGATTAAGATCACTAACAAATATGTCCATTAAAATACTTTAAATTAAAATTTTTCTCAGCTTCCCCAATGAAAGTGTCCTCAGCCCATATACCAATGTCATTAATTGGAGTCTCAATGGCCCAGACCTGGTTTATTTTGGATTTCAAGTCTCTAAGTATAAGCATGTGGCTTATTTCATCTCACAAGAGTGTAATGCTCATCTTCTCCCACCACTACAATCCTAACTGTGTTTAACAGGGTTTAAATTCTGACTAACTCTACCCCTGAGTGCAGTTATTTTTGTTTATGCATGGAACTTTGTTACTTAGACAGCAGCTATGCAAATCACATTTTCCATTCATAAATTCCCATAAATTAGGGGTCTGTAGTCACCCATAAGTTCATTTCTCACACTTCTGCTGCCAAGGTTCTGGACCATTATCCTTGAACTAGGTCTACTTCCAACTGGATCATATTTTATCTCCCCTCTGGGATCTGAATGTGTTTTCTTTCCCATCTTCGTTCTTTGTTCTCTTACACGGGATGTATCAGTTAAGGGGTATGTTCTGTGTATGTGTGTGTGTGTGTGTGTCTTTAACTCTTTTTTGCTAAAGTTTTGTTACGCATACAAGGGACTTGTTATCACCTCTCTCCCCTCCCTTCTAGGAGGCCAAGATGGGCTGATAAGTCTTTTTTTGTTTGTTTTTCTTCAGTCTGCCTCTTTTTAAGGGCAAATTTAACTTGTTCTATGAATCTTAGACTGAGCTAATTTAGCCCCTTTCATTTAGAATGTTTCGGTCAATGTTGGTTTATCCACTAAACATTTTGAGAGCTTATTCTCTGAGTATAGTATGTGTATCTATTTATGTATATGTATGTTTATGGACTACAATCTTGAGTTCCCCAAAATGGTTTAATTGCACCAAATATGGTGATTGAAAGGACTCATTAGACTCCTCAGTCTACTCACATAAGGCCAAAATAAATACAATGTGCCATAACCACATTGTAAGAAAATATAGGCAAATGTTGAAGGCAAAGAGCCTTCCAAATGCAGCTTCCCAGAATCACTTCTAAATGATATAGATGCACTTCATCTTTTGATTATGAACTATCAACAATGTGTGAGAAATCTTAGTGTCATGCGGGTCTGAGAAAAAGTCTCCCATGGAATCTTTTATATTCTATTGGTCATATAGTCAAGCTAGGTTAGTGTGACTAGTTAAAGGAGGTAAGCCATTAATCTATACATCTTTAAACAATATAGAAAATCTAGTCCTAGGTGGTTCCAGTGGAGTTTTGAACTTTATATAAAACATCATAAATCGTTAGTTAGCCTGGCTCATCTTAAGTTTGGCTAAGTTATCAGGACCACATGTCCAGACATTCCTGAAAAAAAAAAAAAAAAGCATCCCACTATAAGATCACTCTGGCTTACACACCCTATCTCTTTACTACACCTCTATGTGGAGATAAAGTAACTCATAGAATTGGTAAATTCTTATTCAGAAACTGGTAATGCTCACCTCCGCCAGACAACTCTTCCTTCCTCTTAAGAGCCAGTTGCCAGCAGGAATCTCATCTTCAGCTCTGAATCTCCATGCCCAGATCAGCATGGGACACAATACATTGTGGCACAGAGCTTCTTCCAGCCTAGTGAATGGGTACGTCTAACACTGGAGTTCAGTGTTAAGACATCGTTGGAGTGCACCTAGTGTACATTCTCTAGTCTCAGCTTTATTGGCAATAAATATTCTAGCGTGATTTTTTTTTTCTGTCACAAACTTTTATCCCCTTAATAGGTTTTGAACTTAAATGAAGAAAACAGAAATACCATCAACTGAATTTCCTCAAACCTTAACAGAGTGATGAGGGTTTTTTATATATTTATTAATTAATATTAATTCTAATCAGTTACCTTAGATATATTGCATTTTGCCTTTTAATTGTGCTTTGAAGTGCTATAAAAATGCAATTTCCTTGTGTACAGTGATTACTGCTTTCTTATCTTATTATTATTATTAGTGTGCTTTCCCCTTGCAAGGAAATAAATAAGCTTATTCAGCTGAAATACTACTTGGCCTTCTTGAGCAAACATTATGAATTTTGAATATTTGTTACGGTCAGCAAGCCTGTTGGAGTTCATAGCATAATTGACAATTAAACAGACTAGTGACACAATTTTTTTTTTAAATTATATGATTATAAACTTTTTGTTCAGATTTTTTTTTTGTTATTGTTGTTTCAAATAGAAGCTACAACCAATGGACAAACAATTAAAGACAGCTTAAGCACATATTTATAAATAGTAATTATTTACCATGTATAGAACAGGATATAATTTCGCAAGTTTTAAACACATTTCCAAATGCTAGCCTCTTATCAACTTGGAGATATATGACAACGTAATAAAAAACTGTATTTGTTTGTTTGTCAGTCTTCAGAATCTGATATCACTCAAGGTTCCGTATTTGACATAGATAGATTGCATTTGTTATCTACATCTTATTACATATTCTTTTACAGGGAAAGCTCATTAATAATAGGTTAATGAAATAAACATATTTCTAAAACTTGATTTTGCCAGGCAGTAACCCAATTTAATTATTCAAATGAACTCATTATGTGTATTATGAAAATGAGTAGGTCCTTTGACTGTAATACAAATGTAATAGTGTACCATTTCCAGCTCTCATGAACTAATGAGGCATCTGACAGAACTGTTCTACTACCAAAAGACCTGTGAAGAAGGTCAAAATCATTGTGATCATTGTTAGACAAGACAGAAAGCTGAAGGGGTTTGTTCCTTTTTGACTACACTTTAAACTTTAGACCTGCCTCATTTCTCTATTCTCAGCTGTGTTTTCTATCCTCTCTATAGCCTCCTATGTGTTTCATTGCAAAATAAATAAATGAGACCTAAGGGATGAGTTTCAGCAATTAGATCTCCATGACCCTATTTACCCCCAGGCATTCTGGATCTCACAGCCTTTCCATTTCTCTCATTTATCCCACAGATGTATCTCACACCAACACCTTCACTTATGAGACAAAATGCAAATTGCTGTAAGCATAGATTATTTAAAAATGAAAGTGACTTTTAAAATCTGAAATTAGCTGTTATTTTCAAGTGTAATTAATTTTATGTTGAAAGCTAAAGGACACTCTAAAATAAATGATAAAATATGTGTAGGAATATTCAAATGCATACTATCCTTTAATGCTCATGTTCCAAAGATGTATAACATTTGAACAGCTTAGCAAAATACAGCTCTCAAAAAAGGAAATCAGTGAACACAGAGCTTCTCCCCTTAATCCTCGCTTTTTTTCCCACCAGGAAAATCCAGGAAAATTGCAGTCTCAATGGTCCCTCCTTCTACCTTTGTTTTCTACTTGTTCTAAGATGAAACAACAAGGTTGAACTAAGGAACAGAGTTTCTGCTTTCTCTCCCAGTGCTCATGTAGAACACATCTTGAACCCTCTTAGAGTTCCAGAATCAAACTTTCATTTTTATTAAGAAGACACCGTAACTGGATATCATACATGAACAAATTTTCTCACTGTATGGACATTTTTAATTCATTCCACTTTGCTTTATTCTCAGTAATGTTTCCATTACCACATGCCATCTTCTTCAGAAATCATCCCAATGTCCTACCTCTTTACAGCAAATTGTCCCCAAAATAAGTTCTACTGTTGCTGTTTGTAATTCCCCACATCATTTTCCCTATGCACATACTCCAGTTACATTCCAGACTACCTTGTGAAGCTGAAACTGTTCTTGTCAAAGACAACTACAATATCCATACTGTAATCCAATGTCATTTTTATGCACTGTGTCACTCAGGGTTGACACAGGAAACAGATAGCATAAAATTAGTGTAATTCAAGGAAGGTTGAAGACAGAGTTCATTTACAAACTGTAGGATGACTCTAGAGAAATCAAGGGGATAAACTAGCACCCCCAAGGTAGGTTCACAGTGGAGGTGTCATTGACCCTAATTCTGGAACAATGAAAGGAGAGTGCATTTCCTAATCAGGAAGGAAAGTGTAATGAGAAGGGTCCACCTACAGAGGAGTTCAGTTTTCCAGTAGAGGAACATAACCAGCCTAAGGCCAGTCTTCAAAAAACAAAGTAGGGCATAAACACCTGACTTGATTCTCCTCTCTCCATCTGATTTCATGCTGGAGAGCCCAGATTGCTGAGTTCACAAAAGCCAGAGATCAAGGAAGCTTTTGATTAGTTCACGCATCTTGGCCTCCTGGGATAGAATGTGGACGGGGATAGAAAGTAGGTGTGAAAGTTTAAACAGAAGATATCCCATGTACACTCCTCATTTTACTCTACCCCTCAGGAGTAGACCACTCTCTGCTGGAATTCTTCCTTCACTTATTCTCCATACCAACACATCCTACTAGATTTCCTCTTTAGTCACTAACCACTCTTCTTCTCCATCTCCTCCTCTACTCAAATTTTAAATATTTTAGTATTCCAGAGGTAAATCTTTGGCTTTCTCTTTCCATGGAACCCTACTGTAATACAGTTTTATATACTAAAATTACTGACAACTCTCAATTTATGCCACCAACCTGAACCTCTTCATTAAGATTGAAATTAATATTCTAAACTGACTTCTTGACATCTCCACTGGATGGATATTTAAGAGGAAATCTCAAATTTAACATTAAAAAAGAGAAGAACAGTCACCCCTTGTCTCCTCCCACTCCTGCTCTAATTGTATTTATCCTATTTTACCCATCTATGTACATAGAGCCTATGTACATAGGCTATGTACATCAATCTACTTGTTCAAACCAGAAGTGTAGAATCATTCTTACTTTCTTCTTTTCCCTTATGCATTGCAACCAATCCATTAGTAAGTCCTATGGGCTCTACCTCAAAATGATGATCTCTCGCTAGTCTTTTCTCTCCATACATCACCATTTCTCAAGTAGATTTCAGAAATAGCTATATAACAGATTTCTCTAATTGCTCTCTTTACCCTGCTACACTCTCTACATAGAATGCCAAAGAACCCCAGCGGTACCTTTACAATATATGAATCAGATACAGTCACATTTCTGCTTGGAATCTGCCCAAACTTTCTGTTTGGATATGAACTCCAATCCAAATGTTTCATCGTGGTAAAAACTTCCTGTGTAATTTGCTGATTATTGAGCTCTTTAACCAAACCTACTTTTCTCCCAGTGGTTCTTCATTCTCTTGCTTAATGAGCCGTCCTACTTTTTCTTAAACAGAATATTTACCCTCACTGTTTCCTCACCTCAATGCAGTGTCCTGTCATCCCCGCAGGTCTGGACCTATTCCTCATTTATTCATATTGCTGTTCAGATGTATGTCCTTAGTACAGCCTACTCTGATCACTCAAGCTAAGTTACCACCCAAGTCATACTGTTTTATTGTCTTTCTAACATTTACCAATTTCTGTAATTCTCTTATCTCTATACTTTTTTTTTTTCATTTTCTGTTTCCCCTCAGTAAAATATAAGTTCAGTGAGATCAATGACCTTATGTAATTTATGCACAACTATAACCCCAGCGTTTAGAATGAAGCATGGCTTATAGTAGATATTAATTTTGTTTGATGTAGAATGAATGAATTCCCCATTTAGTACTCACTATGGTCCCAAGTAAGGATAGTACTTTGAAAAGTAAAACTATAGGACATAGGGGAATTTTCCTCCAAGCAGAAGGGAATAATTAAAGATAGGCTTTTGATGTGAATGATCTGATGGAGAATTCAGAAGGAAAAGGACAGGAGCTGAGAAATGTGCCCTACATTCCCTATCTGGTTGGAATTCTGAAGCGAGCAGAATATAGAAATAACCAGATACACGTGGGAGTTGTTTATTACTTACAAGAACACAAAATTGGAAGATAGCAAGCATTTTAGAGAAGTGAAGAGTCCTCTGTTGCATCCCAGATGTCCTAAGGCAAAGGAGGGGTTCCCTGTAGAGCAACTGAGGACTATTAAATGTGCTACATGATAGACCTTGTGGTACTGAGTCCAGTAATGCCAAAAGCCATATTAGATGAGCTCACTAAGAACTAGAACTGACAGAGAGCAAACCACAAATTTGATGAGATACAGGCTTCAGCAATGAGTGTCAGTTCCTTGCTCAAAAGAAGGCCAAGATTGGTCACCATTAGATTCTCAAAGACAAGAGAAGACCAGGCACTCCTTATCGGATACTGGGATAAGGCACTGAAATGATCACACAACCTTGAGCCACCTTTAACCTATTGCCATGAGAACATTTGATTTTCAACTGCAAAGACCACTCTACTTACATCAGTGCAGTAATCCTGGATTCAAATTTTCTACCAAATTCATGAGACACAAAAGTTTCTTCCTGCAACACTTGCTTAGCTTAAAGAAATTAGACAAGGCAAGTAACAACAAAGATTATATAGCAAAAACATAGAAACAGGTTCAGCATCTGGATATCTAGAAATCATTCTGTCCTGGGGATGTGTATGTTCACAGTGATGAGGACAATCAGGTATGTTCAACTAGGCTTTTTACAACTTTTAATCCTAACTAGTATACTCAGGAATACATGACTAGCTCCCATTTACTGGTTTAGTTGTATCCCATCATACCAGTTAGTCATTATTCAATAATCAATATTGATATTGAGGTATAAATGCTCACTCTAGCAATCAGTTGTTTGTCAGGTTCTCATTTACCTTGGATTCTGCATCCTTAATATAAATTTTTTGAGTCAGTGTTACAAGAGGTATTCAACCAAAGGTCTTTTGTCATTCTATAAGGTAGATGAGAGATAAATGAATCAGCTGTTAACACTACTCCTCCCCTGAGTTCACCTTCTAATCATCAGCAATATCCCTTTGTTATTATTTCTCAACATTTTCTTAAAATGTATATCACAGCAACTTCTACAATATTTAATACATGATAATAGATATACAAAAATACTATCAATCATTATCATGTGTATTTAGTAAATCTGAGGCCAAATCAGACCATCTACCTTGGCATTAATTACCTTCTGAGCCAGCAACTGGTGGACCTTATCAATGCCCAGACTTTAATTCACCCCCAGACTTTCCACAGAAATTCCCATTATTGCATTCTCCAAATCAGGGTGTTTTAAATGTCATATTAGCTAGGATTCAATTTCCAGACTGTACAACAAGGCTGTTAGCCAAAACTCAAACATTAATGTAGGGGTGAGAGCCTAATTCTCCCTCCAATACCAGACAAACAGTCCTCATTCTGCTTATTGTGCAGATTTATCTTCTTCCTCAACCAAAGTTGTACCTTCATCCAGGCAAACAGAAGTAGACTTCCAAATGACACTGCATTTTTTACTTTGAACTTCCATCAGTCAACCAGGCAGCTTGCTTCATTTTAGCATGGAGAATATTTAGGATTTATACTATTCATCAATAGTAACTGGCCAATTTTTTCTGGGGATTCTACTGCCTGTCCCAAAGCAGAGTTGTAACCTGTCAATAGTTATGTTACACGGGTAACAAATTCCTGTAATCCATTTCCATATTATCGATGAGTTTTGCTGAACTGGTTCATCCTTGTTGCAATGTTTCTTGAATATATCTATAACAGAAAAGATACTTTGGTTCTCAGAGTATATGATATCTCTCAGTGGTAATGTTCCACCAAAGGAGCTATATCCACTGTTTCTCAAAGGAGCTATATCCACTGTACAAGTAATTCATGAGCCCAAAATTTCAATAATCACTGCTGTGGGAGAATATTAGGTAGAGTTTTACAATAGACTCCATTTTCTATTTGCTTGCATAAACAGTTACTCACAAAATCATTTGCTCAATAACATCATATGGTGCTACTTAAGTTCAGCCCACTGTATGTCAGCATATGCTCTGGACCACATTTCAATGTGTGACTTTCTATATCAGGGCTAACAGGAGACTCAAAGGAGCAAATATCAAGATTTTTGATGGGTTCCACTAAACCAAATTGCCTGATAATAATTTACGCATTTTTCTTATGAATAGAGACTGGTACAGATTGCAGCTTATTTTATAATTTTGATATCATGTCATGGAATGTCCATATGGCCCCGGATCAAATTACTCATCATTTTAACTGATTGGGTTGGGCCCTGTCTTTTAGCCTCATCTGGTGATACGCACTGTCATCATTCTTAAATATTTTATGACTTCTTCCTCTGAGAAAGAAACAAGCATGCTATCAACCAATGAAATGAATCAACTTATTTTGCCATTGACCAAACAGATATCTCATCTCCCTAGGTTGTAACTGAAGATTGGAGTTCCCTGATAGAAGAATGATAAACACATACTGTCTTCCTTCTATGATTGGCATGGAAAGAAAAGCTTGATCAAGCCTCTCAAAGCACTCCTCCGTAGAGCTGGCTTTATCTTGTTAAACTCCCTGAACGCCAACACTGGATATGACATGCAGAGATTACTTTATTTAAATCAAAAGGCTTTAAAAAAATAAGTTGAAAAACATAATAAGGGGAGAAAGTATTTTTAAAAGAAAAGCTTGAACCATAACAGAAAACACTAGAAGGTAAAAAATATTCAACTATTTATCCCTTTGCTCTTAATTATGGTCTCTGAAATTATGTGCCTACTTGTACGTCTAACTCAATATTTCCCACTTTTTCTTCAAATGGTTTTGATTAATGTTGTGTCCACTCCTAAAAAGTCAAATGATTTTTTACTTGTTTACATTTTTACAAAATATTTTTCTTTACTTGGTATTACTAAAAGTCCCAGTCTTGTTTTTAGATAATCACTTTCATCATTTACTGAAGGATAATATAAATTTCTCTCTCTCTCTCTCTCTCTCTCTCTCTCTCTCTATATATATATATATATATATATATATATATATATATATATATTTATAAAGCAAAGAACATATACACACATTTGCACAAGCTTAAAATTACAATAAAAAAGCAAGTGATCAGGAGGTAACTCTAAAATCAATCAGCACTGTTTTTGTACATATTTATTTATTTATTTATTTATTTATTTATTATATTCTTCCCTAAAGGCTACAAATAGGTGAGAGGAGTTCTAAGAGCTAGGTAATAAATATGGAGCTAAAATTTTAATTTTCTTCATTATTTTGAAAAAATATTAGAGTTTACACTATTAAAGTATACATTATGAAAATATGTATACATTTTTTGCATTATTAAATAAATAATAATATAATTGTACACCAGATTCTAAATTATGTGAGAAGTGACTATTTTCTGTGGAAGAAATTGGTTAGAAACACATCATTTACTCGTAGTCACATATAAGCCTCAAAGAAGGAAGGAAAGAGGAAAAAAGGAAGGAAGAAAGAAAGGAAGGAAGGAAGGAAGGAAGGAAGGAAGGAAGGAAGGAAGGAAGGAAGGAAGGAAGGAAGGAAAGAAGGAAGGAAGGAAGGAAAGAAGGAAGGAATGGAAGGAAATAAGGAGGAAAGAAAAGAAAGAAAACCCCTCATGGGATAACTTCCTTTATCATCCAGTTCGGAACACCAGTAGATCAACTGATATATGAAAGTACCCTCTCTGTTACAGACTTAATATTTGTGCGCTTCCAAAATTTATATGTTGAAGCCTTAACTCCCAATGTGATGGGGTAAGTAGAGTCAGATGACGTCACAAAGGTAGGCCCGCATTATGAGATTAGTGCCCTTATAAGAAGAAGAAGGGGGACCAGCGTCGTCTTTCTCTTCTCGTGTACAAAGAAAAAATCGTGTTAGCTCAAAGCAAGATGGTGAAGGATACCTACAAGCCAAAGAAGAGGTCTCAAAATGGAACCTGCCTTGGCGTCACCTTGATCTTAGATTTCTCAGTCTCCAGAACTGTGAGAAATATGTTTCTATTGTACAAACCACCTAATCTATGGTACTTTGCTATCTCAGTCACAGTTGACAAGACATTCCCAGGGATGACTGTGTTCTGAGTGGCAACATTCCAGGCTGTATGAACCTGAGCAAGGTTTTTTTTTCATCTGTTTTAAATTTGAGGCTGTTTCCCTCAGTGTAGAAGCAGATGGCATGGAAGATGAAGTGATACTAATGTTGTCCATATATGATCACCATTGTGTATGTATAATTCTATAACATCAAAGTATGTTAAGTGTCTGGAACATCCTTAATCTCCCTTTAAACTGTATCTTTGAAAATGCTAAACCCATCCTCCCATACTTTTTTTATTTTATATTTTTTTTCTAAAACAAATTATGCCCCTTTTTATTTCCTTGACATATCCATACCATTACCTAAATACCCAGCTAATTCCCAAAATAAATATTTTCATCTTGGTCAGAATAGAAAATAAATTTATACAGATACTATTTTTTTTTAAATATGATCTGCATTCTATAAAAGATTATGTAAAATATTTCCCTGGTATCCATAAGCACATTAATATTTATCAGTCAAATTGGGAGAGGGAAACTAGGAAGTATGAGATTAGCTAGAGAGGTAAGGTGTGAAAGAAATTGGGAAATCTGAAAATCAGGGAAACAGGTTTTTTGTTGTTGTTTGCAGCTTTCTTGAGTGTGATTAGTTCTGCCCCCAATCGAGGTAGAATTGCTTAGATGACCGGTAATCACACTGGTCACATCTATGTATCATAAGCATAAAAAATAGCGTCCCAAATGGAAATGTATTTTGAATTTCTGCTTCAGCATTTTCCCTGAGTTTTATGATGTGTTTCATTTCAAATATCACTGATATATTATATCTTATGATTAAGACTTATTTAATTTTACTATTATTATATTGTATTATTATTTATTTCCCTGCTCCAAATATTGTAATATCTATACACATTGTACTATTTAGAAAGATTATTATCATCATGCAAACAGTAAGTTGCCTCCTAGCATTAAAATTAACCTTGTTCCATGAAGGCATATATATATTTTTTAATTCCTGTAAAGGGTGAAAATATGTCATGAATAATAAAGTGTAAATCCCATTTGGGTCATAGTTTCAGCTGTAAAGAGATGTGAGAGACAAAAAGTGAGACTAACAACAGGAAGGCCTTGTATATCTTTTCATCTTTTAGCCTGTCAAAAACATGGAAGTTTGTACTGAACACAATGTCTATAATTAAAGTTCTGGTTGCCAGGAAGAGTCACTGTGTCTGTTAAAAAGATAATTACAGCTACTTTACAATTCAAATCTGTGTTCAGTTATCTTGTGAAATCCAAACAAATGCTAATCTGACCTTGTGTTTTCAAAAGGAACTATACTTTTTAACACCTTTTTAAAAATGGTATTACTGAGGGTGACATACTGTCACATCTTCCAAACAATTACACATAAAGCAAGCACTTCAACTACCACTCTGAACACAATAAAGAATTTCAACAACCATAGAATTCATCTCTCTCAAGCATTTAACATTTGCACATCCTTCAGATGTGGCTGCTTACTCTATACTTTAAACTTGGGTATATATATATATATATATATGTATATATATATATATACATATATATATATATATATATATATATATATATATATATATATATATATATATATATATATATATATATATATAAATCAGTGAGGATATAGGCAGAAAACAGGTGTTACACTCACACTGGGTAATTCATGACTGTTCAATAAAGGTGGTCTTCACAAGGGTGAATTGGGAAAACCGACAAGAAATAGTGCAGTACCCTGGACTGGCCAGGACTGGTGCTTTACTGCTTTACTATCTGTTGGTCTAAACAAGCAAAGAGAAGAAGCAATTACTGAAACCAGAATGCTGAGGGCTGTTTAGACCAGGCCACCTAACGGGGTGAAGCCTTTAATAAAGAGATAAACTCAATTCCCTGTGACCTGGTAGAGAGTCAAAATAAAACATACCCACACTTCTCTCACTTTTGACTACCAATCTCCATCTGATACTTTCCTTAGGTGTAACCCACTAACAAACCATAAGGCCAAGGTACAGACTGATACAGTGCATCGATGCCAGCCTTCTGGGCACAGAGCAGAATTAGGAATGATAAAGAATGGAAATGGATTTTTATTTGCATTTCTCTGATCGTTAGTGAGGTTGAGCATTTCTTCATATGTCTTCTTGCCTTCTGTATGTCCTTTTTAGAAAAATGTCTCCTCAAGTCCTCTGCCCATTTTTTAATTGGGTTGTTTGTTTTTTTGGAGTTGAGTTGAGTAAGTTTTTTATAGATTTGTGATATTAATCCCTTATCAGATATATCATTGGCAAATATCTTTTCCCATTCAGTAGGATCCCTTTTTGTTTTATTGATGGTTTCCTTTGCTGTGAAAAAACGTTTAGTTTGATGTAATCCCACATGTTTATTTTTTCTCTTATTCCCTCACGCCAGGGGATATATCAGTGAAAATCTTACTCTGGGTAATGTCCATGAAGTTTCTTTCTATATTTTCTTCTAGATATTTTATGGTTTCAGATCTTACATTTAAGTCTTTAAGCCATTTCGAATTTATTTTTGTATATGGTGTAAGGAGGTGGTCCAGCTTCATTTTCTTGCATGTGTCTGTCCAGGTTTCCCAACAGCACTTATTGAACAGACTGTCTTTACCCCATCGTACATTCTAGTAAAATATAAAGAGCCATATATAGTCAGTTTGGAAACAACTTTCAAGTAATGCATTATAAAATGCAAGTTTCCATAGTATCATAATACCCCAATTCTTAAAGAATTAACTTCAAAGTTACCCTGGTTCATGCAAGAGACATTTTTCTACAGCACTTTAAAATACAATTTATAAGTGTTTCCTCATCTAATGCTCCAAATAACTGGAAGGTGGAAAGTATTTTTAGCATACAGTGGCTCAAAGAATTTAAATATATTGCTCTAGGTCACATAACCAAGAACAGAATAAAAAGTGAATAAAAGGATGAATGCTATAAAATGAATGTCATCATATTTCTCTTACTATATGCCAGACATTGTTTTAAGCTTGTTAAATGCATGAGCTTATTTAATCCAGGTGAAATCAATGAAATACATATTATTATTGTTGTTGTTGTTGTTGTTGTTGTTGTTATCTACATTTCACAGATTAGTAAACTCAGACAGCAAGCACCTGTCCAAGGTCACACTGCTGGGGTCAGAATTCATTCTTAAGCCATTTGGTGTCAAAATCTATCTGCATTTAGATCAAAATTCATCAGGATTATATTTGCTGAGTGAACACTGCAAAAATAAATATTATGGTTAGATTTAAATGTTGGCTGCACGCTAAATAGAAAATAGATATATATCAGTGTGATGTGAATGGAATCTTTCCAAATTTAATATATATTAAATTTTATATAGCTTATGAAGGGATCATTTAGAGATAATGTCAATAAAATAGAGTTTGTCATAAAATAATAATCTCCTGCTGTTACATAACCATGAACGTGAAGTCAAGTTGTTTATTTTCAAAGCAGGGAAATCAATCCCCGAATTATGTTCTATAACAGTGATTTGGGTTCTATTATACAAAATGATGCATGTTGATTTAATAATTTTACCTGATGGATGTTTGAGAAGAAAAATGACAGACATTCCCTGCACCATTGTGAACCAGAGGCATTGTTGTCCTTAGAAAATATACCTGTTGTATGTTTTGCCTAATCAGAAACAGTCATCCATAAAAGTGATGAGGTTGTACCCTGTTGTAATCTACACCTTTACAAATGTGATGATTTATGACCTGTTAAGGATGCTGTGATTTTTTAACTTTAATAGGGGAATAGTGGTCAACTACGCAGCCATAAGTTCTAGGAGAGTAGAATATATATATATAGTACTTAAAAATTTGAACTGAAAGCAAAATAACTACAGAAAGGTCTATTGTATTTGGTAATCATCATGACTCAACTTTCATTTTAATCCCAGATGGAATTGTAGTAATTGTTTATTTGGGTCCCAAATAGGAAAACATTTCAAAATTTCACTTAGCATGAGTGCACCCCAAAGTAGCTACCTCCCAGAAAAAAAAATACATATTTGTGAGAATGTGTTAAATAATACCTTTTATTTTAATATTTGTGATTGTTTTTAAACTTTTTAATTTATTTTTAAGTGTTTTTCCAGGACCCATCAGCTCCAAGTCAAGTAGTTTTTTCAATCTAGTTCAAGTCAAGTAGTTGTTTCAATCTAGTTGTGGAGGGCGCAGCTCACATTGGCCCATGTGGGAATCAAACCAGTAACCTTGTTTTAAGAGTGCCACGCTCTAACCAGCTGAGCTAGCCAGCCACCCCTTTTGGTTGCTTTTAAAGTGTTTTCTGTGTATTTATTCATTATTCACTTCATATTCACAACCACCTGGAGTGTTAGACATTTCAATACTGATTAGTTGAGTAAATTGAAGAATGGAAAGAAAGAGGAGTGATGGATCCCCGTGGGCCAACTAGAGCCACTGAGACACACACAGGTTTAGGAGGGGGTTTCAGAGGCAGCTCTGGGTTTTCAGAAGCTCAGAAATCTTTCGCCCTCCACATTTCTCCATGGAAGAGTTACTCTTAGGCCCAAGCAACCTGCTCACAAAGAAGCTGACCTCCCTGTAGCTGGCTGTGGTATTCTCAGAAACTGTACTGACATTGTGAAAACTACTAACCACACCGCATAGCCCTGCCCACCTAGAGCTGCATTGCCTGGGACACTTTACGTCCCAAGTGACTGGCCCACCTCCACAAGACACAGAGGAGATATTCTATAGCAGTGGACAACCCAGAGAGAGCTGATGGACATTCAGCCAAGATCTACACTGCTTTTTATATTTTATTATTATTATTATTATTATGTTTCCTTCTCTTTTGCCCTTGCTCTTTTTTCTCTTCTTTTTTTTCTTTTCTATTTCTTCTTTTTTCTGTTTTTTGTTTTGATTTTTCTATTTTTGTTTGTGTTGAGTGTTTGTTGTTTATTGGTTTTATGTGTGTATGTTTATTTTTTTGTTGTGCTTGTTGTTTTTTTTTTGTTTGTTCTGAAATAGCCCTGCATGAGAGCCCCATCCAAGAGGCACCAGAATCAATACACCAGAGGCCAACTTCAGACCATATCAGAGCACTACCTGGTTTGACCTACAATCAGCATACCTGAAGGGAATTTTAAACAGGCACAAGAGGCCCCAGGGGTGAAGCCTCCACTGAGGGATCAACCTTCACACAGTAGCTCATACACTGTGGGCATAGCCAATCCTTATTTCTACTCAGCCCAGAGTCAATCCCACCCACTGACATGCCAAAAGCAATCAAGGCTCTACTGCAACAGGAAAACACTCACAACACAACGGATACCTCTGGAATACACACACAGGAGATTAGGGAGACTGAGCAATTTGAATACAAAGGACACATATTACATATGGTCACCAGCAATGACTGAGAGACATTGATTATATACCTCATACATAGAACCAAACACAGTGACAGCCAGAATGGGGAAACAAAGAAACATGTCCCTAATAAAAGAAGAGAAGAAACCTCAAGAAATGGAACTAAAGGAAACAGAGGCAGTCAACATATTAGATACAGAATTTAAAATACTGATGCTAAGAATGACTAAGGAACTTAGTGAGAATTTCAAAAAAGCAATAGCAAGCAAAAAAAAAGGATATAGAAACCATGTAAAATAACCAGTCAGGAATAAAATATAGAATAACTGAAAGGAGGAATATAGTAGAAGGATTCGATGAAGCAGATTAGATGAAGCGGAGGATAGAATCAGCAATTTAGAAGACAAAGTAGTAGAATTCACCCAATTGGAACAAAAAAAAGAAAAAAGAATAAAAAAACAATGAAAATAGTTTGAGACCAGTGGGACAATATCAAGTGCAACAATATTCACATCATAGGAATACCAGAAGAGAGGGAGCAAGACATCAGGAACATATTTGAAGAAATAATGACCAAAAACTTTCCTAACCTGGCACAGGAAAATGACAAACAAGCCCAGGAAGTGCAGAGAGTTCCAAACAAGATGAACCCAAGCAGGCCCACACCAAGACACATCATAGTTCAAATGGCAAAGGTTAAAGACAAAGAGAATCTGAAAAGCAGCAAGAGAAAGACGCGAGTTACTGACAAGGGAGTTCCATAAGAATATGAGCTGACTTTTCTACAGAAACTTTGCAGTCTAGAAGGGAGTGGCAGGAAATATTCAAAGTAGTGAAAAACAAGGCCTACAACCAAGCTTGTTCTACCCAGCAAGACTATGATTTAAAATTGAAGAAGAGATAAAGAGCTTCCCAAAAAAGAATAAGCTAAATGAATTCATTACCACTAAGACAGTATTGCAAGAAATGTTAAAGGGGCTCTTTAAACAGAAGAAAAGTGAAAACAAACAAACTAAAACTTTAAATATGAACAATAAAATGGGGTAACTGTGTACCTATCAATAATCACTTAAATGTAAGTGGATTAAATGCTCCAATCAAAAGATAGAGGGTGGCTGAGTGGATAAGAAAACAAGACCCATGTATATGCTGTTTACAAGAGACTCACTTCAGATCAAAAGACACACAGACTGAAAGTAAAGGAATGGAATAAGACATTTAACGCAAGTAGAAATGAGAAAAATATCTAGGATAGTAATAGTTATATCAGACAAAATAGACTTTAAAATGAAGAGTATAATGAAAGACAAGGAAGGACACTACATAATAATAAAGAGATCGATTCAACATGAGGACATAACCCTAGTAAATATCTATGCACTCAACATAGGATCACCTAAATACATAAAACAGATATTGACTAACATAAAGGCAGAGATAATAGAAACACTATCATAGTGGAGGACTTCAACACCCCATGAATACCAGACAGATCCTCCAGACAGAAAATCAATATGGAGACAGTGGCCTTAAAGGACACATTAGACCAGTAGAATGTAATCAATATTTTTAGAGCATTTCCCCCCAAAACAGCAGAATATACATTCTTCTCAAGTGCACATGGAACATTTTTCAAGATAGACCACATGCTAGGCCACAAAACAAGTCTCGTCTCAATAAATTTAAGAAGACTGAAATCATATCAAATTTCTTCTCTGACCACAGTGCTACGAAACAAGAAATCAATTACAAGAAGAAAACTGGAAAAAACACAAATACATGGAGGCTGAATAACTTGTTACTAAATAATGAATGGTTCAACAATGAGATCAAAGAAGAAATCAAAAGATATCTTGAGACAA
Source organism: Rhinolophus hipposideros (assembly GCF_964194185.1). Classification (NCBI taxonomy): domain Eukaryota; kingdom Metazoa; phylum Chordata; class Mammalia; order Chiroptera; family Rhinolophidae; genus Rhinolophus; species Rhinolophus hipposideros. Next base: position 86,468,003 of record NC_138047.1, on the reverse strand, counting down.
ATGAAAATGAAAAGATAATGACCCAAAATCTATGGGATGCAGCAAAAGCACCCCTAAGAGGGAAATTCATAGCAATGCAGGCCTACCTAAAGAAACAAGAAAAATCTCAAATCAACAGTTTATTTTTATACCTAAGGAAACTGGAAAAAAACTGCAAAATAAGCCTAAAGGAGTACAAGAAAACAAATAATAAAGATCAGAGTGGAAATAAACGAATGGAGACCAAAAATAAAATATATGTATACATATATACTGAAGATCAATGAAACCAAGAGCTGGTTTTTGAAAAATCAACAAACCTTTAGCCAGACTCATCAAGAAAAAGAGAGGACCCAAACTAATAAAATCAGAAATGGAAGAGGAGAGGTGACAACAGACATCAAAGAAATAGAAAAAAAAAAAAATTAAATACTATGAGCAGCTATATGCCCATAAATTAGACAATCTGGAAGAAATCAATAAATTTCTAGAAGCATGCATCTTCCAAGGCTGAATCAAGAAGAAACAGAAAATTAGAATAGACTGATTACTACCAATAAAATTGAATTACTAATCAACAAGCTCCCAACAAACAAAAGCCCTGGACCAGATGTCTTTACAGGTGAATTTTGCCAAATATTTAAAAAAGAATGATCACCTATCCTTTCAAACTATTCCAAAAAACTCCAGGAGGGAATCTCTCAAGCTCATTGTATGAGGCCACTATCACCCTGATCCCAAAACCAGATAAAGACATTATAAAAAAAGAAAACAATAGGCTGAATATCCCTAATGAACATTGATGCAAAAATCCTCAACAAAATGTTAGTAATCCAAATTCAGCAATACATTAAAAAGATCATACACCACAATCAAGTGGGATTTATTCCTGGTATGCAAGGTTGGTTCAATAGCCACAAATCAATTAATGTGACACACCACATTAACAAAATGAAAAACAAAAATCATATGGTCATATCAATAGATGCAGAAAAAGCATTTTACAAAATCCAGCCACGATTTATGATGAAAACTCTTAGCAAAGTGGGAATAGAGGGATCATATCTCAACATAATAAAGGCCATATATGAAAAACCCACAGCTAATATCATGCTCAATCAGGAGAAGCTAAAACCATTCCCTTTAAGATCAGGAACAAGACAAAGTTGCTCACTATCACCACTTTTATTCCACATAGTTCTGAAGTTCTAGCCACAGCAATCAGACAAGAAAAAGAAATAAAAGTCATCCAAATTGGAAAGGAAGAAGTAATATTGTTATTATATGCAGATGACATGATACTATATAGAGAGAACCCCAAAGACTCCAACAAAAAACTATTAGAACTGATAAATGAATTTAGTGAAGTAGCAGGATACAAAATTAATATTCAGAAATCAGTTGTATTTCTATACACCAATAAGAAATTACCAGAAGGAGAAATTAAGAAAACAATCCCATTTAAAATTACTTTTAAAAACAGATGGATAGGGTCAGCTTTCTCTGAGTCATGTAGCAAATGGTTTGTTTTGTAAATGTAAACAAAATTGAAGTTTCATTAGGAAGAATGAGCAAATGGTTGATGGCCAACATACATCATTTATTATCATTTCATTTCCTTTCTTGTATGCTTTCTGCTTTTCCTAGAACTAATAATTACATTTAAAAATTACCTACCATGCTTTCAGTGTGGTATCTCATGTCATATTTATCTGATATGGGTCTTTGAGTTCCTATCCCTCTGTTCCATACATTGCATAGAATAAATCTCCATGCTGCAGGGGGGTAGGTCAAGTAGAGAGGACGTGAAGGGAGGGGTAGCTTTCTGACAATGCCAAGTGAGACAGGGGAACTAAGGCCTACGTACTTTCTTTACAGACCTTACATAAATCCTACTGTTGTAGCCCTACCACTTAAGCCTACATTGCGAAGTATTCCGTAACTCCAAATAATGTGTCTTTCTCTAAGAGCAAGAATTTTCTTTCTCACTGGAATCCCTGTCTGCAGACACTCAGTGTTCAACATTCTCCACCTTGCAAAGAAAGTTACCAAGGATCTATCTACTTCACCTCTTCCCATAATTTACTAATATTATCCACTCCCAACCTATTCGTATTACCTTTTAGGTTTACCTATTTGGGTTTTATCCCTTCACTTAATTTTAGCAGAATTCCTGGAGAAAGTAGACATTAAAAAAAAAAGCAATAAAATACTTAGGAAGAAATTAAACCAAGGAAGTAAAAGACCTGTACTCAGAAAATTATAAGTCATTAAAGAGAAAAATTAAAGAAGATTACAAATAAATGAAAACACATACCATGCTCAGGGATAGAAAGAATTAATAGTTAAAATGTCCATACATCCTAAGGCCACGTATAGATGCAATGTAATCCCTATCAAATTACCAATAACATTTTTCACAGAACTAGAACATATAGTCCTAAAATTTATATGGGACCATGAAAGACCCTGAATAGCCAGGGAAACCTTGAGAAATAAGAACAAAGTGTGAGTTGTCATGCTACCAGACATCAAATCATACTACAAGGCTATAGTAATCAAAACAGCATGGTATCAGCATAAAAACAGACACATAGATCAATGGAACAGAATAGAGAGCGCAGAAATAAATCCATGAATATATGGTCATTTAATCTATGACAATGGAAGCAAGAATTTACATTGGGGTAAAGACAATTATTTTAATAAATGGTGCTGGGAAAATTGGACAGACACATGCAAAAAACAATGAAGCTGGACCACCTCCTTACACCATATATGAGAATAAATTCAAAATGGATTAAAGACTTAAAAGTAAGATCCAAAACCATAAAACTCCTAGAAGAAAATATAGGAAGTAAATTTGCAGACATTACCCTTAGTAATATTTTTACTGATATAACCCCTTGGGCAAGGGAAAGCAAAATAAAAAATAAACATGGGGTTATATCAAACTGAAAAAAAATTTTCACAGCAAAGGAAACCATCAATAAAACAAAAGGGCATCTTACTGTACGGAAGAAGATATTTGCCAATGATACATCTGATAAGGGATAAATATCCAAACTTTATTTTTAAAAAACTCATGCAACTCAACACCAAAAAAAAATAAAAAACAATCCAGTTACAAAATGGGCAGAAGACATGAAGAGACATTTCTCTAAAGAAGACATACAAATGGCCAGCAAACATAAAAAAAAAATGCTCAACATCATAATCATTAGAGAAATTCAAATAAAAACCACAATGAGATATCACCTCACTCAAGTCAGAATGGCTATCATCAATAAATCAACAAACAATTAGTTCTGGTGAGGAGGCGCAGAAAAGTTAACCCTTGTGCACTGTTGGTGGGATTGCAAATTGGTGCAACTACTATGGAAAACAGTACGCAGATATCTCAAAAAATTGAAAGTGGAGCTACCTTATGATCCAACAATTCCACTTTTGAGTATCTATCCAGGGAAATCCCAAACACTAATTCAAAAAATTACATATGCACCCTATGTTTATTGCAGTGCTATTCACAATAGCCAAGATATGGACACAACTGAAATGCCCATCGGTAGACGACTGGATAAAGAAACTGTGATACATCTATACAATGGAATATTGTTCGGCAATAAAAAAGAATGAAATATTACCATTTGCAATGACATGGATGGGCATAGAAAATATTATGCTCAGTAAAATAAGTCAGACGGAGAAAGACAAATACCATAGGATCTCACATATAAGTGGAATCTAAAGAATAGAATAAATAAACAAACAAAACAGAAATAGACTCAGAGATATAAGAAAAAAAGCTGATGGTTGCTAGGTGCAAGGGGGTGGGTATGGGGGACAAGTTAAAGGGATTACAAAGTACAAAGTAGTAGTCACAATATCGTCATGGGGATATGAAAAACAGTCAGGGGAATATAATCAACAACGTTGTAAAGATTTTGTAGGGTGTCAGATGGCCATTTGTCTTATTAGTCCACTTCATGGACTGTGTAGACACCTGACCACTGTGCTATACACCTGATGCTGAAGCTGAACAATACTGAATGTCAACTATAATTAAATAGATAGATATACCGATAATAAAAGATGAATACAAGTCACATTTGAATTCTGCAATTACAAGAGGTGCTCAAAGTAGTTACCATCCGTGTCCACACACTTCTGATTACGGCGAAGTACTGTTTGAGCAACATTGACCAAAGTGTCCACTTGTATACATGTTTTTGGCACCCCCAGTATATATACCACTGATGATAAACACTTTAAGTACCTCTTGTAATTCAGAAGTCAAATGTGACTTGTATTCATCATTTGTTATTAATATATATTGAGTATTACAATTTTAATAGTTTTCCTTTATTAAAATACATATACATTTTTGGGCACCCTCTATATATTGTCACAGGATGTCGAGTACAGCATAGGAAATATAGTCAATGGAATTATAACAGCTGTATATGATGTCAGATGGATAGTAGACTGGGCGTGTTTGTGAGGGGTGTAAATGTCTAACTATTACATTGTTCTGTACACCTGAAACTAATTTTTTAAAAAGTTAATTGCTAAAAAAAATTAGAAAAGGCATGTAAAATGATTAGCACAGTGCCAGCATATATAAGAATTCAATAAATATTTGCAGTTGCTAAAAAGAAAAAAAGAAAGAAAAAAAGAAAGAGGAGTGAAAAGAGAAAATCAATAAAAGAGTTAGGTGTTCTGATTCCTACTCCATGTACTTGCATCCAATTATACCACCAAATCTTTCTTTCTTGCAAAATTATCTGCTATTTAATAATATATGGCTTGCCATAGTTTACTCTCTTTTGAATAACTAAGAACTTCTCTATCATCAGAAAGTGTGATTTCAAGTGCATTTCAAAATTAAGGTATAAAACCAATTTCTTTAGTCATTGTAGATAATTGTCCAATACATGGATATCAATATTTTATAAAACTAAATATATTCTTCATTAAGTAGTGAAGAGTTAATAGTCAAGTTAAACAATTTGTTTACAAAATTTTTAAATAATTTTTAAAGCAACAATGCTTTAAAACATAATTCTCAGATTTGATGTTAATAGCGTCAGTGGCCCTGTCAGTGGCATGCCTCTCCCCATCCAACTTTTAAATGGCTGAAGATTGAACAAGAGAGCTGATGGATGGGAACCAAATATTCTCTGATGGGGCTGATGCTGAGAAATAGGGTTTATGTATTCAAGAGCGTTGGCTTCCTGACACCAAACCTCTGATTTAAACAGATGCATTCACCCAATTACAGCAGTACAAGAAAGCATAGGCTGTGCCAGGTGCGAATTCTCCCCTTTAAGGGTTAAGTGGTGGATGAGCACAGGAGAACTGGTACAGAGGATTCATTCCAAGAGAAAAGGAAAAACTGAGCTACAAATGGCTTTGTTTCTCCTTTCAAACTCAAAGTACAGTTCAGTTCACCTCCCCTTAGGCAGAGTAAGTAAGGAGGTCATGAAAAGTCAGAATTGCTATGCTATTAAAGTTTCCTTTCAAGGAAGAAAACATGATTTTCTATTTTCCATCACTATGCTAGCTATTTACACTTCTGTTAATATTCTCTCTGCTAGAAAGCAGTTACCCATAATTCTTCAACCTCAGCACAGGACACGCTATTTGCTGCATAACAATGCATACCAAAGTTCAGTGGCTTAAATCATCAATGACTTACTATTTCTCACCATTCTCTATGCTGACTGAGATGATTTCTCCCCATGGAATTATGTGAGGTCACTAAAGCTGGACAAGATTAGATGGGAGGTTTCAGGAGTTCTCTCACATCTCTGGAGCCTTAGTGCTAAGTTGACCAGTGTGTCTCTATTCTCCACGTGGTCTCTCTCTCTCTCTCCTCTCTCTCTCTCTCTCTCTCTCTCTCTCTCTCTCTCTCTCTCTCTCTCTCTCTCTCTCTCTCTCTCTCTCTCTCTCTCTCTCTCTCTCTCTCTCTCTCATCTCTCTCTCTCTCTCCATGATGCCTCAGCTGCCATGGCCTTTCTATATGGTCTTTCTGTCTCCAGAAAAAAGGTCTGGACATCTTTATGACATGACGATGAGATTGCAAGAGAGCAAACAGAGAAGTTTACAGGTCTCTGAACCCAGAATTATTTGCAACATGTCACTTCTGCCACAATCTATTGATGAAGGCAAGTCACAAATACAAAAGGAAGGAAAATAGACTCTACCTCTTGATGGAAATATACACAGAGATAGGAGGAACTGCTGGCAGCCAAATTTGCAGGTAAGTTATTGCAAACCCTGAAGGAATTTTCCCCATGATTCCGTTTATGCCTAATCCTCTTCCTATCCCAGCCAGAAAATATTCACCCTCACAAACAATACATTGCTTCTGTTCCTTCTGCACCCAGGATTTCCTTCCCTGACTCCTTTGCTTTGTCCAGTATTCTAAATTCCACTTGCTCTGAAAAGCTGGAAGGTTGGTGCCAGATCATTGTGTGTGTGAAGGGGGGCACTCTTTATCAGGAATTCTTTAGTCCCCTTTCCTCATCTAATTGGTATAGCACTCCATCCCAAATTTTGACAGATTTTTCATCTTCAGCAGAAACTAATGCGTCATTCTCAATAGATTTTTTTTAGAGAAAAACAAACAATTTATTTAAATCTCTTATATAATCTGTTAAGGTAATATTTACAAGGGAATAGGTTTTGTGTGTTTCAGGAAGAAAATATTGGGAGCTAGTTTAAAACTCTACGGTTTTAATATGTTTAGTCCCAAGATGGTGCTGTGATCACTGTTACCTCCCTAAAATATACAGTTAGTCTGAATTATTTCATTAATGGATTCAGGTTGGCAGTCATTAAGTTAACACAATTCTGGTGCTCAGAACTTAAGTCAAAACTAACTTGAAAGCAATGCCAGTGTGGGCCACACAGAAAGACAGTCTTCAGGAAAATGCTGACATCTATATTGAGTGCACATGACAGGTATAATTTTTTACCCTGTCTCCATAACTCTGAAGTCCTCAATTATTATTTTTTTAAGGAAATTAAGAGAGAATTGGCAGAGTCTCTGAAGGCAAAACAATAAAAACAGTGACAACCACCACAAACAAACAAATACTGAAGGTGCCTATAGTTACATACTTCAATATGGAAGTAATTGTGCGCTGTATGGTGAATCTGATACACAGTGTGACAGTCATACTGTTCTTGCTGCTTCCAGTAAAGTCACACATCCAGCATGTTCTAAGGAGACGAAAAGGCTGAAGTGAACATTTTTGAGTTCTGCTGCCTGGTCCTCTGATACCTGTCCCAGACTTTTGGTGCTAGACCATCTTTTTTCTATCTTTAAGGATTTCAAATAGTTGCCTCAAATCTCAAACTTGGAACTTGATATCAATATTCTCATTATCAACAATATCAGTGACGTGTACAAAGCAAACATTCAGAAGATATTGTCCTCTTTTTTAGCTTCCTGGAGTTGCCATAACAAAGTACCACAAACTGTGGGACTTAAACAATGGAAATGTATTGTCTCGGAGCTCTGGGGGCCTAGAAGTCTGAAATCAAGGTGCCAGCAGGGTTGGGTCCTGCGGGCTGTGAGGGAGAATCTGTTCCAGGACCATCTACTTCCTGTTGGTAGCCTCAGTTATTCCTCATATTGTAGATCACGTTCTTTCTTCTCCACATTGTCTTCTTTTAATGCAACTAACTCTGCGTCTAAATTTTCCCTTTATATAAGTATACCTAGTCATATTGGCCCACTCTGATGAATTCATCTTAACTTAATCATCTACAGAAACCCTATTTCCAAATAAGGTCATATTTCCAGGTACTGGGGGCTAGGACTTCAACATCTTTGGGGGGAACACAACTCAACCCACAACAACCATGAATTTGGAGAAAGTCCCAACTCCTAGGCATAGCGTAGGCTGTTCAGATAGTCTCTCTGCTTTTCTCTTAGGCTTATCTTTAGTATACTCCACATCTCAATCTATACACAGATTATTGAACAGGTAACACTGTAATTTCCCTGATACACATCACACCTTTCTGGGCTAATGTCTCCTTTTGCTTGATTGTTGTTTATAGACCAATTAAAAAAAAAAAAAAAAGGTTCTCTTCTGCCTCCCTTATTGTGATCTTTCCAAGTAGCTATATTGAAATTGCTGTTTAACTTTTAAACTGGGAATTTTAGCACAATGTCCTCTGGTAGACTTCCCTGTTGCCTGGAAACCCATCCCACCTTTCTCACAAGTACCACATGGTCACCTCCTGTTTTGCATGTTTGTTCTAGATGAGCTTCTTTTGTACATGTTCTTGAACCTCTGGCCCATAATCAGTACAATTATTTATTTACAAATTATAGAAATGATTTTGACCTAAGTTGTAAGACACAAGGTTCATGAACTTGAAGCTGGCATTTTTTTGTTTGTTTGTTTGTTTGTTTTATAGAAAAGAAATTTGCTGAGTATGGTTTACAGACCTGTTTCTGCATGGGCCATGGGTTTATATATGTTTAAATTGTTGAAATTTGTTGACTATCAAAATAACAAAAACATTTCAAGTCAAGCAAAAATTACATGGAACTATAATTGCAGTGTCCGTAAATAAAGTTTCATTGGAATACAGCTGCACACATTCCTTTATACTGTATCTTCCATGGTTGCTTTGTTCTGCTATGGTCTGCTGTTCATGCTACAGCAGAGTTGAGAAGTTACAACAGACATCATATGGTCCACAAAGCCTCAAATATTTATGATCTAGTCCTTTACAAAAATTGTTTGATGACCCCTATATAAAATAATGTGACTAAGAGATAGAAAAAGCAAGAGAGAAGGAAGATCCAGAGAGAGAGAGAGGGAGGAAGACAGAAAAACAAAGCATATATGGAGTGAAGAGTCTAAATACATTGACTCCTAACCATGTCTAATTCCTATTGTTCCAAAGGTTCAGCAATATTTATAATCTTGAATTCCATGAGGCACACCATGTGAACTATAAAAACTGAATTTGTCGTTTACAATTAAAAGAGCCCCAACAAATACGCTTCTCTTTCTCCTACGGTTGACTATAAGCTCCTAAAGGATATGGACTAACTCATTTAGTAATTATCTCAAGTTTACTATTTAAGTCACTAAATAAACATTTGTTGAATTAATTAATGCAGAAACAAATATATGTTGGTTAAATTTAACTAAAAGTGGGAGTGGCGGTCGGGGAGCTAAAGTGGATGAAGCTCCCTTGTTCCTGAAGCACCACTCTCGCTAAAATGTGTCATGAAGTGTTCTAGAAGATCAGTTACATGGCTTTCTAAGTCAACCAGAGCCCCTCAACAAACAAACAATAGAAACTATTGTTATCATTGCTGACAAATTGCAATGAGTTCCTTGCAATCACATTGTCACTGTAAGGAGTCCTGGTGGCAGTCTGGTTCTTGCAGTGCCTTTATACACTCTGCTTTATGCTGCGTTCGATCTAAAATCTAAACCATTGCTTATGCACTTTCTTTATATAGTATGCTGTCTGTGACTCTGCAGATGCATAACTATCCTGCATAAGAGAATGTGCAATATTACCACCATTGCTGCAAGTTTGTGAATTTTGAACATGAGGTTGTTAGTACTAGAAGTTCCTTTTTTGAAAAAGAAATACAAGCTGACCAAGAGTCAAATCATCTGCTTTGGCAACAAAAGCTTTGGGTGCTTGAAGAGCCCATTTACCAAGCCCATTTACCAAGCTATAAAATTCTGTGGGGTTCATAAACATGTCTTCCATTCATTTGTAAAGTATCATGTTGCTCCAACACAACTCTGCATAGAAATGGCAGGCTATTTGAGGGCAGCATGAACAAATCAGGCATTGCCTAAAGCACACAATTATTACACCCGCCCCAGCATAACTAAACTCAGGATCAGGACAACTGAGATGGACGGCTGCATTTTGCATTATTATCTCATTCTCCCACAGCTTTGCATAACCATTTCTGGCATTTGGAGCCAAAAAGATCAGCCTTTGAAACATGGCTTATGCTCTAGTTATGTAAATTTGGGAGAATTATACAACTTCACTTAGCCTAAATTTGCTCCTCCCTAAAATGGATGAGCAAATAATATCAAAGTCATACAATTAATTGCAAATGCACATAAAGCAGTTAGCACAGTTTTTAGCACATAGTAATTAAACTTTGACAAATACACAACAGTATGGAGAGTCAGAGCCCTTCAATCTGTGCATTGGATATGTTTTGAAATATTTTTAATGTTATTATTATATTGCATTATTTTAATAAAAATGTGACTTCAAAAACCATGACAAGATTAGCATGGTTTTATTAGTGAATGGTTTATTTTGTCCTGCTAGAGCCAGCATTCAAAAAGAGGAATTTAATAAGCAGGCAAAAGTTGATGTTGGAAAATAAGAAATGGAAAGAGTACCTTGTGCCATGAGAAATAGTTTCGGAAATTCAAGATATATATAGCCTATTAAAGAGAAGTGGGCATAATAGATCATTTCAAATAACATCAAACAATGTCTGCATGGCCCTGGGTGGTATGACAGGTAGGTAGAGGCTCAAGAAGACATATCTGGGGCCAACTTATAACATTCAGTGTCATCAGTGGAATGAATATACTTCCTCAATAGGTAAAGAGATCCCTGACAATGTGGGGGTTGACAACCACTTGACCAAGCCATTAGAGAAGGGATTCAACCAAACATCAGGGAGCTGACTGGCATTTAAATTCCATTTCATCCTGAAACTTGATGAATCTATAATAATATATATTGTTATAAGGCTGCTCCAAATAAACTGTTTGCTGGCAGATAGACACAGAGACAGCGAGAGAACTAGAGACAGAGACAGAAATAGCTATACAAATGTGTCTCCAGTTCATCCCTGAATATATATATATATATATATATATATATATATATATATATATAGTTCTCTATGTTAACTAAATAAATAACAACAGTCAGAGACTACACCAAAGGACCATACTAAATCAAATACCTTGGGTGCCAAAAAAATGTACACACATGACTTGTATTCATCTCTTGTTATCGGTATATATTAAGTATTCCAATTTTAATGCAGTTTTTCTTTTTCCTTTCTTAAACTGTGTATACATTGTTTTGGCACCCTCTGTATTTAAATTCAATTCTCTTCTCCAGTAATTTTTTGGAAACTCATGTGGCATTCTGACGTCCTCCAGAGATCAATCCAAGTGACCTCTTGTTAACCTAGTCAGTTGTCCTCCCAGCACAATGGCACTGCCCCAGAAGTTTGGGGAGCACTTTGTCATCTTACACTTGTTGTTTCTGTGGACTCTTCCTGTCCTTAATAGTGTTTTATTACAAATGTGAGCTGGACCTTCACAGCCTGAACAAGGCAGTGATAATAATCAATTGTTTATTTCCCAAAACTAGCTTATTTATATGCTGAGTTTCTGCTGGAATGTACGTTAGTACTGTCTGCCCTGTTTCTCTTCAGTCCGCTATATCAGCATGAGGCACAGATCTCCCCCTGAGACTCTTCAGATAGTTTCTTCTCCCAATTTCCTGTAGATAACTTTTGCTTGAATTACACAAAACACAACTGCACGTGGAGGGGAGTAATTAGCTAATTATGCAAGGACAGGGGTAGTCCTCGTAATGACATACCTGGTTTATATTAATAGTGGAAAATTTAGCAAGTTAATCTGGAGACTTTTATATTTCTTCAAAAACATGTGGAATTTTAGCCCAGCCTAAAAATTTCTCAATTTTTTTTTCTTCTGCAAACAATTTTAGTTTTAGAGACAGAAAAATTTTAGCAACTATTAAATGGCTTTTTTGCAATCACCAAAAAATAATGAAAACATATCAGATCCAGATATAATTTTTTATTACTGCTTTTATTCTAAGTATGGTAAAAAAAAAAAAGTCATTAAAATTGTGTCTTTGTAATGAGTAAATGAAAATGCAGTTGTTAATGTAAAGTACAAATTCAGAACACAAGAGGTCTATAGGTTCAAGTCAATAGAGAAAGGCCAATGATTGTTATTTCCTTCTCAGGTAAAGAGTTAAGGCAAAAGTTCATGTGGTATCACATACATTTCCCAGTATTTTTTCCAGAGCCATTTACTTGCTTGCAGTAGCTCTGTTCCTGTGCTCTTTTCTCCCCATGTATCATTTGTCTCCTCTGCTTTGTCTCACCTTCTTCCAAAATTTTAAGCTACTATGACAAGAGGTAAAGATCAGGGAAGCCATAAAATCTGGCTTGAAACCTTAGCTGATATATTCTTTGAAGGTTCCCATAAGTAAAAAGCCTTATAAGCCTTTAGTGAAGAACTCTTTGAAAGACAACCTTCTCGCATATTTTACAACTCAGAAAGGCAAAGAATATTTGTTTTCTTTTTATAATACAGTTGAAATTAAAGTCTAAATCCAGAAAATGTCCCATTCATTAGAGATTATTCCATTACATTGAGAATGTTTGGAAACTGTCCTAAGAAGAGAAAGTAATATTTTTTAAGTCTGAGCAGGCTATTATAAATGCTTTATTATTGTATTTATGATACCCCACCATGTCCTTATGTCTTAAAAAAACAACATCATATTAAGCTTAAGGAAAGCTAGCCTTGTCTGAAATGCTACCTGTTTTCATAGATACACTGGTGTAGGCCACATTGTAAACTTTAATTTCCTGTTAAAAAGTGTAGTCTAACTGAAAAGTTAGAGAATTCATAAACAATGGGCCACGCTGACACCATGTTTTTGCAATGCAAAGAGAAAAGTAAATGATCAAATGCCCTAAAATAATTTGTCTGCATGAAAGTAAATGAGCAGTTTAATCAAATTTTTAAATCATTATTCACCAAAGTTAAACATAACACAGATTCAGAGTACTGAAAGATAGTTCTTTATGTTATTTTATATATTTAAGTCATTAAAATATATCTCTGACTGAATATTATGTGATAGTTTACCTAAGATGACACACTTTCCACTCTACATGTAAATAATCTTTGTTTCTTGACTTCCATAATTCAGCAAATGGATCTAATAATTTTCCAATAATTAAGTTCAATATCCAAATTATCTTTTAATATTCGCAGTTCTCATTCTTCTGCATTAAATCAATCAACAGATATTTACTGAGTGCCAAGCACTATGTTGGAGAAAACAATAAGACAGATAGGACATTCATGTCACGGATTTTTCAGGTCTAGTATGGAAGACAATTGTTTCAATAATAAAAGTGTGATATGGTTTCTGGCACAGAGCTCATAACATCTTTGGAATTTCCTAAGTTATAAGAACATAAAGACATCTTTTGTTATGTTAATGAGGAGACTTTTGGAAAGCACCTAAGGACTGGGGTTGGTTGCCAGAGGGGACAACCATGTGATCAGAGGGTTGGAACTTTAAATCTCACACCCCTGACTTCTGGGGAGGGACAGAGGCTGAGGGTTTGATCAAATGCCAGTGGCCAACGATTTAATCAATCATACCTATGCAATGAAGCTTCAATAAAAACCGAAAAGGATAGGGTGCTAATATCTTCTGGGTTGATAAACATGCGGAAACTGGGGGAGAGGGCATGGAAACATCATGCCCTGTCCCCATACATTGCCCTATTTATCTCTTCCAGCTGGCTATTCCTGAGTTATAGCCTTTTATAGTAAAGCAATGATCTACTAAGAAAAATGTTTCTCTGAGTTCCATGAGTGAGTCTAGCAAATTAGTCAAACCTAAGGAAGGGGTCATGGGAACCCCCATTTATAGCCAGGTGGTCAGAAGCCCTGGTGATAACCTGCACCTAGGACTGGCATATGAAGTGTGGGGGCGGGGTAGTCTTGTGGAACTCAGACCTTAACGTACGGAATCTTATGCTATCTTCAGGTACACAGTGTCAGAACTGAGTTGAATTGAGTTGAATTCTCAGACACCCTGCTAGTGTCAGGAGAATTGCTCGTTGGTGTGAGGAAATCCCTTCTCCCACATTGGAATTTGGTGCTCAGAACCACCTTGCTAGTTACCAAGTTAGCTGATTAAAGAAGAACACAAAATCATATATTCATGGCAATAGGTGCAGAAAAAGTTCTTTGACAAGTTCAACCTCCATTCATGACAAAAAAGCCAAATTTCAGCAAACTACAGATGGATAGGGAGTTCCTCCATCTTCCAAAAGCATCTGAAGAGTCTACAGCTCACATCATGCACAAAAATGAAATATTTAACACAGTCCCTGTAAAACTTAGGAAAAGGCAAAGACATGTTCATTCCATATTTGACTGTCATTCTCTCTGCAACTCTTCCTGTACTCCTCCAGCTCATTACAATCAATCTCAGGACAGCTAATAAGGAGTCTTGGTTCCATTCTCATTTCCATATAAAATACACACAAGCTTCTAGATTTATCATCTTTGCTGAGAATTTGAGATGTTGCAAGGGTACATTGATTAAAACTGATTGTGGTTCTGAAAGTATTTGTGCTTGCTACTTTAAGCTATACATATTTACTTCATCAGTCCTAAGATAGATGGCAAAACAATAGTCTGTAAAAGTGACTTAAGTTTTTCTGAAACCACTTTACTAATGGCATGAGACTTCAAGAAGAATGGAAGAGATGCAGACTAAAAATCTTATGAGTCTAGTGTCAGTCTGAGAACTATTGACCAATTTTTGTTTGTGTTTCCTCATTAGTTAAGTGGTAGATATATAAGCTTTCAATAAGAAACAAATTAAGATGAAGTGTAAGAAAGCAATTTTTAAATTATATAGTGATCTTCTCAAACAAAATATAATACTAGAGGGAAATAGAGCATCCATTATCCTCTGTTAATAAAAGGAGGGAAAGAAACTAACATTTATTAAAGATTACAATGTGTCAGACATTATGCCAGATACTTCACATATATTGCTTTCTTAAAACTGAAAAATAAGCCTACGAAGTTTTGATTTTTTCAAATGAAGAAATGGAGGCTTAGAGTAATTAATAATCCATATTATGACACTATGTTATTCATGTTGTCACTGACATCGATGCTTGAAAATTTATACTCTTAAATCAGAGTTTACTAGTTAGCCAGCTTACATACTTGCTGAGTCCACTGAAGACTCAGTTTTCCATCAGAAAATGGGGATAATATCATGTACTAATTTCAATGATATACAAGTCAGTATCATATGAGAAAATGCCACTAAAGGGATTAGCATAATGCCTACAACATAATAAGCACTCAGAAATATAAAATGTATCATTGTTAACATAATAATAATAATAATAATAATAATAATAATATAATAAAGATTTCTTCAAACAGAGAAATTAAAACTGCATGAGACAAAGAGGAAGCATGGAAATTTATATTTTAGAAAATGACTATGTCAGGCTTGGAATCTATTTCTGCCCCACTGGAAGTGCAATGCTCTTTCATTACACTATGCACATGAGTCAAAGACCTTTTGAAATCATTCTGAATAAAGAGTACTTTACATACATTGGTCAACTGCCTTGATGGCTTTCCTGTTTGTTTGTTTTCACAGAAAAGTAATTTCCAAGGACACAGAAAAGACAAGTTGAAAACACACTTCGGAAAAGTGACACTGAAGAACTTCTTAAGAAACATAAGGAAAATTACCAAAATTTCATGAGTATTAATACATCAGAAAATAACAAGCTCCTGTTAAGACACACACACACACACACACACACACACACACACACACACACACACACACACACATCTTGGTCTCACTCTTTTGGACTCAGCTCCATAGGCCTTGCTTTCACATAAATGTCTTCAGAATTCTCCAGGGAATACCTGTTCCCAAATCAAACATCACAACCAAGCATGCATTAAAGGAGATGCTTTGTTTGTGTTCAGACAGTAGTGAGCTGTAACACTAGTAACATAAACCTTGTCAAAGACAACGTTTTAACTTCTCATCACTAGCATTAACAACAAAAACATTTTCCTAATATTTAGCTATGTTTGGCAAAGTTGTATTCTTTAAATATCTGAAAAGAATTGGAATTAAAAGGCTGAAAAAAGGTACTTTTACCCAGGGAATGTGACTTTCCAAGTGTCAAGAGAAGCCATATTTTACAACTTAGTTAAGAACCCATGGGAATCAAGATTTGGAAGAAATCTTGACAGAGCTTTAAGATTTTAGTAAGCGTAGCTCATACTGCCAGAATAAAAGTTAAAATTAAGATGATTCCACGGTTTGACATGGATCAAGCAGAGACCTGCTAACTATACCCAGCCTCTTTTCCAAAAGAATTCAAGGAGGAGTTCTGGCAGGCCAACTGAATTTATAAAATGGCAAATTTAAAAAATAAAACAATAAAACATTCATCTGTTAACATAAGTCTGATTGTAAAGTATACGGCCATTATTTTGTAATTATTGTCAAGTACAGAAATAGTGCTTTCACAGTGATTCAGCTTTTAGCCACATTTTTCCACAGCATTTCTTTCCATCAATTTTGAAAATTATTACTGAAATGGTCACTCAGTATTAAATCAATTTGCCAATTAGTGATCGCAGGAACCTACTCTCTTCTGTTCTACACTTAGAAGTACTCAGGCAGTATAAATTTAACCTCTGTAGTCATGATGTTTTGCATCAGTCCAAAGATTATAGAAAGATCCAGAGGGTTACCTCTCAAGTATGCATTTCTATCTTATCTCATCCATTAGAAGCCAATCTCAGAGCCCTCCATTCTGATATCCAATCTAGCTTTACCTATCCTCACCATTATTAATAAGCTCAGCTTTGCTATTCAGTTTCTATCTGTGAATTTTACTTATCCAGTTTTTCCTTGCCAACTGCCTATAGAAGTGATATTATTATATTATTAAATAAAGGGCTAAATGGTATTTGCATTTCAAAAGATGATTCAGGTTACTGTGGTTCCATGGGGAGCAAAGACAGGAAGCTGATATACAAAGTTTTGCAAGATGTCCCCTGCCCAAGGCAAGGGGATAAAAATAGTCTGAAATCCACTCCAGCTTCACATGCAAAGCTGCATACTCTGGCTCAGAGCACAGTCATCCAAAAAGAAAGGGTGACTCATTTTTATTCACACAGTCTTGGGAAAGAGAACTTTAACTACATTGTCTGATGGTGTGCACAAATGTGAATCGACATTGTGCAGGTAGCTAGTCATGTTTTGTGTTCCAATAAAAAGGGTTTAAAATCCCTTTCCCAGTAAAACAGTAAGTGAAAGACTACTGACACTATAGAAAGAATGCTTAGTTTTGAGGTCTACAGCCTGGATATTAACACAGCACATCTGTGAGCTACAAAATATACAGAAGAGAATAAAATCTCACATTGAGGCAGGCTATTAAGACTCATGCTGAAAAACCATACCTGGTTCAGGGCTCTTGAAGAATAATGGCAGCTCCCTAAATGTGAATCTCTTCACACATTCCTCCAAAACCACACAGATGGAAAATCAGAAAGCAAATAAAAGTATTCTCAAAAATAACTTGAGGACAGAGGATACTATACAGTTAAGTGTGTATGTAAGTCAAGAAATAAGCATCCAAATCTTGTAGAACTATCTTCAAACTCAATACCTAAGCAGAGCCAGGTAGAGAGAGACTGCATGGAAAAGAGGGGGGCTATTGAAAGCCTACAGGTGACAGCAAGCACATAAAATCAATACCCCAAAAGAGAAATATTGGCCCAAAATAGGAAAAATACTCAAAACATGTCTGTGGTCTAGTGAGTCAGAACACTGTTACTAAGGAATTGTAAAGAAAGGACTTGAATATGTGCAGGATGAGAGTAAGTTTCCTAAAGATACTACTTTGATGGTGGGATTGAAGAAGGTACATTAAAAGGAAGGTTTCTGATTATTGGGAGAGTCGTTGAAGGAAAGAAGAAAGTATATGATGTATATTGCAAGGAAAAACAAAAAAAGGATGATCTTAAAAGCAGAATTGTATCTTCCTCAAAAAACACAAGGTCTCAAGCTATTAATACTGCACAACATTATCTCCCCAAATAGAGAACTTACGAACTTAGTGACTTTGTGGACCATGAAAATCTCTCACCATAAATATATGGAAATATTGTTGGATGAGAGTGAGAAATTTTAAAATAAATAAAACAGGCAGGCAACATTTATATAAAGCTGTCATAAAAAGAAAATAGAAATGTACATCAAAACAATGTACATCAAAACAATTAGGTATACAATAATGTTGTAAAGATTTTGTTGGGTATCCGATGGACATGCGTCCTATTTGGGAGACCACCTCAGGGATACTGTGGATACCTGATCATGGCATTGTACACCAGAAGCTAAACATTAATGAATGCCAACTATAATTTTATATATATAATGTGATGGTTCAGTGTGAGGTCGGAGGGATAGTGGATGGGGGGAGGGGGGTTCACAGTGTGAGGGATATAAATGATGAACGTCTAAGTATTACCTTGTCTTGTACACCTGAAACTAATAAATAAATAAAAATAAAAAAAAAGAATGGACACACACACACACACAAAAAAAAAAACAATTAGGTATATAAAAATACTCACAGGAACAAAACACAAAACAGGAACATTTTAGTGCAAAACAAAATTTGTTAAGTGAATTTGCAGATATGGAAAACTAACTTTAATAAAAAATTCAGAACCAAAGAAAATAGACAAAAAAACAGTAATGCATAAAGTATCGGGTGAACTTAGGAAGAAAATTTTAAAACAAACATAATATCACATGATTAAGACTAAATAGAAGAATAACTGATGGAGAAATATTTGTCTGAAAAATATGATATAGGGCATTTAGAATAAATAAAAATAGTCAAAAGAAACAAAATAAAGATAGAATTTAAAAGGATCGGAAAGAAAGGAATATATAGAAGACAGGCAATAAAGTGAGCCAACAAACATATAACTGAAGAGCCAAAAAAGACAAAACTATGGAACAGAGCTAATAATATAAGTAGAATCTAAGAAAACTCTAGAGAGTTTGATTCATGATATATTCTCATTGATGATTCATCCTTGCAAGGCTTATTTTTATTTAGTTAGTCCTTAATTAGTTGTTTTCAACAATGCACAGCACAACCTTGAACCTTCCACCCAAAAGAAAACTTAGACTTTGAAAAACCTCCATTCAACCACGTATTCCCACCCCACTCATCAATCAACCATTCTGTCCCTCCCTAAATCAAGAAAGAATCATCCTGAATTCTATGTTGATCATTGCATCATCAATCTCATATTACATTTATATGTTTACTAAAAAGTAAGTGTATGTAATATAGAATACACATATGGACATCATGTGTGTAATTATATGTACCTACACAAATACATATTTTAAATGCTTTCAATTTTATAAAAATGTCTTGTTGTACACCATCATTTGAATTTACTTTTCCACTTAATATTTATCACCAAGATTCATCCACATTATTGTATGTCATTTTGGTACATACATTTTAATAGTTATATAATAATATTTATGATAAAAGCATCATGCTGGACCAAATATCAGACTAAAATCTCAAATAGCAGCAATTAACTAAAACTGACCATACACTGAAAACCAAACAGAAGGAAATATAGTCCTACTGAATCACACAACATGTAAACCCTTCCAGTTCATAATTCATGTCTGATTTCTCAGAAATATTTGGGAAAAAAAAGTTGCAGGTTTTATTCATCCTTCTGCAACTAGGGTTGCTTCGAGCACTTTATCTAAAATATAGCAAGTAAATGTCAAATAAAGAATAATTAATAAGTCAATGAAGGAATAAGTCACTTAATGTAGCATTTCAAACAGATAGTATTTTTGCACCATTATTAGAGTCTTGCTCATTAGTAGTTAACAAGTATAAATTTAAATAAAATTACAAAGTATTTATTTAAAATCTATATTCATTTTATTTCAAGACAGCCCTGTACACTTTACTTCATGATCTGCTATTTAAGAAAACTCTTTAATTCTTTGTTATAATTGTTTCATACACTTATTTACACACACACACATCCCTTTTAGTTTCTAAAAATCTAGAACACCTTTAAATATTCTAAATTTTTCCATAAAATAAATACGCTTTTATAGTAATCTCAAACTGAAAGTTAGACTACTGTATGTGTTCCAGAACATTTTGTGCATACACAAATAACTTTATATAACTCTTTTACAAAACAGTTTATTTACTCTTATAAAAACCTTACAACCTAAATCATATTCACTGTTCTCAAATAAAAAATGTATATTATAAACTAAGACAGAAAACGTCTATTTAAATTATTTAGAAGTTTCTACTTCATGGAGTTAAAAAGAATACTTTGTAAAAGAAAATACACTAGGAAGAGGCAGTGTTGTTCTTGATCTACAGTAAGTATAATAGAACAATTCAAAATTCAAAATATAATCACCTAAAAAATAAAATGAATCATAAATACAATGTCTAGTGTGAAAACTTGAGATGTAATACATACAGATCACAATGGAAGAAAACGCAAAAATCCGGTAGAAATAGGAAGAACTATCATAATCTCCTATAATGGAACACATCTATTAAGTAGCAATTAAGGATTTCTTTAAATTTATCTTCATTGATAAGTATCTAACACGGTGATTGCATCAATAAATCATACACTGATGTAATGCAGGAAAAATTCTGTGATAAATATTTTTGAATATTCTGAACAAACTTAAAAATTTTTAGCTTATTGAATAATCTATCTTTTGATTTTTTAAAAAAGCTTTAAAATTCGTGATGACGATGATGATGATGATGATGATGATGATGATGATGATGATGATAGACAATCAGGTAAGGCAGAGTGTTTTTAAAGAGACTGAGTATATTCCATTTATATCAGTGGCAAAATTGATAGGATGAGTCACTCATAGCTAGTTCCTCATTTTTGTCATTTACTGTTGCCCACACAAATTCAGTGTAATCTACTCCACTTCAAAACCTGCTCTATGACACACATTGTAGTTGTTTGGGATGAAAAAAATAATTCTGATCCTCTTCAAAAAAGACCAGTGTTATCAGGTCTACAAATTACTTTAAAATATCTTCCATATAGAAGATATGATATTATGTAGGTGTTGGGTAGTTTAAGCTGCACTCCATGGCAGTCAGTTCCTAATCAGTAATTCACACTCCCAGGGTAGACTGTTATCATTTAGTCAGAAAGGCCACTCTAGAGTCAGCTTCTACAACTTCAGCTCTTCCTATCTTGAGCAATGACAGAAATATTGCTAATTAACAAAATAAACATCAAAAATAGGTTTCCATGGTTAAAATTAGTAGTTTGTGAGCAGAATGGATGTTTAAAAAGACTCCTCTTGGTGAAATACATTTTTCTCTTTAAGTGAATGGATTCAATGTGTTAGAGATTTCCCTTCACCAAAGGCAAAACTTATCAGATTCTCCATCCTATACATAGAAGCAGACTTATATGCCCATGTACCAATAACAGCAGGTTCTGTTCCATCATTGATTCTGAGGATTCTTGATTGATTTAGAATCAATCTAGGTTTTGAGGTGATTAGAAAAATGCTGTATCAGGATACTATTGTGTTTGCTTAAGAGAAGCCTTTCGTGCAAAATGGATTTATGGGATCTACAAAAACTAAAAGATGAAATTTCTTTGTATTCACACAACAAGCTGTGGCTCTGTTTAATGCTTGCTTGCTAAGCAGTGTCTGTCTGTATGCCCAATTTACTAGTTTAGTACTTTCAGTACAGTCTGGTAGACAGAAGAGTAGCTAACCCTCACCTACCATCAATTATAGACATCTACTGTTATAAAGTGTTAAATAACAAAGCTAAAGCAATTCAGTAACCACTTTGTTGTCCTTTATTCAATAGCCCATGGATTGGGGGAGTGTAGTGTCTCACAGGCAGTGGAATACTCTTCCCATGGGATTTTGGGCAAAAGTGAGTTTTATAGAGCTTTAGAAGAGACAATGTGGCAACAGGGCATGATTGACTAGGAGTTCAGGGATTTCATTAGAAGTCTAGTGGGCTCCATTTTCTAGAGTAAGGTAAGCTAGCTAAGGCTGAGTTGGAGGATTGCTGTTGTTACATGTTATATACTAGGTTTCCTTGACAGGTATATTTCATACGTGCAGGCTGACTTAGGTTTAGACTTATGATGTGGGCCTGGCACTGCGATGGCGCCCGTTTTGTGCATCCCAATATATGAATTAACTTCGTTACTACCTTGCACACACAGAGGAGAAAAAAAAAAAAAAAACTTTACCATGTGTGCTTTAACTAATGATTTCAACTAACTTTCAATAGTAAGTAATGCAGAAACATGGAGCTGTGTCAAGCCGGCTCTTAGTTTTTAAACATTGAAGACATGTCCAGATAATATAAAATGACCTTGAAATTGATATCACAGAAGCAAATGGCTATTTAGTCAATATCTAAAATGTAGTGTCTTTTAAAGCTGCAATATCACACATTGTTAATTATTTGACTCAAAGCTAAGAAGCAAATGGATGCAATGATAGTGTTATTTAATAACATTTGTTAATTAATTCATTCTACTAGAAACTGAGCATTTTCCATCAGTTTTACTTTACTAATTAAATGAATTTACTGTTTATAAAAGATTTATTAATTTTTCTTAAACTTTACATGCATGGCAAGAAACAGAAGAGACCAACTGTTATGGATCTCATGAGAGGATTTTTCTACCTAAGAATCTGTTGATTTACTTCAGGTTTTGGGAGAAAACTGTGGTTACGCTAATCCCTGATATTCAGTAATATTTAATGGCCTATATTTCTCAGTTTACAAGGAACAACTATATTTGGTTACCAACTTAAATCACTCAACCACTCAACCAGAGTGGGTAGGAAGTAAGTTGTTCAAGACAGAAAATTTCCTGGGTGAGAGGCAAACATTTTTTTTCTTGTGACCTTGCTTGTTTACGTCAACGATGTCTCTTCAAAAGGAGTATTTGATTATTGCAAGATGAAGAGTAATTCAAAAATGTTTGAAAATTAAGTAATTAGGTAATCCATTTAGAATAACACAGTGAAAGTGGCAATGAAAATCTAGTATTTGCTGAGTGAGCAAGGATCTGGTAAAGACATCAAATGTATACTAAATACAAAAGGAAAAATCAAGCACATTTTATTGTGGGTGCTAATAAAATAAGAAAATGCTCATTTATAGAAAACAAATGAAGAAAAACATTATTTAAAACAGTAATTCCACCTCTTCCTCACACAACTAGAGAATCTTCAATTTAAAAGAAATAAAGTAAAAGGTATGGCTTTAAAATACTAAGGGCAAATCTCATAATGTTTAACATAAATTTTACATGTTTAGAGTTGAAACTTTGAGATATAATGCCACAAGTCATCAAAAATTTTCCAAAGTTCAAAAGCTTTTGACAAAGATAAAAGAATAATCAGAAGAATTAAACATCGACATATCAACTGTACTCCATGGAGTTATTATATTGAATTAGGTTAATCTTGTAGACTCATGAAACATTTCTAATTATTTTGACAAATTCTGGGAGTATTAGAATGATATCTAAAGACATGGGGAAGTGAGAAATCTTTATAAATAGAAATGACTGATTAATTAAAACTTCTGAAACGAAAATAGAAGTGATATGCGTATAAATGAGAAACAGGAAATGAAAGATCATTTAAAGGTAAAAATGGTACTTAACCCACATTTCTCTACCAATATGTATGTATTTGGTATGAAGAAAATATATGAGAAACAGTAACATTGTCATAACAGTGGCTACATTAACGATTTGATACTGGAGCACATCCCAGCTATCTTATTTAATTCCCACATCACCAGTATGAAACTGCTCATTCTTACCTAATTTTACAAATAAAAAGCCAATTTCCTCATTTATTTATGCATGCTATCAGACAGCATATATTATGATCTGAAGTCTGTGTTGTAGCATTCGTACTTTGTTTAATGTCCTTTAAATTCTGATTAAGGTATATAAATGTCCATTCACTATGTTGTATACTTGAAACTATGAGTAATATAATTCTGTGTCAACTAAAATTAAAAAATAAATTTAAAAAAATTCCGATTGGCTATTGCTTCAAACTGTTTGTTGTTGTTGTTGTTTTGGGGCTTTTTGTTTGTTATTTGTTTTTTAATACTTTGCCTTGAGATGCCTGATTATAGCTTCTAGCTTTTCCATAGAAAGACTGTAAAGCTTATAGACAATAGCAACATACAGGTACGAGACAGGCTTGCTTCAAATAGGAAAAACTTTAAACAGACGCTTTTTACAGATGAAGAATTGGTATGTGGCTCTTGGAAAAAATGGAGATTGTGTGATAACTCCATGTTTAACTTTGTTTGTCACACCAGATATTTATTCTGCTTAGACAGAGAGTCATTCCTTCAACCCTATGAGGCCCAGAAGGGAGCCATTAGACAGATATGCTTCAATGATGGGGACCCAGCTAGAAAGCACGCCACAAGAGTTCGTTCAATGCTATAGTAGCAAAGGAGCCATAGTTTGTTTTATTTATTTATTTATTTATTTATTTATTTATTTATTTATTTATTTTCATTGAATTCATTATGTTTTCACCTTTGCTTCATTTTTGAAGTCCCCATGGAAATGTCTTTGAGACATGAGCCCCAAGGCAAGGGACATGCAAATATAAATAACAGAGTCTAAAACTGATGCAAACACAAGGTCTCTTTTAATTTCTCTGGAGACTTTGTAGCAATAAATCTGCTAGTTAAAGCAAAAGAAAGTTGTGTATAACACTTTCCTCAAGGATCATGATTTGACCTCTCAGTAGTCATATTTGAAAACTGGAGATAATCATGAATTCCTAATAAGGATCAAAATAAATTCTTTATCAGAAAACTTTGCCAATCCAGCTATAGAAATAATTCAAAGGCGTGTATGTGTTTGTGGGTGAGTAAGTGTTGATGCATATCTCTGTGTCTGTGTATGTGTCTGCATAAACTAGTTCAAGATGTGACCAAAATACATCACACACTTTAAAAAAAGGTTATAATAAACATATTTCCTCTGGATGTCCAAACATACTAGTTTGAAATCACTTTGGTTGAGATTATATATTTAAAACTTTCATAACGTCTAGTTTTAGCATGACTTTTCCAAATAATTTAAGAAATTTGGAGAGCATCCAGAGCAGAGATATTTAAATAATTAAAGAAGTCACCATGGTATCCTAAGTGAAAAAAATTGGAGGAACTAAATTTGTTTAACTTAGCAAGAAAAACATTACAAATATTTGAAAGGTGTGAAGAGGAAAAAGTGAAAGCAATTACTTAGCATAGTTAATAGGAATATGATATAATAAGATAAAATCAAAAAGGGAAAATTAAGTTACTCTGAAAACATCATAATTGCGTTAAAAAGGGACTAAATTAAACATAATTTCTACTTTAGTAATTTTGATTCCATTAATATAATGAATGAAATCTTATATTGATCTATAAATAATGTGCATCTGGTAAAAGACTTGTGGACTAATTCCAATTATAGTAACAACCACAATAATAATAGTTAATATAATCTTTCCAGCACTGTTCTAATTCATCTAATTTTTACAATAACTCTGTGAGATATATACTATTATTGTTCCCATTTTATAAGTGAGGAAACTGAGGTAAAGAGAGGTAAAGAAGAATAATAATGCCCAATCATTTTTATTTTTGTATTATTAAGTATATCTATCATGTTTCCGCGAAAATAAGACCTAGCCAGACCATCAGCTCTAATGCATTTTTTGGAGCAAAAATTAATATAAGACCCGTCTTATTTTACTATAAGATCGGGTCTTATATAATATAATATGTTCGGGTCTTATATTAATTTTTGCTCCAAAAGACGCATTAGAGCTGATGGTCTGGCTAGGTCTCATTTTTGGGGAAACATGGTAATATTAAATAATAATAACCTAATATTTCACATCATACACTGTTAGTCATGCAATAAACAATAGCTATTTTGACTACTATTAATAATGTAACACGGTAATTAAAATACATAATTATTTCAAAATAAATGTATCCATTCAACAGATTTGTTTATAATTAGATTATGTTTATATATTCATACATAATTAGCTTTATAACTTATTGCAGAGAAAAAAAATGATAATCTGAAGGACCCTACTATTATTTATTTTTTCAGCATCGTTACAATTGGTATCTAGGGGCCAAGCCATTAATTATAACATTTAACAATAATTTATCACTGCATATATTCAGACTAAGAACCATTCTAGGCCCTGGGGATATCACCATGAACAAGGCAATTAAGGCCACTGTTCTCATGGAACATACCTACAGTGTGAAAGGAAAAGATAATAAAGACACTGCATTAATCAGGATCTCTCCAGAGAAACAAAACCAATAAGATAGGTAGATGACAGACAGACAGATAGATAGAAGATAGATAGATAGATAGATAGATAGATAGATAGATAGATAGATAGATAGATGATAGATAGATGATAGATAGATGATAGATTAAGTGATTTATTACAAGGAGCTGGCTCATGCAATTAGGGAGGCTGGCAAGTTCAAAATATTCATGGTGGACTGGCAGCCTGGAGAACGAGGAGGAGACAATGCTGCAGTTCCAGACCATCAGGCTGAAGAACCAGGAAGAGCTATTGTTTCATTCAAGTCTGAAAGCTATCTCCTGGAGAATTCCTCTTTCTGGGGTAGGGAAAGATCAGACTTTTGTTTTTGTCAGGCCTTCAACTGATGGAACTAGTCCCATTCATATAATGGAAGACAATCTGCTTTACCCAAAGTCCACCAACTTAAACATTAACCTCATTTAAAATCACCCTCATAGAGATGTCCAGAATAATGTTTAACCAAATACCTAGTCATCCTATAGCTCTGCCAAGCGGACACCTAAAATTAACCATCACGCAATAAAATAACGTGATCAAGAGTTGTAGGATATGAGTGGTCAGAAAGTCCTCCCTTGAGATGAAATATTTAAGATGAGACTTGGATGACAAGAAGAGGACAGTATGGGACAGTCTGTGGGAAGAAAAAGCTCTGTGAAGAGTAAGAAATGTAGAGTCAAGGAACGGAACAAAGGCCTTCGTGATTGAAGCACTGGGGATAAGGAGGACAAGAAGTGGCACCGGATAGGATAGAGAAAGGTTATGCAGGCTGTGGTCTGCAATTCCAATTTAATGTTGAGTGTGATGGAAAGTTTCTGCGTGATTCCAAGAGATGAACTGCCAATAAATCCATGAAATCAGAATTGGCCCCAGCAGAATTCTCCCACATGGGTTATTTGTACGGTTTGAAATAATGTTCTTCTACATACAATCAGTAACTAGCAAACCACAGACATTTATTGAATACCTAACATATGCCAAAGACTAATCATCGTGGAATCAACGAATAATAAGACATCATCCCTATTCTCAGTGCATTTCAATCCCAGGAATGGAGAAAACTGCAAAAACATATTTTTATTTTATATTTATCCCCTATACAGAAATTCTCTTGTGGTACAAAAGCTTCTGGGTGATACATGGGATTGCTAATTCTGGAGAATTGTTGCTGAACTAACATATGCAGACAAAAACAAAAATGTAATTATTAACAGCTGAAATATATTCCTTTGCATTTATTGATGAGAATTTATATGAGTGTATTGTGTAAGGCAATGGATTTTATTTTCAGACTACCTGTGAGTATCTGAATAGGACAAGAGAACATTTTCTTTACCCACATAATTTAGATTGCATGGCACCCATAATGAACTAAGCTAAACACAGATCACTCTTAAAATTTATGTAACACTGTCTGGGTTTAAATCAAACAGAAGCTTGTTCTCAGTTTAAAAAAAAAAGTCTCAGTTTAATAAATGTTATATTAATAAAGAAAGAATTAAATGGTTTAAAACCCTATTCTATAGACATTGCCCTTTATAAAAATAAGCTACCCAAATCACAAATAAATAGATAGAATTATAGATATGAACATTTTTACTAATGTCTATATAGTTTAAATGCTTCTTTTTTATTTATCACTGACAGATTGGCACTTTCCTATGTCTGTGTATTACATACCTAAATTGCAAATCATCACAGGAGCAGGGTTTTAGCTTCACATTTATAATATTTATAATATTCCTGAATATTCCTGCAAATTGCCTTTGAAAACACTCTCATTTAAAAAGGCGAAGGGAGGAAGTATAAATTGGTAGTCACAAAACAGTCACGAGGATGTGAAATACAGTATGGGGAATATAATCAATAATGTTGTAAAGACTATGTAGGGTGTCAGATGGGCACTGGACTTATCAGGAGGATCACCTTCTAGATTATATGAATAATGCCTAACCGCTGCGCTGTACACCTGAAACTAATATAAAATAATATTGAATGTCAACTATAAATACACATACACACACGTGTGTGTGTGTGTGTGTGTGTGTGTGTGTGTGTGTGTGTGTAGTCACAGGATGTAAAGTACAGCATAGGGAATACAGTCAATGATATTGTAATAGCTGTGTACAATGTCAGAGGGATAGTAGACTGAGGAGGTTCTCACTTTGTGAGGGGGGTAAATGTCTAATTATTATGTTGTATTATATACCTGAAGCTAATTTTAAAAAAGGAAAATACTCTCATTAAAAAAGACCTGAGTAGTAGTTCTTGTAAAGCACTTAAAATATGAACCTCGGGCAAATGCTAAATAGCGTTTTTATTAGTGCTAAACATTAAACAATAGCAGAGGCATGATAAATTTATATTTGTGGCATGGACAAGGGAAGAAAAATATTTTCATAAAGAGCATCAAAGGGCAGTAAAAGGAGATTCAAGGAACGAAGGAACACAATGATATAACACAGAAAAAGAGTGTCGAAGAATGCCAGCCTGGACTGCAAGAATCTAGTCTGATACAAGACTTTAATGTCAGTAATCATGAATACAGTAAGGGGGTGAGGAGGAGAGGCATTTAGCTATTTAAAAGTGAAAGCTCAGTAAAGGGTGATTCCCAATTCTATTGTGAGTCATCCAGTTTTATAAGGATAATCCAGTATTTGAGATTTCTTCTTTTTTTTATCTTTTGAAAAAATTTTATTACATTTATTGAGGTGACATTGGTTAGTAAAATTATATAGGTTTCAAGTGTACTATTCTATAATACATCATCTATATATTGCATTTTGTGTTCACCACCCAGAGTCAGTTCTTCTTTCATCACCATATATTTGACCCCTTTACCCTTTTCTACTAACCCCCGTCCCTCTTACCCTCTGGTAACTGCTAAAGTATCTGTATCTATGATTTTTTGTTTGTTTGTTTGTTTGTCTTGTTCGTTTGTTGCTTTCAGTTTTATATCTCACGTATGGGTGAAGTCATATGGTTCTTGGCTTTTTCTGTCTGACTTATTTCACTTAGCGTGGTAATCTTCTAAGACCAGGCGACATACAACATTTGACTCACTTCATCACCTTGTAGTACAAAATAACCTTCTTATCAAAATGGCTTAAGGTTCCCACTCTGCTATCCCTGATTCAACTAGCAAAAATGCCCCTTTTTCTCTCAGTCATCTCTCCTCTGTTGATCCCAAGCAGTTCAAGTTTTTGGATTTATAGTAAGAGTGACTTCTGGCAGCTTTCTCTGTGCCTGGACAATGACCAAATGGTATGGCCAACTCTTTTATGAATTCCAATCTGAGAAAGATCCTCTACTTCGCATTGCTATGTGCTAAAATAAAAGACTGGAGTTAGGGCCTCTGGCTGCCACTGTACCGCTGGTCTGGATTGAATCTAATACTCCTAGCGATCCTGCTCAGGTCACTCAAACATGAGGAAGGATAGCAGCCCTCATGGCCATACATGACTATTGTCTGTGCTCTTAAAACTATTGCCTTTAAAAACCACGTACAGCCATATCATCAGAGCCCAAGTACACCCTAGGGAAACTTATTCAGGTCAAGTTAAGGTATCCTCCAATTTATGGATTCAGAGCGACAGTTATTCTTCGACAATATAGATCCGTGCAGGATCAAGCACAAATGATAACCACCATCTATGTTGCTTTTTAAAAACTTCAGCATCTTCATTGATTCTTCCTCTCACTGAGCCCTTGTCAGGACAAACCAAGTTCAAGCTGACAGGGCTATTTCATTTTCAGGGAGGAGAAATTAAAGTTCTGCTTCTTCCCCTAGCAGAATAGTCTCTAGGTTCCACATGCAAATTTATCCATTCTTGTCCCAGAAGCTTTCAGGGTTTCTGTCTCTCTCTCTCTCTCTCTCTCTCTCTCTCTCTCTCTCTCTCTCTCTCTCTCTCCCTCTCATACACACACACACACACACTCACACACACACCACACGAGAAGTTATAAAATTTGGCCTTTGCAGTCCCATTTATATGCTTTATTGTATTATATTATAATGTCATCATACATGAGAAATTATATCTAGCATGTAATTTTTACATAAATTACATCTGTAAGGGGTGATATAAACTCTCACTAAATTTTTAATAGCATCTCTTTTGGGGTTATACAGATAATTATCAAGTGTGTAGAATAGTTTTGTTGAAATCAATAATTTTGGGAGGAAAAAAAAAATGGCGGCGTGAGGTGAGCCTCTATAACGCTCCCCTGGAATTTACAACGAATCGGACAACAATAACTCCACAAAGGACTCCTTGCACAGCAGACAGGCAAGACGAAGAGGCCGACTACTGAATTCACCTCCAGATCCCTGCAGGAGTAAACAGAACTGCTGAAACAAACGGGCTCTGAATCTGGTGCAGAAAGAGCTTTGGAACTCCAAAAGCTCTCCGCATACCTATCAACCTGTTGCAGAAGACACTCCTGTAGATGTCTAGGAAGAGAAATAGTAAATCAGTGATTGCCATGAATAACCAAGGCAACAAGACAGCTCAGAAAGAAAGTGAAAACTCTCCAGAAAAGGAACTTAGAGATATGGACCTTTGTGATTTAAATGACAGAGAATTCAAGATCGCAATTCTGAAAAAACTGAACGAGATGCAAGAAAACACAGAAAGGCAGTTTAATGAACTCAGAAACACAATCAAAGAACACCATGAGCATTTTACAAAAGAGATTGAAATCTTGAAAAAGAACCAAATAGAATTTCTGGAGATTAAGAACTCAATAGAAGAAATTAACAATAAAATATCCAGCTTAGGTAGTAGAGTTGACCAGATGGAGGAAAGAATCAGTGACATCGAAGATAGGAACCTGGAATTTACACAGAGGGAAGAAGAAAGAGACTTGAGACTTAAAAGAAATGAAAGAACTCTACAAGAACTTTCTGACTCCATCAGAAAGAGCAATATAAGAATAATGGGCATACCAGAAGGAGAAGAAAGAGGGAAGGGAACAGAGAATATATTCAAACAAATCGTCGATGAGAACTTCCCAAACTTGTGGACAGAACTGGATCCTCGAATCCAAGAAGCAAATAGAACACCTAATTACCTCAATCCCAACAGGCCTTCACCAACGCACATTGTATTGAAGCTGTCTAAAATCAATGACAAAGAAAGAATCCTCAAGGCAGCCAGGGAAAAGAAGACGGTAACTTACAAAGGAAAGCCCATTAGATTATCATCAGATTTTTCAGCAGAAACTCTACAAGCTAGGAGGGAATGGAACCAAATATTCAAACTATTGAAAGAGAGAAATCATGAGCCAAGAATAACATATCCAGCAAAGATCTCCTTTAGATATGAAGGAGGAATAAAGACCTTTCCAGACATCCAGAAGCTGAGGGAATTTTCTAATACACGACCTGCACTACAAGAAATACTAAAGGAGGCTATTAGACCACCATCAACAGGGACAACTTGTGGCAACTGAAACATAAAAAGGGGGAGCGTAAAGGCCTGAACTGGAATATGGGAATAGAGAAAGTAAGCGTACTGAAGAAACTGGAATACTCTAAATATCAAACTTTCTTTTACATAAACTCAAGGGTAACCACTCAAAAAACATCCAAATCTGAAATATATACTGTAATAAAAGAAGAAACAGAGGGAAACATCATAGAATACTACCACACAGAAATAACAGACAACAACAAAAAGGCAAAGAAACAATGGAGACACAGCCTTACCAGAAAACTAAAGACAGAATGACAGGAAATCCTCACATATCAATAATCACCCTAAATGTAAATGGACTGAACTCACCAATAAAGAGACACAGAGTAGCAGATTGGATCAAAAAACTAAACCCAACCATATGCTGCCTACAAGAGACACATCTCAGCTACAAGGACAAGCATAGACTCAAAGTGAAAGGGTGGAAATTGACACTTCAAGCAAATGGTACCCAGAAAAAATCAGGTGTAGCCATAATGATTTCCGATGAAACAGACTTCAGGGTGAAAAAGATAACAAGAGACAAAGATGGACATTTCATAATGGTAAAGGGGACTATACAACAAGAAGACATAACAGTCATCAATATTTATGCCCCCAATCAGGGAGCACCGAAATATACCAAGCAACTACTAACAGAACTAAAGGGAGAAATTGACCAAAACACAATTATACTAGGGGACTTAAATACATCATTGACAGCTATGGATAGATCATCCAAACAGAAGATAAATAACGAAATCGCAGCCCTAAATGACACATTAGAGGAATTGGACATAATTGACATATATAGAGCACTTCATCCTAAAACATCAGACTATACATTCTTTTCTAGTGTACATGGAACATTCTCAAGGATAGACCATATATTGGGACACAAAATCAGCCTCAGCAAATTTAAGAAGATTGAAATCATACCAAGCATATTCTCTGATCACAAAGCTTTGAAATTGGATATCAACTGCAAAAAGAAAGCAGGAAAAAACACAAATACATGGAGATTAAACAACATACTTTTAAAGAACGACTGGGTCAAAGAAGAAATTAGAGGAGAGCTCAAAAGATACATAGAAACAAATGACAATGAAAATACATCCTACCAAAATTTTTGGGATGCCGCGAAAGCAGTTTTAAGAGGGAAATTTATATCATTACAGGCCTATCTCAAGAAACAAGAAAAATCCCAAATAAATAACCTCATGTTACACCTTAAAAAACTAGAAAAAGAAGAACAAGCAAAACCCAAGGTCAGCAGAAGAAAGGAAATAACAAAAATCAGAGCAGAACTAAATGAAATAGAGAACAAAAAGACAATAGAAAAAATTAATGTGACAAAAAGCTGGTTCTTTGAAAAGATTAACAAAATCGACAAACCCTTGGCTAGACTCACTAAGATAAAAAGAGAGAAGACACTAATTAACAAAATCAGAAATGAAAAAGGGGAAGTTATCACGGACACCACAGAAATACAAAGGATTATCCAAGAATACTATGAAGGACTATATGCCACCAAATTTAATAACTTAGAAGAAATGGACAAGTTCCTAGAAACATATAGCCTTCCAAGGCTGAATCATGAAGATCTGGAAAATCTTAACAGGCCGATCACCAGTAAGGAAATTGAATCAGTCATCAAAAACCTTCCCAAAATCAAAAGTCCTGGACCAGATGGCTTCACCAGTGAATTCTACCAAACCTTCAAAGAGGATCTAATACCAATCCTGCTCAAACTCTTCCAAAAAATTGAAGAAGAGTCAGTACTCCCTAACTCATTTTATGAGGCCAACATTACCCTGATACCAAAACCTGGTAAGGACAACACAAAGAAAGAAAACTACAGACCTATATCTCTGATGAATACAGATGCTAAAATCCTAAACAAAATTCTAGCAAATCGAATACAACAATGCATTAAAAAGATTATTCATCACGACCAAGTGGGGTTCATCCCTGGGGCACAAGGATGGTTCAACATTCGCAAATCCATCAATGTGATACATCACATAAACAAAATAAAGGACAAAAATCATATGATTCTATCAATTGATGCAGAAAAAGCATTTGATAAGATACAACATCCATTTATGATTAAAACACTTACTAAAATTGGTATAGAAGGAAAATACCTCAACATAATAAAGGCCATATACGACAAGCCCTCAGCTAACCTCATAATTAATGGTGAAAAGCTGAAGCCCTTTGCTCTACGTTCAGGAACACGACAAGGTTGTCCCTTATCACCTCTGCTTTTCAACATAGTGTTGGAAGTCCTCGCCAGAGCTATCAGGCAAGAGAAAGAAATAAAAGGCATCCAAATTGGGAATGAAGAAGTTAAATTGTCACTCTTTGCAGATGACATGATGCTATACATAGAAAACCCTAAAGACTCCACCAAAAAGCTATTAGAAACAATCAATGAATATAGTAAAGTTGCTGGCTACAAAATCAACGTACAAAAGTCCATTGCTTTCCTATATACCAACAATGAAATCTCAGAAAAAGAGATAGAAAAAACAATTCCTTTTGCAATTGCAGCAAAAAGAATAAAATACCTAGGAATAAACTTAACCAAGGATGTGAAGGATTTATATGCTGAAAACTATAAGACATTTTTGAAAGAAATTGAAGAAGACACAAAGAAATGGAAAGACATTCCGTGCTCATGGATTGGAAGAATCAACATAGTTAAAATGGCCATATTACCCAAAGCCATATACAGATTTAATGCAATCCCCATTAAAATCCCAATGGCATTTTTTAAAGAAATAGAACAAAAAATCATCAGATTTGTTTGGAACCACAAAAGACCCCGAATAGCCAAAGCAATATTAAAAAAAAAGAACAATACTGGAGGTATCACACTCCCTGATTTTTCCTTGTACTACAGGGCTACAATAATCAAAACAGCTTGGTATTGGCGGAAAAACAGACACATAGACCAATGGAATAGAATTGAGAACCCAGAAATAAAACCACATAAATATGGACAGATAATTTTTGACAAAGAAGCTAAAAACATACAATGGAGGAAAGACAGCCTCTTCAATAAATGGTGCTGGCAGAATTGGATAGCTACGTGCAAAAGAATGAAACTGGACTGCTATCTGTCACCATGTACCAAAATTAATTCAAAATGGATCAAAGACTTAAGCATAAGACCTGACACAATAAACTGCATTGAAGAAAACATAGGTACTAAACTTATGGACCTTGGGTTCAAAGAGCATTTTATGAATTTGACTCCAAAGGCAATGGAAGTAAAAACTAAAATAAACAAATGGGATTATATGAAACTGAAAAGCTTCTGCACAGCAAAAGAAACTATTGACAAAATAATGAGGCAACCAACTGAATGGGAGAAGATTTTCGCAAACAGTTCCTCTGATAAGGGGCTAATATCCAAAATATACAAGGAACTCATGAAACTCAACAACAAAAAAACAAACAACCCAATTGAAAAATGGACAGAGGACCTGAAGAGACATTTCTCTAAAGAGGACATACAAATGGCAAATAGACATATGAAAAAATGCTCAACATCGCTAATCATCAGAGAAATGCAAATGAAAACCACAATGAGATATCACCTCACCCCAGTCAGAATGGCTTTCATCAACAAAACAAATAGTAACAAGTGTTGGAGAGGCTGTGGAGAAAAAGGAACTCTCATACACTGTTGGTGGGAATGCAGACTGGTGCAGCCGCTATGGAAGGCAGTGTGGAGGTTCCTCAAGAAATTACGAATAGAATTACCATATGACCCAGCAATCGCTCTCCTGGGTATCTACCCCAAAAATATAAAAGCATTTCTCTATAGAGACACGTGTACGCCAATGTTCATTGCAGCTTTGTTTACGGTGGCCAAGACATGGAAACAACCAAAATGTCCTTCGATAGATGAATGGATAAAGAAGTTGTGGTACATATACACAATGGAATACTATTCGGCGTTAAGGAAAGATGATATAGGAACATTTGTGACAACATGGATGGATCTCGAGAGAATAATGCTAAGTGAAACAAGTCAGACAGAAAAAGCAGAGAACCCTATAATTTCACTGATATGTGGTATATAAACCAAAAAGAACAAGACAAACAAATGAGAAACAAAAACTCATAGACACAGACAATAATTTAGTGGTTACCAGAGGGTAAGGGGGTGGGGGGTGGGTGATGAGGGTAAAGGGGATCAAATATATGGTGATGGAAGGAGAACTGACTCTGGGTGGTGAACACACAATGGGATTTATAGACGATGTAATACAGAATTGTACACCTGAAATCTATGTAAATTTACTAACAATTGTCACCCCAATAAAATTAATAAAAAAAAATAAATAAATAAAAAATTAAAAAAAAAAAAAATAATAATTTTGAAACACTTTCTAATTGTGTGTGTGTGTGTGCGTGTGTGTGTGTGTGTGTTAAAGGTAATTCTGATCAACAACCTAAGGTTGGATAATTAGTATATATGATACCTTAAACTGTATGTTAAAATAAAATTTTTTTTGATTGGAGAAATCCATCATCTAAAATACACGTGTTTCATGAGGAGTCATTTAACAGAACTTCTCACCTTTGCATGAAAATGAGCAACCCCATCCTTCTGTGTTTGCCATTCAAGGCCTGGAGCGGGTTGTCTCTGCCTCTGTCCACTCTCTTCTACTTCCTGACCTGATTATAAGTCTTACCTATCTTCCTCTAGGAATTCCAAGTCCCCTTGGTAATAAGACTTTCATCCAAAATATTGATCATTGTTTCTGGGCCAGAGAGAGAGAGATCAAATGTACTCTCAGTTACAGACAGTTTGCAGGACAGTATTTGCCCTCATGTTAATGTGTCTTTACTTTGTGGAGTTGAATGTAAGGTTTTACTTCATTTTAACTTACTACATAATACTAAGCTTGGTAGAGGGATAGAAGGTGAAGTTCTAAAGTCTTTTAGCCTGTACCTGACTTCAACCAATAAACTACCAATATTCACAAAATGAACTCAGCCAATCCAGGATAAATTTGCTTTATGAGAGCTGTCTGTGAAACTCTACATGGCAAATGAGAAGCTAGGATATGGTAGCTAATGTAGCTTCACTAAAAACAATGCTTTTGGAACAAGATAATTGAAATTGATTAGCAAAAACGTTTGAAATAAATGCATGAATTGAACATATCTACTCATGTTGAATTGTTAGCTGCTCAATAGTCATTTCAATGATAAAAAAAAGCTGTAGAAACAAAGTCAAATAAGTATGCTTCAATTAATTAAATAAAAGGGAGAACTGAAACTATAAGAAAAGGTAAGATTCTATGAAAACAAAACAGGCAGATTTGGAGGGGAAAACCTTTTTTTTTTAGAAATAAAAACAAAGTTAATGGGATAAAATATTAACTCTATAGATTTGGCAGAACATGGAAGATGATGAAGAGAGAGTTAGTGAATTAGAAGGTATAAGTGAAGAATTGCCCAGAAGGAGATATAGCCATAAAGAAAAGACACTAAGAAAGCATCTGTTACACGAAGGGTAAAATCAGAAGTTCTAACATATCAGAGAAGTTCAGAACGGAGAGAATAAAAGCAATGTTTGAAATGATGAAAGCTAAAAAATTCCAGATATGTTTGAAGACATACATTCTCAGACTCGGGAAATATGTTTGGTACTAGGAAAAACACAATATTCTTAACTGCAGAACACCAAAGACCATTAAAAGGTATACTGTGAGGAACCAGAGATATAATAAAGATTATCCACGAAGAAAAAGAAAATAACAAATAATGAGCAAACTAGAAATCCATACTTTGCTAAAGATTGACAATAAATATATTTTTAGATAAACAAAAATGGTGTTTAATAGTAACAAATACATGCTTTAAAAACAACTA
Source organism: Rhinolophus hipposideros (assembly GCF_964194185.1). Lineage (NCBI taxonomy): Eukaryota > Metazoa > Chordata > Mammalia > Chiroptera > Rhinolophidae > Rhinolophus > Rhinolophus hipposideros. The sequence goes on along the minus strand of NC_138047.1, from coordinate 86,430,288 downwards.
AAAAATGAACTTCAAGACAAAGAGGGATATAAGAGGTAAAAATGAATACAAAATTTGGATTGGAGGTACAGTGGTTATAAAAACAAGGAGGAACTAACATAATGTAAATTGGGAGGTGATTATGTTTAATTGGAAACAATTGGAATTGTTTCAAGCAACATGTAAGTCAGCATGATTTAAATTAGAATTACTTAGAGTTTGTTATATTTCCTATTGTTTGGAAAGAAGATATAAATATCAGTTAGCTTTAGGTGTTATTAGGTTAAGTATAAAGTTTTTTAAGGCTTACTACATACACCCAAGAAATGCACACAAAACTCATAAGAGTTAGATTCATCACATTCAAAGCAAAAGATAAAAAGAAATTTGAAATAAAAATGTTCCAAACAATCCAATGAAATTAAAATAGAGCAATAAATTCAAATATATCCATAACAATAATAGTAATAAAACCAACAATAAAAGTAAAAGGGTCAACTCAATTGGATTTGAAAAAAAACAAGATTATCAAATTGAATAAAAACTAAAATTAAGTTAAATAGTGTTCTAAAAAGACACAGAAAATAGATAAGGAGGCACAGCAGTTGTAAGCAAAAGAAAGAGAAAAGTTACTGCAATCAAATACTAAATAAAAGAAAACTGGTGGAGATATGGATCTGATAAAATGAACTAAAGAGAAAAGATATATATGTAAAATATATATTTGTGTATGTAAATATATATATAAATTCATAATAATATATAAGTATATAATAATATATATTAGCTATATGAAGAGTGATTTGAGAAGATCAATGAATAAAACGGAAAGATATCACTGGGAAAATATGTCAATTAAAATCACAAACTTCTAAGAACAAAGCATCACAACTTATAAAGCCAAAATGAAAGATTGTAAAAAGAAAATAATAAATCTATGATCACAGTGGGTGAATAGAACTTGCTTTTTTTCAATAACTTGCATATCATAGAAACAGAGACAGAAAGACAGAGAGAGAAAAGAAGAGAAAGAGAACAAGGATTTAGATAAAAACACAAATAACCAACTCAATATATTAGAAGTATATAAAACCCTGTGCCTATTAATTATATGCCAACAATTTCCCTTTCAAGCAAACATACGGAACATTTACAAAAATTGAACAAATGCTTGACTGATAGACAAATCCCAACAAATACCAAAATAGCCATATTATCCAGACAATATTTCTAAACCGCACATAATCAAATTTTTAAAATCAATTTAATTATTTGGAAATTAGTACACAAACATTTCTACAGGGTGGATAAAAAAAGATATCAAAATGAATACAAAACATTTAGAACTAAGAATAATAATTCCGTATGTTGAAATTTGTGGCATATTTATCTAAAGCAATTCTTAGAGAAAATTTTGGTGCTTCAAAATTAAAGGGTTAAAGTGTGAGTGACACAAAACTTTATGACCAAGTCACAGTCATTCACTTTCCTTCTGTTTTTTTTTTTTTTTTTTTGCTAATTTGAGAACTCATATTTGTGGGAAGGCAGAAACCCACAATGAGCAAACTGTGATGTTCTAAATGAGTCAAAATAGTCATTACCATCTATAGAGGGTATATATCTAGCCCTCGCCCATGAACGTGTGGAAAAATCGTTCTTTTCTAAGAACACAGAGTAAACATTATAAGTTGAATGTTTTTTTTTTTCTTTTTCAGACTGCCTCTTCTCCTGCTTAGAATGTTGGTGTGATACTATGATACCTAAGAACTACAAGAGCCTTAAAGCCACCCTGAGACAACAAGCATAAGATGAAAATGCAACATGACAACAGGGGGGAGAAAGCATGAAAAACTTGAGTCCTAGATGAAACTGTTACACTGGTAAATAACTCTGAAACTGCCCACTGCAAGAATTCTTCCGCACTGTTAACTAATGTAGGTATGATTTAACTTGCTATTATTTGGATCTTCTCACTGTCAACTGAATACTTCTAAAACGACATAGCATCCAAGTCAAGAGTTTAGGTAAAGAACTACTGAGTATATCCAATGCAAAAGAAGGAAGTAAATAATAAAAAGAGAAGAAAATGATGTAAGATAATATGGAGAAATAAGAGCAATAAAATATCAGACTAGTACATCAAAAGATTAGTATAATAAAGTCCCAGAAAATTTAATCAATAAAGTCCATATATGTATTCTAATTATAATTAACAAAAGTATTCAGCAAATTACATGAATAAAATCAACTGCATTCCTAGCCATCAGCAAGAAATAATACAGTGGCAACAAAATTATGATGTACTAAGGAACAAAACTAGCAATACATATAGAAAGACCTTTCATGGAGAATAATACAAAATGTAATTGAAAGACATAAAAGTAAAGAGAGAAATGAAAAACTATATTGCTTTAATATATGGAGACTTCAATATTATTAGGATGTCAATTCTTCTCTGTAAATTCAAAGTTGTTCCATAAAAACAACAACAAGTTTGTATAATGAAACACTGATTCAGTTATCCATATAGAAAAGTAAAAATATAAAATGCATAAAGTTGTTCTCTTAATTTTAATCAAAGATGTGTCTTCTACAATGTATACTTTTTGGTAATTATTGAGGTTTCTTTGTAAATCAGCATATAAACTATTTTGTTAAAAATGACCAGATATTTTAAAACAGTATATAGATGATTTTTGTCTGCAGCATAATTTGCTTATTTATCATTTAAATTAGAACTTTTTGTGGCAAAGTAAGCTGTTGTTTTAAGGATGGAATCCGTTTCCAGACTCACTAGACCCAGAGAAAGATGTACAATGCAGTCACTAAGTAACAAAACTACTAGAGACAAATTATTTTTAACTCTATTTGTGATCATTTCAGTCAAGGCAATTTTGAAGAAGAATAAGTAAGAAAATCTGCCTAAAAAAATCAAAATTCAGTCTAAAGTTAAATAAATAAGCATTAATTTTAGAATTAGTTATGTACAGAATAGACAATGGAATTAAACAGAAACTCTAGAAACATATCTAAAATAGACATTATATATATCAGAGATGTCATTGCAAATCAGGATAAAAGATAGACTCATTGATAAATGACACTGGGAAAACTAATGTTCTATATGCAAAATAAAACAAAATTACTCCTTGATACCAGATTTAAATGCTATTTCAGAGGAGTAATGATCCAAATATTTTGTTTGTTTATTTGTTTTGTTTTAAGTCTGTAACTTTTAGAACAAAACATTGAGGAATATCTTTTCAAATATCAGAGTAAGGAGAAATGTCTTAAGTATAAAGGGACAAGATAAAGCACTGATAGTTATATTTCTGCTATTCATCCCCTCCCCATCCCACTTTTCCTTGTAGTTCTTCAAGTTCACACCCACATCCCAACCTCTAGATGTGCTCATCTCATGGCCCAGAATGTCCGCCCTACTCCTAGGCTTCACCTCAATTACGTCCAACTCACTCCTTAAGATCTTGGCTTAAATGTCCAATTTCCCGAAGAAAGCCTTTTTTTGACATCCCAATCCAAGAGTAATTTAAGTCTCCCTACCAAGTTGTGAACTCCTAAGATCTTCCTTTCTTAATAGTCATAACTGTTTATTATTACATATTTATTTATCCGGTTGTTCAATTAACACCTGACTTTGTACATACATTGTAACCCCATACTCATCAGTATGTCTCCAACACCGAAAACAATACCTAGGACAAAAAAGGCATCTGTAAATATTTTCAAGAGTAAACAATAAAAGAGACTGGTTTCAGTGAAAAGGTGAGGACAGACATGGAGAAGTCGTAATAAAATATTTGTGTGAAGATGAGATATATTGTGGAAATTTATAAATATGTGAGGTTTGGACAAATGAGAAGTATGGACAATATTTCCAGAAAGTCAGAAAACCTTGGTGCTTTCCCTACTAATCCCACTGATTATAATCACTCCATCTTTTAAACCACAATCCATATCTATTTGTAATTCACTTTGGGGCAGATTCCATACTCCATTTATTTACATGTTATTCATTTCTTCATTCATTTACTTGAGCCTGGCAATGAGGTCTCTTCATTCATGAAGATTTTATTTTTATTATGGAAAATAAAGGAAAGAAAAATAAAAATTTAATAAGAAAATGTCAAATTTCAGGTAATGATTGAAAAGTTCTTGAATAATACAAAAATAAAAAACAGGGTAATATCCTTCAGAGATTAGATTATATTGGACAGCCACTAAGGCTTCATAGAGGAGGAGACATTTAAGCTGATATTTGAATATGTACTTCTAAGCTACTAATATGCTGTGATGGTTTATAATGTTAGTAGCTGCTTGATAATTGTGTGTTAGATTTAAATAAATATATATGCAGTCAATTCAACTTCTGATAGCTCCTTGTAGCTTTCTGTCACTAAACAAAGTCAGAAGATAAAGCTCTCTCTGTAATAGTTAAATAGCATTTTACTAGTCATTAAAACTGTAATCAAAGGGAGAAGAATGCCATCCCTAATTTATTTTTGATTGTCCATTTTATGAAATGTTAAGTAGTGGCCCTAATTTGTACTCTGAGTCCCTTTGCTTAATTTTCATTTCCTGGTACTTTCTATATTCTGTAAAGCATATCCTCAAAATTCTAATCAATTTATCCTGTTTACCTCCTCAATCAAAAGCCTACACCCACCCAGCTACTTTCATTGATTTTCTGGGGGTATCTTTTCTAGCTAATACACATGTATCACTCTTCTAGTATTAATGATTATGACTAGCAAAGCTAAGTCAAATTAAAACAATTACTAAGAGATATTCTCTAGGTCATTGTAGAGAACTGCTCCCTATGTTAATTTTCTATTCTGTATAACAAATTACCACAAATTTAACATGTTGAAATGACACACGTTTACTCAGTTTCTGTGGCTAGGGAGTGTGAACATGGCTAACTGGGTTTTCTGCAAGGCTGTAAGCAAGGTGATGCCCAAGACTGGAGCTTATCTGAAGGCTCAACTGAGAATAGATCCAATTCCACACTTAGTACGGTTCTTGGCAGAATTCACTTCCTTGAGGCTGGAAAGTCCACAGTATCGCTTCTCGGCCTTTTGGCTAAGATCAAGTGTGGAAAATCCATAGTAATTTGCCAAGCCAGCAATAGAGGCAGAGACTTTTGAGTGAGTCTGTTAACTAGATAGAGTCTTCTTTAAATAACACAATCCCAGACGTGACACCCTATCACTTTTGTCATATTCTACTAATTATAAGCAAGTCATGAGCCCCTCTCATGTTTCATGGAGAAGGATATAGAAAAATGTGGATATAGGAGGTAAGGATCAGGGGAACACCTTAAAATCTGTCTATCACAGGTTGCTGTTGTTGTGTTCTTTTTTTTTTTTTTAAGTTCTCTGCTTTTATATGAATCGTTTATGTACCATAAATTTTGATTTTCATCACATATGCTATTATCAATAATTATAGCTATTATAAGATAGTATGTGGGTAGTATTATTCTTGTACTTTATCTAAAATATCTTTGGAACAACACAGTGAGGTAAGCAATCACATAAGCAGCAGCAGAATAACTATTTTATGCCTGAGGAAATATAAGTCCAGAGCAGTTATCTACAGTCAAGATCACATAATCTAATAGTAGCCGAGCTGGAATTTGAACACTGGTTTTCTAATAATAGTTTCAGGGCTTCAATTTACCACTTTGCTTCACTGGAAAATGCATTTGTGAAGATTGGCTTCCTCGAAACCAACAAAACAGATTTAACTCCAGGAGACACAAAAGCCATTTAGTGCCTCCAAAATTATCTAGTTTATCTTTTTACACTTAACAATTGGAGGAAATTAATAATACTTTATTCCAGCCATACAGAGAAAAGAGAGTATAATTACCTTAGTGTTTCTGTGCTACTAGCTGCTTTTACTCACCCCCATCTCCATGGCCTGTCTTAGCCAGCTCTGTTATATCTCTCTCCCACATGGAGTTGAATAAATTCTCTTCCTCAAAAAATGCCATGAGGATATCTCTGTGTCCATAGATGACTCATAGCTTAATGATTCAGTTCTTCTCTTTTCATTGTATAATCAATATTTTTTTAAAGGGAATAGACATCTTTTCTTTTGAATTTACTAAACAAAACAAATCTATATCTTAAGCTGGTTTGCACAGTCTTCACACGACCAGGAAGAAAAATCACAAAGAATAATCTTTGTGCAAATAAAGTTTACTCAACATGACAGAATATATGTATTTATTATTTAATATGAAGGTCAGTGGTTTGGCATTTAATTTCTACAGAGTGTCCCCTTTGTAGTCATTTGAAAATTGTGGTACTTATCTATATTTGTTTAATATATCCTGGTTGGAATGTTTGTCAGATTACCTTGCATTGCGCTCAAGAGCTTTACTGGATTTATTTTGGAGAGCATGAAGCATGGCTGAGTTGAGCTTATGGGAAAAGAAGCTGACTTTATGGAGACACTTAGGTGGCATTTTAAGATGTGAACAAAGCTGATAGAGACAGTGTGAACAGTAAATAGGAGAAAAGGAAAAAAAAACACAGAGTACAATATGGGAAAGGAGAACACTAAAATTGTACTGTGTCTATTTCAAAATTTTGCTCTGGACAATTACAGAGAAATGTATTTACACCATGGTTCTGAAAATTTTTGGAAAGTTTGAAAAAAAATTAAGAATTCCAAAAAGTCCAAATGGGTTTAGAGTGCAGACCTATTTTTGATGTTATTAGCTTTTAAAGTAATCATAGTTCACACAATCTGAAAAACACAAGCTAAATTTATTTCTTACTTAAGTAAGGAAGAATTGCAAGCAAATGTACTGTTCTTGCTAAACAAAGAAAGAAGCAGGGTTGTTACAGCATGTGGGGAAAGTTTAGAGTTTATGTTACATGTAAATGAAGCACCATTTTGACTAGCCATAAACAAAAGGGAAGGTTTCTGAACACAAGGTTAGCGTGAAAGCTGGGGCTTCCTTCAAAATCCTGTGTCCTTGGAAGTTATAGCATAAAGATAAATGTGAAAAGTTTAGTCTGCTGTGTTTGCTGTGAAAGCCCTAAACCCAAAAGGGCAATCTGGACTGGGGATGCAGAGAGCTTGCAGGCAGGCCTTGACCCACATGCCGAGGAAAAATTCAAGATAGGTGGGAAAACAATGGGATCTACATGGTTCAGAGTTTTTAGGTCAGCAGGGAATACTCTATTCTTAGATTTGAAAAGATCAAAACTCTTAAGTTATAAATTTAGGGGAAAAATCATCTTGCTTCTAATTAATATTTTTTATATCATGGACTAAATGGGACCACAGAGATTCAAGCAGTTTATGTAAAAAGGCAAAAAGGCATTAAAGGAAAAGAATGACATCTAACATTTACCAGAAAGAAAAAAAGTGTGTGTGTGTGTGTGTGTGTTATTGTTTTTTTTTAATTAAGAAACGAGTTTCATGTTGACCTCACAAACCCAAAGACTTACCCTAGACAAGAAATCATCCGTAATTTGATGATACATCCAAGAATCAATAATACTAATGTCAAAATTTTAAAAGTATTGGTTGAAATGGGAAAGAATTGTAGATGACAATAAAAAAGATTTTAGCATTTCATTTGGCTTCCAAAACAGGCATGAATTTTTACAAGTAGTCCATAAACAAATTATGTAAAAGTCTAAATTAATTTTAAAAACAAAATGAGTATCCTTGATCTCAGATATGCTTTACTACTAAAAAATACAGAATGAGAGTTAAAAATAGAAAGACCATGTTCTTGACTAGAAAGGCAAATAACACTCCTCCCATAATTAATATAGAATTTTACTGTAATCATAATTTGAGCCTCAGTATTAATGGTAAAGAGGGGAAGGGGTGACCAGATGAAATCAACATAAAGGTAATGTGAAAAAAAATACATGTTTAAATACAGACATGAACACTATAATGGTAGAATAATAATCATAACTACTTTGCCTTATGAATTGTTAAAATACACTATAAAATTACTGTAATCAAAATAATAAGAGATTATTATAGAAACAATCAACTAAATCAGTAGAACAGAGTAGAGAAACCAGAAATAGAAGCAAATATATATGTGAATTTATTTTATTAAAATGTTTCTATTTTGATTCAATGAATAAAATGAATGTTATTTAACAGTATTAATAAAATTGGTTATTTAGAATAAAATATTAATAGTTATCACTACCTCATACCATATTGGAAAAAGAAGCCAGATGAATTATAAACTCAAAGCTAAAATAAATAAAAGATTTGCCGCCATTAGGATAAAAATGAGCTAAAGATAAACATATCGGTTCTAAGTAAGGAATTTTAAAAATCGTAAAGAACCATACTTGACTATGAAATTAAGTATGTGACATGCTATAATACAAACAGAAATCAAATGCATCCGAGAGATTGGGGAAAATAGCAATGTGAATAAGAAAAATTACCTAATAAAAAACACAGCAGTTATAAACTAATAATTAAGGTCATAAAAAAACCAATGAAAAAAATCAAATAGATATATCAAAAAAGAACCAACCCAATGGCCAATGAATAAGTGAAAACAGGTTCAAATTCTGTAGTCCTAGGAAAATTGACATACAACAAAAATCATCTAGTACTCATCTATTCGACTGACAAAAAGTTAGAAAAGAGTAATAACTAATGATGTTTGAGATGAAATGGAAGATAATATAGATTATTTCTGGAAATAATTTTAGTCTTTCTAGAAAGCAAATTGGCAATATGCATTTCACTTAAAAATGCCTATTTCTCTCATAGAATTATACATACACACATCTAGCTTAGGATATTTACTACAGAAGGTAGTTATAAAACAGTAAAGCTAAACATATACCCATCAATAATGGAATGGTTGGATAGACTGAGATTCAGGAATGAATTTTAAATAGCTTTATACCAGTTGATTCAAAGTGATTTCTAAGAAGTAGGGTTGGAGGCAGGCAGCAAGGTAGCAGTATACATATATAATGTGACCTCACACAGTAAAAATGACCAAAATTTTCTATGTATTGTTTTTATATGATAGGGGCCTAAAAAGACTATGAAAAGATTCTTGAGAGATTGTTAACTTAGGAGTTTGAGAGCAATTTCAAAGAAAAGAAAATCTTTAAAATCTGCAAAATGAATTACATTCATAAAATAGATAACATGAGGTGTGTGTGTGTGTGTGTGTGTGTGTGCTTGAAAAGTAAATTTTTAAAATATGATTGGTGTCTATATCAAAATGGTAGGCTATATTATAGTTTCTCTTATTATTTAAATGTTTTACAATAAGGATGACAAAGAGAAGAGATAAATGATAATTGTAGGAAAAAAATGCTATTTTTATAACCCACGGTAGATCAGAAAAATATATGGACTCTATACTTAAGAAATGTAAAGTCTTAAGAGATAGTTACCCTTTTCTGCAGCATTTCTTCCTACAAGTAGAAACACTTTCAAATGCCATGTCTTTATTTTCCATACAAACTGTTTGCCTTTTGGGTTTTCAGCTCCTCTTACTAGCAGGGAGGAAGCCTGTCTTTTTCAAGGCTGCGGATTACCAGCTCAGTGGGGGGGAGCCTGTAGCTGTACGTTTTCATAGATTTTTTCTGGTTTTACACCTCAGTCTACACCTCTGAGACCAAATGCCCATGGATGAGAGAGCTTTCTATTTTTCATGCATTATTAATTATCTTTTCAGAAAAGTCTGACAGCTCTCAAAGTGACAAGCTCTCACGTAGACCCATAGTTTTTTGTTTTTGTTTTTGTTTTGTTTTTGTTCTCTTGTTATATGTTCAGAGTTAAAGTCCTTGAAGGCTAAAGTTAAAATCTTGTCCTAACTTAGCAATTACAAAAAATAAGGGAGAAAATATTTTAAATTACAATATGTAACTCAAGTACTGAGACACTCACTGTCTACATTATTTTCTTTTGTCTCATTTCTTATAGACTATTAACATTTTATAAGAAATGAGGTATTGACATATATAATAAATATGTAGTTAGTACAAAAGAATGTATCTTGCTTTGTTGTAAAAATTAAGTCCTTTCTAACCTAAGCTATTGAATTGAGACCAAAAATAGCATTTTAGTGTTTTTGTTTTGCTTCAGTATAGATGATGCTGGCTGTAGATGTTTTGTCTTTCCTTGACAAGTCAGACTCCAGAAAAAAACAGCAGCAACTTTTAACTTATTTAAAACATAGTATTATTATCCAGATTTACTATCAAAGTAATTCATGGTAACAACTGAGCATACTATGCAGCTAATAAATGCAACGCTTTATAAGCCACAGAGGAATAAAATCTAGCGTGTTCCAAGGTTAAACGAGACAGGAATGAAGACCAATCTGGGAAAATTTACTACTGTACTTGCATGAAGTGTCATGGATATGAATCCTGTTCTCCTCCCGTATCTCAAATATAAAGGAATTGCTGGTGGTTTACATTTTTAAATTTTTATTCTGTAAACCTCCCTTTTATAGAAAAGGTAAATATAATCTAGGAGTATAAGCAAATGTGTCAGAAATAGTTTGGGTTGCTTACTTAGCATAGCATTTCCACATTTGAAAGCATATAAGTTATAGAGAGTTTTCGACCTTGCCATTTTAAAACATACAAGTCAAATATTGAAACAGCTTCTTAGATTCCAGCTGCATAAGCCTGAGTCATAGTTGCCAAAATCAAACCTTAGTTTAATTCAAACTCTATAAGTGTTAAGCCCACTTTAAAATATCAGGGACTTGTTTTGCACAAATATCACTAAAACGGCTCTCTGTCTCTCTCCCTAACACACACGCATGCACACCTGTGTACTCTGACATAAACTATTGTGTTCTACAAACTTTGTAGGAAAACTCACCCCCAAACTTTTTGAAGCTGGCAAAACTCAGAATAGTTCAACCTGAATTAAGATGGCCTACAGTCCCTGAAGCCCCAGCAAGCATCCATAGTTTGTTTCGAATTTCCTAGAATGCCCTTAGCCACATATCCTCCAAATCAGAAATAATCACTCCTGCTTTTTCATTCCATTCCATAGGACTTAGCACATACCACTGAGTTATTTGTGTTGCAAACATTTGCTTACATTGAGTTCATCCTGTAAGGAAAGGTTTCCCATATTAATTGTCGATGTATCCCCAGTAAATAAATCCAATAGCATCTATTAAACAGAAGCCAGTCAATAACCACTCCCTGCATTTAGTTGAAGTCTAATATCTGAATTCACAGGAAAAAAGAATAATAAAAGTCTTTCAGTCCACTTTTCATCTTTCCCTCATTAATAAAATCCCTAAAAACATGGAATGTGCACTTCCAAGTGTTTCTTAGACATGATAGCTGGGTGTTCTTTCCTCTTTCTTAGTGATTTGTGTATTAACATATGGAATAATTTAGATGAACTTAAAATATGTACCTTGTTGAGCATCGTTTACCAAGTGTAGCTTTAAGCAAACTGAACACTTTTCCAAAGGAACTGCTTTAAAAAATTCTCTAGACTAAATCAAGAATCCCTTAGTCCTTTATCTGACAGAATGACAAATTCACTGAACACATCATTGTTTTTTAGTGGGGAATTATTTCAGTTCCCCAATCATCCAGGTCCTAAAGCTAAAGATATGTACGCTGAGATTAATTTACAAAAATGCCAAAAGACTTTCCTTGTGATTTTTGATGCAACAGTTAACACTGCCTGCCATGCATACATTGAATGTATATATAACCTAAGAGGTCTTAAAGTGTAGTGACTTCTCTGGAATCTCTTTTCAGACAATCTCTCTTCTTAATCCCGTCCTCTCCAAAAAACTTTTAAAATACAACAATCTGTCCTTAAGAACTAACACATTGAACTTAGTACTGATTTAGGTGTAATATATTCAACCAAGGAATATTTACTGAAAATCTATTATACACCAGGTACCATATCATGTGGCATTGCAGACTCCAGCAGGACTGTATCGGTATTCTCATGAAGCTTAGGCAGGAGGAGGAGGGAAATGACCATAAATAAGTGCATAAATTTGGGTAAAAATTGTAAATAAAGATTACTGCTTTGAAGCTTTTACGTAAGAAATAATTAGGGGCTAATGGCAAAGTAGCATTTTCAATACGTTGCTCGGGGAATTCTCTAAGGATGGGGAATTTTAGCAGAGAATGAAATTTAAAACTGAGAAATAGAGAAGAAGCCAGCCAAGGAGATTAAGATACAGAAACGTGTGAATAAAGAAACCAGATGTTACTTGATGAAAGTATGTCGTGTGTGTATGTATGATGTAACCGTGTGTGGTGTGTGTGTGTGCGTGTTACTATTATTAGTTTCAGGTGTACAAAACCACATAGTGATTAGACATTTACATACCTCACAAAGTGATAACCTCCATAAGTCTATTACCCAGCTGACACTATACACAATTATTGCAATATTATTGACTATATTCCCTATGCTGTAGTTTAGATCCCTGTAACTATTTTTTTTTTTAATTAAAGTTGACAATCAATATTATTTTATATTAGTTTCAGGTATATAGCATAGTGGTTAGACATTTACATAATTTATGACGTGATCTCCCAATCAGTCTAGTACCCATCTGACACTATACATAGTTTTTACAATATTATTGACTATATTCCCCATACTGTATTTTACATCCTTGTGACTGTTTTGTAACTACCAATTTATATTTCTTAATCCCTTCACCTTTCTCAATGAGCCCCCAACCTGTCTCCCATCTAGTAACCATCAGTTTGTTCTCTATATCTATGAGTCTTTCTGTTTCTTTTTTTCATTTATTTTGTTCTTTAGAGTCCACATATAAATGAGATCACATGGTATTTGTCCTTCTTAGTCTGACTTATTTCACTTAGCATAATACCCTCTAGATCCATCCATGTTGTTACAAATGGTAAGATTTTGTTCTTTTTTTGTGGCTGGTTACAATAATATTCCATTGTATACATGGACCACTTCTTCTTTACTGAATTGTCTATGGATGGGCACTTGGGTTGCTTCGGTATCTTGGCTATTGTAAATAGCGCTGCATTGAGCATATATCTTTTCGAATTAGTGTTTTGGATTTCTTTGGATAAATACCCAGGAGTGGAATTGCTAGATCATAGCAGTTCTACTTTTAATTTTTTGAGGAACCTCCATACTGTTTTCCATAGTGGCTACACTACTTTGCAATCCCACCAACAGTGTACAAGGGTTCCCTTTTCTCCACATTCTCACCAATATTTGTTTGTTGATTCACTGAGATGGCCATTCTGACAAGAGTGAGGTGGTATCTCATTGTGGGTTTTATTTGTATTTCTCAGATGATTAGTGACCTTGAACATCTTTTCATATGTCTATTGGACATCTGTGGGTCCTCTTTGGAGAAATGTTTAATTTGGTACTCTGCTCACTCGATTGTTGGATCGTTTGCCCTTTTTTTGGTGTTAAGTTGTATGAGTCTTTTTATAACTTTTGGATGTTAACCCTTTATCAGATATATCGTTGGCGAATATATTCTCCCATTCAGTACAGCATCTTTTCATTTTGTCGATTGTTTTCTTTGTTGTGCAAAAAATTTTTAGTTTGATGGAGTCCCATTTGTTTATTTTTTCTTTTGTTTTGCTTGCTCAAGGAGATATATCAGTAAAATATAACTAAGGGTAATGTCTGAGAGTTACTACCTGTGTATTCTTCTAGAAATTTTATGGTTTAGGGTAATTTTTTCCTTTTTTTAAGACTTTTAATTATCTTTTAGTGTCTTAATCTAAACTATTAACAAATAGCCAGTAATCGCCAGATATTTGGTAAAACTCTTCTATTAAGAAATGGAAACAACCAAAATGTCCTTCGATAGATGAATGGATAAAGAAGTTGTGGTACATATACACAATGGAATACTATTCGGCGTTAAGGAAAGATGATATAGGAGCATTTGTGACAACATGGATGGATCTCGAGAGAATAATGCTAAGTGAAATAAGTCAGACAGAAAAAGCAGAGAACCCTATGATTTCACTGATATGTGGTATATAAACCAAAAAGAACAAGACAAACAAATGAGAAACAAAAACTCATAGACACAGACAATAATTTAGTGGTTACCAGAGGGTAAGGGGGTGGGGGGGTGGGTGATGAGGGTAAAGGGGATCAAATATATGGTGATGGAAGGAGAACTGACTCTGGGTGGTGAACACACAATGGGATTTATAGACGATGTAATACAGAATTGTACACCTGAAATCTATGTAAATTTACTAACAATTGTCACCCCAATAAAATTAATTAAAAAAAAAAAGAAATATTAAACTAAATGGAAAAGAGAGTAAATGCAGCAGATCCAGACACTATCTAGAGTAGAAGTCCTCAAAATAAATCATTTGGTATTCTTAGATAATTCAAAGAAGATTATCTCATCCAAAAGCTATATACAAACATTTTAGCAGTATTTGGTTTATAAACTATGGACACATATTACATTAACAAACATGAAACTAAGAAATTTCTTTGCATAATATATTAACTATTAGGTAGTCTTGACTTGTTAAAAATGAAAAGCATATTGGTTGTTTGATGTAGCAGAAAAATGAGAAATTGTGGCACAAAGATGACAAAAACAATAGGAAATAAAACAAGACAGCTCTGAATAATTGGAAAAACATTATATTGGTCTTTATGATATGGGAATTTCTCTAATTATAAACTAAAGTACAGGTAACCCCATATAACATAGTTTTGCTCTATCACAGTTCGAGAATTGGGGGAAACCCTCATAGGACATGGCATCCTAGAACACGGTTTCACTCTAACATTATTTGAGAATTAGACAAATCCTCGAACAACACAGAGTGTAATAGAGCTTTTAAGAGAAAAATATATCTCATTTGGAATTTTTCATTCGAGCATGAATGCCATATCAGATTTGACTGCAGAATTTTAAAATTTATTAGAATTTTAAATCCATTTTGTTCATGGAGTATTAAGTTCAAAGGATGAAAATATCTTGTCAAAAAGAAAACACCCTCAGTTAATGGTGCTTAGAAGTGATGACAAAAAAAAACATTACTTAATACATATTAATATGTTATACTTGTGGTCAAAATTGCTTTCATAAAGATGTTTCTCTTAATTATAAAAGTATAATCGTATGTTCTTTTAATTATTGGAGCCTAACCCTCTTTTTTGTATTAGTTCTTTGATTCTAATAACATGGAATGTTATTAGCGTAACATGGCATTTTTTTTAGGAAACTAACAACCGTATTATATGGGGGTTACCTGTACTATGACTCCAATTAATAATAAAAGCAATATACCCTGACATAAAAATAAAGTCTGGAGGTAAAGTAGGTTTCCTGACAGTCAGCTTAATCTTGTAGTTCTTGTTTCTTTGCACTGCTGTTTCCCTGAATGTGTCTTTTTGCTAAGGCTAGAGTCAGATTTTCCTGAGTCAGAGCTGTAAGGATAGAGGTTTCCCTAGGAAGAAGCAGAGTGAGGATGGACACTGAAAAGTCAATCAGGGCTATCTATTTTGGCTTGCCCATTACCCTGGGACATTCTTAGCATACAAAGCATTCAAGCTTATGCTACTACTGCCATAGTACAAGGTACTTAAAAAATACCAGTTCAATAACCACTGTGAATGAATGGCAGGCCTAATAAAAACACAATATATAAGAATTGGTGAAATAATATTAGAAGAAAACAACATTCTAAAAATTCATACCTGGATATAAATTTAGTCTGAAGGACCAACATGTTTGCACTTGTAGAGACTTTACTGCATTCTCTACTATGGAATGCTTGATTCTTGAAGCCTACTGGTAGCCTATACAGCATGGCAGGAGAGACTACAGAATGGGAGAATTTCTGGTGATGTCATTTTAGTTGACTTATTTGAATAACAATTTTAGTATTACAAGTTAATGTGAGGTTTAACAAAGCCAGCATATACCCTCTTAAATGCCTCTCAACTCTCAAAAATGGCAACTTAAAAACAAAGAAGTTCTCTTGTTTTTCTTCCTGTCTTTCTTTCCCTAAGTTGAGTTTTCTACATTACAAGATAGGAATAACAAGAAGTCAACTTTCATTCAGATGGTTAGTTCTGTGAAATCCCTTTGTGCTTGATTTCTAGTGTTTATATGACATTTAAAGCACCTTTGCTTTGTTGATAGATATTGAACACCAGTAATTGTACTACCTGAGCTAATTAGGCAACTAGAGCGTGTTTACCATGCCTATCAATTTTCTGTCGAGCAGAATATCTCAAAACCAGTTAACAAGGAAGAACAGTGTGAAATGCTTGCTTAATTGGGTATACAGTATTCGCTAAAGCTAACCAATGACCTCAGTTAACAAATGAAGTTCAGTGTTCATTTCACTGCTGTTTTGCAGTATTATATAACTGCTATTCCCCCAAATCAAGCCTTTCTCTTGTAGAAGAGTTTTTTGGGGTTTGCAATAAGTAGGGGGTGAATTGTCAAACCATGGAGGAAATTATCCAGACTTGGGTTTAACTTAAAACCTGAGTAGAGCCACAAAGTACAAAACAATTTTAGCATGTTGTTTTTCTTTTCACAGTGCTTTAAGAATGTATGAATAGGGAAAATGGGACTTCATGTTTTCAAATCATGGACTTCTTTGGGGGATAAACAAGAATGTTAATAAAACTCTTGGTTTTGTACATATATATAATTTTCTAGTGACAGGACTGTATCTCCTTTGCAAGCATTAAATAAGCTATGCCATTATCCTGCACATTAGCTCCAAAACTTAAAATAAACTTTGAACATAGCTGAGATATTTCCAGTGGTTGGATTCTATCATTAAAGAGGAAAGGGATAGGATTGTTATTCTTTAATTTGAGTCAAATTTTATTTGTGGAGAGTTAAAAAAGATATACTCAGATTTTTTATATATATTATTTCTGTAAAACCCAACTTTCAGAACTAACCATAGACAGAGGGCAGCATTAAAATAAGAGGAAAAAAGGTTAAATCTTACTAAAATCAGACTGTATCAAATAAGTTATTTAAAAAATTAAAACATCAGATGAAGAATTAGTTTTTCACATTTATAACTAAGCGTGTCTTATTCTCCTTGCAATGTACTTTCTTCAACTCATATATTTATTGTATTTAATTTCCGTTACAGGCTTTCCCTACTCTAATTACAATGAGGAGAAATTGTGGTGCTTTGAATTTACTCTAGAGAAAGAGATTAAATATTCTACTATCATTATTGTACTATTTGAACAAACCCAGTTTCATTTTTATTAATTATTTCTATATGCCAGAAAGGCTTTAAAAAATATAATTAAATGATGGAGAAATCATTTCATTTGTATACAGAGAAACAAAATATTCTGTAGAAAGTTTTAGGTAGGAGAACAGATGGGAGAAAATGAAAGAGATATTATGCTCTTATTTGTATCTTATGAGAAAAGAAGGAGAGGGAATTAATGTATGTGTGTATATATATAGTATATATATATATATATACATTATATATGTGCATATAATGTATACACACACACACACACACACACACACACACACACACATTATATATATATATATATATATCTCCATTGTTTTAAATATTTTCTGGCAATTTGAAACAGGAAATTGAAAGCAGCAATCTTTGTATTAATCTGCAATATCTATTTTCTTCTGCCAGTAGTCATTAAAGGCCTGTTTTCTTTGTTTTGATTCCCTGTCTCAAATAACCATTATTTATTGTACTTAACACCTCTATAAACTAGTTGGCTGAAAAGTGGCAGTGTAATAATTTTACTTACTATTTGAAATAACCCCTCCCCATTTGCTTCATAATAAGGGGAAATATGATTTTGGAATATGGGCTCTGGAGTTAAACAGATACTGGTTTGCATTTAATGTCTTATTGTTATTACCTATATAATTTTATGTGAGTTACTTCTCCAAACTTCAATTTCCTCATATTCGAAGTTAGGATAAGGTAATAAGTTTTACCTCAGAATTTTGGTTTTTGAGATACTACATAGGACAGTGTTTATTTTATTATATACCCTAACTAAATATTAGCTATCATTTTGTTTTTATTGCTATCATTATCATTATTATGGATTCAAAGTGAATACTGAAGTTAGCCACCCTTTCCCAGCAGAAATCTGAGTCGCAAGAAACTAATGCAAATCAATGTTGATTAAAGATCTGATGTGTGTAGCTATATAGATGTGTTTTTTAATCCCATGGGTATTATGAAAAATCAATATAAAATATAAAGATATTTCAAGGCAGAAGTCTCATATTATCAATAGTGAGAGTTGTTTAAAAAATCATAGCACTATAAAGAGTTCAAAATTCTTGTTTTTTTCCTACTTGTTTATCCTATGATAAAATAGACTTCAGCCCCCTTCACTAGTCTTACCTAGCTCTTTAAGTTGTTCTTATTTTTTTTTATTTTAATTATTAAGTCTTTAGAATAGCAGGGTTTTGTGTGTGTTTTTTTTTGAGGTTGTTGTTTTGTTTTGTTTTTTTTGTTTTTGATGGATTAGCTGCAAGGGATCTATAAGCTCATTGAATTGAATACCAATATGGCTAAATATAGTTTCCTACTTTGTCTCCCAGAACTACACTTGTCTTCATCTTGTCTTTTCTTCAAATTTTTCACTGAAGGCAGAGAAATTTTTTTTAATGAAAAATACATTAGTCAACAATACCACCAGTATACCTAGTTGACTAAGCCGTATTAGTATTCTTTATTTTTTAGGAGAAATATCAAAATTCTTGACTTGAATTAGAAGACTCTGCATGGTATAAATTTTATATACCCAAATGGTCACATTTATTTCCTTTCACTTCCTAAAATATACCTACTTCTCCCCCTGCCACAGGGCATTAATACATACTGATTTTTCTGTCAGGATACGGTTCTTCTCTCCACCCAACACACTGTAGTTCATCCTTCAGCTCTCAGAATGTCTTTTCCTGACCTCTGATTAGAGCAGACACCCTATCATACCTCTTCATGGAACTATGTGGCCCCCCAATGTAATTTTTACAACAGTTCAGTTTAAAATTTACTTATATATTAATCTCATTAATTTCTGCCACTTGCACCAACTACAGTGCCTTTCAGAAAAGATTTGCTGTGTAACTGTTCACCTTTGAATTATCATCATTTAACACAATGTCTGGCAAAAGAGATACTTATCAAATTGCAGCATAAATTTGAAAAATGAATGAGAAAATTAAAAAACATATTTCTATTCCCTATACTTATCACATTATAGTATCATCTTGAAAGCAGAAGATTTTCCATATTAATATTTGATGTCTTAGTTGTCTCACCTAATGCTTAATCCACAAAAATAATCAATAAACCTTTGTTGAATAAAGGCATTAAATAAAGCTTAGTACAGGGCTGACTACAGAGTAGTCTTTTAATAAATGATAACGAGAACTGATGTTATTCTCATTACTAGTCAGGACCTTGTGATAAACTATTATTCAGAAGATGAAATATAAAAATATGTGAACATTTTGGAATGTCACAGTTTATTCTTTACTTTAAATAAGAATTTTGATGAAATTTTTAAAAATTCAGATCATACTGAAATTGAAATGTTAGCATTTGATAATATTTTCATCACTTTTAAATCAAGCCTAGTATGTTTAATAATTTAATCAACTGCATCAAAATAATCATTTTAATATTTATTTTCCTAATTTTAAAAAGCTAAAGAAATAACTATTCAAAAGCACATGCAATGGCATCTCTGCCTTAGAAACTAAGAAGATAAATGTCTTCATCAGTCTTCAATATTGAAAATATATTATAGTTTATCTTAGGTATAAACTTCAAATTTAATATTAAATTTTTCACAATACATAAGTATTAACAAAGAATAAATCAGAAAACTCACAGAATTCTGCAACTCTGTAATAGTCTTTAGAAACCTACAGTAGTTAATAGTTGTTGAATTAAAAAAAAAAGTATGTCATTCTGAGAGGGAGGTAAAATATATAGACTTACCATTACCAATTTATCCCAAAGAGTTAAGATTAGAAGCAAAACTCTAAATGGAGGACAATAAGTAACTTTGGTGTTACACAGTGATGCATATAAAAAATTGACCTAGAATATTTGAGGGAAATATAACACTTCAGCAACTGATGCGATTAAAATCTACTTACGTTACAAAAAAAAAAAAAAAAAAAAAAAAGTTGCTTGATCAACTTTCTGCCTACCTTTTTTTCCTTTAAGAAACAAAAAGCTCAGTTCTGACATGATGTCCAATTGGACAATTTAACACCAACATTAATGAAGTAAAATAAATAATTTCCTCTAAATGTTATTTCATCATTGAGTGAATTTCTGTGTTGAGCAATTTCTATAAGCTTTTGTAAGAGTTCCAGTAGTTTAGGTCACGGCCGTTCTAATCTCATGCTGTTTTCAGACTTTTACAGGAATAATCAGAAGATCAGATTTTTACCTTTTCCCACTGCTGATTGTTGATTGATATTTGAGAAAAATGATAAATCATGATAAGACTGAAATAAGACTATTTCAGAATTATAATAAAGCATTCATTTAGTAACAAGAAAAAGAAAAGAAATACAAACATAATTTATTGCCTTGATACATAATTTGTATTTTATATTCTGCTATCCCTAATTCAGGCAAAACTTTCACACTGAATCCCAAGAAGTAAAGTTAAATATAATATTTTATAAAACAGCGAAAAAGAATAAAATGACTTCAAGACAGAAGCATTCACTCTTGAGAATTTTCTGTTTTGAAGCAAGTTGAGATACTAGTTGTCAATATACTACAGCTTTTGTCAAACCAAACTTTTAAGAGGTGTAAATGTATTGACTGAGTATTCAGCTTACAATTTTGTGGAAGCAAGAGCAAATTCTTCATAAAATTCCATTTTCATCTTGCTACTTAAATTACATAGGGTAATGAAAAAGGTATGTTCCAATGAGCTAATTTCTAGAGTATCTGAGTTACAAGTTCTTTTGTCCCAGTTATCATGGCTCTCAACACACACCTCTGTTTGTAATGTTGGGCCTGGACTTGACCAATTACATTTCTGCTTTGCTCTACTGGCTTTTGTTTCTGCCAGTAGAAGGTAGTAGAAAAGCACTGAAAGAATTAAGAAAACATATACACTTCTTCCTTTTTTCTTGTTTCCTATACTCGTTTTTGCTTCTTACTGCTGTTAGAGTCACTAAGCGACAATTTTTCACCCTGATGTGACATTTTATTTTAGCAGCAGCAGCTGATTTCAGTTTGCAGTTTTCCCAACACTTTCAGAAACAACCTGATCAAACCTCCTCAGAGAGGTCAGCTTCACCAAGTGACTCCTCCTTACACATGTGAGTTGCAGACACCGAGTTTCAGCTCTGCAGATTCCCTACTCCATCTCTGAAGTGTTAATAATTTCAACCTTTAGTTGCCCCAGCCTTCGGAGGTAATTACCTTCCAGCAGTTACTATCCCTAATGTTTTAGTATACACTTTCTGCTTTTCCAGTCCTACCATAACTAGTATCAAAGTTTTATATTAAATACTCCTGATCACAAACAAAAACAAAGAACAATAATAATAACAACAAAAACTTTTGCAGCTTCCATCTCCTGACTGGACCCTGAATGACACATATGTCATGATTACAGATTAACAAATGGTGGCTTAAATCCTTTTGCCTACATATCTTTGTTTATTGACATATGAAATCAATGTGTGAGTTCTTAATGAATCTTTCAGCTGAACTTCAATCCCTAGGGGCCATTGATAAAGAAACCAGAGTTGCATGTAAATACTTTACTGTTTAAAGTAACAAAATGGGTCACTCTTGGCATTACTAACTCAGTGAAAACTGCTTCTCAATACTTCTTCAGTCATCACCAGCAGATTTGCAGAAAGAATTGTCCTCTTATATATTCAGGCAGTTTGAACAGGTTGTTACAAGGCCTTCACTTCTAATTCTTTACTCAAGTGCATGCACTTATCTGTCTCCCCCTTAAATAGGTTCCTGTATGCATAATAGATGCAGTGCCAAGAAACCTCAGGATTTCAATCTTAGCAATGTGAATTTCCCCAGAAACTCTTTTTCTTTTTTTTTCTTTTTTTGTTCCAGCCAATGACTAGGTCAAGTAGCTGTCACCTGTGTTTCCATACCTTCGGGCATATACACATACCCTTTATACTTTTGGCCTCCTGAACTATACTGTGAACTTCCTGAAGACAGAAACTTTTATTAATATAAGTCCTACACATAACAATTCAGTTAAGACAATGCCACGTTTTCTGCATGCTTTCAATAAATGTGAGATGAATAAATACTGGTTGAATGATTTTGATGAAGTCATGACTAGTTCTCTGGTATTATATAACAAACACGTGCCATATCGAAACATTGTGATAATTTGATCATTAGTGTTATTAGTTTCCCTAAAATATATTCTCATCAATTTTTACATCAATTTCTTACTGCATATGCTTGTATTGGTGTAATATTCTATAGCTTCTGAATAGCATTGGTTTATAAAACGTATTTGTAGTCATTAAAATGATTATACTGTGTCTGATTTAATTTAGTGTTAAGTGTATTCTATTATTTTCTAATTCTTTGGAAAATTGGTAATCCCCTGTATAGTATATGTGATAATTGCTTATTAATTAAAAACTCACCTTAACAAAGAGAGTAAATTCCTTCTCTACAACACACAACACAGAGTTTATAATTCATTCCCTGTCTAAGTTCTTAAACTAATTCTATCTTAGGTTCTTTTCTGAGATGCTTTGGCTGTATCTGTAATTCTATAAACCATATGGCACAAATCTCCCATGATTTCTGTATTTATGATGTCATTTTCCTACATAAAATTGTACTTAACTATATTACTTTACTATGAATATGTTTTACTATGTTTTTTAACTTAACTCCTGATGTTGGTTTGAAACCTCAAGAACTTCCCAGGTAAAATATGAGACCGGCCTTTGTACACAGAAGACAAGGAGGGACCTAATAAGATGCATACAACTCCAGATTAGTAGGTTTCAGGTTTAAGTAAGGGAACTTTTATATGAGATTTGTTTTGGACAGCTGCAAGAAAAGTAGATCTCCACACCCATCCACCAGAATCTTAAAAGTTTATATGGAGGGGTCAGTCATCCAGATGGTCTCAACAACACATTAATACCTCAAGGCTGTGTCCTTGAGGCAGCTTCTAGTTCAGGGAAAGTAGGCAGACTGCATATTCCAAGGGCAGGACAGGCAGTGAGGAGCCTCTGATTTCCCAAGTTCAGCTCAAGGGTCAACGAGCAGTTACTTCCTCTCAATGACCTCCCCCAAAATTTGACATATGTTTCAAATGACTATGTTTGTTTGTTAGTTAGTTTGTTAGTTTGTTTGTTTGTTTTGTTAGGCATCTTCTTACTAGAATATGAATCTAAGATCTGGGTGGGTGAGGCCATGCTCTTTCATTAACTGATGCATTCTCATCATCCAGTAGGCACTCAATATATATTTATAGCACTGAAGCAACTCAATAAATACTTGTTGAGTAACTAAATAAAGCAGGATTGAGAAAATAAAAACAAAAATATACCTAAAATACTGGAAATTGTCCTATTGCCATGACATTAGTAATTATCCCCTGTAAATAGGAACATAGTCTGTATTATAAATTACCTTGATTTTATGGACATAGGTTAAAATATGAAGAGGATTGGATGTCTAAAACAGAGGACATAAAACAAAATACTGAGGAAGACTTTCCTTGTAGGGTGTAGTAGGCTGATTCCTCCCTATCATGCAAGACACTTTTAGAAGGCTCAACAGTACATACTTCAAGGAATCCACAGCGGTGAGAATAAATGCTACATATGCAGGTTAAAGACTATACCTAAAGTATGAGGTTTCATTTAGAAGAGGACGAAGCATTCAAACATGGAAAAGGGTTTTCAAATTAAAAAGAGCTCTATGGTTAGGAGGAGTGCATCTAAAATAGGGAAGAAAATAATTTTCCATAGTATCTGCTGCTATGTATGCACTTACTATATTTACTATAAATATTTACTATATTCATTATTCACTTAATTATAGTGATAAAATAATTATATAACAAGATTCTTCTCTAGAATAGTAAACTGGAAAAAAAACAACATTGATCTTTGAAAGAAAAACTATGTGTGATATAAAACTGGCTCTATTTATTTTGCTAGAATAATAATTTCTGAAATTAAAAACCTGTATTTCTGAGTTCAATGCTTTCATATTTTCAAAGTACCTAAGATCATATACATGGCAATATGTGAATAAGACATCATAAGGCAGCACCTTGAATATAATAAACAATATGAGCTGAATCTGGATCCTTTCAAACATAAAAATTAAATTATAAAACTTACAATTGTACAATGGGTACATTAAATTAAAATAAATTATTTTTATCTTACTATTTTTATCATAAAAAAATCTTTATTTTTTTATTTATGTTTTTAGAATTCTAAGTTGGTTTAAAACATTCACCAAAAAAATCTCATGAAACTCTCATAGAAATTATGTAATAATAATACCACTTGACTGCTGAGAACTGTAGAACTCTTAGAACAAATGACACCATTCAACCCACCATGTTAAGAGAATTGACTGGACTCTAGCGTAGCTTCTATTAGCCTCAGACCATGTTTCTAGGATGACCACAGTACTACCCCCCACCCCTCGCTCTGCCTTAAAATGTTTACCTAAGAAAGCTCAATCCTGCTGTAATGGTTAATTTTATCTCTCAACCTGACTGTGTCATGTGGTGCCTAGATATTT
This sequence comes from Rhinolophus hipposideros, assembly GCF_964194185.1. Taxonomy (NCBI): domain Eukaryota; kingdom Metazoa; phylum Chordata; class Mammalia; order Chiroptera; family Rhinolophidae; genus Rhinolophus; species Rhinolophus hipposideros. The sequence continues at coordinate 86,405,485 of NC_138047.1, read as the reverse complement.
GATGAAGCATTATTCTGAGTATATCTGTGAGACAGCTTTTGAATAAGATTAACATTTGAATCAGTAGACTAAGTAAATAAAATTAATCTCCCTGATGTATGTGGCCCTCATCCAATAAATTGAAGGCCTGAATAGAATAAAAATCTCACCTTCCATGTAATAAGAGGGAACTCCTACTGCCTGATTGCCTCTAGCTGGAACATCCATCTTTTTCTGACTTTGAACTCAGATGGAAATTTCAGCTTTTCTTGATCTTAAGCCTGATGGCTGTCAGGCTAGAACTTATATCATTGATTCTCCTGGTTCTCAGGCCTTCAGATTGAGACTGGAACTCTTTCATTGGCTCTCCTAGGTCTCCAGCTTTCATACTGCGGCTTTTGGGACTTCTCAAACTCTATAATACTGTGAGCCAATTCCTTATAATAAATCATATGTATCCAGGATCCAAGATGGTGGAGTAGACAAACACTGTGCCTATGTCCTTCAGTGAACATACTAAAATTACAGCTAAATGATAGAAAATCAACCTGGAGAACAATCTGAAGTCTAGCCAAAAAGAAGTCCTGTAACTAAAAATTTAAAAAACAAGCCATGTCAAGACTGGTAGGAGGGGTGGAGAAGCACAACAGGACCCAAAACTTTGTGTGGCAGTTAAGAATCAAGAAGGGATATCTTGGCCATGGAGGTTCCCTATGAAGGAGTGAGGGACCCCCACCCCACACCAGGATCCCCAGCTCAGAGTACTGGTGCTGGAAAGAGGAGCCCGCACCATATCTGGCTGTAAAACACAGTGGGGATTCCAACCATTTGGATGGGACAAAAGGCTGCAATAAACCCAGATATCCTTTTAAGCAGCCCAAGGACAGAATCACTTGTTCAAAGGCAGTTACCCTGGACTCAAGTGGAGGTACAATGACTCAGAAGGGGGTGTCAGAGGCATAACCAGGGACAGACTGAGATGTATGGCTTCAAGACGAGGGCAGGAGTACAGTAGCCATTTTCCCTGTGAATGGTCCTTTTCCGGTGCACCCAGCAGGCGGGCACCATCTTTCCTGTATTGAGCCCTCCCTACACACAGCCAAATCTGAATCTGATTGGCCTGGCGAGCTCCACTGGGACCCCGCCCCACCCAACTCTCCCAATCAGAGGCACTTTGTAGCAAGCAGCCAGCCCCCCACACATTGCAATCTTTCTTGGAAAATGATCAAAGTCCACAGGCCCCACATGGGTGGTGACATTTGCTGAGTAGCTCAAGACTCAACACTAGTGCCAAACCAGAATTTATATTATCCTAATGACCACAACTCTTTCCACTCTAGTGATTCCCTGAGACCCTGCCTCATTCTATGCACATACTACAGAACGCTCTATCAGCAGTTGAACCTTAAGGGAACCAGCAGGTACCATCATGCCTCAGGGTGTCCTGTTTTTTTGTAGAGCTACCCCAGGCCCAGTAGTGGTCACAGACATCCTCAGTTTGCAGCGTGGCCTCTCCCATGTACCTCCAGGTTTAGCATAAGCAGCAAACAACTGCAGATAGTTTTGCAGCTCCTACCTGGTAGCCCCCAGCCAGTCACAGAAAGTGGGTGACCTGGACCTGCACCAGAGCCCCTCCCAAGAGGCCAAAGAAGTAACATACTTGGATGTTGGCTTCAGACCACAGCAGAGCACTGTCCAATATGCCCCAAAAATGGCATACATAGAGGGCAATCTCAAAAGTCACTAAAGCTTACTCAGTGGGGAAAGCACCCTGCACAGCAGCCCATAAGGTGTGGATGTAGCCAAACCCCACAGCCAATTAGCCTGAAGGTCAAGCTCTCCACTGATGTTCCAATCATAATAAAGATTCAATTATAACAGAAGGGCACACACAACCCATACAAGGCACACTCCTGGAATACCCAGAGCAGGTGACAAGGGAGACTGCCTAAGGGCCCCATATGGCACCTGCTATATAAGACCAGCTGGCAAAGACTGGGAGACATAGCAAATCTATCTAATACATAGAAACAAACACAGAGAGGCAGCCAAAATAAGGAAACAAAGAAATATGTCCCAAATGAAAGAACAGGAAAAAATTCCAGAAAAAGAACTAAACAAAATGGAGGCAAGCAACCTAACAGAGCTCAAAACAATGGTCATAAGGATGCTCAGGGAACATAGTGAGAACTTCAACAAAGAGATAGAAAGCATAAAAAAGGTAATAGAAACCTCAAAAAAAATATCAGAACTGAAGAATACAATAACTGGAATGAAGAATACACTAGCAGGAATCATCAGCAGACTAGATGAAGAAGAGTATCAAATCAGTGATTTGGAACAAGGTGGAAGAAAACATCCAATCAGAACAGCAAAAATAAAAATGAATTCGAAAAAATGAGGATAGTTTAAAAGACAGCTGGTACAACATTAAAAATAAAAATATTCCCATCATAGGGGTACCAGAAAAAGAAAAGAAGGGATTGAGAACCTATTTGAAGAAATAATGACTGAAAACTTTCTCAAGCTGGCAAAGGAAATCGCAGAGTCCCAAACAAGATGAACCCAAACAGGCCCACACTAACACACATTATAATTAAAATGGCAAGGTTAAAGACAAAGACAGAACCTTAAAAGTAGCAAGAGAATGGCAACTAGAAAATTGTTAGGGAGCTCCCATAAGAAGGTCAGCTGATTTCTCAAAAAAAATTTGCAGGCCAGAAGGGATTGGCACAAAATATTCAATGTGAGAAAAGTCAGGGACCTACAGCCAAGACTACTCTACCAGTAAAGCTATCATTTAAAATTGAAGGACAGATAAACAGCTTCCTAGATAAGAAAAAGCTTTAAAAGTTCATCACCACCAAACTACCATGTTTTCCCGAAAATAAGACTTAGCCAGACAATCAGCTGTAATGTGCCTTTTGGAGCAAAAATTAATATAAGACCCGATATTATATTATATTATATTATATTATATTATATTATATTATATTATATTATATTATATTATATTATATTATATTAATTATATTATATTATTCCCAGTCTTAAGTAAAATAAGACCGTTCTTATATTAATTTTTGCTCCAAAAGACGCATTAGAGCTGATTATCCCACTAGGTCTTATTTTCGGGGAAACACGGTAGTATTACAAGGAATGCTAGAGGAATTTCTTTAAGATGAAAAAAAGACAAAAAATCAAAATTATGAATAGTAAAATGGCAATAGCTACACATCTATCAACAATTATTTTTACTATAAATAGATTAAATAATTCGATCAAAAGACATAGGAGGGCTGAATAGATAAGAAAACAAAACCCTTACATATGCTGCCTACAAGAGAGTCACTTCAAACCAAAAGACACACACAGACAGAAAGTAAAGGGATGGCAAAAGATATTTCATGAAAATGGAAACAAAAACAAAACAAAATTTAAAAAGCTGGGGTATCAATACGTATACCATACAAAATAGACTTTAAAACAAAGTCTATAAGAAGAGACGATAAAGGGCTCAATAATCCCAATTCTGGGTATTTAACCAAAGAAACCAAAAATGCTTTTTTGAGGGGACATGTTCATCCATATGTTCATTGCAGCATTGTTTACAATGGCCAAGATGTGGAGACAGCTTGATTGTCCTTTGATGGATGAATGGATAAAGAGTATGTCTTACATATATACAATGAAATTTTGCTTGGCCATGGAAGGGAATGGGTTCTTGCCAACTACGGTAGCATGGATGGACCTAAAGGGTACGTTTCTGGGTGAAGTGTAAGACAGAGAAAGACAGATGCAACGTGATTTCGCTTATATGTGGAATCAAAATAAATAAACAAAACAGAAATAAATTCATAGATACAGAGAACATATTGATGGTTGCCAGATGGGAGGGGCTTAAGGGTGTGGTTGAAAAAAGGGGAAGGGGTTAGGAAATACAAATTGGTTGTTACAAAGTAGATATGTGGATGTAGAGTATAGCATAAGGAAAATAGTCAATAATATTGAAATAATTATGAATTGTGTCAAATGGGTACTATATTTGCTGGAGTGATAGATGGGAGGAGGTTGCAGGGGCAGGGTGAAAAAGTTGAAGGGATTAAAAAGTACAAATTGGTCGTTACAAAACAGTCGTGGGGATGTAAAGTAAAGCACAGGGAAACTCGTCAATAATATGGTGATAATTATATAGTGCCAGGTAGGACGAGACTAGACTGGGGGATCACTTCTTAAATTATATAAATGTCTAACCATATGCTGCATACCGGAAATTAATGTAAAATAATATTTAATGTCCATTATAATTGAAAAAATTAAAAAGAGGGAAGGGGAAGTTTAAGGGGAATAATAGGTCCAAATAAGTCATAATATAATCATATATAGTCGTAATATAGCATAGGGAATATAGTCAATAATATCGTGATAATATAGTACAGTGTCAGATGGTTGCTGGACTTATGGTGATCACTTCTTTAGGAATATAAATGTTGAATAACTATGGTGAACACCTGAAACTAACATAATGTATGTTAGCTACATTTTTAATAAAAGTCTTAAAAAAATCCTAATTAAAAAATAAATAAATCATGTGTGTGTGCACATTTGTGTGTATGTGTATTCTATTAGGTTCCGTTTCTCTGGAGAATACTGACAAAAGTATTTACTGTTTGTTCCAGCCAAAATCTGATTATGGACCCCTATACTCTCTTTTTGTAGACTAGTTACTTTGGAAAACTTGTAATTATAAATCAATTCTCTGTCCCTTTGGGATGTAAGTCTTCCATCACCCAGAAATGCCTCCTCAAGAATTTGGGAGCCATCTCCTTGAAATTCAAACATTCAGGGAGATAGCTCTCCTGTCTTCCAGTTCCTGTGAGAGGGTAAGAGGAACTTTGGTGGGTCCCTTCTCCAAATCGCAAAACTACCTCCTGTCCTAAAGATAGGAAATGTTTTTCTCCTCTAGATAAGTGCTAATTAACAAACCCAGATGGCCCAGTCACCTTAGCCAACTCCAGTTAACACTTTCTTGCAGTACACCCCAGCTTTTAACAACTTCCTGTCTTTTGTTTTGGTGGAGTTGAGCCCAATTTGCACTGAAGTCTCTATCCCCTACTGCAGTAGTCTGAATAAAATCTGTCTTGCAATTTTTTACCAGCATCTGGTGATTATCTTTGGTGACTCTAGGGAACTGAAACTGACCTTGGAAATGTGTTTAGGAACACAAAAGGCAATATAAACTGATTTAAGGTTTTTTTGGTGGTGTTTTTTTTTTTTTTCTTTCTTGTTGAAGATGGAGCCCCACAATTTTATTTTTCAATGGGCTCCACAAATTATGTACATGGACCTGGTGGTAGTAATAACAATAATAATAGTGGTATCAGCAAAAGCTAACATTTATTAAGTGATTGCTCTGGGCTAGGCTCCAGTTTAAGTTTTCTATATGTATCAATTTATTTAATCTCATAAGAGTGATAAGATACTATACTAATATAAATTCTCTTTATAGTTGAAAAACTCAGGTAACAGAGAAGTTTAGTACTTTAAGTATTATTAGAACTGACACAGGGAAGTAATAGTGAAAATGGAATGAAAAGGACAGATGAAATAAATGGTGGAAATAGAATCAAAAGGAAATAATGGAGATTTAGATTGAAGCAAGTTTTTTACTTTTTTAGTTGTTTGTTTCCTTGCTTTTTGTTTTGATTTGTTTTGTTTTTGATCTAAGGATTGCATGGTGAAACAATAACCGTGACAGGCTTGAGGAATACGATAAGTTTAACTTTAGTTAAACTGAGTTTATCAGAAGATGCCTAACAAGTATTTGGAAATGTGGGTCAGCTGCTCAAGAGAAAAGTGAAATCTGAGGAAAGAAATATTGAAGAACCCAGTAAGATGATATTTATTTTATTACATATATTTACATATTTATATGTATTTATTATATATATATATATATATATATATATGTCCAGTGACAAATAAAAGTCATAGAAAGAAGCCTTTAAAAGGCCTTGTTTAAAGACCTGTAAGAAGAGGAGGCAGAGAAGTTAGTCTGAGAAATACTCTTTCAGCCAGGGGCTTACAGTGTCATTTAAATCCAGAAAGGGGAGAAAATTTAAATAAGCAAATTTTTAAGAGTTCTAAATCTTTCAGAGAGCTCAAGGAGGGATGAGGAATCACTGAGAACAACATATTGGAATTCAGGATAAACAGTAGTGACTATCAAGAGGGCAATTTCAATGTAGTGAGAGGCAGGAGCCAGATTGCAAATGTTTACAAAGGGAATTATTGGTAAGAAAGTGGCAGTTGTTTGTTGTTTTCAGATATTGGAGTTGAATGAAGGAATGAATAGAATGCTGGAAAAAGTAGAGTGAAGGAAATGACTTTCAGGATCAGAGAGGTTTGCCTTATTTAAAAGACAAAGATACAGAGAGAGTTGATAAGGAGAGAAAGCAAGAAAGCCTTAATTATGAAGAACTGTTGTTGTGTTTTTTTTTTCACCCCTTCTTATCGCAATCTTTTGATTGTATTTATGTATTAGGTATATTGGGTTTTGCCACTTTCAAACAGACAATCTTCAGCAATAGACTTCTCTCTATACCTCACTGTCCATCTAGAACATTAGAATAACCATAACAGTCTTTGTCTGGCTTGCCTAATGAGTTTACTCACTCAGAGGTTCCAAGGTGAAATATTTGTGGAACAGATTATAAAATGCATAACTAAAGATTAAAAACTAAAATATAATTACACAGAAAGTTTTAAAATTTGTGTTATTATTGTGTGTTTCCTGCTCCTTGGAAGAATTCCAAGGAGCGTTCTCTTTGCTACTCCCATCCAAGAACCTGCATGAAACTCAGTCTCAACTGTTTTGAGTCCTAGATCAAGTCTGCTGTTTTTCCATTCAACTGTGCTCACAATCTAAAAGATAAAAGAGTAGAATATAAACAAAAGTACCAGTGAAATAGCTGTAGGTCAATTCTCATAAAAATGACTTACTCACCATTGTTCATTTGTGTGTACGAACTGACATATTTGCAACTTCATTTCCATTACTCAGGGATCCATTCTGATTTTTAAAGTTAGTGTCCTACGGTTATCATATGATTATGTGTGGCATCAATTTTCCTTCCTCTTACATTCCCTTTTTACAAGCTATAAGCATCATAAACTTGTGAGATTTTATTGGAAAGTCAAGGTGGCAGAGTTATGGAAATGATTCAGAAAAGGTGCGTCCTGCCTGAACAATGTTGATTTACGCGTAATGCTAAACACACTCCAGTAAGTCATACACAGCTCTTGGGAGAGGGATGACTAATTAGCTCAGTGACTTATCTACCGACGTGCTCTGCTGATTCTAATACATTAAAAGATTTTATTAGCCTACAAGGTCAGGAAATCTTACTGCATGAGTAGTATTTCTAAAAATGTAATAGCAATAGCCTGATGGTAGTCCCTTTGTATTGGTAGATTGGAAATAAATTAGCCAAGATAAATACACTCAGATACTTATTTCTCAGACCTTCTTTTCACACAGAGTTCTCAATAAATATTGAAATGTTTAAAAGGGAATGATTACTGGCAACGTCAGCTCATGAATTATTCATATGTTAACAAATAAAATCAGCTGTCTAAAAACTTAGAATTCCTTGATGCATTTTGTATTCATTATACATTTCAATATGAGATAAAGACTTGAAGTTCATAGGTCTGAATTGCCTTCTTTTAGAATTTCCTACTAGTAGATCATCTCAAGCAAATATTTCTAAAGAATGACATGTATCAGGATATCCAATGTACAACTGTCAAATGCAGAGCTGCAAACAGAATCAGAGTAACTGACAGAGATCAGAAATTATAAGTGACATTAGCTTATATTCAATCTTTAGAGGAGACAATGCACACAAATTGAAATTTTAATTTCCAACATCCCCACCATAATCATTAGTTGAGCATAGAAAGATTACATTAAATTAGACTGCTATGGTCCATATTGAGTTGGGAGATTTATATCTATCTCTTAGTTTGCTAGCTTAAGCTAAATCCTAATCAGGTGTACTGTCTTCTTTGTATACAAAAAATGTCAACATTTGTTTCTAGGCAGATAATAGCTTTTTCTGCTAATTATTTAAAATATGCCATACATTTGATTAGCACCTTTTATAGCAAAAGAAATAGAAGCAAAAATATTATGGAAAAAGGAAAAAATACAAAACTCGAAATATAGCCATAGGGCAAACAATGAATTGAATGGTTTATTTTTGTATGCAGAAATAATAAACAGATTAATCTAAAGCAGGTAATATTTAAGGTTCACATGTTTTGCAAATGTTCAATACGTATCATATTGTCCCAAATAACTACATGTTATAAAAACATGCAGTGGGAGTTTTGGGGTTTTTTGTTGTTGTTGTTCTTTGACTCAGTCATCATTTTCCACACAATTTCTATATTCTAAAGACTATCTATAAGAAAATATAAAAAATATTTGAAGAAGAGAAAAATGTCAAACCAGATTTATGTTGGAGGAGGTCATCAAGAAGATGTAACTGCCAGCTCATGAGGTGTACTGGACCCAGACAATCGGAGGCATCCCTTCTCCTGTTTTTGGAATGTGGGCTCCACTTGCCTTATGCACTCCCAGAAGCTGCCTCATAGACACAACCTTGAGATAATAATCTGGTAATAGGACTATCTGGACTGAGTACATGACTAAACCCAGTTAAGATCCCTGTGGGTGTAACTGAACCCAGTTAAGGACCCTATATAAATTTTAAAATTTGGCAGGCAGGTGCAGAAAATCTAGTTCTTTCAGCCTCCCAAAACAAGCCTTATATGTAAGTTCCCTTGCTTATAAAAATTGCCACCTACCAATCTGGAGTGGCCTGCCTCTTTCTTTGGTCTCTTCCTGCCCTCTGTTTCAGATTATATCTGGGAAGCTCTGGAGGCTTGGAGGTAACAATTTAATAAATTAATTGCCCATAAATCTTACGTGTAAAATTATAATTCTGGAGAAAAGCTTAGTTCCCAAAATCCTTGGGCATTAAGCATTTTATTATGCTACAAATCATAGTTTTCGGCCCCTTTTATAATGTTTCTTCATTCTGATACTTTCCTCTCACACAAAAAAGAAGCAATTATTTTGTGTGCATATTTATTCCCTCAAAATATATGTTTTGACCATGAATCATGGGTTCCAACAGTACCGACATTCTGAACTACTCTATTGGGTTTGTATTTAAAGACGAGGAGGTAAAACAGAAGCAAAAATGCCAGTGAAAGTAGCTTTGAGTCAATTCTAATAGAAATGTCTTACTTGCCATCTTCATCTATGTGTATGAACTGACATATTTGTATCACTTCAGGTAGAAAAGAAAATGAGGAAGAGGATAGGTTATTGGAATGTCATGGATCTGAGATCAAATCTAGATTCCGCTACAAACCTCCCTGTACCTTGGGGATGTATTATACTCAATCTCAGCATCTGTAAATGCTGAACATCCATACTTGATCTTTGATCTGTAAAATGATGGGATCAAGTCAAATGATCATGAAGATTACATTTAGCTCAAAAGCTTCATACTCTGTGCCCAGTAACATTCACCCACAATCTCAGTATTATGCAAATGAAATGTGGATGAATTGGAGCTTTCCCCATATGGAAAAAGGACTTTAAAATACAGTTGACATCTAAATTAAAATGAGAAAATCAGTACACATTTAATTCAAGACAAAAAATATGTGTAACATTCTTGCCATAGTTAAGGGAAATCACTTAACTTTGAATTTTACTTTCTACTTAGAAACAAGTCTCCTTTCTTTAGGGAAGATGGAAATATATTATCTACCAAATCACCTGGTCATTAAAAAGCACTACACGAATGTAAGAATTTCAGATGGAAAGCAGGAGATCTGTCCCACTTAGATAGTGTAATATCAATGCTGTATCTTTGTTACGCCCTAGAGTTTTATTAATCTCAATTCTTTTAATGTACATTTTACTTATTGAGCTAAAGTTGTATAGCTTCTAGACTGTTAATATCCATTATACCTACTTAAACCTAGCTGAATTTCTTGAAGCTGCAATAAGGAGTTGTTTTTTAGCACATAATAAACAGTAAAAAGAAAAAAAAAACTTCCATTGAGCTAGATTTATAACGACTGAAAAAGTCATGTAGCCACATAATCATTATATGAGTGAAAACAACACTAAGGATAACAAAATGAACATATTATTCATATTGGAATATTTTTTCATTAGTTGCCAGTAAATTAGAAACAACTTGCAGTTATATGAATAAGAACTATGAGTCACTTTTTAAATGAAAAATTTATAGAATAAATATCTTCTCAAGTGAAATGGAGGTATCCAAGCTTTGTGTCAGCTATATAACCTACAGAAAACCCACCCCAACATTGAATGCCCTTGAAGTAGTTTCCCTGGGCATCTATTTACAGACAAGACCATGACGTTTTCACCAAAAGGGGAAAAAGCTGACTCAGGATCTGCATGCTTTGTCCAAAGATGAATAAGAAGCAGAGACATGGTTATAAAGATCAACTTCTGGCTGAAGGCCGTATCCATTCACAGCAATTCACCTAAAATCCTGGTACATACAGGAGATAATTTTTTTGCTTTTTTTCTATATTACTATAAAATATGCTTTTTACAACATGTAATACATGAAGAAGTGTATAATACTGTTCACCTCATTGAGAGCAGTTATTTTAGATTATTTTAAACGGCATATACAAATGTATAAGAGGAAAGAGTGTTGGAGAATAAATGCGACAATCTTCTCGAGATCTTTGGAAATTGCTTAGGAGCAAATAAGAATTTCTGGAGTGCTATTAATTTGCAATTACAAATATAAACTTGAACAGTCTCTTATTATCAGTAATGTGACGTCGTCATGTCCAGGCTGGTTTGAACTGGTATAAAATAGGTTATACTTGGAAGAAAAAAAACAGACATATGATAACCCACAGATCCAAGTTTTCCTTCCATCCTGTAAGAAAGATGCCCCAAACTGGGTATGAAATGAATCTGTATTACTTTTTAAAACAGCAATCATGAAGCCCAAAGTTATTTTACAATTCGGAAAATGATGGGATTACCCTCATGGAATATGAAACACTTTTAGAGAAGATGCATATATACATATATTTCTTTTCTAAAAGTATTCCATATTCCATGACAACAATGCCATCATTAATATATAAGGTAATTATATATATATATATATATATATATATATATATATATGCACATACATATAGATTCCTTTGAAGATGTTATGCTTTCAGGACATATTTTGTGTAGACAAAATATGTAGCTTAAAGGCTCCACTTTCTTGAGCCACAAAATGAAACATGCAGAGATCAAACACTTAATTTACTTTTTATGCTATACCCTGTATAAGTTCAGGTCCATAGGGCTGTGAAGGGGAAATATGAAACAAGAAAGTAGTGATGACTCATAGGAAATTGTAACCCTTTGGTCTATTCAAAGGGTGGGAAAAAATATACACGTCTAGAACGATTTTAAAATCTAACCAGGACTCTAGATTTCTGAGGCTTGCATTTCCTTTCTGGTAGTGACCCACAGTCTGCCACAACTCCTTAACAAATTAATAGACAGGAACTGCAGAAAATCGCTACACTTGTTTTTGTTTATTTTTGTTTTTTATTGCTCTTCAGGTTGGCTAATTAATTTATATTATAATATCTATTTTAAAATATTTTCCCTATCCTTAGAGCATTTGGAGTCCTACAGTCATATTTATTTAAGAATAACAAATAAAATCAATACTTATTCTTAAAGACAGTATTGCAGGTAGTTTGAAGAACATCTAATCCAAAAATTCTGGAGCATATTATTTATTAATTCACTTATTCACTCCCTTAATATTATTTGAGAGCTCTGTGATGTGTCTGGCACAACACCATGAAATAAATATATACAAAATATTGACCTATGCCCTCAAAGTCAGAATCTAGTCTGTTCTATCCTCTTATACAAGGTAGCGCAATAATATATATGAGGAAAGTAGTGGCACAAAAGAGGGAGATGATTCTCTGAGGTAGAAAGAGAGGGAAATGTACAGGATCCCTATATCAAATCAAATATGCTTTGCTCAACAACCTGGTATAACTATAATCATTTCCTTTCAGTGCTTGAAGAAAAAAATATATGTCCAGTAATGCCAGTTTACTACTAAGAGGTTTTGTCCATCTCTCAAGCTCTTCTATGGAACTCATGACTCTGGTAAGATTTTGAACCACAGGTAGCTGCAAGGATAACTTTGGCCTACACCAGGAAGGAGTATGGGGAATACAGGACATATTCACTACTCCGTGACCAGGAGAAAACAATCAAAAGAGCAGTAACATATCTCCCATTCTTATTTTCAAATCTCACTTACATGTATACAATGCAATTGATGAAACCAAATTTGCATTCATAATCCTACATGCAAATGTAGATAATTTTAGTTTTCCAGAATCTTAGCAAAAGGAGTATGGAATGAATACTTAGGTAGCCGTTACCCAGCATCTAGTAGAGAAAACAAATCCTAAAAGAAAATGTCATGGAAATTTTAGAGCTTTTAACCTCTTCTTTCTTCAATATAAAGCAATTCTTTTACTCTTTCAACACACGGCCAAATTCTGTTCTTGTGCAATCCCAGTCAAAATCCCAGCCAAAATCCCAGCAAGTTATTTTATGGATGTTGAAAAACTGATCCTAAAATTTACATGGAGAGGCAAAGACACAACCTGATATTGAAGGAGGAGAACAAAGTCAGAGAACTGACAGTACCCGACATCAAGACTTGCTGTAAAGCTACAGTATTTAAGAAAGTGTGGTATTGACAAAAAAATAGACAAACAGATGAATGGAACAAAAAACAGAGCTCAGCAATAGATCCACATAAATATGGTCAACTCATCAATAAGCAAAGGCAATACAATGGAGTAAAGCTAGTCTCTTCAACAAACTGTCCTGGACCAGCTGGACATCTACATGCAGAATTGTGAATCTAGACAGAGACCTTACACCCCTTACAAAAATTAACTCAGAATGGATCATAACCTGAAATGTAAAACACAAAACTCTAAATCTCCTAGAAGACAATACAGGAGAAAACCTTGATGACTTTGGGTATGATGATGCTTTTTCAAGATACAACACCAAATACACAATTTGTGAAAGAAATAATTGATAAGATGGACTTAATTAAAACCAAAAACTTCTATTCTGCAAAAAACAAAAAATGTCAAGAGAATGAGAAGACAAGTCATAGATTTACAAAACTATTTGCAAAAGATATATCTGATTTCAACTTCTTTGTGTAAGGACTATTATCCAAAAGGACTAATTATCCAAAATATAAAAAGAATGTTTAAAACTCAGTTATAAGAAAATAAAAAGCTCAACTAAAAAATGAGCCAAAGACCTTAACAGATACCTCACTAAGAAGATATAGAGCAGATATTAATGAGACTTATTGAGGTGATCATTTCTCAATATATACAAATATTAAATCATTATGTTGTACCCCTGAAACTAATATAATGTTACACGTTAGTTATAGAAAATATACAGATGGCAAATAAGCCTATGAAAACATACCCCCATATCAAATGTCATCAGGGAAATGCAAATTAAAACAATGAGATACCACTACACGCCTAGTAGAATGGCAAAAATCCCGAACACCGACAACACCAAATGCTGGTGAGGATATGGAGCAACAGGAACTCTAATTTGATGCTGAGGGAAATGGAAAATGGTACAGCCACTTTGGGAGACAGTTTAGCCGCTTCTTACAAAAGTACACGTATTTTTACCATATGATACAGCAATCGTGCTCCTTGATATTTACCCAAAGAAGTTGAAATGTATGTCCACATAAAAACCTGCACACAGATGTTTACAGCAGCTTTTTTTCATAACTGTCAAAACCGGAAGCAACAAAGATGTCCTCAGTAGGTATATGGATAAATAAGTTTTGGTACATTCACAGAGTGGAATATTATTCAACGTAAAAAAAAAGTGAGTGACCAAGTTATGAAAAGACATGGAGGAAACTGAAATGCATATCACTAAGTGCAAGAAGCCAATGTGAAAATACTACTTACTGTATGATTCCAAATATATGACATTCTGGAAAAGACAAAACTATGGAGATAATAAAAAGGTCTGGGTTTCCTGGGGTGAGGGGAATGGGGGAAGAGATGAACAGACAGAACACAGAGGTCTTTTAGGACAGTGAAAACACTCTGTCTGATATCATAATGATTCATAAATGTATGTCAGTATACATTTGTTCAAACACATAGTACGTACAACATCAAGTTGAACCTTAAGGTAAACTATGGCCTTTGGGTGGCTATGACGCGTCAGTGTAGGTTCATCCTTGATAACAAACGTACCACGCGGGTGGGGGAGAAGCCTATGCACATATGGGGGCAGGGAGTATATAATTTGTCCCTGTACCTAACTCCCAATTCTTTTGTGAACTTAAAACTGCTCAAAAAAAAAAAAAAGTCTTAAAAAATGTTATTACTCTCAAAGTACAAAATTGCCTCTATGAAGAGGGATTCAGTCTGCTTAGATCAAGAAAAGCTGGGTAACGCTAACTCAGTGGGCTAACAGAGAGGAGAGCACTTCAAGTATGAGATGTTTCATAACTACTGGTTGCATGAATGGGTACTAAAATATGAGTTTGTATTATACTGAGGGAGCATAAATTTATTTATATGTGTTCTAGTACTTAGTATGTGTACTCTTATCTATTTATACCTCAGCTCCCAACACAATGCCCAGCATAGGATTAGCATTTAATTAAAATGAGCTAAATAAAATGTCTATAGAAATGACCACTGATGTCAAGAATCTGTTTGCTCTACTTGTGGATGTCGTAGAAATAAGATTTTGTCTTTGGAGATTAAGAATGGAATTATAAACTTTCCACAGAGTATTACAACTAGTTCTCTCAGTGTCTCTAAGTTCCTGCCTCCCTGAAGTTAAGTAATAATAATAATAATAATAATAATAATAATAAATAAAATAAACAAAAACAACAACTAAAACCTAACTACTCACTGATATATGAAAAATCGTCCAAAATTGGAAGTAGCTGATGTTTCAAGTTAATGTTCTTACCAAATATTTAAAATAATTTCTAATTGGGGGGGGTGGCTGGTTAGCTCAGCTGGGTAGAGCTTGGTGCTAGTAGCACCAAGGTTTGCATTTCAATCCCTGTATGTGCCGCTGTGAGCTGCGCCCTCTATAAAAAATGAATAAATAAATGAATAAATGTTATTAAAAAAATAACCCGCAATATATTTAAAAAATGAATTAAGGTGGCCTTCAAGAAAGGACTGAAATAAATTAATTGAAATCCTATAATCTGTAGGAATGGAGGAATGATATAGATTGAAAAGTAAAAATCAATCAAAAGAATACATCCCTGTAGAAAATTGAAAAATATCAGTTATTTTGATCCTCTAATACCAGAAAGGACAAAACACTAGAAAACCTATTGTAGATAATGCCCTGTCAGCCTGACTTACCTCAGTCTAATTCTTCAGATTATCTTTCAGTTTTCTTCTGGCTGACTCAGGCATTCATAGATGTTATCTTTGTCTGTGTCTGGTGTTGTTGACACCTTTTACAATATAGTTTTATTTTAATGCATGTACACAAACAATCTACTTCATTATTATTTCCCAAATCCATTAGAAATAAGCTGAAAACCAAAAGCAGAAGTCAGATTTTACTAATAGAAAATGTGAGGGAAAAAAAGTCAGTGCATTTTATGAAGGATTTTATAAATAAGCCGAGCATGAAATGAAAACAATAATGGAGATGACGATGTCATTCTAAAAGAAGTAGCAGATGACATCTGGCTCTAAAACACCAACATAAAATGTACTTTTACCCTATAATACTTTAGGGTTTTCCTACAACAGAGAAAATCAGAGTGAGTATAATTTAAAAATCTGAATTCCATTATGTTTTTAAATTTTCTGATGGAAAGATTTTATATCAATGCAATGAGTTAATAGTATCTCTTATACATTTTCCAACTTGACAGAAACTCATTCAAGACTTTTCTTGCTTTTAAAGTCACCAAAGTTATTTAAAGTTATTATTGTATAGCTTAAAAGCCCTCTAGGTATGCAGTGCTAGAATACTTAACCTGGAATTCATGTACCATGTATGGGTTTTCAGGAGTCTAAGAAATCCTGAAATTGGTTGGAATGATTCCTGTGCATACACACATGTGTATATTTTAAGAGACCAATAAGGCTCATTGATTTTTAAATGTGTCAATATTAGTCACACTTCTCCAAAAGAAATGAAACATGTGTGTGTGTATATACACATACATATACATATACATACACACACACACACACACACACACACACACACACACACACACATATATATATGGAGAGAGAGAGAGATACAGAGATACAGAGAGACAGAGAGACAGATTTATTGTGAGGAATTGACTCGTGTGATTATGAACACTGCGTATGGAGACCACAAAGTCCCACAATCTGCCATCTGCAAGCTGGAGACCCAGGAAAGCTGATGGTGTAATTCAGTCCAAGTCCAAAGGCCCGAGAATTAGAGGTCCCAGTCCAAGGACAGGAAAAGGCTGATGTCCTCTCAAACAGCCAGGCAGGAGAAGTGACAAACTATCTCTGCCTTTTCTTCTTTTTCTTTTTTTTTTTTTTTCATTCAGGTATTAAACAGATGGGATGATGTCCACTCATATTGGGGAGGGCAATCTGCTTTACTCAGTCTACCAATTCAAAGACTAATCTCTTCCAGAAACACCCTCACAGACATACTTAGGAAAAATGTTTTACCAGCTATCTTGGCATCCCTTGGCCCAGTCAAGTTGACACACAAAATTATCCATCACAATATCTATGACCCACAAAATACTAAGAATCTTTGAAAATTCATTCAACTGTACTTGGTTCACTAAATACTGAGTCGCTGGATCTATCTTCTTTCAATGAACAAAAATATGGTAGTAAATCCCATTTCTTTCAGAATATATTCTATTTATATTTGCAACCTAAATTTTGGTTTTGTCATTAGGCGTTTTCTCTTCTAATTATGAATGCTCATCCTTACAAATTTCAGCTACCTTCTTGGCTTTAGCTACCATTTTTAGGCTGTTGAATTCTCTTTATTTCAATCTCTGATCACTCTTCTGAGCTATAAAAATCACAGCATAGCTAATTTTCATATATCTTTACTAGGTGTTTCTAAATGAACTGATTAACATTCACCCAATCAGATTATATTGTAACTTCTTAATCCCCTCTAACAATCAATGTTACCATCCCGTTTCTTAAGATCAGCACTAAATCATGCCATATTGAGCCTTCCACTACTTTCATGATACATAATCTTTTTAATTTTGGTGAATAAATGTCTCTCAAATCTTTTCACATTGTCAACATCTAACATGAAGCCCTTGTCAAGACTTACATAAGCAATTGCAACTTCCTCCTGAGACTTCTCTCTTAAATCTACTTAGTTTCTCTTCTAACATAACCAGATTAAACTATCTAAAAACAAAATTTTAATTGTTTTTCAGTGTTTTCCATTCCTAGTACTTACCACACTGTACTACATTTCTAAACTTTGCATTTGGCTTACTTCTTTATATAGCAATGCTGAATGTCTCACTCATCTTTCTAGAAACTCACTTGGTCTACCACACACATAATGTATAAACAATACTATAGCAGACATGGCTATCTGTCTACCAAAATGTGTGTTTCTCCTTCTATATTTTAGAGTTGTTTCTGGCAGTCCAGCTGCCCACCTGTGAACTACATAGTGACATTCTAGCAAAAGTGACATATTGTATCTAGGCCAGGGCTTTTAGCAACTTGGTATATTCTACTCTCATTTTGTGTTTTCCTAGCTGAATGCAGAGAATTCCAAGGCCTTGAAGAAGAAGCCAAAAGATGGGAAAAACCTAAATCCCTGAAGTAGAACAGGGAGGCATGCTACCTTCCTGCCAGAAGGACCCTCCCTGGGCAACACGAGTGAGAATAAGTTTCTATTGTTAAGAGCTATTTGCTCAAGGTGTTACAGCAACTAACTACCTCAACTAATATAAGTTAGTCACTAAAATATTTTGAAATTAATTTTTATAATGTACCTAGGTATTATACATTTGTACAAATAGGTAAAGGCAGAAATGAAAAAAAAAGTCATTCCTCTCTTACATTTCCCAAAACATGGTTATAGTACACAGCAGGTGCTTGAATAATGTTTCATTCAACCTTACTTTGTTATAACTTTGATGTGATGCCACAGGAACTTATCGTGTTTATATCAATCAGCCTATGGTAAAATAGGTTTTGTACTTCATCATTTCACTTAAAATTGCAGAACATATAGACGATTTTAAGTGACGACATACTGTAATGATCTAGGATTTGTTATGACACTTCCTTTAAATATACAGAAAAAAACTGGAGACTATTCATTTAGAACATATCACAAAATTTACATCTTTATGATATTTCTGTTTTCATAGTTTTTTCACTTTAGCAAAAAATTTAAAGTACACGTTTTGCTCAAGAAATTAAAAAAAAAGAACAATACAGATCATTAAAGAGAATATAGAATATGTTGACAACTAATTAGGGCAATGAAAGCATTTGGATGAGGGCCCAGTTAAAGCTATCCAAGAAAAATAGACTGAGCTATTCAGTAACCATATTATGCACATTGCTTCTTCATATAAATCTGTGTTACTATCTTGGGATTGTTTTTGTTTTGCCCACTTTATATATCAATTTTTTTCCCCATTTTTGCATAGTCAGTCAATTTATTTTAGGAAAATTGAATTAAGTGAGAAAGAAAATTTAATCACGTAGTTTCTCCTTTAGCACACTATCCTTCCCATAATGCATTAGAAATTTGTGAAAGGAAATATATTACATGGTAGTGATGAATGCATAATACAGAAATCTGTTTAGAATTTAATTTTCTGTAGATATTTCCATTGGTCCTTTTTTAATATAATATAATATGTGGTTGGAGTCCAATAATTACTCATCTTTGCTGATCTTACTATCTGTAGAAGTTTGAAGTCTGAAGTCCGTTTAATCCTTAATACTCAAAAGGTTGTTCATGGACCAAATGCATCAACATCATCTGGAGTTTGTTGGAAATGCAGAATCTCAAGTATCACCCAAGTTGATTTGTATGCATGCTAAAAATTTGCAAAACACTGCTCTAGGTAACAAAGAGAAAATAAAGAATGGGTTGATAAGAGTTCCAAAGGGATTGCACTACTCTGAAAAAATAATTTTATTCTGATTTAAATGTTTTTTATTTGTTTTTGTGTTTGTTATTTTATTAAGACTTCTGTGAATATTCTAATGTAGGCCAAGATTTGCCTAGGCAAATGACTTGGCCTGTCTAGTCCTTTAGTACTAGCACTGAACTTCAGAGAAAATAAGTAAGAATTTTTTTTTATAGTTTTTATATCAAATAATATGTTTCCAGCTGAAAATAATGGATTAATTCACCTCCACTATTCTTAAGTAGTAAGGAAACCCTAGGTGTACAAGTTAGTGCAGGCCTCAGAAATGGCTCAGTCCTACAGCTCTGTCTTTCTTTGCTGGCACTTCTCATGGATTTACCCTCCTTCCTGAGTAGCTTCATCTAGAGTGGGTAAGAGATAGCAGTAAAAGTGACAGATCTTGCACATGGCAAATCATAGCCAGATGAATACAGAATGTCTTTTCTTGTGGCTAACACTTAAGAGGAAAATTTTCTTTATTCCCAAGCAAATGTCTCCTTGCATTTTCTTATTTGATCAGGATAACAGGCCCCTTCCAAAATCAATCCTTGCCATCCCAGGAATGTGATTCCTTCATTGACTGAACCAGAGTTCCTGAAACAATGATTGCCAAGGAGATGGAAGGACCTTGAGTGGTTTATTGTTTTGGATCTATCCCTCCAACTACTTCTCAGGTTGCCAAACAGTGTTTACCAAATTCTACATTTATTTTATTACACTTGCATAATTGTACCTCACTCTTCTCATTTCCATACCTCAATTCGTATTGTCATGACATTTCTGACATTTTTTTCTAATAAAACTAGATGCTTAGATTCCATGACACTTGTGCTGAACTCTACTCACTGTCTCCATTATGATCAAAGCTCGACACCTGGCTTTTTAGAGGGAGGAAACATTTTTTGTTTTTATTTGACTATATTGTTTTTCTCACATAATTCCCACTCAAGAGAGTCACTGAGGTTACCCTATCTCTAACAACTTCCAGGGCCAAGAATTTCTCTATCATCTGCAATTCCCATTGTAGAAGCATCCTCTGAAAACGTGGAACCCCCTATTTAATAAGCTGAGGCCAAAGTGTACCATAGGTGACTAACTGAGAGGGAATTATGTTGCATTTCAGATGATCAACTTGAATGTGTTTCCTCTAGTTAGTGAAAGATACTTCATACTGAATAATGCCAAAACAATCTAGTAATCGTATCATCTCTTTCAGGTATAAATCTGTGGCACACAGACGTGAAAGCAGATGATTCAAGCACAGGTCCAGAGAGATACTGTGCAGTATTCTCTAAAATCTCAAACACACTCCAAGTGTCAAAAAACCTTCAAGTTTGTGTAGCAGGGGGGCTGCACTGGCAATTTTTACTCCTGCTTGCACACTAGGCTTTTCTTTGCTTGCTTAAGTATCTGGCATATAGTAGGCCTTTAAAATACATTTGTTGAACAAAAGAATGCTAATCTTGAGTAAACTGGCTGAAAGTTCTGTATTTTTTAAAATGGTCTATGAATTTTGACTTACAAATAATTATCGTTGCTGAATTCTCCAAAGTATGAATCAGAAGCTAATAGGTTTACAGTGAGGAATTTTTATGGTATATGTCCCTTTTCTTGGCATTAGAATTTCTTCCCCTTTTATTTTATGGCTTAGAATTAACCATAGATTGATAAGCAAAGCCTAAAATAATAAGTGAAGATATTAATTTAAAAGAGTTTAAGTAAGTCATTTTTTATTGAAATTTGCTTGATAACGCGTTAACAATAGCAGCTTATATGTGAAGATTATACATCATGTAGGTAGGTGTCCTTCATAGTTATACATACGTGAAATGTTAATAAATTAATGATATCCACAATGTTCCAGAATATTTGATAGGTTCATTGCTGTTTTTTCCCTTTAATATGTGATTTTTTTCTCTGCCTCTCTAGATACTATTAATTTTTCACTCCTCAGTCCACACCATACCCTGGAAAGATGTTCCCATTACACAGGTCCGTAGAAATTTTTGCTTATTTCTTGTATTTTCATAGCCCTTACTGAGGATACATTGGTTTCTAATAGTTTTGTGAATATCAATCTGTTTTTCCCAATACTATTCAAATTCCTCAAGAACACAGTAAAAGCAGCATACTTCTTTATATTCCACACAGGTTGGTGGACAGAATAAACACTTCATGAAAACTGACTGATTGGAAAACAACTCCCCAAAATGTGAATTCTCCTTCCTTCACTGATGAACTAAATGTGTTCTTTCACTGTGTGTGTGTATATATATATATATATATAGATATATAGATATAGATATATATAGATATATATGTATATATATATACATATATATATGTATATATACATATATGGTAAAAATTACTGTGGTTTAAAATGGTTGGTTCTACTTTAAAATCATCTCCATCTTTCCAGACTCACCTTTCTCATGGTACTTTGTTCAATGATGTATTGATGGTGAATCTTCTGTAGATCTTTTATGTCTTGCTTTTATGATTCTTATTCCTCTAGTGTCTAATGTACCAGCCATGACATTAATAATAATTTTACCAATATATCTAACAACATTATCCTTTTCTCTAATGCTGTTTCTGAACAAACACCTTCAATATTTGCATAGCAAAGAGTCAACACACTAAGGATAATTAAGTACACTATATTTTAAAATATAAAAATATAACACAACTCATTGCTACATGCAGGTCATATCACAAAACAATGTCCTTGAAACATCAAAATCACATAGAAACAAATTATTAAAGATAATGAATTTACATGGTAAATTGCTTATTCCTTAAAAGGCAGTACAAAGTATTAAGAATAAGGTAGGACTGGAGTTACCAAAATCCTGTTCCTGGGGTTACCAAAATTCTGATCTGAAAGATATTAGTAAAAGTGCCTTGAAACTGTGATATTCACATAAGACTGGGAAATGTTGAACAAGTCTCTCTCCTGCGGATTTACTTAGTATGTTAATGCACTGAAGGCTCTGTGACATACCTAGGAAAGAAACTCCTTTGAATATGCTTAAAACTATGGAACAAAAGTTTCAAATTCATTCAAGCACAAAGGAATATTCCCATGAAAAACCTACTATTAGAGGTGTTTTGCGGGACATCAACTGAAAAACTGCTGAGGTAGATAAAATGGATTTGTACCGGAAATCAAGAGAGCTCATTTTAAGTCTTAGTTAAGTAGATCCACAGCTTAAGAATTCACACAATTTTGAAAGGGCATATACCACATGCATTTTGTTCTAATTAAAATAGACTCAAATACATTTCATCTGTGAGTAAAAAAAGTAATACTGATATTTCTGTTTAGATGCTTTTAGTTTCAGTAACAGCAAATCCAATTCAAACATGTGCCCTGGCTTGAGCCGGGACTGCAATGGTGTTTTCAAATCAGGCCACATTGTATTTTTCCTTCTCTCCACTCTCTCTTCTGCTTTGTGTGCTATCGTATAAGATTCTTCTCATGGTCTCAAAAAGCTTTCTCCAACAATGTGGCTACATAAGTCCTCTTTCATATTCTGCAGATATCGGAAAGTATTTTTTCCCCAATATATTCAACAGATTTTTAGATTTATCCCAATAAGATTAAGTCATATGTGCTCCATGAACTGATTACATTGCCCAGACTTTGAAACACACTGCTAGTGTTTATCCTACGTCATGTGCTCTACCCCTGAAAGCAGAAATGGAATTAGCTTCTCTCAAGCTACACGGATCTCTTAATGATAAATGGGGATTTTTGCAGAATGGAAAATATGACATTGATATACATGCAGCAACAAAAAATTATCCTCTTCATTAAAGGAGAATGCAAGAAAGGATGAAAACTATAAATTTGTAAAATGAGAAAATCTTAAAAAGCGAAGGGTAGTAAGTGAAAACAACCAAGTGATCTCAACTGAACCATTAAAAATATACATAATTCAAATGAAGAGTAGTCATTGCCATCTCAGGATAGCTTTTGTTGCTTCCTGAGAAAATGGAATCCTTCCTCTATAAGTTAATCTAATCATTACTTTATAAGAAACTAATCTGTGTTTTCTGGAAGATATGAAAATGTCTATGGAAATTGGGTAGTTACTGATTTTCATCAAAAATTTAATTAGGGACACAGTTTCAGAGAGTATATCACACCAAGACCAAATGAGGTGATTTATTGCCCACTACTGTTTTCATATCCCTAAGAAAATATACTTTTGATTTTGCCAAGGAAATTTTAGTGTGTTTACTCAGATTTTGGACAGCCATTTATTAATTTGCTATCAATATTATATTACATATATTTGCAAGCTTCTGAATTGAGAAATGTTAGCTTTGCAGTGACTTATTAAATTTAAATAATTAGGAAATTTTTAGCTTACTTGAATTCAAACAGACAGCTCAACATTTATATGTTTATTGGTACTATATAGACAATAACAAAAATTTTGTTAAGGTGTTCCTCATGTTTTGTTTAAGACAAAATAAAAGTAATAAAGTGTTTATTTAAATAATTCGTTATACTTGGCTGAGGAAATCAATAGTATGAGGTTCAGGAAATTACGAACTGTTCTGATAATGAATACAAGTATCCTAAAACCCAAAAAAGGGAGTCCCGTTCCTTTTGTCTTACCAGCAACATGCAAGCCTAGAGATAGTTCCAAGTGAGGTTGGATGGGGCTACTTTAAACACTCGGTCTTTGACAGAAACGATTGATATTTGTGTCAGTCTTAAATGCTATGCACACTTGGCATGAAGCTCCCAAATTTTTCCAATCATAACGCAACTTTGTAACCCTCTTGTTTAGAAATGCTCCAGTAACCACTACATCGAATCCTACACTAACACGAGGCATTTTAAAAAATTGGGTTTTGTTTTTATTTCTTGTCACCATGGATCCAAAGAATCCTGAAAATTTTTTGTTGTTCTAAATGTTCCAAACCTATTTATTCTTTGATCCCTGCATAACTCAACTCTTTTCGGCCAGTCTGAAACTCAGTCAAATGTTGGTAAAGGGTTCTTCCGGACTTAAGCATCTCAATGATATCTGTCAAAAAGAGCTATGCCTGAATAACTTTAGATTCTGTAAAACCTAATGGATATAGACTTATTTTCTACTTACTGTATTTACAGTGATGTGAAGTTGGGATAACACATGTCATGGTTAACCTAACAAACAACAGTTTACTGAACACACACTTTGTGCTTAGCACTATGCAAAGTGAGTGGGGTTAGAAAAGAAATGAAAATGTGATTTTGAAGGAGTCTGCACCATGGGGTGACAATGCTTCAAAATGAAAATATCACATACAATATGAACAGTGCAAATGCTGAATTGTGCAGTTTGGGAGAGCTCCAGGTATATGAGGCTATCACAGTCACAAAAAGCTTCATACACTGAAAAAAGAATAACTTTTTAAATATCAATATATACAATTGCAGCACGGTGATTTCTCTACTATTTTCTTTCCTTGCCCCCACCATCTCTCATTATTTTGCATCATCTATGCAACTTTTAGCAATATGATAGACACGGAGATGCTTAATGAATGATTATAGCATCGATACTGAACATGAGTATCACATGCATGTGTCTACCAGAGGGTTAGAAATTGTCTTACCAACAAAAGGTGTATTTCCTCATCTCTCCAGTTGTGGTTGAAATGGAGTGGCAACTATGACAATCTTCCCATTCTGTACTCATAACAATGTTTGTGAAAGAGTCGCCAATCTTCTTGCAAACTCAAATGTAGTTTCTGTCATAAACATCATAAGCACCAATGATTAATTAAGAAGCTGGAAAAAACATTGCATATTCAGAAGAAAAAAGTTTAACTTCAGACAGAAATTCTATCTTAATAATATGATGCTACCTTTCTTCAGCGAACTATTTCTCCACTTGGAAGATTTTTGTCAACACGTGAACCCTGTGCCACTTTGGCAAGATGAAAACAGGACAAAGAATTTTCTTCATGGAAAAAGGACATGCATGCTTTCCTTGCTGCTATTGTGATGGAAATACGTCTGGAATCCTTCTTTTTGTGTGCCAGCTTTAATATATTTCAATGTTATCCAGAATCACCTGGTCTGTCAACATTGTGATAAGCCCATCCCATTTGCACATATTAGTGATGTTACAAAAAAAAAAAAAAAGACTAATATAAATCAATGGAGAATGAATTAGACAATAACAGAGCAGGTAAACTAGTCATTTAAATTCCCTGGAATAGTTCAGTGAATTGTCCATCATTCACTGTTCTTTGCAATTTAAGTGAAACATTACAGTAAATATCTTCTTTCCAAAGAAAATGAATTTCCCTTTCCAAATGCATTTTGTTATAAAAAGAGCAATAGTTCATGATGTGTGAATAATAAATAAAAATCTGCTATCATCTCCACTCTGTCTTCTGTTTTTCTTCTACATAAGGATATGAGAATAGTTTGCATGAAAATAAGAAAACATCATCATGCATCATTATTTTGTAAGAGCACTATTTGGTTCTTAGATTTAACAATAAGCAGAGAGTATAGGTGAGATACACAGTATGTAATTTTCTAAAACTCTTGAGCACAGAGTTATACTATTCTTGAACTTGGTTGCTTCATGTTATCAGCGTTTCAAAATTTTACTTAGTTGTTTAATGCTTCCAATTCTCCATTTACAAAAAAAAAAAGTGCTTTATAGAAAGAATATGGCTTTTGGTTTCTCCTTCCTCGTTTTCAACATTACACACTTATCAAATTATTCTTTTTGAGGAAGAGACATCTGATGAAGGGCTCTATTCCCGTTTTGTTCTTTTATCACTTTTTCTGTTATTTCTAGGAATTGGGTTGCATTGTTTGACAGTACTAAACAAAAGTGACTGTAAAAATTGGAAATGAAAAGGTCACAGCTTGTACTGTGCTCTTCCATACAGAGTTATACTTGGTTTCCTTTGTTATTTGTGAAGTTTTTCCTGCATATAATCTTCAGAGCTCCAACCAGCTGAACTTTCAACATTTGCTGATATTTTAGAAGCAGCTTTGTGTGGAGATATTTTTCTTGTACTAGAAGACCAAGGAATTTATTTTTTTTATAGAATTTTAAAATATATATCTCTTTGTTACAGATTTGGTTGAGGTATTCTATTGGATGATTAAAAGTTTAAACAAAAGTTGGTCATTAGTGACCAAGTGTCTTGTAGTTTTCAATTCTATTTTATTTATCTTTCACCAGGAATTAGTTTTGACAGTTTTCACCCTCAGCTACTGAAATAGAAATCTGGAAATGTCCTAGGACACAAAGCAATAATAACTAATATTCATATAATTACATGCAACTTACAAGTACTTTCATATTCTGTATTTACATAAAAATACAATTACCATCAAAATTTTGGTGCAATAGATGTTATTAATGTATTTACATGTGAGAAAACTAAAACTCAGAGAAAAAACAGACCAATTCACAAAAATACGAAATTAGAGATCTGGAGAACAATTCACGTTTTTTTGTTATTCCAAGTTTTCAACTTTTTCTACTCCCATAACAGGCCTTTCCAGAGCCACTTTACCTACATAAAACATCTTTCCTACAACCGATATTAAATCCCAATCGGTGGTTCATCACTTTAACATATATTAATGTCTATGAATATGTGCTAGATTATATCCACAGCCTATAAAACTCACACACAGAGAGTAATTAATTAATGAAGGAACCTTCTAAATGCAATTAGAAGTACTACAAAAATATTTACCTGAAGAGTGGTAGTCTCGGTTACAGAACCTGAGAATCCTCGATCATGAAAGTTTCTGAATATCATACTATCTACTACTTTTAAATTGAAAACATCCTTGGCCATTGGCCATAACCCAGTAAAAATCAGGGACATTTTTTTCTGATTTCTTTAGTTTTTACTAATATATTTCTGTTCTGAATTAGAGGTTAAGGCATAGTTCAACAAGTAATTAGATACGGTCTTTGATTTTTTTTTTTTTACTTGCGTTTCATAAGCACCTCATGTCTCTGACTAGATTTTAAGTCCTTGGGATAAGACATCTCCACAAACTCTTATTTTGAATCCTGGAGATTATTTAGCATAGGTCTTCCTACATATCAGGGACTGAGTAAATATTGACAATCAGATAATAATAGAAAAGGTCTCTTTAGTGATCTTTTGTAAATTATCTAAAACAGAAGCTAAAATATGAGTTTTTAAAGTCACACTCCTTGATTTCTAAATTTCTGTCACAGTTCAATCTGTAGCTAACTATATGCTATAAACTCATATGATCCATCCTGTGATAAATCCTATTAATGTGGGATCATAACTTAATATAAACTATTTTCCTCTACTTGTATGAGAAATATGTCCATAATGAAACTGCGTACCTGGTATACTTGCAGAATAAATTCTTAGGTTGTGGAGCAAATGGGGATTGCAATTTTATTTGGAACTATGAAAGGGTCTACATTCAAAGAGAATGGTGCCATAGAAAGTGAATCTGCTTTCCCTTCATTGTTGATTGCTAAACCAAATCAATTAAGAGGCATTTTGTTGCAAGTTACAGAACACACAACTAGAAAGTGCTTTAAGAAATATATTGGTTTAGAAAAAAAAAAGAAATATATTGGTTTATCTGCATTTCTGAAATGTTCAGGAGAGTTACTTTCAAGGATGGTCTGCTTAGGACTCCTGCTACTTTCCCCTGCAATTCTCTTTGTCCAGCCCTATTTTAATACAGAATTCATTCTCAGGTGGGCTTCTGTCATTACAGCAAAATTACTGTGCATTTTCAAGCAGGACGTGTACACCATCACAATGTTCTCCCCATCAAATATCGTGCAGTGAAACTGACAATACTAACCTTCAACTGCGCATGAGGAAACACCATGGCAGAGCCTCATGGGGGATGGAATTATTCATGATTAATTTGTACAAATTAAAAATCAATCCTAAATGGGGGATCAGTTCAATACCAACCACAGTTCATAAGAACGGATGTTGGTGAAGAAAATCACAGCGACCTCTACAAAAACAAAACCGGGATCACTTCCTTACATAGAGCCTACATTTAGTTTCAGAGAGGTTACTACTAACCTCAACCCATGATATCTGGAATACCAAAGAATAACTCAGACACGTGATTATACTGGATTTCAGGCTTCAGGATTTGAAAACATAAATTATTATTTTTAAATAATTGTGATAATGAAAATGTAGCGATCATCTGCAGTGAATCAAGAAATGTGGTGCCTGTTTACACTTGCGGAAACCCATTCACTGTGACTAACTGACTTGCTGAAGTTCATGCAAGTAAAATAGGGAGGAGAAGAGCACAAACACAGATATTGTCTATCTAAGTCTCTTTCTAATCTATTATATTGGACATAAGAGCATACGTAAAAGAGCAGGATCTAAAATATTCAAGGTTATGAAGATAGATCAAGAATATAAAAGTAAGAAACACAGTATGAATGACTTGTATGTCACTGTTCTTAGATTATATATTAAAGTTTATTATTTAGTTTTCTACTTAGGAGCAAGGCAATGAAGACAGATAAATATCAGTCCCTCAATTTAATAAAAGGCTGAGTGGCAAGGAAGGGGAAGAAAAAGTGAAAGAAAATACCTATCTCCATTTGTGATCAGAATTTTTTTATGATGGGGATCTTAATAGTTGCTCTCTCTGGCTACAGATAAACGTACAAGAGAAAATGGGCTTAAGTTAAAGCAAGAAAAGTATCCTTTTTAACAAACATCCTGCAGGTTTAGAAAACAGAGATTATATAAATTCCTAGGAGATGGTGCAGGTTCTCTATCCTTTTTACAGCACAGATTCCTACTTTGACAGACTGTCCTACCAGACTCTCACTGTATCTTTCAGTGTTTTCCTCTTCCATGAATTAGTCCCAGAAGCAAATATAATTTTCTTTTTCCTATCGTAAAATAAAAATACTCTTCACCCACTATCCCCCTCCAGCTTCTACTTCTTTCTAAGTTCCTTCCAATGCTTATGTGTAGTCAGTTTTTAATTTTTGTCCACCCATTTTGTCTTGAATCCTTGAATATATGAGTAAAACCATTGACTCTAATATTCCACTCAGACTATACATACCAAGGTCAACAATGGCCCTAAATTGCTAATTGCAATGGTCAATTTTCAGTCATCATCCTACTTGACTTATTAGTAGATTTTGACAGTTTATTATTATTCATTGTTGAAACACACCCTTGAATTCTTGAATATCATTCTCTTTTGGTTTTTCTTTTTCTTGTGCCTCTCTTCAGTCTTCTTTGTTGGTGTTTCCTAACTGCTCCAACCACTATATATAGAGAGTGCCACCCACCAAAAAAAAAAAAAATGTATACACATTTTGAGAAAGGAAAAAACTATTAAAATTGTAATATTCAATATATACTTATAACAAAAGAATACAAGTACGTTTGACTTCTGCAATTACAAGAGGTGCTCAAAGTGGTTACCATCAGCGTCCACACACTTCTGATTATGGCGCACTACTGCTTGAGCACTGTTGACCAAAGTGTCCACTTGTGTACATTTTTTTTAGTATCCTCGGTATGTTGATGTGAACTTGGGCTCACTCAGCAAACATTCCTCTTTGGGTGATCACATCAAACCTCTTACTTTAAATAATATCTATACGCTAATAACTTCAACACTTACATTTTGAGCCAGAATCTTATCCCTGAATTTCAAGCACATCCATCCTACTGCCAAGACCAGCCTTTAGATGTCCAAATTCCTGATCTCCTCAACTACCCTCAGACTTGCTCCTCCCACAATCTATCCTATGTCAATAAATGGGAAATTTATTCTTTGTCAAACCCATCCATCAGTAAACCATTAGTTCTATATTCTACATATAGTTACTAACTTTGTTTTGAATGTTCATCCAGATACCTACATGGGTCGGTCTTTTAAGTCTATAAAGTCTGTGCTCAAATGTTGCCTTAAGTGAATATTTCCTTGAAATATAACAATTATTGGGTCTAAAAATATAAAAGTTGTACTTGTTTGTAATGAACCGCTGTCTCCTAGAATGCAAGCTTCATGAGGCAATAATTTTTATTTCCTTGCTTTTCTTCTTCTCTGTCCTAGTGCTGGAATAACAACTGGCATATTGTGACTTTACAATAGATATTTTTAAATACATACATAACTAATAATACCATTTGATACTTAAGTCAAATAGTGCCTTAGAAGCTTTTTTGATGTTTTTATTTTGGGAGATTTCTTGTGCAAAGTTCCTGGTAGATTGCTGATTCTGGAGCTTTGCAGTTCAGAGAGCAGGCCATGAAGAGAATAGATGCTGGATTCATATTTGGAGAATGTAAGGGAAAAATGCAATTAAGGCAGAAAGGAAGGATAGACTAATTATTCTGAATTAGAAAACAAGCCACTGCATATTGTTTAAAGCCACTACAATATTAGAGTTATTTGTTGCCACAGAATAACCTAATTCATCAGGACTGATACATTACTTTAAAATTTTAGTAGACCTTTTATATAAATGGTCAATGTGATCATGCTTTGTACTCTACAGGTACTGTGACTAGATTATTTATTGTCTAAACCAGTACACTTTTGAATCCTAAAACAGAGTGCTAAAATAATCAAAATTAGAGGAAAAAGGGAGTCAAATATATGATGATGGAAGGAGAACAGGCTATGGGTGGTAAACACACAATATAATACATGGATATATTATACAAATGTACACTTGAAATCTATATAATTTTATTAACTAATGCCACCCAAATAAATTTAATGAAAATTAAAAAATAAATAAAACAAAAGAAAAAGTTAGATACTCTTTGCATATTTATTTTTGACTGAATATGTGTATTATATTAGTGGGTTATGTAATAGTTCTACTTAAAAATTATCTTCAGAAATACAGTTATTTCCAAAAGTTAAAATATGTCAGTGAAGATAAAAACAAAAAATTTTAAATGAACTATATTAATATGCTATTATACTTTGAAACAAAAACAGAACACATAATTATTTTTGGTGCACAATCACATACTTCAATAAGTTTCTTATCTTTATCTCTCTAATATTGTAATTTTCAGAAGAATGCATTATTTCAATGTGGTTTTAATATTTTTTTGTTGCTGTTTTCATAAAATTGCTTGTCATTTACTTCTAAGTTGAGACCTATGTTTAAAAATTTTGAAATTGCTATTAGTTTCCATTGGCTTTTTTCCATTTGTGTCAGTTCGGGTCCTCCTAGAACACGATGCCAAGATGAATTCATATGTGCAAGAAATTTATGAAGGATAAAAATAAAAAAGAAAGACCAGGACTACACAGGGAGTGTCTCTACTCTAGACCATGATGCAGGTGTGACAGTGTGAAGGAGATATCAAAGGAAGGAAGGAAGTGCAGAAAGAACACAGCTCTGAGAAAGTCTAGGCCAAACTGCTAGAGAATCTCCAAGCAAAGATGTCCACTGCATTGAATATAAAGGACCTAGCTCTAGTACTTTCACTAGGTTCAGTTATTGGCTGTTCTCTTAGTATGCTCCAGCTGCTATAACAGAATATCGCAGATTAGGTGGCTTCAACAAGAGAAAATTATTTCTCACAGTTTCTAGAGGCTGGCAAATCCAAGATCGAGATGACAGTCAATTTGATTCCTAGAGATAGTCATCTTCCTGTCTTACAGACAGCCACCGTCTTGCTGTGTTCTCACATGGCAGAGAGAGACACAGAGAGAGAGAGAGAGAGAGAGAGAGCGCTATCTGGTGTCTCTTCTTATAAAGATACTAATCCTATTGCATGAATGTTCTACCCTTATGACCTCATTTAACTTAATTACTTCCTTGTAGGTCCTATCCCAAAATACAGTCAGGCTGAGGAGTAGGAATTCAACATATGAATTTGGGTGGACACAGTGCGATCAGTCACAGCTGGATTGGACTCAGAGGGAACATGCCTCAATACGAATGCCATACCAGATCCCTCCATGTGGCAGCTGGAGCTGTAAGACAAATACAGTCCTTGTAGTAGTTTCTCTTGAAGGAAGATATGAGTAGCCACAACTCTACTCTCTGTAAGTACTAAAGCACCTGTCTACAGCGAGCTAATATGCTCAATGAAAACGGTTCTAAATTACAATTTTATACGAAAATGTATAAATATTTTACCCCTATAACATTCATAATTACAATTATTTGCCTCCAAGGGTAACTTTCTTTGACAAATATATTTTATAAGATAAACCAAACAAATAAATTATGTTCTATTAGAATTAGATCTGAAAAATCATAAGCTTTTTCAATTTTAGTCCATAATGAAGCAAGATATAAATATATCCAATCAAAAATAAGAGTGCCATCCATTAAAGATACTTCCCACAGGTCAAGGCATCCAAAGGGCAATTATAGAGTTTCAAAAAAGAAATTTTATACATGATTTCAGTTATTACCAATTAATTCTTAGTTTTTACCATGATATTTTAGGGACAAATTTCAATGTATTTTGTTTGCAAGTTTTATTTTTAACAATTGCACAGTGACTGATTCTTTGAATACTTTAATTAAACATCTCCAACTGATTTTGACCAATACCCAAATCAATTTTAAATGATTTCTTAAAATGTCCAATATCATTGCAGGGTGCTGAGGTCCTGGTAAGGTCTTCTAGATTCTGCTTAGTTTTTCTAAGTGGCAAACAGTTCTAAAACCTAATTTATGAAAGGCAGCAAAGAAAGCACATGCTTTCATGCAAACATATTATTTCATATTCAACATCATATTTATTTCAAATAAAGTAAAGTTAAATTACTCCATCTGTGTATATTATAATATTTGTGAATTTTGACAACTCTAGCTTTTATTTTGATTGGTAGTATATTACTGCTTGTTTGGAGACAACTATGAATTATGTGTACACCTCATGAAATTCAAAGTACATTTCTGCTCCATAGGTTCTTAATTTATAGACATTAATTTTTACTATGATAACATCTTCAAGCAAAAAAATGAATTATTATCATTGTTAAAGCAAATGATTTTAAGAGAATTTACAAGAGTATTTGCAATAATAACAGATGCTTCATCTTCAACAGAATAAATTCAAATATATTTTCTTTCAATTGAATTAAAAATTGAATCGTTGTTTGAATTTAGCTAACTGATGTTTGGTTTTAACTATCAAATAACACTGACAGAAAACTGATAGTATTTAGTTGTTTGCAAAACAACTAAATTATTCTAATAATGTAGCAAATATATTAATACATATCACTCAACTTGTCATGCTTGTATAAGAACTTTGGAATTGTAAATTATTAAATTTAATTTAGAAGGTTCTGATAAAAATGAAAAGTCATGTTTTTCATAATAATATAAAAACACCTTGGGGTAAAAATCTTCTTTTTTGGACACAGTCTTCTTTAATTTCTGAACTCTGTACTGATGCTTCATCATCATATTTGTTTCTTCTGAATTTCATGTGATTGGCAATATCACGACAACCCCCATGGTAGATGTTAAATGCCAAAAATATTTTGTGCAAGTCGCACTTTCAATAGTTATGTTACTTGGGCAAGCTGCATGCTACAATATTCGCTACCTTAATATTTCATCAAAAATATATATTCATTGGTATATCCATTAGTGCTGATAGGGTTATTGCACAAATTTAAAATAAAGTGTTACCAAAAATAAAATGCTTGTTGATTTATACCACACAATACATGAGAAAATCACTACAGCTAGAGTGTTGAGACTATTCTCTATGGCAAGACAGCTTGGTCCCTATTGCCTGCACATTTTTCATGAGTACTAAACCTGTCATTTCCCATGTTTACCACTGGCCTCATCAATAGGCTACCTTACTGTACTTTCTTAAGCCAAGCATAAACCACAGTGCAACCACCTGTATTGTAGCAAGCAAGCAGGAGCATGAGCATCAAGTACTTCACCTACCACCACCCCAGACCAGGAGTCAGCCGACTCTAGCTGCTTGTGTTCTACGTGCTGACCTGAACAGGAAGTATTGCTTATATTACATCCAAAACAAAACCAGGAAAAGAGAGGCCAGTATCTCAGTTTTGCTTTATTTTATTTTTCATATTTAACTATGTGTTAAAATGAGTTCTCAGTTTTCAACACATGTATTACACACAGTACTAGAAGAGACCATGGCAGAAGCTGGAAGTACAAAATGGAAGCTTATTACATTTACCCTGCTTTCTTTAAAGTAAATAGCAACAATTCTTCTTTAAAATATAAAAACGTTGGAACAAATGCCAGGATCATAGGCCTGAATTAATATTAGATTACTGTGATAAAAATTATTTTAGACTACACTTCATTTTTGCCTTATTTTATTCTTCTTTTGATAACAGACCCAACTCATCTCTTTTATCACAAGTGTGAGCCTGATGCCCAGGCTTGGCCAATTACAATAGCCAGGGATGTTGATGTGAGCCATACTGAGCTAATCAGGGTCATGTATGAAACTTTCTGCTAACCTGATTGCAAAAGACTGTCTTCCCAGTGGCATTAGGCTGAAGGGATATGAATGTGGAGCTGTTGATGATCGTCTTCCTCACCATATAAGAGGAGCAAATCTGACTGGTAGAAAGAGACAGACAGACAGAGACATTGACAGAGAAAGGGAGCTTGAGAGATCTGATAACATTATTTGAATCCTGGGTCCATTTTTAACTGACCTTGGTTCTATCTCAATTCCAAGGAAAGAGAAATATTAATTAAATGTATTTGGTTTTTTGACTTAAAATTACACATAAATACAGATATATATCTATCATTCCTATTTTGCAATAAATATATTAAAAATGAAAATGTTAAGTGACACATACCCATCTGAATAATAGTGGAAAAAATTCCAGCATGCATGCTTTTGTAAACTGAATTTATGTAAAAGGAAAACTTCTTTCTCTTTTATTTGATTTATTAAAACCAAGTGCATCCAAGTCAAAGAAATAGGCCCATTCTTATAATAAAAATGAACTTGGAAAACTTTTAAATTACTTTAAAATAGATAATAACTTTTTTATAAAACACTAATATTGGAAGTCTTAACAATCCTTGAATGTTTCAATAACTTTCTCAAAATAAATGTACCTCAAATATATTATCTATTACATTATACCTCTCTATGTCAGTGCACTGTTATTAGAGAGGTAACAATGTCTAAATATTTAACAAAATACCTTGGTTATGACTAGTCATATTATTTTGAAAGCTTATCCTAGGTCTTGACATTACACTGGTTGTTTTTTCTTATCTCCAAAATTCAGTGCTATAGCACTAAATTATGACTAGATAAGTAAAACTGTCTCCTCAATGATTATTCTATTGTTCCTATGATTTTATCTAGATGACATTAGACTATAAGAATGTCAAAGGAATTCTTGAAATAATAAAAAAATAACTAAGGTCATCTGAAGGAGACTGTTTACATATGAGTAAGATCTGTTCCTTTACTGTGGAGATGGTGGGAATATTTTGGGGTTCATTACATGAGTAAAACTTTGGGAAATTTAAGCAAAAAAATTTTAAACTAGTTCTTCTCCCCTTTCCATCTTCTCAATCCAGTTTACTACAGTTATTGAATTACTGACCAGCACCACCAGTGGGACAGTTTTCAAGGAAGTAAAGCATGGTGCAGGGTGTATCCCCACTTCACCATAACTAGATCCTGGGCTGCCAGGTTGGTTCATCTCACATACCAACGCAGCTCACTCAATGGTGATGGCACTAGTGTGTTACCATGAAAAGGATGGTGAAGCCATTTCTAATCTCAAAAGGAAGTGTTCCACAATTGAATGAAAATTTGACTTTGGTAAAAAAAGAAAGGGACTAGCAAAACTGCTATGTACTCTGCCTGAAGAACCCACTTCTTTTGAGATATTTCCACATGCTTCATTCTGATTAAGTGTATTTCAATATACTTGGATGGAGAAGACTCTCATAAAGCTAAGGCTTAAAATATCCATTAATTTCCTAGTATTGAACTCAGTCTAATACCTGCTGAGAACACAAACTTGTCAAGTGTTGGATTACTGCCAGACATCATTCCCCCAGGTATTTTCATAACATGAGTTGTAGGAATGGACTTCAGACCAGCTGAAACCTAGACCTGCTAAGGGACACTTTCAGGAAATTGAATTTCACCTCACTTAATCTTATAGCAAGGAATGTGCAGCGTTTTTTTACAACAATTATTTCCCCACAAAGACTAAGTACACAAAAGCCCATTGTCATGGAACAGTCAGGAGTTAAGAAAAGTGCCAAGAAGATTAAAACAAAACAAAATAAACAAACAAACAAAAAACAATAACAGAATGAAAGAATAATAACAACAATAACAATGAAAGAATGAATGTCCAAAGGAGTTCTCCTCTGGGCAAGGAGATTATCTACAACTGCTTACATCTCTAGGGAACTATGGGAAGTTGATTCTTTCTGAGAAAGTTCTGTGTTACCACCTACATTACTAAGCATATCTATAAATTTCTGTAACCTTTGCCACTTAAAACCTCACTATGTCTGCATGACTCTGTAATGCCATTATCATCCCATTGTGACAACTGGAAATGAGGAAAACAAAACAAAACAAAAAACTAACATTTCTTCCCTCATCTGCCCAACCGTATTTAATTTGCTGTCTAGAAAATAAATACAATGAAACAAGGTAAAATTAAAATTGAAATGTTTAAATAAGGAACAACCCCCCTCAAAAAAAAATTCAAAAAGTATTATTGAAATATAATTGAGAAAAAAGATACAAAACACAGTATTCTTCTTGGAAACAGGAATCAAATTTGATGCTAAGTTATCAAGCAGCAGTTTAAAATGGCAATAAAACAAAAAATTATACCAAAGTTGAATAGGCAAAGAAGACTTTACCCAAGTATTGTAATAGGGGAGAGAGAATGAATTGAATCCTGCTGAAATAAAAGGTAGGTGAGTTTTTAAGGGCTTGAATGAGCTAGTAAAAATGTACTGAAAACATCAGAGGGCAGGTTGATCATATAGGATGAGTGGAGTACCTTGAGTTATTCCGAGTTCCTAAATATTTTTCTCTGTGAATAAGCCATCTGTACTTGCTAATTAGCTCCCATAGAAATTAGGCTTCTAATCTCCAACAGAGACTAAAACATAGAAGTCCTACTTCCTTCAATGTTTACATTTCAAAGAGATCTTCCCAGGTCCTAGAAAAAGATATTTCCTGGGTGATGAAACTGGCAGGAGGCTAGGAACAGTTAAAGGAGCAGAGAAAGAATTTACAATTGCAAGTTTTCTAAAGTAAATGTCCCAAGGAAAGGTAATTCAGGGGCCTAGAGTCAAGAAGAACTTTGTCTGAAGTTTAGTCAAGCTGAGGGAAACATTCAGGCCCTGTTGGTCAAAGCATAGGAGATTTCATTATGTTGTTCAGTAAACATACTGTTAACAAAAAGAAAAATGTGATACCTCCAGAACTACAGGGCTACAATAATCAAAACAGCATAGTATTGGCAGAAAAACAGACACATAGACCAATGGAATAAAATTGAGAACCCAGAAATAAAACCGCATAAACATGGACAGATAATTTTTGACAAAGAAGCTAAAAACATACAATGGAGGAAAGACAGCCTCTTCAATAAATGGTGCTGGCAAAATTGGAAAGCCGCCACATGCAAACGAATGAAACTGGACTGCTGTCACCATGTACCAAAATTAATTCAAAATGGATCAAAGACTTAAGCATAAGATCTGCCACGATAAACTGCATAGAACAAAACATAGGTACTAAACATACGGACCTTGGGTTCAAAGAGCATTTTATGAATTTGACTCCAGAGGCAAGGGAAGTAAAAGCTAAAATAAATGAATGGGACTATATGAAACTTAAAAGCTTCTACACAGCAAAAGAAACCATCGACAAAATAAAGAGGCAACCAACTGAATGGGAGAAGATTTTTGCAAACAGTGCCTCCGATAAGGGGCTAATATTCAAAATATACAAGGAACTCACGAAGCTCAACAACAAAAAAACAAACAACCCAATTGAAAAATGGACAGAGGACCTGAAGAGACATTTCTCCAAAGAGGAAATACAAATGGCAAATAGACATATGAAAAAATGTTCAACATCACTAATCATCAGAGAAATGCAAATAAAAACCACAATGAGATATCACCTCACCCCAGTCAGAATGGCTTTCATCAACAAGACAAATAGTAACAAGTGTTGGAGAGGCTGTGGAGAAAAGGAACCCTCATCCACTGTTGGTGGGAATGCAGACTGGTGCAGCCGCTATGGAAGGCAGTGTGGAGGTTCCTCAAAAAATTACGAATAGAATTACCATACGACCCAGCAATCCCTCTCCTGGGTATATACCCCAAAAATTTGAAAACATTTATACATAAAGACATGTGTGCTCCAATATTCATTGCAGCTTTGTTTATGGTGGCCAAGACATGGAAACAACCAAAATGTCCTTCGATAGATGAATGGATAAAGATGTTGTGGTATATATACACAATGGAATACTATTCAGCAGTAAGAAAAGATGATATAGGAACATTTGTGACAACATGGATGGACCTTGAGAGTAAAATTCTAAGCAAAATAAGTCAGACAGAAAAAGCACAGAACCCTATGATTTCACTGATATGTGGTATATAAACCAAAAACAACAAAAGAACAAGACAAACAAATGAGAAACAAAAACTCATAGACACAGACGATAGTTTAGTGGTTACCAGAGGGTAAGGGGTTTGGGGGGAGGGAGATGAGGGTAAGGGGGATCAAATATACGGTGATGGAAGAACTGACTCTGGGTGGTGAACACACAATGGGATTTATAGATGATGTAATACAGAATTGTACACCTGAAATTTATGTAATTTCACTAACAATTGTCACCCCAATAAATTTTAAAAAAAGAATTCAAAACAATAAATGAAGAATGAAATAGATGGATTACGTAATAGAGCTGACCAGATGGAGGAAAGAATCAGTGGCATCAAAGATAGAAATCTGGAAATGACACAGATGGAAGAAGAGAGAGACTTGAGAGTTAAAATAAATGAAAGAACTCTACAAGAACTTTCTGACTCTATCAGAAAGAGCAACACAGCAAACAACCTCAGTTTTCTAATGTAATCCATTCCGGAAGACAGCTGGAGTTCTGAAACGTTCGAAAACCATGGCACAGTTTCCCCATAGAAAGTAATGAAAAATAGATTAATCTGTTCCAGACCTTTAAAATCAACCCCTAAAACAGCAATTTAATGTTAATTTTACATAGATCCATAAAATTTATGGTGTTCGTAAACTGAAATGTTCATCAATGGAAACATTCAAAAACCGAGGTACTACTGTATAAGAATAACAGGTATACCAGAAGGAGAATAAGGGGAGAAGGGAATAGAGAGTATATTCAAAGAAATAGTCAATGAGAACTTTCCAAACTTGTGGAAAGAACTGGATCCTCAAATCCAAGAAGCAAATAGAACACTTAATTACCTTTATCCCAACAGGCCTTCTCCAAGGCACACTGTATTGAAGCTGTCAAAAATTAATGAAAAAGAAAGAATCTTCAAGCCAGCACGAAATAAGAGATGGTAACCTACAAAGGAAAGCCCATTAGATTATCATCAGATTTTTCAGCAGAAACTCTACAAGCCAGGAGGGAATGGAATCAAATATTCAAACTACGAAAGAGAGAAATTATGAGCCAAGAATAATATATCCAGCAAAGATATTCTTTAGATATAAAGGAGGAATAAAGACCTTTACAGACATATAGAAGCTGAGGGAAATTTCTAACACACGACCTGCATTACAAGAAATACTGAAAGAGGCTATTCGACCTGAAATAAAAAATCAAAAGGATACAAAACCATGAGTAGTATTATAAATAGATAGACAGAAGCAGAAAATGGCAACGCCTATACAAAATAAGACACTATACACTTAAACATAGCATAAATTTTTAAAAAAAGGAAAAAGGCAACTTGCTACTGAAATGCAGAAATCAATTCATAGCATAAGTAGGGACAACTTGTGACAACAAAAGCATGAAAGGGGAGAGAGTAAAGGTCTGACAGGCAATGGGGAATGAAGAAAGGAAGCATGCTGAAGAAAAGGGAATACTGTAAATATGAAACCTTCTTTTACATAAACTTAATGGTAACGACTCAAAAAACAAAAACAAAAACAAAAATCCAGAACTGAAATATAACATAAAAAAAAGAAGAAACAGGGAAAAATCATAGAATGACCACCACACTGAAATAACAGACAGCAACAGAGACAAAGAATGTATGGGGGACACCAAGCCAACAGAAAACAAAAGGTAGAATGATAGGAAATTCTCACATATCAATAATCACCCTAAATGTAAATGGACTGAACTCATCAATAAAAAGGCACAGAGTATCAGATTGGATCATAAAAACTAAACCCAACCATGTTCTGCCTCCAGAGACACATCCCAGCTACAAGGACAAATACAGACTCAAAGTGAAAAGGTGGAAGCTGATAGTTCAAGCAAATGGTATCCAGAGAAAAGCAGGTATACCATACTCATATCAGATGAAACAGACTTCAGGATATTAAAGGGAACAAGATAAACATGAACATTTCATAATGATAAAAGGGACTACAACTAGAAGACATAAAGTCATCAATTTTGTGTCCCCAATCAGCGAGCATCAAAATATACAGAGCAACTACTAACAGAATAAAAGGGAGAAATTGACCAAAACACAATTATAGTAGGGGACTAAATACATCATTGACAGCAATGGATAGATCATCCAAAACAGAAAATAAATAAGGAAATATTAGCCCTAAATGACACATTAGACGCAAAGAACATATTAACATTGATAGAACACTTCACCCTAGAACATCAGACTATATATTCTTTTCTAGTGAACATGGAGCATTCTCAAGGATAGATCATATATTAGGACATAAAACTAGCCTCAGCAAATTTAAGAAGATTAAAATCATACAAAGCATATACTCTGATCACACGGCTTTAAAACTGGATATCAACTTCAAAAAAAAGCAGGAAAAACAACAAATATGTGGAGGCTAAATGACATAATTTAAAGGAATGACTGGGTCAAAGAAGAAACAAGAGAAAAGATTAAAAGGTATATAGAAACAAATGGGAATTAAAGTATATTTCTACCAAAATTATTGGGATGCAAAATTATTGGGATTTGATCCTTTGATCAAATTTCTAATGCAAGCATAAAGGCTTTAGATTCAGAATTCCAAGTAGCATCCATGAAATTCAGATCTGTATAAACAGTACTAGTCCAGAGAATAGAAAAGGCTAAGAAGAGACATTTACTCTCTAGAAAAGACTACACATGGAAATGGAAAGAGAACAAAAATGAGATTTCTAACCTTTTAAAAGTTTACATAGCCACCGATCTCTAATCTGTGAAACCTGGACCCCTGAGATGAGTCACAAACATCCTGCAAGTGTTATATATTAATGGAGTTATGTCCCATGGAACTAGAACATGACCGGGTTCACTGTGGTGCACAATGTATTGGACAGAAAGAAAGAAGGAAGGGAAAAGGAGTGAAGGAAGGAGAAAGGGAGTAAGTGAAGTGGGGATGAAGATGAAAAGGAAAGAAGAAAGGGGGAAGTTGGAAAATGTACTTATATGAATTGGTTGGCTCAATTACTACAAAATACACTTTTTATAAGTATCATGTTACAATGTATCTGGTAAGAAAATTTAGTACATAACATAGTATGGTAGCCTACACAAAGTTTAATAAGAAGATACAAATATAAATAGAATCATGGCATAACAAAAAGAAAATCACAAGAGAACCATCTTTCCTTTATTGTCCATGCACTACCTGTTAAGCACAAATTCTATAGTAGGCTTTGTGTTATTACCAGTCTTTTGAGTTTATATACTACCAATAATATCCATTGCAATTCTGTATGGTACAAAATAGGTAAAATGCGTGTTCCAGAGTTTCAATTTTTTTTAAGAAAACATTTACTTTATGGTTGAAAAAGCTCTTAGGTTTAGGGAGAAATGAAGTAAACCCATATCTTGGCTCTGAATTATTTGCAAAAAAAAAAAAAATGTGCTTATAGTTTCAATATGGCAGAACTCTGTTACAATGTGAAAGCAGATTAAGGGGTGTATTTCCTTTTTTTGTGAAGACAGCAAATATGTAAGCTTGACTGGTTTCTAGATTTCCTTTTATGAAAATAATAGCTCAATGGTGCTTCAAGGTTACATTATTTAAAATACATACTGTTTGGGCAAACAGAAAGTCTGTGAGGATTTTCAAAACATGTGTCTAAAACAGAGCTGTTTAGTTTGACAGAGCTTCAAATGCAAAATGATTGTGTTGAATGCAAAATCAAGTTATGAAAGCAAAGAGCTAAAAGGTAGTTGTATGGGCTTGAGTCTTGACAAGATTTAGCAGTGCTTTGTCTCAAGCTGGCAATCATCTCATACTCCTCTCCAGGTTTTTTATCCAGTGTCTTAGGATCTTCCCATAAAAAGCTTTTTGGTTCAATATTTAAATCTGAATGATAGACGCTTGTGTATTTTTTTAATCACACGTACTCTGTAATTATGTAATTTCTTACATTAATGAAATAATTCAATGATCAAATTCTAGAAGATAGACAAGTTAAGTTTTTGACTTCCATTAAATACAATGACATTTGCATTCTGATAATATTCATAGGTATACTTGCTGATGAAAGCTGAGTAGAGAATGTGAAAGTACAGAATGCATACTCTAGCTACATTTTGAATGGGTTCAGGAAAAGACACCTTTCCTATATTTTTC
This sequence comes from Rhinolophus hipposideros, assembly GCF_964194185.1. Classification (NCBI taxonomy): domain Eukaryota; kingdom Metazoa; phylum Chordata; class Mammalia; order Chiroptera; family Rhinolophidae; genus Rhinolophus; species Rhinolophus hipposideros. The sequence continues at coordinate 86,362,313 of NC_138047.1, read as the reverse complement.
TTTACACTAACACCAGAGCCTACAACTGGACTGGGAAAAATTATTAAACCCCCATCGATATGTGACTTATACATAAAGAAATGAATGAACAAAAGTAAAGAATCATAATTAATTAAAAGTAAATTGTAAACATGTAATGCATTAAAGGAAACTGATTTCTATCTAGCATTCACAGACGTGTAGGTAGTATGCCAAAAATGTGCCAGGCAAAGGACTGCCCAACCAGCCACATTTACAAATTCAATCTCTGTCATGCCCAGTCTGTTTTCTAAAGTCAGAAATACCTAACCAAGAAACACAAATTAAGATGGCAATGTTATTTTATATTTAGGCTTTAAGTTTGCTCTATTAGCTATAATTAGGGTATTAAAATACCCAAATGAAAAGGAGGACTGGCTATTGTTGCTGTATTTGGAGATGGCTAGACTGAGCACCATTTTATGAACTTTCCTTTCCTCCCACCAGGTCCACACTCTCTTCCTGCCAGACTATGAGGATGGGATTTCCTAACTCACCCACTGTATAGCTCCAGGTCTATAATCTCTGAAGCTGGGACCCCCTGAGTCAATAGTCATCCCCTGAGAATTATAGATCATAAATCCATGTCCCATTAAACTGAAATACTGTCTGATTCATTGTGGTGTACAATAAATATATTGGAACAAACGACAGAAGAAAGGAAAGAAAAGAGAGTGATGGAGAAAGAAAGGAGGGATGAGAGAAGGAAGGGAATGTATTTATATGAATTGGTTGGATCAATCACTACAAAACACATTGTGTTATAATGCATCTGGTAAGGAATTTAACTTGCTATATAAGGGAGTGTGCTATTCAATAAAGAGTTTAGGATGTATATATATATATATATATATATATATATATATATGCATTTATTCTCAGCTCTTCCGTTTTCTACCTATGAAAACTTGGACAACTGGACAACTCAATGCCTCTGAATGTCAGTATCCTCATAAATTTGGTAAATGTAAGCACACCCATCTCAAAACATTGTTGAGGGAATTAAAGGAACTTATCTATGTGACATTGGACACTCATCTCCCCATATCTCTATAATACTAGGAATCCAAAACTTCTCATTTTATTTGAAGTCCATGAATTTTCCATTAATGACTTTATATATAGACCAATTTGAATCTCAAGTCTCTGAAGCCCAATTATCGAGGGATGGAAGAAGAGGATATTGGCTTGAAGTGTAATCAAAGCTTTTAAACTACATTATAAATGCTAAAACAGCAGCAAAAACACTCCCACTCTGGCCACAGGCATCTAATCATCCCTAAAGATAACAAGATTTACCTGGGAAGATTATCTTGTCCAATGGAGCAATTTTTCTCTAATAGTAAGGAATTGCATCCATTAGTAAGTAATCTGTGAAAAGAAAAACAATTTAGGTTGAAATGTTTGATTGCTGGAGCTAAGCTAGTCTTTCAATCCTCCAACCCCATCTGCTTTACAATGTATTCTTCTTTGCTGCCTTTTTATTTCCCAGTTAATAAAGTGGATAAAGGATCTTTCCAATTTTTTTTTTCTTGAACAGTGCCAAAGATCAATCATCCTAATTCTTACTGCAATTTTGCAGTTTCTCTTCAGTTTCCCATGCCTATTTGGTCTGCTTCTATAGACAATTCTCATATCTTACATAGTTGGGTGTGTGTAGTTTTAAGGAATATCTTCTCTATATTCGTCACAATTTTCTTTTCTTAAAAAAAAAGGAAGCATAGGAGAAATGACAAAAATAGTGGATTAGGAATAGTGGAATGTCTGCTGCCTCCTAGGATCATATTAAAATTACAACTGAATTGTAGAACAATTCACCTTGAGAATCATCTGAAGACTAGCTGAGCAGAACACCTATAACTAAGGATATAAAAAAGAGGCCACATTAAGACTTGTAGGATGGTCAGAAATATGAAACGGCTGACCCCAAACCCACAGGTAGTGGTTGAGCACCTGGAGGGACACCTGAAGGGTAAGGAGTCACAGTCTCACACAGGGCTCCCCAATCCAGGGGTCCGGTGCTGGGAAAAGGAGTCCCCACAATATCTGGCAGTGAAAGTCAGTGAGGATTCAGTCCCACTCAGTGAAATGGAAGGCAGCTGGAAACCCAGACATCCTTTTAAAGGACCTGTGAACAGCATCACTTGCTTGCAAACAGCACCTGGGCTCTCGTGGAGGGGTGGAAAAGAGAGAAGCACCAGAGACATATGGGAAAAGACTGAGGTGTGTGGCCTCAGGACAAGGGCTAGAGGGCTAGAGGGACGGCTGCTATCGTCCCTGTGTGCAGCCCACCTCAATGTAGCCTAAAGGAGGGTACCCTCTTTCCTATGTTGAACTCTCCACAAGACTGTCAGCTGATTATGCAACAGAAACTTTGCAGGCCAGAAGGGAATGTCAGGAAATATTTTAAAGGGCCTACGACCAAGGCTATTCTATTCAATAAAGCTACCATTTAAAATTGAGGGAGAGATAAAGAGATTCCCAGACAAGAAAAAGCTAGAGGAATTCATTACCACTAAGCCAGTATCACAAGAAATGTTTAAAGGACTTCTTTAAGAAGAAGAAGGGGGAAAACAAACCAAAAGATCAAGAATAACAAAATGGCAATAATTCTATATCAATCAATAACAACAAAGCAAGTCTCAAAAAATTTAAGAAGATTGAAATCTTATTAAGCATTTTGTCTGAACACAATCATAAGAAACTTGAAATCAATTACAAAAAAAAGCACACAAACAGATGGAGGCTAAATAAAATGCCATTAAACAATGCAGAGGTTAACAATACATCGAGGAAGAAATCAAAAGATACCTGAAGACAAATGAAAATGAAAACACAAAGACCCAAAATCTATGAGACACAGTAAAAGCAGTTGCTAAAGGGAAATTAATAGCAATACAGACTTACCTAAAGAAACACCTAAGGGAACTAGAAAAAGAACATCAAACAAAGCACAGCATGAGTACAGGGAGGAAATAATAAACATCAGAGTGGAAGTAAACTAAATAGAGGCTAAAAATATATACAAAACGTCATGGGTAGATGAAGGCAGAGATTGTGGAGATGCAGCATAAGCCAAGAAACACCAGAAATTGCCAGCATAATCACCAGAAGCTGGTGTGGAAAAGATTCTCCTTCACAGCTCACAGAAGGAACAAATCCTGCCTATACTTTGATCTTGGACTTTTCAGTCTTCAGAACTCGGAGACAACAAATTTACGTTGTTTCATCTCTTCAGTTTGTATTATGGCAGTCCTAGTCAGCTAATACACAGGGTAAGACTTCCACCTTAATTATGCACACAAGTTGTGTTGGCCTAAAAATATTTTACTCTTAAAAAAAAAAAGAACGTTATTTCTGCCTCGATTAAGGTTAAAAAGCCTTCAAGAAGTGTGTATGTGGTGATGGAAAGAGAACTGACTCTGGGTGGTGAACACACAGTGTGAGATATAGATGATGTATTACAGAATTGTACACTTGAAACCTATGTAACTTTACTAACTATTGTCACCCCAATCAACTTTTTTTTTTCCTAAAGTGTATATATATCAGTCAGTGTCTCAGTAGGAAATAGTCAACAGCCTCATCTGAGAATTTTAATGAAGGAACTATCTACAGAGGTACAAGCAAGGCTAAAGGAACCACAAGATGTTGAGCCACCTAGGAGGAAGCAACAGCAAGAAGCTGATATCATGACTCTCAACCTAAAGGAGAAGAGGAGAAAATGAAATCATGAAGCCTGGCTGAGAGCTGCAGCCATGAAATAAAGGCCACCTTTTTAAGGGTCACAGCACTGTCAGAATCACAGGGAAACGGTTGTAGGAAAAAATACTCTGACCTGTAGGAATCTCTCATTAATTGATGCCAACCAGAAACCAGGGGGCAAAGAGGTCCAGTTGATACATTCTCTAGGGGTCAGCCTTCCAGGTCACACAGCAAGACATAGAATGAATCTGAGGACAAAGAGAGACTAATAGGAACCAGGGTTCTTTTGGCTATAAGTAACAAATTGCCTGACTATAAGTGACTTAAGCAACATGTAATTTACTTGCTTCATTAAAAAAAAAAAAAAAAAAAAAAGTTGATAATAGAAATTTCAGAGTTGGTTCAGCAGTTCAGTGATGTTGGGTCACTAAAATTCAAGAGTCTCCTGATTGAAACATGATGAAAGAAGACTACTGCGTTTTCAAATATCACATCATTACGGAAGTGAGTTAAAGCCAAGAAGAGAGTCAGAGGGCTTTCTCTTTACATTTCTCCCTTTTGCTAATATGGCAATTTTCCCCAGAAGACTTCCCTTATTTCTTATTGGCTAGATCTGGGCCACCACTAATCCAATCACTGGCAAATAAAATGGAATCATCATGATTGTCTTAATTACTCAACTCTTGGATCAGGTGCTCCCTCCCATTAGATAGAGAATGCCTATCTGAAAACAGCAAAACTGATTTGGCTCTGTAAGAAAAGGCAACCACTTCTTTGTGTTCCCTTATTTTCAAGTCCTCACAACTAGAGCCTCATTGCTGTCTCCTAGCACTGACAACACCTCCCAAGTCTCCTCTTTCTCTTCCCATCGCTCTGATACTATTTAGGCTCAAATCTAACTTTTATCATGGTTGCAGTCAACAAAAGCCATTCTAGCCCTATGTTTGTCACCAATGACCTTAGCAATCATGTAGCTTCTGCTTGCCTCTCTCTGCCACGATTTGGTCATTATTGAATAGAGACATGGTAACAGTTCAAAATATCATTGGCACTTTTGTCTTTATTGTGATACATAGACAAGTTGGAATATACTGAGTTGAGACAGCTTAGTGATTTAGCTCAAGAATTAATATGTAAAAAAAAAAAAAAATCAAAGTTAGTTACGAGGAGAGAAAATAGTTCTAAAATAAGAGTTAGAAAGCCGGATTCTAATTTGACTTTCTACTGACTTACAGTGGGAACTTCCTTCAGGAAGTGCCGTACGCTCTCTGGGCCGGTTTCTTCATCTTCTAGATGAAGGTGTTAGGTTAGAGTGCTAACCTTACAACTACCTCGCAGAGTATGTATGAGCAGTTTGTGCTGTTGACAACATTCTAGAATTTAAGATCCATAAATAACAGTAACTAACATTTGTTTCATGTTCTTCAACTTCCTAAATGTTTTGATAAAGGGGGAGGCAGAATTGTTGGCTGTATTTGGTAATACCTTCAAAGTTTAAAATTAACACATACGCTTTGAGATTTCTCCCTATTCTGCTTGGTGAATATTAATATACTAGTATTGCATGCCCCAGTTTTATAAAGTACAAGCTAGCCTAGATGGGTTCAGTTATTTTCAAATAATGAGGCAGCCCCCTGATACTAGCTGGTTATCAGCTTGTGCAGGCCGAAATCATGGTGCATCCTGAAAAGCAAAAGAAACTTTGATCCTTAGAAAAACTTACAGTCATACTTACTATCATTCCCTCCCATTTCCTCCAAGTCTGACAAATTCACAGTGGTAAAATTGGTCTTCATTTAAACAACAATGTCACCTTAATGTTTTCACATTAGAGGACAGCTAGCCTTAGAGCAAATCAAATAATTGACTTATATAGGCATATTCTGAATTCTAAAAAGATTAAGCAAGTTCAAAATGTTCCCAGTTACATGTTTCTAAGGTTTCCTGAGTAAATACACCTCCATTTCTATGGAGTATATAATACTTTTAAGTTATTAAGTTACCAGACTCCCAAAATGGTGCAAAAGATGCATTTCCATTTTAGAACAGTCCTTAAAATGATCGAACAACACTTAATCTCCCTGCTGAAATGACAACCGCTCCCTTATTTTCACATCAGGCATACTAATTTAGAGTAGCAGGTGTCATCATAGTATGTTCTCATCAGAAATCTACTTTAAATATAAGGATAAAGACAGCTTTTCGGTATTTACAGCTGACACTTGAAGCTCCATCATTTTCCACAATAAGTTCAGAAATATATGAGCTGCATTAGTGGAATATAAGATAAATAGAATTTTACAAGTCCAGGAAATCTCTTTATTACATGTATTTGTGAAACTTTGGAAACACACATTAAGCAGTATAAACAGTGTAGCCTATGTATTTTCAACTGATAATTCAAAATAGTGAATCACATGCAATATTTTAATCACCGAATTTGGACCCATTTAAAATGCTTTATGTGCTCAACCTTTGCCATAAATAAGTTTGCTTAATACATGCATAATTAGAATTTGTGTTTCACAAAGTATTTGTCAAACCTAAATTTCATAAAACCTCCTTCCATCATTAGGGTTATAGTAACAGTTATAAATAACAGCAACAAACATTTAGAACACGGACTATAGTCCTTTTAGCATTATTTAGATTCAATTTACTCACTAAAATTGCTCTCTTTACCCATTTTCCAATATGAAACAAGGGTGACCCTGTTATACGAGAATTTTCTGAATCCTTTGGAGGGTCACACATGCCTATATTATTAAGTGTCATGGCCTGAGGCTGGAGGCTCAGCAGTAGAATATTCTGTAGTTGAATTATGTCAGTGGTTACTGGGGCTATTGTTGAAAGGTATAAAAAATAATATTAGAACAGTCTCCCGACTCACATTTCAAAACCTTTTTCATGTTATTACTAATATAGAGTTATTCTGTCCCCACCTGGAATTGTGTATGTCGTGACACCTCTCATCTGTCTTTTATCTGAGAAAATGATTGAGAATACTAACTCAGAGAGCAATAGCTTCTTGTCTGACTATAGAAGAATCATAATCCTCTTACGGTGTTTTATCATCGAAAGGCTTGATAGACTAAAAGTAAGTCTAAAGGGAAACATGGAAAAGCAATTGTGATGAATGTGGTAGGCTCATTCTTTTCTTGACCTACAGAATGTGCCACTACACATTCAGAATTTGTGGGGATAGCAGGATTTGAACAACTTACCAAAATATTTCTCTAATTAGAATATTCTACAAAGGACGATTTAATCAGTTCTTTACTCAAAAATACAGATGGTTGGTACACTAAGCAAAATAGAGTGGGGATTGAAATGAGAGGAACGAAAACTAGTGAAGGGAAGAATCAAAGCATGTGTCTGGTCCACCAACCACACTTTGCAAAAGCCTCCTCATTTAGACAACTGAAATAGGGGAGAAAGGTAAGGGATGGTCCCTATGTCACCAAAAGATGTCTTACATGAACCTTTCAAGTTTTTTATCTCTATCTTCTCTCCCTTTACTCCACAATCCTAAAAATGTTAGTTTTTTTTGTTTTTTTTTTCAAATGTCTCACATTTTTACAGATGCATTGTTTGTTCTTGATGACTTTCCTCTAGCCACCCCCTTTTTGGAACTGCCTAAAACTGTAAAGTCTGTTCTTAATGATGACTAGTTTATCCTGAATCAGCTGAAGTGTGCTGGTCTTCCAGCTTGCTGGGGAGAATGGGAGGGAGAACACAATGGGAAAGTATGGCAATACTTTCCCTATTTAACTATTGGCTTAACTATTGGTTTAACTATTGGCTTGAATTTGTTCACCATATATAGTCTTTTTTTTAATTAAAGTTTATTGGGTGAAAATTGTTAGTAAATTTACGTAGGTTTCATGTGTACAATTCTGTAATACATCATCTATATATCATATTGTGTGTTGACTACCCAGAGTCAGCTCTCCTTCCATCACCATATATTTGATCCCTTTTACCCTCATCTACCTCTCCCTTCCCCCTTTACTTTCTGGTAACCACTAAACTATTGTCTGTGTCTATGAGGTGTTTTTTTTCTTCATTGTTTGTCTTGTTCCTTTGTTGCTTTCAGTTTTATCCCACACATGAGTGAAGTCATATGGTCCTCGACTTTTTCTGTCTGACTTATTTTGCTTTGCATAATAATCTCAAGATTCATCCATGTTGTTGCAAATGTCACTATTTCATCTCTCCACCAAACAGATTTGGTTTCTTCCAAAGATCCCTATGTGGCCAACATACATAATTTTCATACTCTAATTATCGAAACAGATATATTTCTTGCACACTAGTGTACTCTCCTAATGATCCTATAGGAACCTTTGTATACTCCTGGTCAACATTACATTTTGCCCTCCTTCATCACACTCACTAATTCTTGTTGATTTTATTCAACAAATATCTCTTAAATTCATCTTTTTTTTTCCATTTGTTCCCAAACCATATCATTTTTTTTTCCATTTGTTCCCCCTCCTTCTCCAGGACTATAGGAGTTCCCCTTAACCCAGTGTTAGCCAAACCACAAGAGTAAATGCTTTAAACTGCCACGACTGCCCAAGACTTTTGACCCTACTGCAAGTAGTTAGGGTCCAACCACAAAATTAGAAGGAAGAGTCCACACAAGTTCACCCTCACTTCTGATACCAACCGCAAGTTTGGAGGCTGCCTTCGTCAGGAGAAATGAGTCAGAACCAGAGGGACAGAAAGAGAACCAATAGGATGGATGGATGGATGGATGGATGGATGGATGGATGGATGGATGGATGGATGGATGGATTTTTTTTTCTGTTTTTAAATTCTTTTTTTTTAAATTATTTTTAATTTATTAGTTTCAGGTGTACAAGACAAGGTAATACTTAGACGTTCATCATTTATCTAGATAGATAGATTTTAAGGAATTGATTCATATGATTGTGGAGGCTTGTTAAGTCTAAAATCTGTAGGACTGGTCTGCAGGCTGGAGACCCAGGGGAGAGTTGTCCTAAAGTTCAAAGGCAGTCTGTTGGCAAAATTCCTTCTTGCTGAGGGGAGGTCAGACCTCAACTGATTGGATGAAGACCAGTCACGTAATGGAGAATAATCTTTACTCAAAATCCACTACTTTAAATGCTAATTTCATCCAAAAAATCACCTTCACAGAAACATGTTTGATTAATAACGTTATTAATTAGAGGTTACCTGGCCAGGGACAAAGGCCAGACATCCCTTTGGGTGAGGCCAAATTCTTTACTATCCTCGTATAGTTGTCCATCTCCATCTACACTTGATTCCTTCTAACCAATTCAGCCACAGTGAGGTGACCTTCGTGGTTTCTTATTGCCTTCACAACCAAATACTATACAAAGTTGGGTTCCTAACCATTTCCCCAGCCTCACTTTGAGTCATTTTCCTACTTCAGTCTCTCCACTGCAGGCATGCAAGCCTTCCCCAATCTCTCTATCACAGGACCTTCACAAGGGCTGATTTCTCAGCATAAACTACTATTCCCACTCCTTGTTGCCCAGTTAACTAGTACTAACACCTCTCGTTTCTTAGCACTTACTCAATGTTGTAGTTTTCAATTATATAATAATAATTTTCTTTCCCACAAGATCCTCAGCTGCATCGAGCAGAATCTTGATTTTTTTCCTTATTATATCCCACCACTTAGCACAGTTATCATGTAATAAATGTGAATTAATAGATGTTTATTTTGATTGACCATGAAGGGCAGTATGCTTAAATTGATTTACCCCAATTCCAGGAGTGTGACTTGATGAATACACTCATTCTCCCCATTACACAACCAGAACATGGTTGTGGAGAAACTAAGCACAAAGTGTTGTGTAACTCAGATCCATTGTATACTAAAAATGTGCCAATGGGAGAAGATAGCTGGAGCCATTATGCTGTGTATTTAGAGGTAACAAAGAAGTGGGCTCCATTAAAAATGTGATTGACATCCATCTTTCACTATTTCAGGGAAATGGAACTATAAACAACTTGAGAAGTTTCATTCAAATACCTAGAAATGAACTAATATGATTGCCTTTAACTCTGATTTGAGTTTGTGTTCTGTTCAAGACCACAAAACTAGTGAGGCACAAATTGGCAACAAAACAACCCACAGGAATACACATGAGATTTGGGTAATGAGTCTTGCTGATCATAATGTTCTCTCATTATTCGTTCGCATATACCCTGGTGTGTCATCTCAGAACACACGTGCAGAGATGAAGAAACCAGGGTTTACTCGTGCACTTGCTTTTTTCTTTCCAACACAGATGTTTGGTGGCACTCAGGAGACAGGGCTTTGTGCTAATATTGTTTCACAGTTATTTTTGTGTTTGTCTTCAAATATATCTAACTGAAGCCATGGATTATCCCCCCACCCCCCCATAATTACAATTACAGCTCTGGGTGACATTGTGGATGGCTTGCTATGCTTCTGAAAAGGTAGGGAAGTTTGCTTCTGGGGATTAGCTAGTGAACGTCATGATTCTGTAAGCAACGATATGTATCATAAAGAATCCAAGTCAATATTTGCGTGGTGGAAGTTGATATATTTGTTGTTACTTTCTTTTCTAACTAAAGAGGACAAAAAAATCAGAATTAGAATAAACAGCTAACAATTGCATGAAAGTTGGAAATTCTAAATGCACATGTTCTTTCTAAAAATAATGGAAAATAGAGAATTTGAGAAATTATATAGTAAATTTATTATCTTGCAGAAAAGAGGTTAGATTGTCCAAACATCCAAATACCCTAGAATACAAGTTCTACTGAACTCCCTATTTTGAATTTCTGAGTGTCCATATTTGAGTAATTTCCTCACAAGAAGAAAAGAAAATAGAAAATTTTAAAAAGGGGGGATGAATAAATGAGCAAACAAAACAGAAATAGACTCAGAGACATAGAAAAAAACTGTTGGTTGCTAGATGGGAGGGGAGAAGGGATGGGAGAGAAGGTGAAGGGATTAGAAAGTGCAAATTAGTAGACACAATACAGTTATGGGGATATGAAATACAGTGTGGGGAATATAATTAACAATGTTGTAAAGATTATGTGAAGTGCCAGTTGGACACTGGACTACTGGACTTATCAAGGGGATCTACTTCATAGACCGTGTAAATGCATGACCAATGAGCTATACAACTAAAGCTGAAGTAGAATAATATTGTATGTCAACTATAATTTATATATATATAAATTATATATAAATAAACATATAAATATATAAATATAAATATATAATATATATTTATATACTATATATACAATATAAATCAATATATAAATATATAACTAAATATATATTTATATTTATTTATATATAAACACATATATACATATATACATATATATAATATATATGTATATATATGTACATATATGTATATTATATGTATATAAATATATATAAACATATATATAAATAAATATATATATATATAGTCATGGGAGGGGGAGTATAGCATAAGGGGGGGAGTATAGCATAAGGAAGGTAGTCAAGGGTGTTGTAGCAGTTAAAATGTCAGAAGGTTAGTAGATTGGGGAAAGGGGATTATCACTTTGTGAGTGGTGTAAATGTCTAAGTATTATATTGCTTTTTATATCTAAAACCGAGAAAAAAAGAAAGAAAGTCAAACTTTAGGTGTGTAAAACCTGTGGAGGTAAACTGGGTTTAAGTAGGTACACTTTCAGAATGGTTGACATGTTTGCCTTTTATACTAAATGACACTAATCTCTCTCACATGCCTATTATGTGCCAAGCACAAGCACTGACCAGATGCTTCAAAATTTCCTCTTATTTTCTTACTTTGTAGAAGAAAAAACTAAACACCAAAAATGTTAAGTAACTTGTCCAAATACCCAAAGCCAATAATAAAAATTAAAAAAATGAAAACGCAAAATACCAAAAAAAATTTATTTTAGTCTTTTAAAAGAAAAATCTGTCTAAGTCATAAACTATGAACCTGCTCTGCCCTTACATAACAAAATATGTATAACTTCAGTGCCCAGCACTATGCCTGATACATTACATGCACACAATATTTATTAGAAGTCCAATGCGCTATCCATTGAGCAACAGAGCCACATACATAATATTTATTGAATCATTAGAAAAAAATAATAGAAAAAATATGGAGAAAGGATTTAAGCTTTGGTTGATAATGTACAATCTTCTTTAAAATATCCTTAAAATCAGAGTTGAATCATGCTGTTTCCTTCAGTTTTCTCTATCTAATTGATACTGGTTTGAAAAATTCTTATCAAACTTCATTGAATTATACCTGAGTGAAAAACAGGAGAAAATTTGTAGATGAATGCACATCCATTCAGCATGAACATTTGTAACATTATTTAGGCAACTCACTGACTTCTTCCTTTTTCAAAAACTTCTTAATTTCGAATTATATTAGAGGAACTGAAATTGATGGACATCTGAATTTTTCTGGGTGTTTTCAGTTTGTTTGTTTTTTTCTAATTTATATGTCTAGCTTGCATTTCCCTTCTAAAAAATGAAGTTATCCAAAGGAGAAAAGTATGTATTTATAGATGAATGTGAACACAATTTTATTATTGTTGACATTTTTTTCTTATGGGTAGAGCTATCCTCAGTTGTAGAAATGGATCTTTCTCTCTCTCTCTCTCTCTCTCTCTCTCTCTCTCTCTCTCTCTCTCTCTCTCTCTCTCTCTCTCTCTCCCTCTCTCTCCCTCTCTCCCTCCCTCTCCTCTCTCTTTCTTTCCATGTTTTCCCCATAGAGTAAAGTAAGCTCTATAATCTAAAATTAGAGATACCACATTTTCTGAACAGAAAAACCACATCCTCTGGACCTTACATGTCATGGTTCACTTTCCTAGTCTTTTTTTCTCTCCTAGTAAAGTTTTCTTGCCAAGAGCCCTGTTCACTAGGGCTTTCTCAGCTGACACATATGTCTACTTGCACTACATTGTAAATTAAAGATATCATTTGTAATTTAAATTAGTTCATGGATGTTTTAACCTTTGCCATTTAATTCAGTTCATGGATATTTTAACCCAAAGAAGTGGCTAATGTGACATCCCCAAGGGTTAGAGTTTAAAATGAGAAGTTAGAAAATAATACATTGCATTGGAAAGGAAGTGCGTTAGATGAAGCCAACGCTGTCAGAAAAAAATACCTTCCAATATATGAAAAGTTGTCCCAGAGAATGACATCTGTGAAAACTTCTGAGGCTGGGCATTTATATTTTCTGATAACCCTAGTCTTCATGCTTTTCCAGTAAAGTTTTAAAACGTTTTGTTTGTTTTCCATTTCTGGAGCCTGCTTTTTATAGATCATTTTATAGATCAAAGGCAAAAGAGGAAACTATCAGCAATTTGTCAAAAATATTAGAAAGTACAGAAATTCTCAAGATATGCATCAGTCTAAAGAGTCTAGGAAATTACTTCTCAAAAGTAACTGCTTACAAGTGACCATTTGCCTTTCCTAAATCATCAAGAACAAACTTTATTGAATCAGTTGAAGCAGCTCCTCATCCTTTTCCTGTTGATCAGCACTTTATTAAGCCGTTCTTTAAAGCTCCATGACTTTGTTTGTTCTGGATTTACATTATTCAACCATATCCCTTAAGCTTAATTAAGTTTGTTTGCCCATCCTTTGAGCACTTTTCTCTGTTCTGCAGCCAAAAAAAAAAAAAAAAAGAATAGGTAAAAATCAAGGGACGCTCATTCATCTGTGAAGCTGTCCGTCCATGATAACTTGAATATTGATTTTGGGAGAGATTGTGACATTCCCTAGGTGAGCATGTCAAGTTTGTTGACAGAGAGCCCTCTACTTAATATGATGTTTGTATGGGAAGTGATGAAGTATGTCAGTGATGTATAAGTTTTCTCTCCCACTGTGTGTGCATCAAGGGTAATGATATTCCATCGTGTACTGACCAAACTCCAGTGCCTTATCTTATTACTTCAGTCGTTTTTTTGTCTTAAAGACCTGAGAGTTATACAGTTATTCATCCAAGAGATGATTATGCATTAAAAAAAAAAAAACTAAAAAAAAAATTGAAGCATGAAATACCAGATGGGAATACTCATAAATGATTTGCCACATGAGTAATAATTTTAATTTGGCTGCTAAACTTGCAGTGTAGTTTTAGTCATCTATAATATGGGAGTAATGATCATCCTTCCTGCCATTAACTACTTCTCAGCAGTGTTGTAAAGATTAATTTACATTTTTAAATGGCTTTTCAAATGAAAAGTGCAGTGTAAATTTTAGTTTCTACAGCATAGCTCTTCCTGACCAGAGCTAGCTTTGTATTTTATTAAAACCTAAAATTCTGTAGGAAAAATAAAATTTTGCTTCGACAACAGCAAAAAAAAATATTTTTTAGTTAGTTTAAAAAGAGACAGTACACCTGAAACTTACAAAATGTTATATGTCAATTATATCTCTATAAAAAAAGAAGTGAGATACAGTTCTCAGTACTTGAACAAAAATTTAAAAAAAAGTTTGATGTATTAATTTAACAAATATATTATCTAAATCATTACTTTGCCATTTATAGGTTTCTGATACGGAAAAATAATCACTGATTTCCAACTTAAAATATATCATTGTGCTGCACTGATAACTTATACAAATTAGCCTAAAACCACTTCTTTTGATAATGTATGCAAAAAGTATTCTAAGGTAACATTTTGTAGAGTTTGGATTTCTTGAGGTTTCATTTGGCTCAAATATACATTCAAATGATTGGTCACTAAGGCCTCTGGCTATTTCATGTCTGGTAAAATTATAAGGTGCAGATTCTCATAAATATGAATAAAAACAGAAGCCATTTCTCCATGTGTTTGAACCTCTGATTAAGCTTTAATATTCCTAAGCACTAAGTAAGAAACTGAGTATTAAGAAGCTGCAAAATTCAAAATGCCTAGTCGCCAGCTCCTTCCATGAGTGAAGAAATATCAGTTAAGTTGTCTGCCTCCTTGTTAGTTTCACTTCTGTGTAAATGTCCTGTTCTGATTTCCTTCTTACCTCTCTGTCCATTCACTCCTTTTCAGTCTTTTTTCCTAGATCCTGCTCCAATTGAATGGATTTAAAACCCTTTATCTAGGCATTTAAAGCACAACCTCTACAATACCTGAGAGCTAACACAACGTTTCCACTTACATGACCCATAGGCATCTTAAAGTCAACATCAAAAATAGTGTATTAACTGCTTTCTCCCACCTCCTCTATCAGTTCCTGATCTATTCCAGTGAATGACAACATTATCCAACTAGCTGTCATACCAAGATCTTACCAAGAACACACTAAGCTGTTCTTAAGGCTTCCTAATCATTAGTTCCTTGAATACATTTTTATTGATTGTGCACCAAGCAGTGTGAGAGGCATTAAGTAGAACAAAGACAGTCCCTGTTCTCAGGTAACTTGCAGTCTAATGGGAAAGAGATATTTTAATAAAATAAGGAAAATGGCTAGTCCAGAGAAAGACATCAATGGGATTCTGTGACATTTAAGACTGTCATCTGGAAAATATTTTCTGAGGAAGTGATGACTGAGCTTAAATCTGAAGACTGAGAAAAGAATATGAAAGTGAATAGAGGAAAAGGGTTCAATGGGTAGGGCATTTTATACAGAGGAAGGAGCATGTGCCCTCTTCCCCACATCTAATAAGACACAAATTATGTCTCTCTCCTAAAACCCATTGTCTGCCCACCATTCTCAATTTCCACTGCTGCTTCTTTCACCTTGTGGAATTATGTCACTACCCTAATATGCAGGTGTTATGGACTGAGTGCTTGTGTTTTATTTGTGTTTTATTATGGACTGAATATTTTATTTTATCTAATGATACACTGAGAAGCAGTCTGGCAACCAGGAAGAGGGTCCTCACCAGACCTCGACCCTGATCTTGAACTTCCAGCTTCCAGAACTGTGAGAAATAAATTTCTGTATAAGCCACTTGGTCTCCAGTACTTTGTTATAGTAGTCCAGACTGGCTAAGTCAGGAAGGCATGAATATTTATATTTTCAAAATTTATTTTACATCTTCTGAAACTCCTGAAAATCTTTTATCAAAATTTAATCAAATCTTTATAGACTTTATAGACTTTTAAATATTTTTCTGCCTTCACATTTCCTCTGCAAATTTTATCTTCTGCCCTAAATTCTCCCGTTTTATAGTGGAAATCCTGAGAGCCTCTCAATCGTCCAATCTTCTTTAGGTGTTTTTGTTTTTGTTGTTTTGTTGTCAGAGATGTACAAAATTCCTCATGAGGATAATGCAGAAGGAAAGGTAAAGATAAATTTCAAGTATCTTTCATTTATTTTATTTTCTCCTCTAAGTGGAGAGGACAAAATTACATATTTGGTAGTTTTATTTCTTACAGTGGCTCAAATTTAGGCTCATATCTTTTCTTATATGCCATGAATTGGAAAATATTAATTTAAACTTAGAATAAACTTACCAGTTTTATTTTATGAAAAATGAGTTTAAGATGTTTTTATTATGACAAAATACGTTAATCTTCATTTCAATATATTATTGGTATAGTAGATCTGAAGAGAGAATCCAAACATCACGAATGAATTACTCTAGGAAAATGTTACAGTTTTGCACTGTAACAGTATAATTCTATCCTGTCTGAACCTATACTCTCCATTTACTGTGTTAATATCCTGACTTAAAAACAAACAAGAAAAACATTTTGTGTCCTTTTGTAGGTCAGGAAATACGCATGACAAGTCAGAAGAAACCCTTATTTCACCCTAATGTTTACAAGTATTCCAAAATCATGGGAGACAGCAAGCAGAGTCCTGAAATTCAGCCAGAAATGTGAAAAATTAAACAATTGGAAAGTACAAATTTTACAGTCCATATCACCTGTACACTCACTTAATTTTCCAATAATCCAATAATGTATATCAGTATTTATATTTTACACGAGAAAATTAAAATTAATGGAAAATAAAAAAAAATTGTTCTAGAACACACATTATCTCTCAGTAGAAGAATTAGGACTAGAATTGAAATCTGTTCTGATGTTGAGTTACCCAAGGTTTACTCAACACTGGCTTTGTGAGTCACACAGGTTAGTAGCAAACCAGTCAATTTCCTTAATCCCTTCAAGTATCCTACTTACCATCACCTCCTATCTCTCTAGGTCAATACCTCTAGTAGTCCAAATTCAACAAATTAGTTACAATTCCACTGACTCTGTTCCCTATGCTGTATTCTACATCCTGTGAATATATATCATAGTTGATATTCAATTATAGTTGATATTCAGTATTATTCTACTTCAGCTTCAGGTATATAGTGCAGTGGTCAGACATCTACACCATCTATGAAGTGGTCTCCCTAACAAAGATTTTGTAGGGTATCTGCTTTTCCTGCATGTTGGAGCTTTTATTCTCCTACCAAAACCAACTCACCAAATTATCTAGATCTCTCTTCTATTCAAGGTCACTTATGGATCATGGATCATAGGTTTTTCCTTGTATTTGATATATATTTAATATTCTATATTAAACATGTATTATCATATATATTTATTAAACATATGTATAAATTATTTCACAGCTAAAAAACGAACTGCCTTTATCCTTTCTTTTTTGAACCTATATCAATTAAGATTTTTTATCTAATTCCTAGAATTGCTGTTATCAATGACATCCCCATTGGCTAAATCCGACGGTCAATTTTTAATCCATTTATCCTTAATCTAGCATCTATATTTAATCACTCTAATATTTTCCTTCTTTCTTTCTTTTGTCCGTTCGTTCATTCGTTTGTTCTTCCGTTCTTTCTTTCTTTCTTTTTCTTCCTTTCTTTCTTTCTTTCTTTCACCAATTGATTTCTGGGACACTATACTCCTTCAACAATTTTTATTTATATTAGTGGCTGCTGCTTCTTGTTTTTCCTTCCTGTACCCTCATCACTACTATGATTTCTAAATATTAGATTAGGATTAGCCTTTAAATATTTTGTCTATGTATGCTAGAGTCTTGGTGATCTTATTAATTACTATGACAAGTTGATGCTTAGAAATACACAAAATTTTATCTCCAACCAAGATCTCTCTCCTGAACTTCTGTTTCCTATTCAACACTTTTTCTTTAATATATAATGTTCAAGATCATAAATCTAAGATTTAGCATATGAACAATATAATTCAATCTTTGCCACAATCTACTCCTCCTTCAGTCTTCCCCATCCCAGTAAATGGCAATGTCATATACCTAGTTGTTTAGACAAAAATCTTCTCGTGTTGCCACCTCCAATCTCTATTGTATCCGCACACTTGGTCAGCTTTATTTAAAATAAATGCACAACAGAACACTTCTCACCATCTCCATTGCCAATGCCCTGGCCTAAGACAATATCATCTCTTCCCTGGTTTATTGAAGTAGCCTCCTAACTTGTCTTTCTGATTCTGCCTTTGCCTCTCATATGCCACAAAAAAGATTGTCAAAATATAAATCAGATCATGTTCTTTCCTTGCTTAAAACTCTCCATTAGTTTCTCATCTTACAGTAAAATCCTAATCGTGAGCGGTAGATGAGGGTAAAAGAGATCCAATGTATGGTGATGGAAAGAGAACTGACTCTAGGTGGTGAACACACAATGTGATATATAGATGATGTATTACTGAATTGTATACCTGAAACCTATGTAACTTTACTAACCATTGTCACTTTACTAACCATTGTCACCCCAATAAACTTTAATTAAAAAAATCCTAATCACTTATGTCTATGTTATAGTAGACCCCATTACCACTGTGATTTTGTCATCTACCCCACTCCTCCTCAACAGTTACACTCTAGTCTCTGGTGTCATTGCCATTCCTCCCTTTTGCTTCGGCACATTATCATCTGGCATTTTACACTTACTGTTTTGTCCTCCTAGAGTACCTTTCCCACGTTAATTATGTGGCTTGTTTCCCAAATTCTTACAAATATGATAAAGTGCCAGCTCTCAAAGATACATTTCCTGACCATTCTATAAAGCTAACCCTCTACCACTTGCTTTCACCTTGTTTTCCACTACATTTTTTTGTTAACACTATTGCCATCTAACATTTCTTTAATTTTTGTTCTCCCACACTACTGTATAAGCCTCATGACAACAAGGGCTTTGTATACTCTCTTCCTTCTTATATTTTCAACCTCTAGCACACTGTCTCACTCAAAGGAGATTCAAAATAATTATCTATTGAATGAATTAATGCTTGCAAACACATTACGAACAAATTAGATATAGTATTAACAACCATGAGTGAAGAGTAGAGAATTTATCAGGAAGCTTTGTCAAAATTCATTCAAACTGTTATCTTTCTCTAATTATACTTAAATATTATATCAAATCCTTTGGATGGGGGAAAATTCTGACAAAGCTCTCTTGATTCTGATTTAAAAATCTTTTCCCAAGATTTGTAAGCTCTTGGGCTCCCACTAGCTCCAAATGGCATAATTGTCTTCATGGAGCTTTACAGTCACTCAGGAACTATTTTTGGCAATTAGTAAGACAGGATGAGTTATGAGATCACAGTTAATATGACAATTCAGAGTCAATGCTTGATGCATTATAACTCATCTGGGAGGATGTAGGTAAATGATGGATAGACTCCAACTGCTTAAGGGACTACTCCACAGTAAACTACTGAAAACAGAAAGGTCAGGACCAACCCTTATCATCCCTGAAGGTCTAATGTAATCCAAGAAGCAATGTCTGAAAAGAAGAATCTACGTAAGCATACTTATTATAGCAGTGAAGTATAGAAGTATTAAGCATACTTCTACCTAAGATACTCAGGTGGACAGTTCATTTTTGTCTCTGCATTTAAATTCTAATATGAAGCCCTACTTCACCATTTGGCAGAAATTAATCTCATTCTTTTTGTTGTTCCACACTCTCTTCCCTGAAGCTGATTCTAAAATCTAGAGCCTTTATATAATGGCAAGGTATGGAATGGAGATGGAATTCAACTTATCAATTGAATTTATGACATTTATGAAATGTAATCTGTCAGTGAGGGCATTCAGTAACTGTTAAGTCTAACTGTGTGGCCACTTCTCAATTTTCTCTCAATGGCAGCTTTTTGCTCTCACAGTTTTTTAATCACTCTGGTAAACAGGTAACATTTTTCTGCATTAGTAAAATTTTCAGAGTATTGTATGTACTCCCGCTTCTCTGCTCTTCTGAAGAAAATGGAGTTCATCTGCCATCTACAGAACATCCTATGTTGCTATCCAACCAGGTGGCAGTGTTCCAAAACATTCCTGCCACTGCTATGCCTGAGACTTGTCCTGATGCTTCTGCACTTTTCTGAGAATTCCCTGAATCAATCCCAAATCACATCTCCCTAATTATATCACAAAATTATATATTCCTGGGGACACTATTCTCTTCTGCTCTTGCAGAAATTCTATGGGACTTAACGAAGTTCTCTTGGTTAAGGGAACTTCACCTTCAACTCTATCCTGACTCCCAGACCAGAAACATTTATAAAGCTCAGGGACGGAAAGTCTGCTCTAAAAAGTAATCATTTAGACCACGTTTTACTCAAAATATACTGGCTTTGCTTGGAGTCTTTTCTGTTTCTCCCCACTCTTCCTACTCGCCCTCACCCCCTTTTTTTAAATCCATGCTTATCTTCCTTGAGACAATAAGTACTATCTTAAAACGGTCAAAGTGGGTGGGGAAGGTGGCAAAGGTTAAAAATAAATAAATAAGAGGAACGAAAACAAGGAATGGAAATATTTTTAAAACTTAGTCAAAATCATTGAGACATCCCTTCCACTATGTGAGGACACCAAACCTGCTGGCACCATAATCTAGGACTGCCCAGCCTCCTTAACTGCTAGAAGTCAATGTTTGAGATTTACAAGCAATCCAGTCATAGCAGCCTGAACAGAGTAGGTCAGAGATCTTTCCAAAATAAATATCCAAATTCTTAAAAATGTGCTTATCATGTGAACCAGCAATATCCACTTCTAGTGCTTTGTACTGTATTTATATTCATGCACTATAAGAAAATTATCACGAATATACAAGGAAAGCTTCATCTTCAGAATGTTTATTAAATAATGTTAATAATAATAAAAAATAGAAAAAGCTAGGCCAAATAAATCATTGTGCCTCTAAATGAAACCCAAAAAACAAACAACAAAAAAATAGAGAGAGACAGAAAGTAGAATGGTGTTGCCAGAGGCTCATGGAGATAAGAATGGGAAGTTAGTATACAGAGTTTCAATTTTACAAGATACAAAGAGTTATGGAGATGAATCCTGGTCATGTTTGCACAAGATTATGAATGTATTTCATATCACTGAACTTTACAGTTAAAAATGGTTAAGATGGTAAATTTTGTTATGTGAATTTTTTTATTGTTAATTTCAGATGTACAAAAGAATTCAATGATTAGACATTTATACCCCTCACAAAGTGATAACCCTAATAAGGCTAGTACCCATCTGAAATATCAGATGAAAATAATATAAAATAATATTAAATGTCAACTATAATTAAAATATACATATAGTCATGGGATGGGAAGTACAGCATAGGGAATATAGTCAATGTTATGTGTATTTTACCATAATAAAAAAATGGAAAGATGCATTGTTTTGTCATTTAGAGGAGTATGGAACATATACCAATGATACATGGCTTTCTGATGCCCCCAAATCACTATAAATACTGCTTCCTTATATAATCAATGTTTTACTTGCCCCCTCCCCTGCAACACACACACACACACACACACACACACACACACACACACACACACACACACACACACAGAGTTAGGAATCTCTATGGTAACTCAATGCTGATTTTTTTTTTTTTTAATGACATACTAAAGTGAAAATGGTCAGCAAAAGCGTACTTTTCCTCAGGAGACAAAAATATAATTTATATAATAAGAAGGTTATATAGAAAGGACTTACCATTGAGATATTATAGAAGAGTGGTAGGTAGGCCTGTTGAGGAAATATTTTGACCTAAACAGGACTTATGCTATTATAGATTATAGCATGCAGGCCTAACCATCAGACTAAATCAGTTATGTGAATGGGCTTATATTAGTCAGGATGAATAACACTAGCAGCTATGACAGAATGTTCTCCAAATATTAATGGCTTGATACAATTAAAGTTATCTATCATGTAGTCAAAATAAAACGTGGATATTTCTTATTTGGCAGTTTTCCTGGTGGCTTGCTTCCCAGTAGTCACTCGGCCTAAGAAATCCAGGCCACCTACATCTTGGATGCCACCCACCATCCACACTACTGGGACTATAAGGTGTCTATCTGCACAGCACAAAGTTTTTTTACTGTGCCCAGTCTGCAAGTCAAACGCCTCACTTCCACCCTCATGCCAGTGGACCAAATTACTTATGTGGTCCACCTAAATTAAGGAACTGAAACATGTAGTCTTCTTACGCTATAATTCTTTGATGAATGTGTAGCGTTATCTCTGCCCCAAGACTTTTATGATCAACACTTTGTAAGGCAGAAAGGAAGGGTAGAGATTTTAATAAAAATAAGCTTTCCTAGTAGCAGCTAAGAAAACAAAGACTAGTTTTCCAGGGAATGAAACATTAAAAGGACTGATGGTCAGGCATTTGTCTTGCATGTAGTTCCCACTCCCCATTGACAATACTATCTTGGAATATGAAAGTGTAATGGACAGCAGTATGTCAGCAACAACTAAGTGCCAAAGGAATAGAAATTGGATAAAAAGGAGAGTCTGAAAAATAGACTAGCTTTACATCTTAAGCCCTCAATCTTGACAGGAAGACCATATTTTCCATTAATTATTAAACCTATTTTCATGTGAGAAAGTCTCCCATCTTTTTTGAACTCTCCACGGTACCTTACCACCACCACCACCACCACCACCACCACCACGCTCATGCACACAGGGGCACAAAAAGAGAATAGAAGAAGCTGAAGTTTGTGGGAAATAGAAAAGGCAGATGGAATTTTGAAAAGGAAGCAGAGAGGAAATAGGAGGTCTGGCTGATGTCTAATATTCATGACTATCAGGGAAATGTTTAAGAAAAAAAACTGAGGTGCGAGATTTTTCAAGTAACTCTAAAATGGAAATAAAAAATAGTAGTAAGTTAAAGAAAAAAACAAGAGGTAATTGTTCTGATTTCCATGCTAGGATTTAAATTTAGCTTTAAAAATCTTCCCACTCTTAGCAGTTTTGACATTTAAAAAAATAAAGAACTTTTACAAACTTAGATATTCCTTGTTACTTTTAAAGCACTCTGTGTGTTCAGTAAATGTCATAATGCCATTAAGTCGCCTTCACAGACATGCAATTTTATCCTCTTACTGTGGGCTCTTAATGTAGTGAGTGCTTCAGGGAGTACAAGGTAAAGCCTGGGGCCTGGCAAGGAATTCCAAATCCTTACAGTTGGCTTGAATTTTAATATTGTGTCATTAAGAAAATGACTTTCAATTGGTGTGGTATTTACCCTCTCTTATTTTGTTTTTACAAGACCTATCTCTTGAAAATTCCCATCCATAAAATATATGCCTTTAGTTAGAAAAGTGTTTAAAAATTAATACCTGAAAAATAGCATTTTATCATATTGCTTTCATTATATAACATAACCAAGTGTGTTGCTAGGCAACTAGCTATGGCTTTTGGAAAACTGCATACTTTATAATAGATTACTTCAGAGGCACTTTTTCAAAACAAATAAATTTATCTAAAAGCATCTTCTGATATTCTATATAGAAAAATAAAAGTCAACATCTCTAAAAGTGAGGAGAAGGGGTTCCTGCCATACAGGCACTGAACTTTTCATTTATGAGAGACTGATCATAAATCTGTCTACAAGAATCCACAGTGCTAATGAAGATTTTAATGGTAAATTATTCCTTATATTCAATCTTCACTCAAAGATTTCTTTGGTGAGGAAAAACATATGCGATAATGACAATTAAATTTACAAACTAAAGTTGCTAGCCTTTTTTGATATCAGAGGGAGTATGCATTATGAATTTGTACCAACTGGACAAACAGTTAACCAAGTTACTATTTGGAAGTGCTGAAAAAAGGCTGCATGAAAAAGTTAGACGACCTGAACTTTTCCCCAACAATTCATGGCTCTTGCATCACGACAATGTACCAGCTCACACGGCACTGTCTGTGAGGGAGTTTTCAACCAGTAAACAACTGTATTGAAACACCCTCCCTACTCACCTTATCTAGACCCCAATGACTTCTTTCTTTACCCAAAGATAAAGGAAATATTGAAAGAAAGATATTTTGACAACATTCAGGACATCAAGGGTAATGCAATGACAGCTCTAGTGGCCGTTCCAGAAAAAGAGTTCCAAAATTGCTTTGAAGGGTGGACTAGGTGCTGGCATTGGTGTATAGCTTCTCAAGGGGAGTACCTCAAAGGTGACCATAGTGATATTCAGCAATTAGGTATGCAGCACTTTTTCTAGGATGAGTTTGCAAACTTAATTGACCTCGTATTGTAATCATTTGGAAGGGCTGAACTTAAAAAAAAAAAAAAAAAAGAATAGAGTTTAAATAAATAAAAATAAAGTGAATTGCTAGAGACTTGGTTCTGTCTACTGGTTTCCTAACTGCTCTCTTATACACAGAAATGATTATCAAGCTTTAAATAAATAAATATTTTTTGTTGACTAGCAACAGTCAGTAATAATTTAATTTAGTATGGAGAGAATTATTACATTGAGTAGAAGTTCGATGTAGAAGGTCTATTTCAAACTTAAATTTCTATGACTATAAAATGTTATATCCATAACTATATCCAGATAGTTATAACTATAAAATACCCTATACCAGGATATTTTAAATGATAAAGTGATGTATGCTAGCTGTAGAAATTCTGGGAAATATAGAAGCATTTATAATATTAAAACCTGAAAAAAAGAAAAACTGCTATTAATATGTTAGCATAAATCTTATTAGACTTTTTCTTTCTATACATATTGTTTTAATTGAATTGTTCAGCTTTGTTGTTACTATTTTATTTATCAAATTAATATTCTATACATCACATCATACATATTTATCATTTTCTAGTTTCTCTTTTTTATAGTTAATATTATATGATCAGCACTTTTCCACGTATATAACTTCTTTGAAATATATAATTGAGTAATTTAGTGACAGCTCATTGTCTGACTGTAATATAATTTATTTAGTTATTCTACCATAGCTGGAATTTTCTACCAATTTTTCATTATTATAAATAATGCTGCAATGAATGGTATTCATAAATCGTGATCCATATCTCTGTTGATTTCCTTAGTGTACATCACTGGAAGTGAATTTACTGAGTCAAAGGACACATATTATTTTAAGACTATAGATACCTATTTCTAGTTATTTTCAGTAAGCAAAAAAAAGAAAAAAATTATTTTCTTGAAAAAAATTCACTAGCAATGAATAAGAATGGATAACGCAATCTCATTGACATTGGATTTACTAGATTAAACATTATCAATATGAGTAGGAGTCAATTGCATTCTGTGCTTTTGGTGAAACCGAACATAATTTTTTTATTTCTTCTTTCATAAATTTCAGTCTATAAATGTTTACATGTATTTGGGTGACATATTTCAGAGAGCTAGCTAGCATCCATTTGGACTCCTCAATGTTACCAGGAGAGAAGTTTCAGGATGCTGAAAAAACTGAATCCAGTCTAAGTTTTTTGCATCTTATTGCAGGGAAAACTATCTATTGATAGTTATCTAGCGAAGAATTATTGTTTCAGGAATTATGCTTGTTTAGTTGTAACTGTTCTCTTGCTGTTAGTTCTTCTAATGGAGACATTCTCCTTCCCCCATTCTGCCATTTGGATGTTGACTACGAGGCAGCTCTAATGAACAGCAGAGCCGTAAAATAGAGGGAGTTCCAGTGCCTGAGTCACTAAGTGAACTGTGCCCACTGACAAACAGCACCCTCCTTGGATTGTTGCTTGTGAGAAATAAGCTTTTAGAGGTTTAAGTCTCTACAGACTTTTTGTTCTATTTACTATAGCAGCTTTGTCCACTTGACTAATGTGCTGATAACCTTTGATCCCTGAGCTACATTCATTTCCAGTCTTCAACTCTTTGCAAAGGTAAATTCAAGTCTTCACTTGGTCATGGGGCAAACTTAAGAATTTTTTACCCATAACTCATAGCCAATGAGATAACAATGAGGTCACAGCCTCAAAGGGAGGTTTCTGACTTCCTGTGATTTCCCCTGGAGTGGTAAATGTTGATCATAGTGACCACAAATAATAAATTCCATATCTCATTTCATTCCCTCATTTCATTGCAGGATCAGTGGTAATGTCTCCAAGCTTTATAGCTGCCGTTATTTGAGATCTTAAAAGGCAGTCTCTTTTCTCTCAGCAAAATTTTAAACAGGAAGCAGAAAATAATTAGAGCATTTTCATAGAATTTTTTTAAGGCACTATATATTCTTGCCCCTATTTTAATGTTACCTTCTGGGAACTTTTAAGTGAAACAAACAGTCACAGTTGTCTTTTTTTCTCACCCTATCAATTGCCCAAGGAAAAGGTAAGGAAAAAAATGGGTTACATAGTGCATCAAGGATTTCAGTTCTTTTAGGGGAGATTTGATAGCTATCTCCCAGAACAACTGGGAACTGTGTTAAACTATATATACGTAAATGTTTACACACCATCTCTAAGAATATTGTAGCGAGTTTTGAATAGTTTTAATTCCCAAGCCCCACACCTAAATTTGGTTTCCAAAGATCTGAGATGAGTCTTGAAGATGCATATGTTTAATAACTTGCCCAGATGATTCTGATTGCAGTTAGTCTTAGAAACACATGCTTTATTATTTTGAAAAATTAGTATCAAGTCATTGATTATAAATTACTGACTTCTACTCTTAACCAAAAATTGCACCCTTTTACAGCTTCCTTTCCATTATTTTTATTGAAATTACTTTTTATAAATTGATAAGTCTTTTTCCTCCAAATTTCCTTTTTAAGAGATCTCTTTACAAAATTCTCATTGTTTAATTACACTAACAAAATCTGTTTCTATGTTACTTCTTTCTGGTTTCATTTATCATCATCATCATATATATATATATATATATATATATATATATATATATATATATATATATATATATATATATATATACCATGCCCTACCCTTCTTGAAAAATTTATTTTGATACATGTTTCCATTACCTGGATA
This sequence comes from Rhinolophus hipposideros, assembly GCF_964194185.1. Classification (NCBI taxonomy): domain Eukaryota; kingdom Metazoa; phylum Chordata; class Mammalia; order Chiroptera; family Rhinolophidae; genus Rhinolophus; species Rhinolophus hipposideros. The sequence goes on along the minus strand of NC_138047.1, from coordinate 86,335,365 downwards.
TATCTTCAAGTAATTTTTTTTTCAGTATGGCTAGTTAGATGGTATAATTTTCATGTCCTTGCATGTCAGAGAACACCTTTCTTCTGCCCTTGCAAATAAAAGATGCCTTCTCTGGGTATGGAATTCTTAGAACTTAATCCTTTTTGCTTTCAAAGCTGCTGATGTTCCTGTATTGATTTCTGACCCTTCATGATCAGGAGAAAAAAAAATCTAACACCAACCTCATTATATCCTATGAAAGCAACCCGTCTTTTTTGTTGAATATACAGGGTGACTATTTTCACTAAATTTGCCTGATACTCTCTGATCTTTTTTGGTCTGATGCCTCAAGTCTTTCTTCAGATCAGGAAACTTTTGAAAGTGTTTATTTGATGATTATGTTTCTACCACCTTTTTCTGTTCTCTTTATTCTAATTCCAAATAGCAGAATATTGGTTTTTTGAATCCTTACCTAAGATTTTTCAAACTTTAGTCTCCATTTTTTCTGCAAAATCCTATCAAATGATAATTCCTTGTTTGTTTGCTTTTGTTTTTTTGTGTGTTTCTTGTTTTGTTTTATTTTGTTTTGTTTTGGATAATGCTTTCACATGAATACATTCTTTTCTGATCTTGGATTTCCTCTTTTTAATTTCAATATTCTGTATTTTATTATGATGAAGAATTAGATATTTTATTTGATCCCTCCTATTCTTTTTAGTAAATCCATTCCATGGCTCCTTAGTGTCCGTAGATTTACATCCAGTTTTTGTGCTACTCAATCTTTTTAAGACCATATCATGCTTATATAGTCTATTCAAATTTAATTTCTATCCTGTTTGTTTTTGAATTATGAATTTAACAGCTGTGCTGCCCCTTTTATTGTTTACACATTTGTTCTTACTAAAAGCCAGATGCTTCCATGCCCGAGTTGCTGTCCATGCCAAATCTAAGACATTCTGGAAACTACCACTTCACCTTTATAAAGAAATTGTGTAAATTATTCTTTCTTATACTTATATGATTATTTGGGTAAATTTTCCAATAAAGACATTGGAACATTTAGTAATAATCCTTGAGAAATTTCTTTGAATTTTTGATAGAAAAAGACCAAGGCACTATGGGTTAAATCTGATAGATTTAGATAAACATCCAACCATGACAGAATTTTTTTATGCTCAGTTACCCAGTACCTAATTTAAATTCATTTTAAAAATTAATATACTGTAACTCCCAACTCTCCTAAATAATATTTAGAATTTGCATGAAGGATGTTGCTTACATATGATAATTTGTGTATTTGCATTTGTAATTGAATAATAATTACTCTGCAAGTAATATTTTCCTCTAAATATTTACTATTATTAAATTTATTTTTTAACCAAATGCCACATTTAAAAGAGTAAAGTAAACCCAAGGTGGGGTCAATGGTGAATAGTGTATGACTTGCTACCAATTAGTAACATTAATTGTGCATGCCAGATACTCTATGTGTGTTTGACTCTTCTAAATGTGACTTTTGGTTAAAAAATAAATTTAATAATAGTAAATATTTAGAGGAAAATATTACTTGCAGAGTAATTATTATTCAATTACAAATGCAAATACACAAATTATCATATGTAAGCAACATCCTTCATGCAAATTCTAAAGATTATTTAAGAGAGCTGGGAGCTACAGTGTATTCTTTTTTTAAAAGAGTTTAAATTAGGTACTGAGTAACTGAGCATTAGTCAGAGTTCTCCAGAGAAACATAACCAATAGGATGTGTATTTATATAGAAAGACGTATAAAGAATTGGCTCTTGTGATTAAGGAGGCTGACAATTCCCCCTGCAATGTGGGTCTGCCTACCCAGGAGAGCTGATGGTGCAGATAAAGTCTGAAGGCAGTCTGAGAATTACCCCTAGCTCAGGGAGGTCAGCCTCTCTCCTTGTTCTATTTAGGCCTTCCTTCAGATGATTGGATGAGGCCCATCCCATTATGGAGGGCAATATGCTTTATTCAAAGTTCACTGATTTACATGTTAATTTCATCCAAAAACACACTCCAACTTAACACATAAAACTAACGATTACAATGTTATAAAGGAAAAAAATCATTATATGGAGTCCAAAGATCTTAGTCAATTTTTTCAATCAACTTGAGTCTCCACATACTTCTCAGTGAAGAATAATCAATACATTAAATGGTTATGGGGATGAAACAGCATGATACATTGGGGCACAGAATAAAGCCAGAACTAGGTAAATAACCAGAGTCAGGACATTTTCCTGCAATACAAAAAGGAAGGAAAGATACAAGTTGATCGCTGGGGGATATCGGAGAAGAAATCAGGAAAGGGAACATAATATTAGTTGATTCTTTATAGGTTTCCAATGTACCCCCTCACCTAATTAATTTTACATTACTGAGCTAGGCAATTTCTAAATGAGGCAGTTAGTATTGTGGTAGAGAACAGTGGTGTTTATGCATACAGACCTGAGGTAGTTAGTGTACAAGCCCCAGCACTTACTGGTGCATGGACTTGCACAAGCTACCTCACACTTCTGAGCTTCAATGTCCTCATCTGCAAAAGTAGAAAAAAGTGTTTGTCCTTCCTGGGGTGGTGAAGATAAGATAATGCAGAAATCCCTTGACAAAATGACTAGCAGAGAGAAAGCATTCAACAAGTTGTAGCTCTTTATTATTATGATAAATATTAATGGTTAGGCCCTCTTGGCTATGTTAGCCTAAGAAATAACATAAATAAGTGTTAATGAAAATATTGAGGAGACATATATCTAATAAAATACTAGATAAACATTGAAAAATTATAAGCCAGTTACTCTGATATTTTTACTTTCCAGAAACTTACTTTCTTTCCAAAAGAGTTATCTCATGTCAATTGTAAAATGTGATAAAAGTAAATATGGGATGCCATTGTTATTAAGTTTCAGTATCTTATGGGAAATTTAACTTAAATTTGTAAAACCTCTTGATAGTTAATCTCTATTAAATTTTAAAGAAAGTTTTTCATCAACTTTGTTTCTGAGATGCACTAATAAATAGAAATATAGAATCCAAAAAAAAAAATATAACATTCCCAGGGGCAAGGTTCCAAAAAATTATAAAATTAAGTTAACACTGTGCTGTGTTCCATTTCCCATCAACAATGATACTTTGTATTTAGCTTATTTTAAATTGTCAATATGTGGTATTAATATGCATGTGTGTTTGTAGGAGAGGAAGATTAATTCTACATTATGTGAATAAGTAATTGGAAGTCAAATCTGATCACGTTACATACAAAAGTAACAAAACAGAGACAGAAATTTCAGCATGCAAAATTGAGTCTAAGTCCACAATTAAAAGGGGAAAATGATTAACAGAACACTCATAAGTAATGTTCATAAACATTTCCTTAAACTTCAGCTATGCAGAGAACAAACAGTGGGAATAGACCTCTTATCACTAGAAAACACATTTCTTAGGCTTAGAAACAAGATATAAATTATGTATACCATTGCGGCAATAAAAAATACAATTGTTGCCTGAAAAATTCATTAAAATGTAAATAAATTGTAGTTAACCCATGAGTTGATTGTGTATCTCAGGAATTTGTTGTGAGGGGATTTGCATACCTATGTGGTGAATAGAATTAAGGTAGGCAGTGTTTTGACATTTTATCTAATTTTAAGGTGGTAATCAGAGAGAGTGGGTTGGGGGCACTAGAGTGTGAGAGAACTAGAGATGTGAGAGGAGGAGACCTGAGAGCAAGAGTTATGGGAGGGAGAAAGAGAGAGAACACAGCTGGTTAAAAGCAGGCCCCAAAGCCGGACTACACAAAAAGATCCAAAAAGAAACTGAAGTACTGATTTCCATGCATTTTAATCTGATAAATCAATCCGCAAAGTGTCAAATAACCTGATGTGTGGGCTTTAGAGAGCAAACCTAAAAAAAAACCTGTCAGTTTGAAAGTTGATTTTAAGAGACTTGAAATGGCATAAAAAAAATGAAAAGAAGAGGTGGCAATTATCTGAAAACTTAGATGTTGATTCCAATTTCTAGCAGACTTCTAGCTGGTTGAAATAATTGACAGGGATTATATGATTTTTTTCCTTCTTTCTCTTCTTCATCATATGACAACCTGTGGGCATTTTTCTTTTAATTTTTCAATAACTAAAATCTGTACAGTGAACTGATGATCTGCTCATGCTCAAAATAAAAATAAATAACCTTATCACACTTTATTAATATCCTTCCACCTCTAAAATGGAAAGAGAGCCAATGGCATACAATACTGGGCTCCTTTGTGATCAAGAACTATGGAGAAACTAAATATGTGTAAGGACAAATACAAGTTAAATACTGTAAGTGGCTTTATTCTATCACTGTTTAAAATAGGGAAGAGTTCTCTCTCCTTTCCTTTCTCTTAGAGTATTTAACTTACAAAACTTGTATGTGTTTTCTCCTCTCTTTGAAATGTATATAAATCCTTCTGAAGACTAGATACACATAGGTCAACTTTCTGACCTACCTCTTTCTCAAGGACCTGGGAGCTATCTCTTTGAATTGTAAAACTTAAAAGAAATAGCTCCCTTATATGCCAGTTTCTGTGGGAGGGTAGGAGCCTAACCCATGGGTGTCTTGCTCCAAATTACAAAACTACCTTCTGCCATAAATATATGAGAGTTTGTTGTTGTTGTTTTTCTCCAGATAAGGATAACTAGCTAACACAGATGATCATTCCACTTGTCAGATAAAATTAAGATGGATTACATGTGACAAAGCGTGTTGTGAAGCTCTCTAACCTAAGGACCAGTGACTATTTAGCTTGAATACACATATGTAATGGGTTATAGCTGCTTGACTACATAAAAAGGTGAGATTTCTTTCTTTCTTTGCAATCTCTTATTGGATTGCCTGATGATTTAATACTTACTCAATAATAAAATTGTTTTATCTCTCTATACTATATTTGTGGAAAGATTTTGGGGGTTGGGAGAAGACTTTGTTTTTAATTATATTTCCCCAACAAGATTATCTCACGATTTTGAGTAAGAGATGGGGCAAGATATCTAACTGGCCTACATAAATATTTTTGAGAAATATAAATAACTTTTATTAATATACACTTATAAATTTAAAAGGCATTTTCACTGATATGAATATCTAATTAACCGTGGACAGAGAATTGTCCATTTTCTTCAACGAGATGGAATATCTTCTTTCTTTTGCTATTTCATTGTAATATTTTCTTGGGGGTCCCCAGCTTTAATTTAGAACAACCTTTCTAATTTATTCTTAAGGAAAATTGTTTCCCTCCTGTTTTGCATTTATTCAATTTTTATTTATATAAAATGTAAACATAAGTTGTTAGCCAGCTTCCTGATGGAATCTATGATTGTAACAATAATTGTGTCCATAACTATATAATGAAAACCAACAATTTGTTGTTAAATTGGAGTTGAGTCCTGATCTCTGGGAAGGAGGATGGCTAGAGCAAGGTAAGAAACCAGAAAGCAAGACTCCTAGAAGGGGTCAAAGATGGGAAGCAAGAGAAAAACTTTAAAGAGGTACCTTAATTGTCTTCCCTACAGTACTGCATTTTGAATCTTGGAGGATAATTAATATTACTTCCTTATTAATTCCTCATTGGCTAAAGTCTGAAATCTGGGCCATTAATCAAGACTTGACTATAGAGACCCATGAACCTTAGAATAAAAAGACACCAGGAAAGAGAAAAGAGGAATTATATTAATTTCCTTTAGGAAATACTGTCTTTGGGATATTTCAGTTGGGAAACATCCACTTAGTTTTATCTTTAAACTTGTGTCATTTGAAAGCTGGCATTCAGCTTTTCTTGATAAAGGTCAATTGTATTTCATTCTGACAGTTGTAACATTAATTTTTCAACAAACGTTTTTCAGCTATTGATTGGGTTTCAGTGGAAGTGAAGTCTGGTTTCCTATACATATGCCCACATTTTTATAGTCATGATGGAGTTTATGTTTTATAGACTTTCTATTTTGTATTTTCAGTTGTTTGCAGCAATTTATTTTGAAAACTTTGAAGACCTAAGAGACTTTGTCCTCTTAAAGTTTTCCACTTCTTATTTTGTCACATCAAACAGGTTAGAAACATTTAATAAAAGATGAGTATTTTAAGTCTTTTCTTTTACTACAAAAAGATAATGCATACTTTAGCGCAAAGCATCAACTAGCAAAATATTTGTGGTATCATGAAGAAACATCAAGTTTGAGGATTTTACTGTGGGATAAAAGCACAATAATGCAACATCAGGAAATTGAGGTTCTCCTCCTAACGCATCATATTGAGCAAGATGCTTAACTTTTTATGTTTATTCCCTCTTCGATGGAAAAAGACTACCAATCCTTGCCTGGCATATGAGATAATAGTAGTAAATGTATTTTGAAATAAAACTAACACAAGGTTATTGCTATTGTGAAAAAAATCCGCTCACCATAACACTGAATAATCTAAGAGATGTCTCTCAGCAAAATGTAGCTACAATTATACTTCTTGCTGGCTCTACGGGACCCATGATCATGCTCCAATGTGCCACCCAGGCCTCAGTACTAGAGCCTTGGTCTAAGCAAACCAAATTCACAACTCTACTTGGTCCCTTTACTACACATTAGTGTTCCCCTGGGAGTCTTTCTTACCTATGGAAAAAGACTGTCAGCATTAGCAAATTCCTTCTTTTGTACTCATGGGAGATATCAATACTTGACCCCTAGAACTCATTTCCTCTGAGCTCAGTGTCAGAATTCTTCAAAGCAAAGCACAGCATGCAGCCACTATTAATAAACAGAAATTTACACACAAGATAAAGGTTAATTGCTACTTTTAAGCGAGTGCTTCAGCTTTTTCTATTCTCCCAGTCATGACGTATGCATTGTAAGAGTGGCCTTTTGGAGGCAGTGCCTTTGCTGCAGATGTCACTTTCTTAATGAAAACTAGAATTTGAACAGGTTAAATAGATTGTTTATAGTTAGTGGTGGAGAATAGGGAGTAAAGTAAGATTGGGAACAGTGAGCACAAGTGCATCATAATAGTCTCTTCTTGTTCTGCTCATCTGAAAAGGGACCTTATAGGCATCGTTTGTCAGTAAAAGGGAGCCAGTAAAAATGAGGTTTACAGTTTCTGATCATTTCTTACTTTGAGAGCAGATGGGAAGAGGAGTGGGGAGGGATGCCCAGGGTACGTATACTGATAAATGTCAGGGGAACTTATTTTGTGGAAGTGAGATTTGAAGCTCTGAGTCAAGGACTGAGTAAAGACGGAGGAAGATTACATTGTGAAATGAGAAATTTACTTAACACTGTCCAGAGGTTCTCAGAAACTGTGACTTTAAGTGAAGTGATGCATGACAAAACCAATTTTACCACATTTATTTGATATAAATAATAGTTGAGTTCCTACAGCAGATTTCTGGTCACGAAAATATCACCAAATTTCTAAAGAAAGACCCACAATGCTTCTAAGATCAAGCATTGAAATAAATGAGAGCTATACCTGCTTTTGAGAAAGATGAGTGAAAACAAGTAAGATAATTCTTTTCCAACCAGCTGATTTCACGTCAGGGTCTCTAGTGGCCAGAACCCATCCAGACAGTTCAGGGCACAAAGTAGGAATCTACCCAATGGAAGGATATCCTTCCATTGCAGGGTCACACACACACACACACTCTCAACTAGGACAATTTAGACGTGCCAACATGTTCACCTTACGTGTACATCTTGGGATATGGGACAAAACGAGAGTCCCTAGAAAAAACCCACAGTCATGGGAAGAACATGCAAACTCTACACAGACAGTGGTCTCAGTGGGAATCAACTTTTTCTTTTCTTTTTCTTTACATCAATGTTGTTTCATCTCAACAATGATGAAACAACATTGAACAAACTGATGTTATTTAAGGACCTGCTCTACTTAAGAAGATCATGTTCATTTCTTAGATTTTTTTTCCCCTTTTCAGATTTCATGAGCCGCTTATATAAAAATTTCTGAGAGAGTACTATTGCCCAGTAAGAAATCCAGGCTAGGGGAAGGGATGCCTACTTACCTACTGCTATAAAATAATTCTCTCTAAAATGTAGTGATTGAAATAAGACCATTACACCTCACTGTTTTGTAAATCAGAAGTCCGGTGGAACTCTGCTGGATGATTCTACAGTTTCATTTCACATCCACTAGGTCACTCAGTTGCCTGGGTGGGTATGATAAGTCAATCCTGCTGAGATGGCTGAAAGACTGAGTGCCCCAGGCCCCTCTCTCTCCATGCTATCTCAGAGCTTCTGCACAGGAAAGTTTTAGCAATGTGGTTGGACAACATGATAACTTCTAGAGTTCTTAAGCCCTAGACCCAGAAAATGGCCTAACATTACATTCACTATATTGTAAAGGTCAAGTGTTCACAGTGCCCACTCAAATTCAAAAGGAAGAAAAATAGACTGGATCCCTTTGAGGAGAAATCTCATGGAGAATTGTGGCCACTTGCAACAGTCATGTAGTGAGAATTCTTGGCAGTGTCTCATATCTCATCACTAGGAAATCTCAGGCTGCAGAAAAATTAGTTTCCTTTTTTTGGTTGGTTTGTTTTTTTTTTCTTTTTTAAGAAGTCAGTAGAAGAATAGCTAATTTAATATTCAGCTTTCAATGGGCAATTTAAGTGCTCTTTTTCCCCTTATTTCAGTTAATCTCTCTCCATCTCCACATTATCCCATAATGTCCCAAACCAAAGTTATCTGTATTAAAAGCATCAGTGACCCAAGCTGACTTTTTGGCAAAGATCTATTTTATATAAGAAATGATTTGTAAAAGAGTTCCTTACACTAAGGACAGTAAAATATGGTTTCTAATTTTAGTTCTATTATAACTTAGAATTAAGCTTTTAACTTCTCTGATTCTTGTTTGGATAATAAGCTCTCCCCTGTCTAAAACTTAGAATGTTGACTAATTAACAAGGTAATGTATATTAAAGTCTTTTGACTTTTATGTATGAAGGAGTATTATGATTGGACTCATTAAAATTCCAATTTCAAACATTATAAATTAACATATGCAACTTCAAAAGATATGTTAAAATGTGCAAGTGGAAAAATACATGAGAAAAAATGTTAACTATGATGTAGTCTTGATGATGTTCTTATTGTTTCCAGTTCAGAATTCTTTTTTATTCAGGATGTTCCTTTAGATTTTCTTATTCTTCTGGTTTTCCAATATCTCACCTTTTTCAAGGTTATGCTAAGAGACTTTGTTTTAGTTATTCTCTTTTTAAAAACAATTAGATATGGCAACTTTATTTTTGGTTTAACAATTGTTTTACTTATTTTCTTACATTGGCGATCACAGAGATCTTTCTTAGCTGTCTTTATGCACAAAACGGAATTTAACTTAACAAGAACATTTTCTTTAATTAATGTGACTGAAAAGAAAATATCAGAAACTGATGGTCAAGGCATAGTTTCACTTTTGATTCTTTGTAGACACATCCAGTGAAATTTATTATTTGGAAAGTTTTTAAAAAATGTTCCTTACATATTAGAGAAGCACTTGTATATAGCACAATTATTTTCCACCTTAGTTTAGGCTCTCTTTCTGTTCTAAGCAGAGAATAATAAATTCTATACAGCCAAAATTGTTCAACTTCTTAGTACTCTAGATCTTCAAAAGATTACAGATAGTTCTAGTGTGATACCTCACTGATACCTACATCCAATGGTGGAGAAGCGTTATCATTATTATTTAATTGGACATGTATTGGTTGGATGGATCTGTGGCAATTGGAATAGGCTAAGAACACTCTTCCCCTAATACCAGCATGGCTAATCTCACCCATTGAAGCCTGACATAATTGTCATTCAATAAGATTTATCCTGATGATTCTTTTAAAAATTGCAAGCATATCTATGCACACATTCCTGATCCCTCCTATTAGGCTCTATTTTTTCTCTTTTTCCATGGTACCTAGCAACTTATAACACTTCACATATTTTACTTCTTTACTAGAGTTTATTGTATTCTGCCTGTCCTTTCTATAATGAATTGGCATGAATGTAAATGTCCTGTTTTGTTCACTGATATATCTTCAAAAACCTAAAACCATTCCTTGCACAGAGTAGGTGCTCAATAAATATTATTGAATTATTGAAGAAATATTAACTATGCTTAATAATCAATAGATCATGCTTTATATAATATATATATATATATCTTCAAATAAATATGAAAATTACACATATATATACATCTTCGAATAAATATGAAAATTATACAAGGATTGTTACAAATCTGTCAAATAAGCATTTGTTAAGTGGAGCACAGGGTACTGGATGATGAGCCACGGTTCAGCAACAGAAAACAAGTACAATCGGAATAAAGAAATTTAGTGTTCACTGGTCCTGGAAGAAGAATACAATAGGCTTCAAGGGGCCACAAAGAGAGGTCAAGGCAGAGTGTAGACAGATTCTGGGACACATCACTTTATTAGGGTCTGTGGCTGGAGTGCTGTAGGGCTCCTGAGATAGAGCTAGATTGATTAATTCAAAACAAAATAGCAGGGTGTAGACAGGAGAGATTCAAGATGGCAGCATAGATAATCACTATGTCTGCTTCCTTCTATGAACACATCAAAATTACAAATAATTATAGAATAATCAACCTGGAGAACCATCTGAAGCCTGGCTGAACAGAAATATTATAACTAAAGATATAAAGAAGTCACGTCAAGACTGATAGAGGGGTGGAGACACAAAACAGGCTAGCCCCAAAGCTCCGTGTGGAAGTTGAGAATTAGGAGGGATATTTCAGCCATGGAGATTCCTCCAGAGGAGTGAGGGTCCCCAGTCCCACACCAGGATCCCCAACCCAGAGAAATGGTGCCAGGAAGAGGAGCCTTCACAATATCTGGCTGTGAAAAACAGTGGTAATTCTGACCATCCAGGTGGGATGGAAGGCTGCAGGAAACCCAGACCCCTCTTAAATGGCTGGCACACAGATTCACTCAGTCCTAGGCACTCACCCTGGCCTTTGGTGGAGGGATGGTAAATTGGGGAACATCAGAGGCATACAGGGGACAGACTGAGGTGTGTAGTTGCCCACCAAGGACTGGAGGACAGTCGCAATTTTCCCTATATAGGGTTCTTCTCCCTTACATCTGACAGGCTGTGCTGAGCCCTCCACCTTTTCTGTGTTGAGCCCTCCGTCTGACATGGCCAAATCTGAATCTGATTGGCCTAGTGAGCTGAAATGGGACCCTACACCACCCAATAACAGAGTCACTTTCTCCTAAGCAGCTAGCCATGACCACATTGCACTCTTTCTTAGAAAACTATCAGAATCTGTGGTCCCCAGGCAGGTTGTGCCTGACCTTGGTATGCTTTGGAACTTTTGCTGAGTAGCTTCAGGTTCATCACTGGCAACAAACCAGAATTTACATTATCCTGGTGATCACAACTCTTCCCACTCTAGGGAGCTGACATGTGGCAGCGAGCCTTAGGATTCTGACATTTTGCAGAGCTACCCCAGGCCCAGTACTGGTGGCAGCAGGCCTCGGTTCACAGTATGACCTCTCCAACATGCCTACTACTCTAGAAGACTGTGGATCACTTTGTAGCTCCTACCAGATAGTCCACAGCAGGATGACCTGGGCCTACACAAGAGCCCCTCCCAGGAGGCTGCAAAACCAACATACATGTAGGATGGCTTTAGACCACAGCAGAGCACTGCCCAATTAGCCCAACAAGTGGCACACACAAATAGTGATTTGGAAGACAAGGTAGCAGAAAACACCCAATAGGAACAGCAAAAAGAAAAAAGAATCAAAAAAGCGAAGATAGTTTAAGAACTTTGGAACATCATTAAGTGTAATGACATTCGCATCATAGGGATACCAGAAGGAAAAGAGAGAAAGCAAGGAATTGAGAACTCGTTTGAAGAAATAATGACTGTAAACTTTCCTAAACTGGTGAAGAAAATAGACATACATGTCCAGGAAACACAGAGAGTCCCAAAAAATGATGAACTCAAACAGGCCCATAACAAGACACATTGTAATTAAAAAGGCAAAGGTTAAAGACAAAGAGAGAATCCTAAAAGCAGCAAGAGAAAGGCAACTAGTAGCTTATAAGGGAGCTCCCAAATCAGACTGTCAGCTGATTTCTCAACAGAAACTTGCAGTCCAGAAGGGATTGGCACAGAATATTCAACATGAGGAAAATCGAGGACCTACAACCAAGATTACTCTAACCCAGCAACGCTGTCCTTTAAATCAAAGGACAGATAAAGAGCTTTCCAGACAAGAAAAAGCTAAAGGAGTTCATCACCACCAAACCAGCATTACAAGGAATGTTAGAGGGACTTCTTTAAGGAGGAAGGGGGTCAAAATTATGAATAATAAAATGGCAATAGCTACATATCTATCACCAATAACTTTCAATATAAATGGATTAAATGTTCCAATAAAGAAATACAAGGGCTGAATGGATAAGAAAACAAGACCCTTACATATGCTGCCTACAAGAGACTCACTACAGATTGAAAGGCACACACAGATGAAAAGCACAGGCATGGAAAAAGATACTTCATGAAAATAAAAAAACACAAAAAAAGCTAGGATAGCCAAACTTATGCCAAACAAAGTAGACTTTAAAACAAAGGTTATACGAAGTGATAAAAAAGGACCCATTAATCCCACTTCTGTGTATTTATCCGAAGAAAGCCAAAATGCTACTTTGAGGGAACATCTGCATCCATATGGTTATTGCTGCATTGTTTACATTGGCAAAGATGTGGAGGCAGCCTGGATATCTATCGATGGAAGAATGGATAAAGTGGAGGGCACACACACGCACACACACAAGGCCTGACAATTACATTCGCGATCTCGTCCTAGAAAAAGTGCTACATACCTCATGGCTGAATATCACTATGGTCACCTTCAAAGTACTCCCCTTGGGAAGCTATGCACCAATGCCAGCACCTAGTCCACCCTTCAAAGCAATTTTGGAACTCTTTTTCTGGAATGGCCATCAGAGCTGTCATCGTATTACCCTTGATATCCTGAATGTCATCAAAATGTCTTCCTTTCAATATTTTGTTTATCTTTGGGTAAACAAAGAAGTCATTGGGGGCCAGATCAGGTGAATAGGAATGGTGTTCTAATACAGTTATTTGTTTACTGACTAAAAATTCCCTCACAGACAGTGCCGTGTGAGCTGGTGCATTGTCGTGATGCAAGAACCATAAATTGCTGGTGAAAAGTTCAGGTTGTCTTAACTTTTTCAAGCAGCCTTTTCAGCACTTCCAAATAGTGAACTTGGTTAACTGTTTATCCAGTTGGTACAAATTCATAATGAATAATCCCTCTGATGTCAAAATTGGTTAGCAACATTGTACATAGATGAGGTCTGACAATTAAGTTCACGAACTTATTGCAACAATGTTACTTTTTTTTAATATCAGAGGAATTATTCATTATGAATTTGTACCAACTGGATAAACAGTTAACCAAGTTTACTATTTGGAAGGGCAAGAAAGGCTGCATGAAAAAGTGAGATGAAGACAATCTGAACTTTTTGCCAAAAATTCATGGCTCTGGCTCTTATATCATGACAATGCACCATCTCACACAGCACTGACTGTGAGGGAGTTTTTAGCCAGTAAACAAATAATGTATTGGAACACCCTCCTTACTCACCTGATCTGGCCCCCAATGACTTCTTTCTTTAGTCGAAGATAAAGGAAATACTGAAAGGAAGACATTTTGATGACATTCAGGACATCAAGGGTAATATGACGACAGCTCTGATGGCCATTCCAGAAAGAGTTCCAAAATTGCTTTGAAGGGTGGACTAGGCACTGGCCTGGATGAATAGCTTCCCAAGGGGAGTTCTCTGAAAGTGACTGTAATGATATTCATCAATGAGTTATGAAGCACTTTTTCTAGAATGTTCACGAATGTAATTGTCAGACCTTGTGTGTGTTTGTGTGTGTGTGTGTGTGTGTGTGTGTGTGTGTGTGTATTGCTCAGCCATGAAAGGGAATGGGTTCTTGCCATCTGCTGTGACATGAATGGACCTGGAGGGTACTGTGCTGAATGAAGTGTCAGACAGAGAAAGACAGATGCAATATAATTTTGCTTACATATGAAATCTATAGGGCACAATTAACAACCAAAATAGAAACAAGCTCAAATATGGAAAACATTTCAATGGTTGCCAAATGGAAGGAAATTTTGGGTGTAGGTGAAAAAAGGGGAAGGGAAAAGAAGTACAAATTTGTTGTTAAAAATTAGTTGTGGGTATATAGGGTATAGCATTGGAAATACAGTCAATAATATTACAATAATTATGTATGGTGTTAGATGGGTACTAGATTTGTTGAGGTGGTAGATGGGAGGGGTTTGGGGCACAGGGGGAAAAAGGTAAAGACATTAAGAAACACAAATTGGTAGTTACAAAATAGTCAAGGGGATGCAAAACAAAGCACAGGGAATAGAGCCAATAATATGGTGATAACTACCATGTTTCCCCAAAAATAAGACCGGGTGTTATTAATTTTTGCTCCAAAAGACACATTAGGGCTTATGTTCAGGGAATGTCATCCTGAAAAATCATGCTAGGACTTATTTTCCGGTTAGGTCTCATTTTTGGGGAAACACAGTATATAGCGCCAGGTAGGTGGTAGACTAGTCAGGGAATCACCTTTTAAATTATATAATGTCTAACCCTATGCTGTACACCTGAAATTAATATAAAATAATATTGAATGTCAACTGTAATTGAAAAATTAAAGGGGGGGAGAGGGAAGGTGAATGGGAATAAGAGATCCAAATTTCCAGGTTTGAAACAAATAAATCATGGCGATATAATGTACAGCATAGGGAATACAATCAATAATACTATCACAGTGTGGTACAGTGTCAGATGGTTCCTGGACTTATGGTGATCACTCTTGGGGACTTACATGGTGATCACTTCTTTAGGTGTATAAATGTTGAATAACTGTAGTGTGCCCCTGAAACTAATATAATATTGTGTTAGCTATATTTTTAATAAAATCTTTAAAACAATAGCAGGGTTTGGGTAAGCCCTACAGGAGTCTTATCCAAGGGGCATTATAAGGCATGCAAGCACTGGGAGGAAGGGGAGACTGCTGACCACACGGACTACTGAAGAAGTATTATCTGGAACTTACATTTTCTTGTGACTCTGTGGGCTACTCTCTAAGGCATGCTTTTGTATGAGGGAATGAATGTCAGTTTAAGGTTCCTGCAAGCCACTTGGCCAAACAAAATGGATGCTGAAACAGCAACATCATGAAGTAGCTGAGCTAAATTCTCGACAAGGATGTTTTATTATTATTATTATTATTATTATTATTATTATTATTATCAGGAATCCTTGATGAAATGATTCATTTCATATTTGACAAAGACAATGTACAACATGAAATTGGAATATCTGTTATCGGGAAGCAAGATTCAATAAAATACAAATTGGGTCATGTCTAAATGATACACATCCAAATTGTTGGTGCTCCCATGATTCTAGGATAAACTAATTTGAGGATTCAGCAAGAATACTGAATTTGATTCCCAGCTGCAGATCTGACATGTAAAGAAGTTGGATGCCATCACTTTCGTTCTTAAAACAAGATAAAAGCTGTACAAACTGAAAATCAGTGATTTTTATTGGACTTATCAGAGAAGTGAGGTTTCAGAGCAAACTGCCGCCATGAAATCTGTAGATAGGTGAATCTACAGAGACACAGTGAAGATCTTCTTACCTGTGAAAAAGTCTCTAGATCTTTCAGTGGTAGATAGACTTAAATGGTAACTTTGATAAATGGCTGGAAGCTGAGTATAAACGAGTGTAAGAATGGAAAATTGTTGGAGGCCACGGTCTTAGGGAGGATATTTTATGGACATTACTTCAAGGAACCTCACCTGGTTCTTAGACTGAAGACCTGAGAAAGATTTTTTCCTTATTTTGGATGGGGAAAGAAAGCGTAATCATTGTGAAACGTGTCTAGAGTTTTCTCCATAACAAAGACCTACTTTCTAGAAGAAAATATGTTATCAGAGCTTTATCCCAGCTGTGAAAGGGTTTTCCTCCTGCTTCAGTCCCTCTACCTTCATGTCTCATAGAAGCAGGAAAAACATAATAAACAGGGTTCAAGGTTTCAATGAAATTAATCAGGAATAAGAGTTGAGCCAGGGAAGAAAGTAAAGAGCAGAAGGGAAAAATAAGCTACTGGAGAAACACTTATAAAGATCACTGCCCAGAGAAATGCATAGATGTCTTTGGAAAAACTGAGATTTAATTATGAGACTATAGCATTCTCCCCCTTCCTAGCATCTTACCAACAGGGCTCCAGTATAATTGTGGATTACAGTTGAAAAAGCTGCAAGACACAGACACAGACTCTGTCATGGAAGGAGTACATAGGGAAGACCAAAGTTAAGAGAAATAACATACCCTAGGATTCTGGAACAATTTGAAAACTCTGACATCTATAGTTACAGAAAACATTAAACATAACCCAATTTCAAACTGGGTTAACACAACTTCTCACACTAAAGTCTTATTAAGCTCAGTTTCTATTACCTGATACAACATGTCCAACTTTCAATAAAAATTATAAGCCCCGACAAAAGCATGTTAAAACACAGTGCAATTAGACCAATCATACAGAACCAGGCTCAGATATGACACAGATGTTGAAATTATCATACAAGGAGTTTAGTATAGCTATGATACACATGTTATAGGTTAATGGAAAAAGTAGATAACACGTTAGAATGAACCAGTAATCTAAGCATAGAGAAAGCAAATCTAAAAAAAATTATAAGGAAATGCTAGAATTAAAAACATTACAACAAAGATAAAAATGATTTTGATAGGCTCACCAGTAGATTGGACATGGCCCAAGATGGAATTAGTGAACTTGACGATATGTCAACAGAAACTTCTCAAACATAAAATAAAGAAAGAAAAGAAGAAAACAAAAGAAAGGAAAATAAAAGACCAGAACATTCAAAAACTGTCAGCCAATTTTATAACGTGCAACATATTCATAATTGGAATCTCAGAGGAGAAGAAATAAAGAAGAGAATATAGAAGAAATATTTGAAGTAACAATAGTCAAGAACTTTTTTTTTTGAAATTGACAGACAACAAAACACAGATCCAAGAAGTTCGGGAAAAACGAAATTATACCTAATCGTATCATATACAATCTGCAGACAAAGACAACAAAGAGAAAATCTTGAAATAAGCCAGGGATGGGGGTTAGTGGGACACCTTATCTATAGAGGAAATTATACAAGCAAGAAAATAGTGAAGTGAAATACTTAAAGTGTTGAAGGAAAACACACACCCACGAGCCACCATTGAAAGTTACCACGACAAGAACTTGAATTCCTTATTTTGAAATTTCAATAGCAAAAAGAACCACTCAGTCATTTATACTACCTTTCCTGAACAATTTTTCTTTCAAGATAAGAAATAGTTGATATGTGAAAATTCTCTAAAGAAGCATTTCAGCTGATAAATGCAAAAGGCCTGGTAGAATTATAAAATTATCATCTTGTACCACATAACAAAATAATGAACCTTGACTCTGATGATCTACTAAAACCACTGAATGAAATTTGACAAGAAATTGTATAAAAGAGGGATCATGTTGGCGTTCTCTCAACCCACTAATCAGCTGAAGCATCACTACAAGTGACACAGGTATATATCATGAGATTCCTGATTTAATGTCCTATAACGCATTCATGCCCTCCCCCCAAATTGAATCTAAATCTAGTTAAACTGCCAGTATGAAAGATATATGGGTGATAACAGGTTAAGACAAACAATACCATTGGAAGCAAGAAGTCCAATTCAGGACATACTACAAGGACAGACAACCTCATTTCTCTAACAAATCAATGACACGAACAAGCTATAACCAAAAAAAGCAATGTATGAACCTTATTTGATTCTTGATTTTAGCAAATGAACTTCAAGAGGACATCTTTGAGACAATTAGGTCCACATAAATGTGGATGGTTATTAATGAAATTTTAAAAATAGTTTTAACTTTGGGTAATAATGCACTGTATTTTAAAGGTTCTTACCAATTAGATGCCCATGCTGATGAACTTGGGAAATGACATGATATGTGTGATTTTTTTAAAAAATGCTTTAGCTTAAATAAAGTGGAGGGTGGTGTGGTCAATGAGATGACTGTTAAAATGTTGATAATAGTTGGAGCTGGATGATGAATGTATATGAAGATTTCCCTTACTATTTTATTTATAAGTATGCTGGAAAATATCCACACAAAAAAGTTTTTAAAAGACTTTTCAATAGAAGAAAATGGGGTAAGAGTTTATTGGTCAATATATAACTCACCTATGTGGGCAAAATGCTGCATTATGGCACTGATAAACCTTAAAATGAAGTGAGCAGATTCCACACTCCTATAATACAATAAAAGTGAATCAAATTTACTTTTGATTGAGTAAAAAACCTTTATGGAAATCGAGAGGTCTGAACAGCTATACCTCATTATCCATGCATACAGTTTAGTTGAAACTCATATGTGAAACTCAACAAAAGAAAAAAATTTCATTCTCCATTAGTGCCTTTCTTGAAGAAAAAGTGTAACTTAATGAGGAATCATTAATTGAAGGATTTGATACTTCCTTTGAGTTCACTCAAAGTGCTAAGAACCACCTGGAGAATAACTGCAGAGAAATACCTCAGGGGGCTTCAAAAACACAGAGGAAGAAAAAGACGGTGTACAGCAATTGATTCAAAGAGGTGACTGTCATCTGGAATCATAAACTGTAGACAAAATTTCCTCTTGATTTAAAATTTCGTTTTTAAAATAACATACTACTTTCTATAACATTCATCAGGAGGAAAACATTTTAATGCATCAGAGTAAAAAAAAAAAAAAAATCTGAATGCAACTATGAGCTTCTCTCCCCAGGAAATGAAGAAACCCAAGACACATGCAGTTACTGTGATTTAAGGTCATCCCAAAGTGTTCAGAGAATGAAGCTGGATATTCCTGTTACGACTTCAAGCACCAAAGCATGAAGACGTGGCTCAGGGTGGAAATAAATTGAGGAAAATTATAAAACTACTCCTCTAATAAAAATCCTCCAACTCCATATTGTGGAAGACCGAGTGAAAAGGAAAAAAAAATTATATTTTTATATGTTTTCTAATGTAGAGTAAGGCAGAGATTCTAATACAATTAGAATCTACAATTATAAAATAAAATGCTAGATATAGACATATATGTAGACATATAGATGCAGCTAATCCTTTATGTAAAAGAAAACATATGGCTTTCTAAATTAAATGGCATAGTTACTGAGTAATTTCATATTTTAATTATTAAAGTTGTTTTTTTTCTATGGTGTTAACTGTTAAATAAAACTGTGCTCAATACAAACATTTATCTTACATTATTTTTAACAGTCTCAATATGTTCATAGGTTTAAGAGTGGGCAGGATAATAAATCTTTTTCTCAGTGCCTATTGAGTACCTTAAAATGATCAGTCAAAAGAAGTATAAATAACTGTTCCAATAAAATTTAAGTAATATTTTGATTGGGCTCATAAAGAAGAGGCAAAAAGAAAAAAATGTTAATATTTTTCCTATGATGTTTCTCACACACTCACCCCGATCCTCCCTTATTCTGAGCAGATAATCATGAAGTTTTCATCCTGATGAAATCTC
The DNA here is from genome assembly GCF_964194185.1 of Rhinolophus hipposideros. NCBI lineage: Eukaryota > Metazoa > Chordata > Mammalia > Chiroptera > Rhinolophidae > Rhinolophus > Rhinolophus hipposideros. The sequence continues at coordinate 86,315,635 of NC_138047.1, read as the reverse complement.
CTTGCAATTCTTAGGGTCAGGAGGAGAGTAGAATCACAGAAGAGAAAATTTCATCTCAGGGATTAGAAACAAAACAGAAACATTTTTTTTCTCATACCAATAATATTTTCATTCCAGACTATAAATATTCAATGTTATTTATTTAATAATCATGTCTTGCTTTATCCCACAAACTATTTGAGGCAGTACATGAGATATTTCCTCTTTGAAAAAATCCTGGGCGGGGGGGGGGGGCAGCTAGCTCCATTTTAAAGAGCAAAGAGCTAAAACCTAGAGGGAACTTTCACAAGGTCAAAAACAAAATCAGAGATGAGCCGAGTAATATTTAGAGATTTTCAGTGTTTTCATTCCTTTTTTCTAATTCTGACTTTTTATTGAAATGGCCAAAAGTGATTCATTGTTTCTTTCACCCTCTTTGGAAATATTTTCTGAGCTAGAATTTGAGCCCTCAGTGATTTCTTGTAAAAGCTGAGTGTTTCATATTTTGCCTGAAGCAATTAAGTATCTATTAATTGAATAAGTTACAAATCATGTTCTTCTAATGTCTTTCTTTAGATTGAAAAAACAGAACGATAGTTTGAGGATCTTATTAAATAAAAAGATCAAATTATCAGCTAAGAAAGGATAATTAATAGTGTAAGTGGTAAGTACTCAAAAAAGTAATTTAAACACCACGTTTTTGTTTTCTTCTTTTTACAGATAGGTAAGTATACAAACACACCTTCATTTATTCCTTCCTTCTTTCATTCTCTTTTTCCATTCCTTCTATAGACATTTATCTTAGTCAATACATTATCTTAATTGTGTTGAACCACACTGAACAGAAATGATCAGTAGTAGAAAACAGCACTGTACATAAAATCAATGTACTTAGTTCCAAATCATCTCCTAACTGGAGCCCCATTTGCTGTACCCACTAGTTTTCTTGTTCAAACCCAACTCCCTTGTTATTAACCTCCTCAAATTCTCACAAGGCAGCCCAACCCTCAGTTTGTGTCTTTTGTTCTGGTTTTCCATTTTCCTCTTTGTTGGTCTCTTTGTATCTCCCTTATTTTTTAGTAGCTCAGTTGCAAATTTTAAATGGTTTCCTTACATTTTAACCAACATTTTATGGTTGTTTCACACAGCATATCAACACGTTTTGTAATTTGAAGTGTTTCTGGTTTCCCAGGCTAGCACTGTTTTCATAACTCCTTAATGACACCCTATGAGAAAAAATTGAGATGTGATTTTTCCCATATGAATGTCATAACTGCTCTATCAATCTATGAACTATAGATACATAGTTTCTATATTATATTATACTTACGTATTCATAAAGTTGAAGATTGACCTGAGGATGAGTTCATTTGAAATAATCTCCTGGAGAAGTTATCATTTATATGGGAAAATTAAAGGAGAACAAGCTTTAGATAATAGACAGTTTAGTCTTTCTTTTCTATACTCTTAAAGTGTTACCAAGATGGTGCTCCTATATGCTGAAGATGGCAATGGCCGAGAGCAAGGAAGTAAGAGACACAGGCATGAATTGACTCTTTGGTTGGGTTCCATGTGAAAAAAAATGAAGTCAATACGTTTGAGAGTGCAAACCTCTTTTGTGTAAATGTAATTGTTTAGGATCCCAATTATTTCAGTATTTAATTTCTTCATATTATCATGATATTCAGTTAAACTTGTTTGGAAGTGGCAGCCTCTCTTGGCTTTCCTAAAAGGCATAGGGAAAAAAAAAAAGGACAATGCTTTTTAAAGTGAAGCGATTCTGGAAAACTCCAGAATCAGCCTGATGTCTCTCCGGTTTTGACCACGGAGAGTCCCTTCAAGCGGTTATCTGTGAGACTCTGTATTTAACATCATTTAAAGGAAGTGGCATTTTCGTACACACACCCCTCCCCCACCATATTTCCCACAGCAGTTTTCCCCAAGTTTTTCCTCTTTGCTTAAGGGTTCTCATCCGTCACTTAATCATGAACACCTTACTGAAAAGATTTTAGGAATGTTATGTAAACACAAGTCCTTTTTTTTTTTAACCATATAACTTCAAATTTTTCTCCATCGCCATCATCATGTCTCCTTGTCCCAGATACCGAGAAAAGTTGCCACCACCAGTCGTTCCAGCTATACTTTCTATCACAACTGTTCTGTTAATTAGGTTATGCTGCTCCAAAGTTAAAATTGACTTTATATCTCATTATAATAACATTCTGTATGCATAGGTGTTAGGCAGTGTGACAGTTTAAGAGGCAAAGCCTAATCCTCTTTAGTCCACATGTAATTATAAGATCCCACTACTCATAGACCAGCTATAGAAAAGCTGTACATGACAGTCAAATGGGAATAAAGAAGCACAAAGGGGGCCCCCATCAAGTGTCACTAGAACTTGGAAATAAGCTAAACTTATTATAGTGAAACTGGCAACAGTTAGGATATAATACATGAGAACCACTTACTGTCTGTGAACACCATCCAAAAAACTAAAAAACAAAACAAAACAAAACTTATGTCTCTAAGACCCAATACAGGAAGACAGGACCTGGAATTCTAGTCAAAAGATCATGACACATAATGTCAAACTCTAACATATCCTGTGGTATCCAAGATATAAATTATTAAACATTAGAAGTATGGTCTGTCTGAAGTCCAAAGCAAATTTCAAAAAGTAGCCCAGTTGTCAGCGTGTTTTCAACACTTGCCATGAAAAGATACTCTCCTAATCACACTCACACGGTTGGTAAGAACATCCAGGTAGAGCTGGATGTGTCATCTATCTGTGATCTGTTCCCGTGCTCTAATTAGACTCACCTATCAACTTCCAAAGTATAACTTGATTTCTGGTATAGACTTTCCACTAGGTGAATTTGGATTCTGTCCTGAAGAGCTCGCATAAGTACTAGTACTTCTTGTCAGCTACTGATCACGAAAAGTGTGGTTTACACATCAATGTTTCATGAGTTTTGTTTTAATGAGTCATCTCTAGTTTCTGATTGATTCTGAGTGTGGGTGACTCTAGACCATTGTCCCAAAAGCTGAGAAGTGGTAACTGTCAAAATATGGCTACATAAAAAGGGCTTGTCTGGGACGCTCACTAGTCTCTGTCTTTGATTTTTATAGTCACTGTCACAGTCACACTTATATACATAAATATTCATATAGTAACAATGATTCTTCATAGTTAAGTATAGAGAATATAATAAATGACATAAATTAGCATCTATTATAAAAAGTCATACTTGTAACATAACTTGAGGAATTGAATATATAACAAAAATAGGAGGGAGAGGCAGAGAAGGAAATCTTCAAAGGAATAACATTTCTGAGAAAATAGGTGGAGGCATAACCTGAACATTTATCAATAATTTCAAATATAAATATAAGCATATCTATTTAATAATATATGTACATGTATATATAAACATATATATACATGTATATATGTATGTGTATGTATACATATACATATATATACACATATGTTCATATATATGAAGTCAAATATATTAGTGCTACTTAATGACTCTATGCTAAAATGAAGTTTCCTGCTACATGGATATATTATCACTTCTATTATGCTCACTTCTTTATAAAGTTTAGATACGTGATTCAAGGGATAGGCAGTATTCATCAGCAGTGTTTTGACAGTAGGAGATAACAGATATTAGGTGAATGTTTCCCTGAAATGAATATAAGAATGTGTCTAGACATTATTCTCTCAGAGTAGCTCCTAAATTCATGTGCAATGAAGTTGCCCTTGGCAACTCAGGAAAAGTTAGCTTATCTCCCTGAGTTCAGCATAAAGAAACTAGTCAAGTCTCTGGATGAAATGTGTATTGTGTTGCTGAAAGAGCAGCAGATAGCCACATTCTATGCTAATGTGGCAGATGCCCGTTGACAAAGCTACTATACAAGGGTGACAGAAAAGGTAGCTGAATACTCTTTTTTTAAGTTCCAAGTATTTTAAAGATGTGAATTATTATATGAGACTAATTTCTTCTTTTGACATAACCATTTTACATTCCTTTCAAAGTAGGTGTGACAACTGATGGTGACAATAGAACAGGGTACCCCAGGAGAGGATGAGTGTTACAATGAACAAAATGAATTTCATTCACAGTAATTTTACTGTCACTATGATTTTCACTTCCTATAAAGCTGAAGCTTTCTGATGCCAATAGTCCCACTAAGCTGTGAGAAAACCACTGTGCTCAGTGTTCTTTGGTAAGAAAAAAATTTGTGTAAGACTCAGAAATCAAATGGAGAATTTTCACAAAAAGGTAAATTGTGAACTACTGAAGTTCTAAAGAAGCTATTCAACATTAATAAAAACTGACTTCACTTGAAGGGGTGTAGAAGAAATGAATGGGAGGCATCATAAGCTCAACTGCAAAACCGCCAGAACATGAAGAAGAAAATAACAGTTTTAGAGAGTGTGACTTATAATATTCGGTCCTTGTTAAAATTTTCTTCTAATAATATTTTGTTCCATTTAAGCCCATAATACACAAGAGAAAAGTTTTCCTTGAGATCTGAAACTGGAATCAAACTGATAGATTTTCACTCCAAAATACACTTTGCATTGCCTTTGAAATGTTGGTTTAATTTTAGCATCATCATCTATAAATAAATTTATGCTATAAGAAGTTTACATTTTGACTTTTTCTGAAAAGTTTCTGCAAATGAGGTATCCCTGAGTTCCAGTTCTACAAATGAGGTCATAATTTTTTAGTCAAAGCATATGTTGTTCCAAAGTCTGAATGCATGTCAGAATCATCTAGGTAACCTTTGAAAAATATAAATTCTAGGGCCTCATCCCTGAATTAATGAATGAAACCTACAGTGAGCAGCCAAGAATTTGTATTTCTTAAATGTTTCCATGGTGAATCTAATGTAGTTAGCCCTGGTCCAGACTTACATTTGAGACCCAGTGTTTAAGTCATTACAAAGAAAAAGGAAAACTACTATTTACTGAGCATCTACTACCAGGCACTAATTAGATGTTCCAAATGTTATCATAATGAATCTCCTTTATACAAGGACACTGTACTGGATTGAACACTGTCCCCTCAACATTCAAGTCCACCCAAAAGCTCCCAATGTAACCACCGTGTTTCCCCAAAAATAAGACCTAGCCAGACCATCAGCTCTAATGTGTCTTTTGGAGCAAAAATAAATATAAGACCCGGTATGGTATTGTATTATATTATATTACATTATACTCGTTCTTATATAATATGGTATTATATTATATAATATGGTATTATATAAGACCGGGTCTTCTATTAAAATAAGACCAGGTCTTCTATTAATTTTTGCTCCAAAAGACGCATTAGAGCTGATGGTCCGGCTAGGTCTTATTTTCAAAAAAACATGGCATTTATGGAACTAGAGTCTTTACAGTTGCAATTGTGATAAGGTCATACTGGATTAGGGTAGGGACCAAATCTGACCACTGGGTTTGTATAATAGGAGGAGACTGCATACAGAGAAACAGAGAGAACACCAGGTGAATATGGAGGCAGAGATTGGAGTGATGCAGCTAAAAGCCAAAAAAAATCAAGGACTGTCCAGAGCTAGCAGGAGCTAGAAGAAGCAAGGAAGGATGTTTCTCAGAGTCTTCAGAGGTAGCATGGCTCCACCAACACTTCGATTTTAGTCTTCTAGACTTGAGAAATGTGAGAGAATAAATTTCTGTTGTTTTAAGACACCCAGTTTGTAGTAATTTGTTATGGCAGCTCTAAGAAACTAATACAGACACAGAGACATGAAAAGGTTCAGCAGTCTGCTTCTATCATAGGGGTAGAAAGTGACCAAACCGGATTCCAAATCCTCATTCATTGATTCCAGAGCTCATGGACACCTGGCACAATACTGCCAGGGATTTCCACAGACCAAGACTCCAAAAGCATTTGGTCAAACGGAGTTCCCTCCATTTGATCTTAGAATCACCTGTGGGCCTTGTTAAAAAATAATTTTCCTTGACTCCATCTGGAATTACTGAATTAAAAATCTTTGCACGTTGAATTTAAGAACATACTATTAACAAAGACCTCAGAAAATTGCCGTTCATCCAAAAGTTTGACAACATTGACCTAGACAGTTAAGGATCTCAAACATGACATCTATTTGCCTTTTCATTAAATATATTCTAAATGCATGAAATAAATAAATGAAGTGACTGTGATATCATTTTACAAATGAGCTTGATTAAGTCAACTTGTACTTTATTTCAAACCTTTTTACATAAAGCTTGGATACTACAGATGATATACGTAACTGACATTCATACTATTCTTCCATACATGAAGCACTTTCACATTCATAATATCAGATGATTCTCACCCAAACATTGAGGAAAAATGAGCAGGTACTACTATTGTTCCTATATTATAGGAGAGGAAGCTGAAAGTAGAGACTTAGAGAAATTCACAAATTAATCTCCTGTGATTTACTGCTAGAGCATGACATTTTTGTCTGTCTTGACATTGCCAAAAAATTAGTGGGGAATTATGATGGAAAGAATGTGGATGACAGAAATGTGATCTCACTTTTTTTACAGAAAGCAGAGAGAAATGTAACAATAAAAGGATATACTATTTTAAAAACCATGGAAAGGACAGTAGAAAACAAGTGTGTAAGAAGCCAGAGAAAAGAATTCAATATTCGAGACAACCTCAGACAGCCCTGGACAGAATAGAAACTCAGGCTCTCCGAGGTGAACATTTTTTACCAAGCGTATTCTAGATAACTCATTAGTTTCTAAATCCTCACATTAGTTTTGGACCTTGATTATTTTGAAGATTCCAAAACTTTGCTAACAGCATTAACTGGATGGAGAAGGATAATTGAAAAAAGAATACATATTCCCCATCTAGATAATGGAAAAAAAGGAAAGTGACTACTTTTCTCTTCTCTTAGAAAAGTACTTACTGACTTTGTAGATGCAGTTCAAAATATTTCCATTTTGGTCAAAACGCTTCTTTAGCGATGTGTGTGTGTGTGTGTGTGTGTGTGTGTGTGTGTGTGTGTGTGTATCTGTATGGCTTGTCTTCTTTAAGTGCATCTTAGCCTATTAAAATTATGTGTGTTTGTGTGTGCGTGCCTCCTGTTTTCCCATTGCTTTTAGAAAGTGGAAAATTAAAGGAAATATTCAAAGAAAAAAAATAATAAGCTGCCAGTAAACACCTTAACTAAAAGGAAAAATGGGGGGATGGGGTGGAGGAGAAAGAAAAAAAATGGTAGTTGATGAAATGTACTAACAGCACAAATAGCTTGGCAAGGATCTGTTTTAATTTGAATTAAAAATATATTTGAGTTCTTTATCCTTTATGATCCAATAGCAACACATTATAAATCAACGGCAAATTAAAGATGAAGAATGACAAATATGAGATCTTGTTCCTCATAAAATGAACAATAACACAGCTTTATTGGAAAAGTTGGTGATTACAAAGTTACTTAGGAATCAATATTGGAGGCAAGTTAAGATGCAAAACAATTGCATATTCTGGAACTCAATGCACTTGTTAATATACTTCATTCAAAATTAAGACTCTCAGCCATGAAGAACTCTGCTCTTATTATATATCAGATTCTGTGATTAATTATTTTCCTCACTATATGTAAACTCTGAGCAATATTTGATCAAGATGAACATTCAACTGGACTTCCGGGATACATCAACCAAACTGGCCACTTCCTCCCTTATAAGCTCTACCCCCTGTACTCCTTCAGTGGTTCTTCCTCTTGAACAATTATAAATGCCAAGTGGTTCAGAACTTGATGCCATGCTCTTTTTTCCTTCTCTATTTGCACTCTCTTCCTGGGGAATCTCATATGTTTCTGTTATTCCCAATACCATCAATACCCTCATAAACCTGAAATGTCTGTCTTCAATCTAGATGCTTCCACTGATGTCTATGCTGGTACATCCAGCTGCCAACATGACATTTCCTCGGGGCTATGTTCAAAACCACTCTGTATTTTCCTCTCTAAATCCAGTCCTGGAAGATTTCTCTGAGAAGTCTTTGCACATTCTCTGCAATTACACAGAACAAAAGTGTGCTAGCATTCTTCAGTCTTCCCTTTTTATTGCATCCCTGATAGGCCATGTGTAAGGCCTATCAGCCTTTTCTCAATTATACAATCCTAATCCCATCACTAGCCCCATTCTTAAAATGCCAGTCATCTTCTCCTTTCTCCCAGGACACTACAATCAACTTGTAACTGGTCTAGTAGCCCTCCTAACTACCACACACTACTTCCAAGACTCCAACCTTCATATAGAAGTCAATGAACCAAATCTCATTACACCAAAAGTTTTTTAAACATTACTTTAAAAAACAAACTCTTCTTTACTTGGTCTACAAAGTTTTAATAATCTAGCTATAGCTCCACCATCTTCTGCCTCTGCTCTACCCTTGTTCAGAATTACTCAAAGCATACTGAAAATTTGTTTCCTTAAATACTTCAAGTTCATTCCTATTCCCTAGTGTTTGCATTTTCTGTTCTTTTTTCTTACAACATTCCTTTCTCTGAACTCTACAATTCTTCTCCCTTTTATAATTTATGTTCCAACTCAAATATCATGTCCTTGGAAAGATCACCAACCACCCTAGATGAAGTCAGTCCCTATCAATTAGTCTCTTCCATATTAGAATATTTTATCTTTTATATAGTATTTATACATATCTGATATTACCTAATTTATTGTTTACTTGTTAGCTTTTTTTGTCTTCCTCTGCTAAACAGAAATTCCCTGAGAACAACAGCCCTGCCTTCTTCATAGCTACTTTCCAGTATCTAGTACTGTGCTTGGTACCTAATAGGTTCTTGATATCTATTAACAAGTGATTCCAGAAAAAAAAAATCACCATCTATAATCATGTGGAACTAACATAGACATACAAGCATAGATGCTGTTAAATGTATAAATTTATCTGGAGGAAAAATGACATGTCTAGTATTTACTTCTATTCTTTCCATCCAGGAATTAGAATGGTTTCCAGATTTATTCCAGTGAACTCAGTTCTTTTCAGCAATCCTTGCTGGGCTATGTGTGGAAGTCTTGTACATTCTATGTTTACTACTCTAAATGGAAATTGGCTTTTACTGCACTATTTAGCTTTGTATCTATCTATCTATCTATCTATCTATCTATCTATCTATCTATCTATCTATCTATCTCTCATCTATCTATCTATTTACCTGGCTAATAAGAATATTATAGTTTCTCCTACGATCACTTTGGAGTCTATTATTTTTCATAAAGAAAAAAAAGAATAGTTTACCATACAGACAGTCTTGACTAGTTATTTTGTTTTTGTTTGTTTGTTTTGAGAATCAATTGAAACAATGTAGATAAAGCTGTTTTATAAACTATTAAGTATTATGTGAATAATAGTTTTCCATCTGTGAGTGGTGATATTTTTGTGTTTTCTTTTAAAAATGTGCCCCCTTTTGTACATTGTACTGACAATGCACATTTCTATGTTATGTTAATTAATAATAATTCTAATGAAGAAGAAAAGTTTCCCAACTGTAGACCTGTGGTCATTCAGGTCTCCCTTCCTTTTCAAACGGCTGCTCCTCAGTGAAGCCTTCCCCAGTTGTGCCTACTTTTCTTTGGCCATGTGCATAGTAACCTTTGCATTGCTTTTACTTCATTTGGATATGTATGAGATGTTATTTACTTCCATGACAACTTATAATTATACAGCCAACACTTAGGTAGTGCCTACTCTATGCTATGCACATGTCTATATATTTTATATGACTTATATTAATTCATTTAATCTTCACAAAAAGTCTATGAACAGGTAGATGCTCTCTCTTTGCCATTTTACAAACGAGGAGATTAAAGCAGAGCAAATGATAACTTCCCCAGTGTCACACAGATAGTAAGTCATAGAGACAGGATATGAGTTTGTTTTCTTATCTTCCCATCTCCTTGGTATAACTCAATACAACAATGAAACTTCATAGAAAACAAATGTCAGGTCACATTACTACTAACACCCAGAACGGTGGCAATGATGATAGTGCAATCTGCACAGATCATTCATTCATTCATTCATTCATTCATTCATTGAAGAAATGTTTGTGAGAAGACACCAAGTGTTAAGTATTGTGCTCCACACCCATGATTCAAAGATGAGTTAAAATACATCACCAACTTAGTTAATTCGATCAGGAGTAAAGAGGATAAGGAGAGATGATGGGGGTAAAGAAGAATCAGATCATACCTAAAAGGTATACTTTTACCATATATGAGGATTGTATTTAAAAGAAAAATCAACATTTTAGTACATAACAAATGGAGAATAACAAATGAACAATAAGAGAGTTCAGAATCAACACAAAAAGAAATAGTCAAAATAACAGGAGCCAGTTAGCCTGGAGATGAAAAATGATTAAAATGTCCTCATGTAGAAAGTGACCACAGATATCTGAATAGCTTTCAAAGATAGAACTAATTCTACTGGAGAAAAAATATAGGTTAAAAGAATTATGCTTAGCAAAAATAATAACTTGTTAATAGTGCTATTCTAAATTGCAACAAGCTACTTCATGCATAGTAAATTCCTGTCACTGAAAGGTTAAATCTGAGAATGAACAATTCACTGCTCAGAGAAACTGTAGAAAGTCTTCTTGTATTAGATTAGATTAGAGAAACTGTAGAAAGTCTTCTTGTATTAGATTTTTAGAATCTATCTAAAAAGCTAGATTCTACTAGATGACCTGTTAGTCATCTGGATCACATTTGATTCAGATCTGATTCAGATTTGATTCTGAGTCAAAATCCATTGTGCTGTACAGGGAATGGAGAACAACAGGATATCCTGTCAAAAGCTGTGTAGGATCTGGCATTTACAGTTTCAGAGATGCTAAGAGGGGAAAAATGAGACTTCTGGATCGGAGACACAAGACGTTATTCCTCATGGCAAAAGCAGTAGCCAGAGTTTCATGTTTTTTGCATCAATTCCCCATGTTCCCCAAGTCCCATGGGGGCAATACCAAGGAGGCATGATGGATGTCTGCATTGCAGAGAAAGAACACTGAGCTTGGGGGAATCATTACTTTTATAGTAAGTGAAAGCAGGCCTACTCTTTTCCAAAGGGAGATATTAACCACATCCCTCAAGGTTGCTCCCTGTAAATACAACCCTGAGATAGCCCAGGTAGTCAAGGCCTTGCATTCTTGGAATACCCAGCAAGGATACTCAGGGCCCATGGTGATCGTCTGTCTCATTATGGACTGCAAAGCCAGTGAAAATCTGGATTCCTTGGGTATGCCAGAACCTCTGTTTACCAAAGAAAGCAGATGACATGGTGAAAGATATTTCAGTAATGTAAGTCCTATTTAAAACAAACCCCCAATAGTGAAAGATAAGTGAGATAAAAAGAGTTTGCTTCTAAACCTATTGAATTCAGATGGAAGTTACATGTCAACAACCTCTTGTTTGTATGCCAAAAGAACTAACCTATTTGGTAAAGGCTTGTTTATAAGGTTTCTAATGGCAAGAAGCAACCATTTTTCAAGTTCAAAATTGCCCAAATCAGCTCTTTCCTATGCAGAAATTGTCATTAGATTAAAAAAGAAAGAAACGCACAGACTCTTATTGCTTTCCTGAAGATAAAAAAATGTGTCCAAACCACACAGGTAGATAAATCAACAGTGCCACCTAGTGGAATTATTTACTTACTCGACATAAAATTATATTTTCTCCAGTTCCACCCATTTTTTCCTTGTGCTTTTGCCAGGCAAAGATGAGCTCTTTAAAAGGGGGGTGGGGGGAGGGAGGTGAGATCAAATATATGGTGATGGAAGGAGAACTGACTCTGGGTGGTGAACACACAATGGGATTTATAGATGATGTAATACAGAATTGTACACCTGAAATTATGTAATTTCATTAACAATTGTCACTCCAATAAATTTTTAAAAAGCGTAGTTTAATCAATCTAGTTTAGAGAATTAAACTATCTACTTTTCACTTTTTTACATATTTACTTTTATGCATAAATTTTGTACGGTGTACAAAGGGAACGGTTTCTAAAATAGATCAATTTTAAGAGCTGCTGGTTGTAAGGACAAAATTAAGAAGCACATAGCTTTTGGAAAATTGTGTTAGTGGGAGTAGAATTTTGATTCAAAATTATTTAAGCATTTTTTTTTTAAATCTAGATTACACTGAAACCGACAAGTCATAGTGGCTCTGTAAATTACTGCAATTACGAGTCACAAACAAATTTTCAGGATTCTTATGACTTTTTAAAGTTATTCAAATTCAAGCGCTTAATAATAGAAGTTATGAATAAGGAAAAACATTGGAAAAATAACATTTCACAACTTTTACAAACAGAAAGAATTGCCCATAATTTCAGTGTTTTGCTCTTTAAAAAAATATAAGAAATATGTTACATTTAAGGCAATAAGCATCTTGTGAAAAAGTATTGCAGAGATCACAGAAATAAAGGCCAGCTTTAGAATCAGATTTTCTAGTAGTTTCCAAAATCTTGTTGGCGTCTGGGTCAAATTCCTCAAGAGAAATGGGAAAAGAGAAACATGGGAGATTCAGGAAAATTAAAATTGACTCGAAACTCTTTCTGGTGATTTTGAAATCCCATTATTTTTTCCTTCAAGCAACGTAGTATAACATGGTAATTACAATCGTGAACTTCAGAGTCATATTGGGAAGGTGGAATCATGAAATGAATGATGTTTATCCTTTCCATAAATCAAAGGATGGTAAATATCAATAGTTTCATACAGCTCAATCCCATACATTAAAATCATAACTCCATGTATACCTTTATGACTTTCATTGGGCAAGTTACTTTATTTCAATAAGACTCAGTCTCCTCATCTGAATTTTCAATGGGGATAATAATACATATCACAATGAAAGGTTATGAGAAATCAGTGCAGGATGTTTAAGACAGAGATTAGCAACTACCCAACCTATAGTGAGCACGCAAAGAATGATTTCTGTAGGTAGTAGTGACTTTCCAAAATATATTTTGGATACTATAAAAAGGGAGAACTTATCAGTTAACTGTCAACTATTAAAATATCTGAATGGCAAAATGGAAAACCACGCTCTCCACTTGCATCATTGTTAGCTGCTTCTGTTTCTTAGAGTTTCTTCCTAGCACGTCTTCATACACTCTTCTTCATCATTTAAATAACTTCCCTTTTTAAATGTGTTTATCTAGTTAATTAGACACAATCCATTTCTTTCACAAGAGCCCTCAAAAGATGAGCTGTCATTTGGTGGTAGCTTCGGTTAATCTAGTCTTATTCAACTTAGACCTGAACAAGGTGACAGACTATGTTAACACTCACTCCCTGCTTCAATGCACCTCCACTGTGTCATGTATTTTCCCCCAGTCCAAGTATCTTAGGAACTTCTCTGTGTTTGTAAGCCTCAAATAAAGTCATAGAAATATAATTGCCATTGAGTCCTAGTGCACTTATATACCCTCTTCTGATAGAACACATCATTTTAACTGGATCTCTCTGAAGAAAATAGTACACTCTTATTATTAATAAATTATTCATTATTATTATTATTGAAAGAGGGTTATTATTAAGCTATTATTAATGAAGGAGGGCTATTCTGAATTTCAGGCATTTAGAAGTCCAGTGAGCAAGTAATTCAAAGCATTCTTTTCTACATTCTAAAAATAACGGTTAAGCTATTCTAACCATCAGACTCTGGAGATCTGAAAGGATACAGGTGGACACAGTTTCTCTCATGGAATTTGCAATCAGATGGCATTTTGTCAGCAGAGCTAAAAATGAGGGTTATCTCTGACCCCTGCCTGTGTGTCCCCGTGAATAAATGGACACCAGGAAAGAAGAGGATATCTGTGTAGGAATGTCCCCATAGGCCTGGTAACATCCTCATGGTGCAGTGTGGAGGTTCATGCAGGCCTCCAGGCCTGTTCAGTGCATGCGCAAGAGAACTCTCCTGCCAGCACAGTCCCAGGAAGCATGTTCATTATGTGCCAGCCTAGTTATTTTCTAATTTCACATTTTAAGAATGATTCCCCATTTTTAATTAGGAAACTAAAGTTCAGAAAGATTGAATGGTGTGACGAGGATTGTACAACCACTAGTTTTTAGTTCAGAATTTGGATTCATGTCTGCCTCGCTCCTAAGCATGTGCACCTGACCTTTTCTTTCTGAGGGGAGCACAGCAGGAGAGGGAGGTGCAGTTGGCGTGAGGCTGATGATAAGTCTTGTAGATGCAGGAGTCTTGGAGTCACTTGAGTAGACAGCCAAGGTGCCCCATAACAAAAGTGAGAAGAACAAAGGAACATTAGAAGAAAAGAAGTCTGTAGGATTGGTAAGTATAAGAAAAGCTTCCATGAAAACTATCGGGTCTAAGTGCAGGGAATATGGGTCCAACTTGCTCTTCAGTTAACATGTCTTGCCTGTCCTTTGCAAGGCCTTTTGACACTTGCATGCCTTTCACCTCACCTCCAGTGCTCTCCCTAATCTCCTGCATAGGGTTCACGTGAATGACGGACAAACAGTCTCAAGAGATCTTGAAGGACCAGCCATTCCATCCATTTGCTCAGAGCAGAAACTTCACAGTCAGATACTCCAGACTTGGATCTCAGTTCTGCCAAAAAATGTCCTCAGAAGGTAACTTGGCTTAGTCATCTCTAAAAAGATGGAATAATATTTACCTTACCAATTCCTGGAAAAATTAAGTGAGGTAGCACGTGTGAAATAAATGCCCAGCCAAAAGTCTGATCTAGAACAGACGTTCAATACATGTTAATTCAATATATCTCAGGCTGCAAGGTGTGAAATCAATGTTATTGTTCGTAATCAGGTCATTGGAATGGAATGGAATGGATCAGAGGACATTTTACTGAATAAAGATACATTATTTTCACGGAACTTCTTTCAGATATATACACATGTGTATGTGTTCTTGGGTCACAATCTAAAATGCACTTATTACCATGATTCACAATTTAAAAATTTAAAAGCCCCCACATTAGCTCCCTTCTTCTAAATGCATTTCTAAATAATATAACCCATATTAAGAGAGTGACTAAGCTCAAATTAATTCTATTTGAGAAATTTACAGATGGTTCTTATTGTTTTCCATTATTATTTCAGATGTTCCTTTCATTCCTCCAGAAATGCTTTGCAATTACTTTTATTATATAGCATTAATCTCCCACAGTTATTATTTGTTCATATGTCTGTCTTCACTCTAACTTTTCAAGAGCACAGACAACATCTTATGATTTCTTTCCTCCTTTTCAAGGTTAACAAGAGGCCAATGAACTTTTTGTGTGTTAATAAGAAAAATATAAAAGTTATAATTTGCCTGAAGTGATGTGATATTGTTTGGATTATTTTAGTAGAACTATTGTCCTTCATATTTGAAAACTATAAGACGAGAAAAATGGAAGAAAACAAATGGGACTTGACTTAAGAAATATGGATTCTAGACATGACTTTGCCATTCTTAAGAATATAACCTTGTAAAATCATTTAACCTCTCTGGGGCCTGAGTAGCTACTCCTTTAATGAGGTCAGCAAACTGTATGATTTTTTAAGTCTCTTTCAGATTTACTGTTTTTGAGTTTGTTGATAATTCTATATGGCAGAAGAATATGTTAAGTATGAATAGCAAACAGTAAGCAAGAGACAGATTTAGAATTGAAACCGCTGATTATGTAGTCAATTTTAATTACTACAAAATATATGATAGTATAATGTAGATTATGAATTTTGGGAAAAGAACTAAAAGCATTTCAAACAGTTCTGCTTTGACAAATCAGGGAGCAATTCTGAATGCCAGTTTTAATAAAGTAGAAAACCAGCAAGAAGAAATGACAACTGAATCTTGCTTGCTTTCTAGATTTTGGTTCCATTAAATGACTGAAGTGAATCATTTCTGTAATTATAAATGGTTACTATTTATATAGTGATACACTAGAATTGCTGTCCTTTACTTGTTTTATTTTTTTTTTCCAAGTAGGCTGCATATAACTTTTCAGAAAATAAAACTATTAGTAATATCTATCTTCACAGTGCCCAGAAAATGGCAGGCATTTACTACATGTTTGCTGAATCCAACTATCGGTTTACAGACATGGGTACATTTTTAGTACATTTTTCACTTTTATCTTCAAGCAATCCCATAGGGTATGAGATGGTGATTCCCATTGTAAAGATGAAAAAATTGAGCTCACATACAAATAACGTAAAACTATGTATCGTCTACAGAACTGAAAAATATTATGAACTATATATGGAACAAATAAAACAAGCCAATCATGAATAAATATCAGACAAATTAAGTATGAGCTTCAAAATCAGAAACGGATTAGGAGTGAAGGCAAATCCTAAGATTACTAACTTCTCTAGCAATTTTACAAATAGCTCAGTTCAGTTTTTTGCTTGTCTTGTTTTGTGTTGCATTTGTTTATTTACATAGGTATGAGGTAGCCAAGGTATTAATGAGGAAAGAGTTATAGCCTCTGTTTTTCAACCAGAGAGGATCCTTAATAAATAGTTAGCATATAAGTGAAATACTAAATGATCAGAAATTAGAGAAAATTCCTGTGTTTCATATAAAAGTGTGAACAGCAGCTCTCATATTGTTAGTACATTCTTTGAAATCCTTCTCCTTTCCTGGTTTCTTGGATAAAAGCTGCTGCAGAAATAAGACACAGTACTAGCTAGTATTGATCTCATGAGTGATCTGACAAATCAAGCATGCAGCCATGCTGTGTGCTCAGTGTCGAGATGTTCATGGGGTTGTTGGTCTGCTGCCAAGAGAATCACCACGGACTGGGTACAGGTGGTAAAGTCATTTGGAAGACAAGCAGAGAAGCCTCATGTCATTCAAAAGTACCTTTGACACTGCTTTTGACCATTTGAAATTACATTATTGGAACATATACTATTGATCACAATATCGGGGAAAAAAATGTTAAGGGTGAATTGTCTTCATATTGCTTTGACCACCTCAGTAAATAAAAAGTGACTTCAATTCATCATCATTGTCAATGGATTTTACATTGAACTTTCCAGTTTGGGATCTCTATAAAATAATCATATTACAAAGCATCAACAGTGTATTGAGTTCACATTGAGATGTCATATAAAATAATGGTCCTCACACTCAATTATTTCTATGCTATTTCACACCAAATGTGTGACTGACAACAAGAATTCATTAAGAACTAATAGTCTATAAAATTGTTTGCTCTAAATCACAAAGTTAAAAGAAATATCTATCACAGACTTAAAATACTTTAAAATAAGTAAGTCTGCTTACTATGATCAATGTGGTCATGGAATTTCTCATGTCAGAAAGAATATTTAGTCTTGATTTATAAGTATTTAGGGAAATGGGGATTATATCATACAATGGGAATCATTTCACATGCTTAAAAAAATGCCCAATATTTTGAATATTTCGGTGCTGGTGCTGGAAATAATATAGGCTTTTCATTTACCAAAATGGAAATAAGACTCCTAAAGGGGAGGTGAAGGATTAATTGGTGAGGGATAAGGCATGACAGTCTTTGAAATAGAGGGGGGAAAAGGGGAGATGGAAAGATATATTTCAACAGTATGAACTATTTCAGCTCAGTTTTACAGGCATGATACGAGGTGTGATCAAAACATATGGTGAATGCTGCTGCCGAGTGCCATCCAATGGAGAAGCAGGGATCTTCAGTACAGGGAACAGCGCATCGAACCTTAGTAACAGCGTGACAAGTTTCATACTTGTTTGAGGCAGTCAGTTGGGTGTGAGCTATGGTTAAGAGAAGGTGTGTTTTAAAGTGTGCCCTAAATCATGGATCACGAACCACGCATTAAAATGAAACGGGCAAACAGGTTCATCCTCCATCATGACAATGTTCCACGTCACATATCACTCTGGTATGGCAATTTCTGTCAAATAAAAACATTATGTTGTGTCCTCATCCACTTTATTTACTGGATCTGGCATCGAGCATCTTCTGGCTCTTCCCCAAAGTCAAAGTGACCATGAAAAGCAAATGTTTTGAATCGATTCAGGACATCGAGGCAGCCATGACAGCACAACTAAAGACACTCGTGAAAGAGGACTTCCAGAACTGCTTCAGAAAGTGGCAAGAACAATAGGATAAGTGTGTTTGAAACTGAGGGGGATTCATAGCAATGTGTCTTTTACTGTAATTTTTTTTTTAATTTACGTATTCACCATATTTTTATCATGCCTCATATGTATCAGCAACTATACTAGATAGTGCAGATTAATACCAATAAAAGAGGAAAAACAAAGAAACATGGACAGAAAAAGTAAAAAGCACAATCAGTAATGTGAGTTATCACTTCATCTTAGAAGATGAGACATAGTAAAGAAGATAGCCAAATTTGTGATCGTTGTCTAATATATAGTTATTGAGATTTCATCGGGTGACCCCCCAAGTTTATATGTCTAGTTCTAAGTCCTAGTTACCTCAGAATGTGGCCTTATTTGGAAATAAGATCCTTGCACAGATGTGATTAGCTAATTTAGGATGAGGTCATATTGGAGTAGGGTTGGCCACTAATCCTATGTGACTGGTGTCCTTACAACAAGGGAAATTTGGGCACACTTATAGGAGAGCACCATGTGAAGATGAAGGCTGAGATCGGGGTGTCACAGAAGCCAAAGAAAGGCAAAGACTTGTTAGCAAACCAGCAGGAGGTAAGCAAGAGGAGTGTAACAGATTCTCCTCCATAACCCTCAGAAGGAACCAACCCTAAGGACAATTTGATCTTGAATTCAAGCATCGAGAACTGTGAGAAGAAAACGTTTTAAACCATACGGCTTGTGTTATTTTGTTGCAGCCACCATAGGAAACCAGTACAAGAATCACGACATATGCTGCATCTTCTTAAGTGTTAAATGTTTTGATGAATCTTTATGCTAGACTGTCTTTGTTAATTTCAAGGACTTCAAGTAGAGAAAGGTGGAGAAACTGTGATAAGAACGGGCAGCAATACTAAGAAATAGGAACAGAGAGTGAAGTTCTAACGTCAGTGATTCTTCACCAAAGTCACCCAGGCTCACTTATTAATCATTTACCCTATTTTCATTTTCTCTTTTTATGTGTCCTCCTTGCCCTTTCCAGCAGGGCCACATTTCTCACCTGAGTAGCACTTGAGGTTTCCATTATAGGACCAATCCGCAGAAGATAAAGCACGTCCACACTATGTATAACTATTTCTTTCTGACTGAAGAGTCCAACATGGAAAATATGGCTTCATAAGCAACCAAAATGAATCTTTGATGCAACATTTGAAATGTGCCCAAGTCTTGTCACCGTCACCACTGACTTGATGTGTGTAATTGCCTCCCCCAAATGGCAGGAAAGTGCTCAGAGCTGACATAAATATCACTGAATATTCTCAGGCAGTGAACCTTTTTAAACATATTAGGCTTGTAGAATATAATAGGTGGAAAGAAGAAAATTGCCTCAGAATTGTAGGATTAAATAGGAAATGTCTTTAGGAGCAATTGCTCCATTTTCAGTTTATAGATTGTCAGCTTTGCATTTTTTTTTTATTTTTTTTGCAGTGCGTCAGTATGGCAAAGTTTCTGACAAAATAGCTGAATTGAAGAAATCAGGTGACCCAAATGATGATCCTTCAGTAGGAAAATCACTTCCATTTTTACTCTACTCTGATCAGTTTCTCAACAAGAGAATTTAAGAAAGAGAACACATGCAATTGCTTTTGCAAAGGGCTTCCCTGAATCATATTCTATCAGAGCTTTTATTCTGATCCAACTTCCTTATGTTACAAAATGATGACATTTAAGGAAAGATTTTCAGTATTTTTAAATGCCTTCATCAAGGCCACCCAAGCAGCAGCAACAAAGTAAGAATACCAATTTTCTGACTCCAAGACTAATGCCTGAACATCAGAGCAATGTATGATGTCAGTAATTGGTAAAACACCCTTCTATGCTGTTCCCTCTAAAATCATGGCATGAAATGTTGGTGCCATTAAAAGTGGGGATGAGTATGGTAAGACTTTTATTCATTGCATCTTAAAAGGATTTTTACCGCTTTCCAAGTACTGGCATTATACAAAAGATTGTCATGTGGGCCAGAGCTTCACTGTTACCAAGTCACCTGAACATTTGCCTATAGCTTGTGCCTAAAATCTACATTGCAATGCTTAGTGCCATAATAAATAACCCAACAGTTACAAATACTGCCAACTTTCTTTAAAAGTCAATTTCAAGTTATCATAATCTTCTACGTCTTATTAAGTCTCTTACATTTTTAATCATTCTGTTTCTGTGTCTTATTCTAAGTTCTCTTTGACAGTGTGAGATTGTGGAGGATAAATATTAATAGTAAGAGTACAGTGTGATGTCTCAACCCCAGTAAGACTTGGCAGCCTTATGGTATAGAAATATAGTGTCACTTAACTAATTTGTTCTTATCGATGTTTAATAATTCTCATTTCTATCCATTTTATGTCAAGCACTTGGACCATAGACATGAGTTGTTGTTGCTGTTTTAATGTCCCCCATATTTAACTGCAACATGTGGCTAACCAGAAATTAGGATACTGAAACATATTGAAAGAAGTATGTTTACCCTACTGTGTATATTTTAAGCACTAGAGAATCCATCTCATTTCAGATATCTGTCTATTTCCAACATATTCTTTACCTACAGATTTTAGGAAGACAACATAAAGGATTGATATACTACAGAATTATTTACCAAAAAGTACATGTGTTGAGCAATATGTTTTCTGATCATGTATTTTGAATTATCACTTTATGAAGGAATTAACGAAGGCCGTTTTTCATGCATGGCAGAAAAGCATAGTCAATGGTGTGCTCAGTGGGAAATAATGACCATGGTAAAATCTAGTAAAGGAGACAGTGAGTCATGGAGTGTTGTCACACAGCTTCCTAACCGTCTGTCCCTTCCACCCTTTCCTTAGGGAAAGAGGGTTGCGGGTTGTCCCTTTAGGGGTTGAGTTTTATAAGTCCTCTTTCTTGGTCCCAACATGCTGGGTCTGCGGCCAAAGACGAGTAAGTTTCCTCAAGGGAGGGACAACTTAAGCCAGGAGGGACCCCAGGGACCCCCATGAGTTAACCTTAAGATGTGAGGTGTGCCCATCCTCCAATGTTTTCTGGGCAACTGCTGACGCATGCTTCAGATGTCCGGCACCCTATTGTGCAAGGAACAGTAATTGAGCGAAATCAGCTTGCTCTGCGCTGACCTCATGGGATAATTGCTTTGAGAGACCTGCTCCCCCAGGGATCATACACACCGCACCTTGGTCATGTTGGGACAGCATGTACAGGTTGATTTGGGACAAAATGATTGGGTGATTGGAAATATGCTAATTGTATTGGTGGTGTAAGAGTTTTGCAAGACCCTGACCAGAATCATGTGATGCCTATTGTAAAAAATCAATAAATACCCACGATGACCCGATTCGGGGCTCCAGTCTCTTGAGGCTGTGAGTCCCTTGGTCCTCTGTGGTTTCTTTGCATTCAATGTCTCTGGTCTCTTTCTTTAATAAACTTTAACCCTCACCGCCTCCCTCGCCCTTTCCCACTTGCTTGTGTTGTGCAGGACGCGACAATGGAGGATTTAAATTGAAAAAAAGTTAGAAAAAACTTTACAGGTTATCCAGAACTGTGGAGAAAAAGAGAGATCAAGAACTATGGATTCACTTGTAATCTTTTAGTCAGATGACTAAGAAGAGTCAAAAATAAGAGGAAATTCGAGTTAGATTGAATTAGAGTTAGAGGCCAAGCTAAAGCTGAAGTTAGGGTTAGTGTTAGAGCCAGAGTTAATATTGACCTAGAATCCTGGGTCGAATCTGTCCTGCTTCTGTTCACTTTCAGATGCCAGAGACTAGGAAATACCACAAGTCAAAGTACCCAGTCTCTAGTGAAGACAGTGTAGGTCAAATTAAAATTATATCCACTTCCCTCTGCTCACCATTCAGATTCCCTATAAACATGCCTGCTGCTGATTACTTTCCACTTTCCAAAGGTGCACCTGTCTGAAGGCTTAGCCCTGGACACTGCATGGACCTCTCCCTATGATTTCTCTCTGCTCTGTGGACACTGGTCAGCTATTCAATGTTAAGACTTTTTGCATCATTTGATCAATGTTGTATCACTGCTAGGAAAAAGGCATGCAACTGAGATTGAGAAGTGCTTTCAATATTCTCTGCAGGAAAATGGATTCTCCAATCAGGATCCAAGTTGAAATTGTCTTTTCCATGGAGAATACTTCCTAGGAGGCACCATTAAAATTCCAGTTCCAGCTACCTCACTTCTTGTGTTTACTTTTCAAAATTCTACTGGGGGGTGAGGGGAGGATTTATGCACCACCATAGAAAACAATAAAAATAAAACCAAGTATTAGATAGTGTTACAACCAGATCTGATGTCCTGAAAAGAACTCATCATTTATGTTATTTTTCAGTCAGAAATGCATAACCTGAATCTAATCATGAGGAAACATCAGACAAACCCAAATTGAGAAACATTCTACAAAATAACTGCCTGGATTCTCCAAACAAGTCCATGTAATAAAAGACAGAGGAAGACTAAGGAATTTCTCCAGATTAAAGGAGACTAAAGAGACATGACAAACTAAGTGCAATATGTGACCCTAAATCCCATCCTCAAAAAAAAAAAAAAAAAAAAGTCATAGAGGACATTATGGGACATTAAAACATGATTCACAGAACAATATATCAGGGTTAAATTATTTGCACTGGATAACTGTACAGTAGTTACATAAGAGAATATCCATGTCCCTAGCAAATACAAATTAAAATGTTAGGAGACAAACTTTCTTAAATGTTTTCTTAAAGAGTTAAGTTGTGGGGGGGAAGGAAAAAAAGAGTTAAGTTGTTTTGAAACTCTTGAGTTCAGGATGATTTTTGTTTAGAGAATTAATGCTTCTCTTTGGCACGCATCTGAAATACATTATTCTACTTTTACATTTTTGTTTTAAATAAATTCAAACTTTCAGGAAAGTTGCAAGAATAATACAGAGATCTTCTGCACATGCTTTGCATAGGTACATTAATTGCTAACATTTTGCCCTATCTTTTGCCATCCTATTCTCTCAGTTATGTATATAATATATACATACATATGTTATACACACCTACCTGGCATAAAATCTCCTTTCTAATGGGCCTGTTGAAAACATTTAACAAAAACATAAAGTAAATTGCATATAGTTATTTGCCCACTGAGAAAATGAAAGACACAATTCCAATAAATATCTATATATTTGTTATATAATCTGCATCATTAAAATTAGAGGAGAAAATTGAGTGTACTAATAACTGCATTTATGTGGTCAATTATACTTGCTTCATTAAAGTGAGTATCACTAAATGTGTTAAGGAAAATTAAAACAATACAAAACCAGAGCTATAATGACAAAGTTGTTCAGAACTCCTTTCAGATGGGTAAAATATTCACTGTTAGACAGGTGCCTCGGGTGCCCTTTCCTTGGGAAATAAAAAGCAAAACTGATAAAAAGATTGTCTATACTCAGCAGTACCCAAATGTTCATGATCATGTCGTTTCTAACTAAATCTTCATTTTTTTTCTTTCTGTTTTTTATATCCTGCTTTGAATTATTCCATTGGAACCCAGTTGAGCTCAGTCAGGCTTGCAAGGTTGAATGTGCCTGCCAGGCAGGCTTAACTATTTCTTATATGTCTTAGTGGATACTGAAAAGGTTACTGTATTAAAATTGTTGATGTGTATGAATTAAGACCATCCTTCCTCGGGTGTAAGCCAGTATGTGGTATGTTTAAACATGAGACAATCTGGCAACAATAATAAGCACTGAAACTGTCATTCATCTAAGTTAGCTGTCAAGTACGTTGCCAGAATGAATTACTTAATGAATTTTACTGATGAGGACCTTAAACAGAGTTCAGCTTAAATTGTGATGTGTCTTCTAGTTAAGGACAACACAAGACAAAAACAGACCCATGTAAATTTAATAAGAAGAAAAAAACAGATGATGAATGTTTTAACTATTAAAACCCAATACATTACTTTTTACTAACAATTAAATCATATATTTCAACCAAAATAGCAGTTAAATCAAATCCACCTTCTCTGACTCCTGGTTAAAATCTAATTCTGCACCACCTTTCTCGGGCCTCTTTCTACAGAGGCCATGAATGTGCCTATCAAATGACGATATCCTTACCTCTAAGAGTAACAATGCGGCAGTCCCACATTTACAGGAAAGTGTCATTTCTCACAAATTGCATTGTAAAAAAATCCAAAACAATATTAAAATATAAAAATAAATAAATTAAAAAGATGTAAAGTGTGTATTAATTTTCACTTTTTTTTTTACACAGGATAACTCTTCTACTAGAGTTCATTGGTTCCAAATAATAAAATGCAATTCTAACTAATTTCAGCAGAAAAAAGGAACTTGTAAAATAAGATATAGTAACTCACAGAATTGAGGAAGAAGGGAAATGAGGAAGAGAGGAACCTAAGGAGAGAAGTGGGAGAAACACAATTCTGACTAGTGACTGATAGTGTCTTTAGTTTCCTTTTATCTCAGTGACTCAGTTGAATTTATTTAGGGCAGAAAACAAAGGATAATGTGGATAGACTGGCTATTCCCAATAAGAGACACTGGGTCAATGAGGAATGAGACTTATTCTGTTAAATTCAGAAGGAAGAAGAGAACTTAGAAGTGAAATTTTTATCTAATAAGGTTACTGAAGGGTAAATTTCAGCTCAGTAACTATTAAAATCACTTCATGAGAGGTCAAAACACCTTTCATTGATGTGCACAAAGAGCACTATATGGTTAGGCATATAACAAAGGTCATTCCTAACTTGATTGAAGGTTATCCATGTAACTTCCAAGATTCTTCCCAACTTAGATTCTGTGATTTCCTCTTGATGACAATATAACCTTCCGTCTCTAAAAATATTTTGCCCAGAAAATATGTCCAAAGTCCAAATATGTCCTCCTCAGAAACTTGTAAAGTTCTTTCTCATTTCAAAATATATTATTCTAGCTTAAAAAAAAATTGCTATTCACTTTCAAAAATGCCCAAATTAATTAGCGTTTATCCATTTAAAAACCAAAGCAGGGTATACTTCATTAGCATTTTTTTTTAAATCTAACTCCTCTGCTTGTTAGTATTAAACTCCAACTATAGAACATCTGAGTACAGGGACCTGAAACTACAGTTTTGGATTATGTTAAAATACATATTAATCACATATCTTCACAATAAATCTCTGATAATATGAGTGTTTTCTAATTAAATGATTTTTTCATATAACCTGATGGATTCTCATATGCAATTTTAATGTAGGTCTACCCTCTTTCTGAAAAAGCATATATAATCCTAACCTTTAGAAAGTCTTCTTTAGTACAAATTGTGCTAAAGATTAAATGTATATATATATATATATATATATATATATATATATATATATATGTATTTGAAAAATATTTCACAGGTATTAGATATGCACTTCCAGTGAGAAAGTATGGATCCATCAAAAAGCATCTAAACTTGTCTCTGGCAAAATAAATATAAGCACTTCTTATTTGTAACTAAATGGCCTATATAATTTACCAACAGAAAATATCAGCTATCTGTGCCTTACACACACACACACACACACACACACACACAATATATATATTGTGATTAAACTTGAGTTTTTACCAAATAACAAACAGAAATCAAGAATTAAATCATAGCACATAGTTAATTAACATTGGCTCCAAGAACTCAGTTTCTAGAGAATTCGTAGAAATAAAGCAAATAAGTTAATTGTAAAAATAAAAGGTAATGTTCCTATTTTAAAAGGAAAAATGTGGCCAGCTTGTTGAAATAATAAAAGGAGGAAAGGGTATAAAATTTATTAGAATTTTTTTTCAAAGGAGGTGTAGCAAGATTTCTTTGAAAAATTAAACTTCTAGCAGAGTATGGAAGATTTTCTTTATTTTTAGTTCAAAATCTGTTAGGAAGGAAGAGTTCCAGGGAAGAGAAATATAAATGGCAGCACCAGACCTCCAAAACACTGCAGACTTCTAACACCTCCAGGGACGCAGTTGTCTCCTCCGCCTACAGATTTCAATCATCCCTGCAGCACCAGTCTTCAACCATCTGAGGACAACCCATCAATATAACTGATAACAAATCCAATCTGTGTATTGGAGGGAAAGTTAATAGTGATGCTATTCAAAATTCCATTTATCCAAGAAGACACACTGACATCCCGGAATTAAGAAATATGGTTTCTTTTCACATTCCATCCATTGTGAATAATTGTTGACAACTGTTGGGTTTAGCTTTTTGATGCAATTTGAATGATGTATTAACAGAAACTATAGGCAGGTATCTAGAGATTGTGCAGGTGAATGAAGCATTATAATGTTTACTCAGATCAACCCCCCCCTGTTATTAAGCAAATCCTTTTATCCCTATTATGTTCTTTATCAATAGATAATAAGAATATACAATGTTCTTTATATTTTATAACAATATATTATGTATAATATAATGCATAATATCAACATACTAGATTAATCAAACTGGATATTAGTATTATATTAATGCCTGATTCTGATATCGTTATTCTTCCATAGCTTTGAGAAACTGAAATTAAAACAGTACAGAAAAGTATTTCGGAAAGGAAGCAAAACAATCTTCCACCATTCTGTCTTAAACTCAGTATTTCACTACAAAGAAAAAAAAAACACTAATGAATTGGAAACATAAAATATTATATTCATTTTGTGGTGTCACTCATATAGATATTCATAAAATAATGCAGCTAGCCCGGCCTGGTAAGCTACATAGAGAAGAGATTAAGAACATGGAGCCTGGAGTCAGATTCACTGCATTTAAATCCTGGATTTAACTAGTGTTGTTTATTTCTACGTAACCTTCGGCAAGTCAGGTACCTCAGGTGTCCAATCTGTAAAACCAGATGATAATAGCAGTGATATTGCTCGGCTTGTTGTAAAAACACAATACGTAAATACATGCAATGCACCAAAAACACACTAAACATGCTATAATGGCTAG
Organism: Rhinolophus hipposideros; assembly: GCF_964194185.1. Taxonomy (NCBI): domain Eukaryota; kingdom Metazoa; phylum Chordata; class Mammalia; order Chiroptera; family Rhinolophidae; genus Rhinolophus; species Rhinolophus hipposideros. The sequence continues at coordinate 86,288,530 of NC_138047.1, read as the reverse complement.
CTAAATGTTCGCTTTTAAGTTGTATGTGTGCACACATACTCACACACCAACATGTTCGTCCCCAAACATACATGCACGTATATCAAATGAAAGTACCACGGGAGTTATGCAGAAACAATTATTGTGAAAAGAACATTGCTTCTAGAAGCAGAAGGCTGGGGTGCATTTCCCAGGAGCACCACTGTACTGCAGTTTGTGAGGCTGTTTTGATATTCTCCCTCCCCGCCGTTTTTTTTGCAGTTAATTGTGTATGTTCCAGAAATAAAGTAGTTAGAAGCTTCTTAGATTACAAATAAAGCTATTTTGTTTACTCTGGATCCTGTGTTGTACCCTTAACTGCAACACTTTTTTTTTCAATCTGTCCATGTCTACCTTAAATACTATAGCAGTAAGACATAATTAAGAATTTATTTGTTACTTAATACAATTGTAGAAGTTTAATTTTAGAAATTCATATGGGAAGTAATGAGGGGGAAACACTGAAATTTAGAAATTTTAATTTGTATACCAAACTCAATTGGAATTTGAATTCTGAGAATATACCATGTTTCCCTGAAAATAAGACCGGGTCTTATATTAATTTTTGCTTCAAAAGATGCATTAGTGCTTAGGTCAGGGGATGTCATCCTGAAAAATCATGCTAGGGCTTATTTTCCAGTTAGGTCTTACTTTCGGGGAAACACGGTATTAGGACCTCAGAAGTCTCTGTGCTGAAACATAAAATTAGAGAACATTCTGGAGGTTTACTCCTCCCACTTTTTAAACTTAAAGATGTTAATATAATTGGGGAAAAACACCACTGACTACTGTTAAACATAATAAATATTTCCTTATATCCTTCCCATTTTCATTGTTTCTTCTCCTGTACGCCTGAATTTTTAAGTATGTGCTCACATACATGCACTAAAGCCACTAGTGCTTTAGAAAGGAAGTAAAACATTCTACTGTCTTATCTTCAAATCACAACTTCACTATGAAAATTATATTGAGAAAATATCAAATCTGTTGAATTTAAAGATATAACCCAGGGGAAATTTAGATTTTCTTCAGAAAGCTCTTTCTGGCTTTCATTTTCTTAGAGATATTTAATACACTGAAAGACATATTTAAACATTTGATTTATTGAAACCATAATGAAGTATATATCCTAAGAGGAAAGGTGAGAAAAAAAGATGGCTAGAAAAAGCACCAAGGATGAGATACACAGGGATGAGGAAGAGATGGACGTTTCTGTGTCCAATGATCAATTATTATATGCACCCTAGGTCTTGCTTCCCACACTCCAACAAGACCTAGAAGGGAGAGCAATGCATCTGAAAGAAATGGCTGCATCCTAGAGAACATGGACTACCAGCCTTCCCCAGATTTTCATGCCCCAAGCTGAACAGAAGCAGCAGAGTAGCAGCAGCAGAGTGGCGATTCTCCAAATGTACTCCATAGAACAGGACAGTGGGCTCCTCAACAGGAAGCCCTGTGGATATAAACCCTCACACATGAGAGAGCTCCTCAATGTGTTGGTACTGTGTGCGATGTGGGATTATTGTCTCTCATTCTAAGGGACACAAGCCACAGTAAAGATTGTCCCATTTCAGTGGAATGGGGATCGTTGTCAGATTTAATTTGAATGAAGAAAAATTTTAAAGTATGTACGAAGACGTTCGCTTTCAGTTCCAATATAAAACGATCTTAGTAATTATTACTTCCAACTTTAGAATAATAAAAAGAATAATCAACTTTATTGAACCCCTCAGAGAACTGAGTTTGCCGACAAAACTGTGGAGAGACAGGTGAATCTAGAATCACAGCAGAAATCTGGTGACCTGGAAGAAAAGCCAGTAGAACCATTAACTGGTGTAAGGTTTAAATGGTATTCTGACAAATTGCTAAAGGCCGAGTTTGAACCTGCATGAGAATTGAGAAATTAAAATCACTGTACTGGTAGGTCCCGACACTTTCATGGGGTCCTACCCTCATAAATTTTACCAGGTTCTCACAGTGACAAGGCAAGAAAGATCCTTTTCCTTGATTATGACAGAGGGAGGGAAATAGTGTTTTTTATAAAATGCACCCAGAGCCTTCTATGTGGAAAGGCTGACTTTTCTAGGCCAGAGAAACTTGGCCTAGAAATTTGGGGAAAGGGCATACCTCTTACTCTATCCCCATCTAACTTTCCTGTCTCAATTGTCAGGAATGTGGGGGCAGAGAAGATTCTAGAATGCTCCCCCTTCCCCATAGTTTGCAACCACATCAACATGGCTTGAGTAGTACAGCAGTCAATTACAACAGAAAGAACTACAAGACGTAAGCTCTCTCTGACAAGCGGTATGTAGAGAAGACCAAAATCAAGAGAGGAAACAAAAACAAGGACACTAGAGGAATTTGAAACCTCTAACACCTATACTACAACAAATATTAAACACAACCAAATCTTAAACATATTAACATAAATCCTCAAGCTTGAGGCCTACTCACCCCAATTTCTATCACCCAATAACACATCAGCTTTCAATGAGAAAAAATATATATAAACCATTCAAAAAGGCAAGTGAAAACAGTATGAAGGGATTAAGAAAGTATTGGAAGCAGATTCAGATATGATACACAGATATTAGAATTATCAGACAGGGAATTTAAAATATAAACTAGTTGGTAAAGTTTCCCCCCAACCTTGGTGTTATTAGTTATCTATGAAAACCACTATGCATGCCTACTTTAACTGAACAATTAATTAGGTGAATGGTACCTAGTGGGACCCAGGTTTCTCAGTGGTGGGATAGAAGTTTACAGATAAGCAAGGATAGGAGGCTAGACTGATCCACATGGTAATGGATTATAATTAGAGACATCAGTATGAACTCATATTTAGTTTAATACAAATATAGATGGTTACATATAGAACTATTTATGGACATGAGTATATACTCAAGTTAATATGCATGCATATATTTCTTTTTTTCTGTCAGCTGAGAGGGACTAGAAGCAAATATATCCCTATAGCGATGAGCATATCCAGTGCCCAGATCTTAGTTTCTAATTTATCCAATAAAAGGAATCAGGTCTCCTTGGAGAAATGGAGGGTTGGGCTGGAGAAGAAAATCTATAAGATGAACCTATAGTAGCTGTAGTGCTAAAAAGAAAGTAATCAAAAGCAAATAAGTAAATGCCACAAGGCTGGGGGTATTTCATAAGGATACAGGAGACAATTGAAGGAGTTCCTAATAGCCAAAACTGGAATAATTTGAACAAAATAAATAGGTAGTACTGGAATATAACCCAAAGAATAAAACAAATCTCCAAATATCCATACAGATTAGAATAAATGCTTGTGTAAGTAAACGGGAGTGAGTTGACAAATACCCTGTATAGAAGAATTCCAAATAACTTATGTAGATAAACTGCCTCAGGGAGGTGTGAGCAGTGCAGAGTGACTTCCTTCCAAAAAGTACACTATAAAAAAGGAGAACAAAAAAGGATACATTTAGTGACAAGACCAGATGAACACTACATCGAGTCAGGTGAACAAGATTAACATCAACAGTGTATTATTGGTAATATGTGCTTTTGGGGCCAAGTGATAAGAAGGGAAATTTGGTATTCTTCCCCAAAATGCATTGCCCCAGTCTAACCACGAAAAAACATTAAACAAATTGAGAGACATTCGACAGAATATGTCACCAGTATTCCTTAAAACTGTAGAAGTCATTAAAAACAAGGCGAGTCTGAGAAACTCTCAAAGTCAAGAGGAGCCTCAGAAGACATGGTGATTCAGGATAATGCTATGTGCTGGGTGGGATCTTGGAAGAGAAAAGGGCAGTGGGTAGGAACCAAGGAAATCTGAATGAAGTATGGACTTTAGTTAATAATGATTTATCAATTTGGTTCATTAATTGTAACAAAGGTATCATACTAATGTCAGATGTTAGTAAGAGGGGAAATTGAATGTGGGGTATATGGGAACTCTTTGTATCCTCTTCACAATAATATTGCAAAAATAAAACTGTTGTAAAATAAAAAGTAATTTTAAAAGTTATACGTACAAATATATGATGATGGAATGAGAACTGACTCTGGGTGCTGAACACAATGCAATATGTAGATGATGTATTATAGAATTGTACACTTGAAACCTATATAGTTTTGCTGACAATTGTCATCCAATAAATTTTAATAAAATAACAAAAATTACATATAGATACATACTAACAAGGTGTGTGTGTATGTGCCTGTGTGTATATATATGTATACATATATATAATGGTGCCTCAGTTTTTGAAAGTCTCCGTCGACAAACATTTTGGTGTACGAACGTTGTAAATGGATCTATGGTATCATTAGATAGTAAAATTCATGCCAAATTTGAAGTTTTATGGGTTGATTTTAAAGGTCTGGAACGGATTAATCTATTTTGCATTACTTTCTATGGGGAAACTGCATATTGGTTTTCGAACGTTTCAGAACTCGAACGGTCTTCCGGAACAGATTATGTTCGAAAACTGAGGTATCACTACATATATATGTGCAGAGAGAAAGAGAGACGTTCCGAGTATGTTTCCAGACTCATGTCTTGCCAGTTTCTCTCTGCACACAACATACTTCAAGAACACCAAAAAAATTTTTAACAATTCTGCCAATACCAAATATTTTCTTATATTTCTGTGTTGACTCTGCTAAACCTTTTCTCCCACATGATTTCCTTACGACAAGTTCATACTAGTTATAAGGCCTGTTCCAAACCTAAAGTAAATTAATTTAGGTTAGTCAGAATATGTTGCAGGGGTGCTTAATTTTTGCTAAAAACACCTCACTCCATCTCAGCAACAACATCTGCTTGCCACACCTGACAACACCATTTAACTTTTGTAATTAGGGAAAACTAGGAAGTACACACACATACAGACACACATCTTTCTACCATGTTAAGTTGTTTATTGTTCAACCTTCAGCCGGGGAGTCCATATACTCCATGCTGATATTCTTGAATTTATGGGAATTTTAAGTAAGTCCTTCACATCCGATATCTTTCAATAAGAAATTATACTTTTGTTTATTTCTTTTATCAGTCTGAAAGTGCCATTCATTTTTGTACCCCTATAATTAAAACTGATATCTGACACATGACAGACGGTCAAGAGATACTTAATGAACTGACCTGACTTGAACTGGTCAGCAATTTTTCTCTGAAAGAAACATACTTAGTGGTTCTACAAGGTCTGACAAGTTTGCGAACTCATCCTAGAAAAAGTGTTCATTGCTGAATAGCACTATGGTCTCTTTAAAAGTACTCCTTTTGGGAAGCTATGCACTCATGCCAGCACCTAGTCCACCCTTCAAAGCAATTTTGGAACTCTTTTACTGGAATGGCCATCAGAGCTCTCATCGTATTACTCTTGATATCTTGAATGTCATCAAAATGTCTTCCTTTCACTATTTCCTTTATCTTTGGGTAAAGAAAGAAGTCACTGGGGTCCAAATCAGGTGAGTAGGGAGGGTGTTCCAAAACAGTTATTTGTTTACTAGCTAAAAACTCCCTCACAGACAGCTAGTGCCTTGTGAGTTGGTGCATTGTCATGATGCAAAGAACCATGAATTGTTGGCGAAAACTTCAAGTCTTCTAACTTTTTCATGCAGTCTTTTCAGCACTTCCAAACAGTAAACTTGGTTAACTGTTTGCCCACTTGGTACACATTCATAATGAATAGTCTCTCTGGTATAAAAACATTTAGCAACATCATTGCAACAAATTTGCAAACTAATTTTGTATTTTTCCCAAAAGGGAAAGCAGCCATTTGGAGACTGAAAGAACCAAATTAATTCAAAGAAGTAGCAGCAAATGCCCCTGACAACCTGACTATTATTGAAAAGACTTATCATCTACAACTAAATGTCTTTACTATTGCTTTTTAAAAGCCAAGAACCACCATTCTAAAACCAAAAATAAGAAAGAGGGAGAGAGTTTAAATGAGGAATAATTTCAAGGTAATTCACAGAAACAATTCTGATATTTTCCTTCCTTTCAAAACCTTAACTTTCTAAATTAAAAATTATAATTATATATGAAAATAATATAGATACCAATTCCTAAGAAATTCAGTCTATTTTGACTATGTAAATTTATGAATATTATGTTTTTTAAATTATTGTTTTACTATTGGCTGCAAATATTATAGTGCTCTACTCTATTTGTCTTTAGCATACTCCTTTCCCATACATTTTATTGTTTCAAGAAAAAGAAAATGTGCCCTGCTCCAACATGTTAAATAAAAGTTTAAGACTGTACTAACTTCAGACTTATGTAATGTTAATGCATTTTATTTTATTTTAAAATATACTTTGGATTAAATATTAATTTTGAGGAAAAGTTGCCAATGTTACATAAAACACAGTATTTAAAACACAAAAGCATCAACAATAACTAAAGAAAGCTGGATATTGTGCCAAAAAGGGATTTTAATAACAGTGTCATGGTCATAGAAGCCTACTGTTTAAAAATTAATTTTTAATTTGAAAACATTACTGGCAGCACCAAGAGTACACAAAACATATTCTCTTATTACCAAAGCATCTTCTTGGAACTTAAATGCCAAATGTTTCAAGGTAAGGACAAAGAATACTTTGAACCTAGAAGTAATGTGACAAATAGCTGGAAATATGCAAAATTGTCTCCAAATAATGTTCTTCTAAGCAAAATGTTTGTGAAAATAAAAAATAAACTGAACACTTACTTGTCCTAGAAATAAATACAATATATCATGAGGTCCTTGTTTTAGTAGGTACAGTTTAATAACTACATTTTTGTAAAGAGGAAGAAAGAAATGATCTATTAGAGTCAAAAGAGTGACCTTAGGATAATTGTCTCCCAAACAATTCATGACTTCACTTGACATTAATTAAGCACATAATGTGAACCAGGGATTAGGTTAGGCAATGCATATAAAACACAGTCCTTGGCCTCCAAGAACCGTTACTTTAATGGGAGACCCCACAAGACAATCAGAATTCAGCTACACACACCAAACAAGGATCAGAAGATCCTCTACAGAGGTAGAGATTTACCATAAAGCTTTGACTAATAGTGCAAATGTAGGCTAGAAATCATTTAGCATTCCCATCAAATACATGAAGTAGTGCCTAAGAAAAGGATCTAAGATAGACTTTCCAAAGGAAAAATTGTTAAAAGACTTTGAAAGTTTGTACTTGTCCTGGGTACCTCATTCATCAAAGATGAAGCTTATCTCTAACTTTGTCTCTGACTAGGCTATTTTACTACTCTGTGCAGATAGACGTTATCTTAACTTATAAACTGATACTAATGTAAATAATTATTATCCATATAAATGCAAATTATATCTGGTGGAATGTAATTGACTATGTCCATATAGATATTCAAGAGTTTTTTCCAGTTTGCATCCATTTGTAAATTCGTTTCAGCTTTTGTTATCTGACTATAAAAGTGAGGTTTTTTGAGTTAACTTTTGAACCACCAGTTTTCTCATTACTTAATGAGGCAAATAAAAATTTTGATATGTATTCATTTTATATCTGTATGAGTCATGATTTTGTCTTTTTTAAAAAAAAAATATTCTTTAATACATGAATAAAGAAACTTTAAATCAGGTAAAATGTTTCCATCTACTGGTGTTACATATATTTCAGCTTCCTCACAGGTTTCATATGCTGTTATTGATGGTGCTTTATAGCATTTGCTCCTTCAGAAACTGAGAATAATGTGTTAAAGCCATGGATTCCAGGAGAAGTGTACCCCAGCAAAAAGAAAAATGTGAAAAAGCCCTTGCATGGTAAATATTTAGAAAGTCAGTCCATGATTACTAACAACATTTATTCTGACTCAAGGGATCAAGAAGTATGTACACTTTGAAGGAGGTGATACGTCCTCTTATAACCACTCTATGATAGTGTGCCACTTGCACATAACTCATGGAGCCATTTAAAGGATCTCCATTTGTTTTCAGAGCAATAACATTTTCTCAAGTACATTAAAAGTCTGACTGTTTAAATTAAATCACTCTGTATTTTGAAAATACAAGCAATCCTAAAATGGAAAGAAATACAGGCTTTACATGTTTCTGGAGTTAAAGAAAATGTACTCACTTACCATCTTGTTCCAGAATATGGTTCAAAATAGTTACAGATATGTGCATATATATACAAAGATATGTGCAACTGGGACTTAAAATGGAACTCCGGAATATACAACAACCAGCAATTTCCATAGTGGTCTAGAGATGACAAAGTACATGGGCAAGGACAGATCAAGGATATAATTAGTCAGGAGATCAGAGAACAAAAGAAAGCAATCTTGAGGAAGAATCTTTGGAGGGAACTGTGTTGGGAGATATATTCCTGCAAGGAGGATGTATCAGTTGTACTACCTCCTAACATCCAGTAAAAAGAGAAAGAGGCTTTAAGGACACCATTTGTAATGCTTAATATGTGCCCCCGTTGGAAAATATAATGGACTTCATCTACCTGGAAGATTATAGGCAAGATATGGGATTACTAGACACTTAATGGCTAAGCAATAAAAAAATAAAAATTAAAAAATTAAAAAGACTCCTAATTTATAACTATTCATACTCCCCAAATTTCTCCCAAAGTTTTGTGAAGAAAAGAAAGCCATCACCATTCCTGTGGATGAGATATAAGAGGGAAGAAAATCAACATGAGTTCATCTTGGATCCTACCCAAAAGGGTCACATGAAAGGTGGAATAGATCTCATAAGACAGAAGTCACAATATAGGCATTTTCAAATAATAATATACATGATACTGAAAGTCTGTAAAAATAACCTGAGCTGAAGGGATAATATTTTAGGGGTAGACCACCTAAAACTTTGTAACCTTATCATTAAAAAAAAATAGAAAGAAAGAAAGAAACAAACAAAATTATCCCCACCCCGACCCCATACAATTCTAAAAGAGGTGAATTATTCTAACATGTCAAAAGATATGTTAAAAACTGAATAAATAAATACTATAGTAAATGAAGGATTTTTATCTTTAAAAGGATAGCTGAATGGAAGGGCACAAAAGGAATGATTGAGCCTACTAAGATGGGGGAAAAGAGCCAAATGAACACAGAGTAGAAATATTAATGCAATAAGGACTCCATAAGCAAAGTATATGGCCAAGCTGGGCCAAGAGGGAAAATGTGAGATGATTAGTTATCACATTGAGGATTGCATATTTCTGTAGTTTACTGTAATTAGTTTTATTCCTGTACTTTGCATTCAACTGCAGGTATTAATGGTCCAAAATATTAGCATGCTAGAAAACAAAGTCACATATGATCTCCTGAGCCTTCTGCATTATATTAATATCTTCCCACTGTTTATCAATCGCGTGTTATCTAATATGAGTTGCAGAAACATGCCTTTTAGCAAAACAGACCATATCAACAGATAACTAGAGGCTGTGGGAGGAATAAACAACCAGAGGTAACAGAGTATTGGCCATTATCAGTGTAACAACAGAGGAGAAATGTTCAGCAATGGTAGGGACACTGGTGCTGTCAAAGAAAATCCAAAGACACACAGCAGCTCTCAAGAGTGAGTAACATCATTCATGAGCCCATACCTCTGGCTGAGCAGTCCTAGCACAAGAGACAACTGGCCTTAGTGGCTTGGCCTCTCAAGGCACCTCCAAGCACAGAGCAGGTAGCAGCCATCTCTGGATTGCCTTGTGGCTCATGCCAAGTGGCCTCAGCCAGAGCACAGACTGTGGCTGAATTTGGCCTGCAGTGTGTCCCCTCCCAGGGGCCCTGATTCTGGCAGACCCAGTGGCGAGCTTTGGACTGGGCAGGAGCATCACTTGGTTACCTCCAAAGAAACTATCCTATATTATCTTATCTCCTCCTTCAGATACATAGGCAAAAATTAATTTACAAAGTACATTATTATATTGCTTATTGTAGAGAAAAGCTAGATAATTTCAATATTAGAAACAGGAAAAACTTGTTAAATTCTATATGATACATATCTAAATTCACTAGTTAGAACAATTTGTTTTGGAAGTCATGAAACCTAAGTCACTCAGGAAAGAAGGTGTCAGGGAATTCCACTGACTCAAATGGGGTGTTCAAACTTATATTGGCTTTAGGCATTGATTGAACCAGAGAATCAGAAGACATCATCAAAAATCTCATTGACTTTATATTATCGCTTAGCTCTGTTATTTCCAATGTGGACTTTATTATCTGGCAAAGGCAGCATTAGCAAGTATGCTTACATCAGTCTTACAGCTACTAATTTCAATGAAATTATGGTAATTTTCTTTCACTGTTTCCACCAAAGCCCCAGAGAAATATTCATTCATCCCAGTTGTCTCGGTGCATTTTCTTCCCCTCAACTACTATGCTCAGGAATGTAATGTTCTGCTTGGCCATGGCTTGGTTATGTGCCCAGACTTATGGTAGTGGGTGTGAACTACATGGAATGGATTCCTCATAATAGTCTCCATTAGCAAAAGAAGAGGGGAGCAGAAGTCAAAGGGTGCTAGACAAATAAAAATTCTAGCCATACTAATCCACTACAGTGTCTATTAAAATAACATCTCAAAGACATTTAACTGAGATTGGAAATTTGGGATACATCTAAATGAATAAGATACTGTATTGTGCATATCTATATGTACACATTTATCTGTACTGACAGAAAAATAGATGGATAAATAGATATAGATAAATTGATGTATAGCTAGACTACGACGTTGACTTTATAAATAACTATGTAGAGGCATACTGAAAACATAGAATTCTCCAAAATATTAATAGCTGTTATATCTGATAATAAAGTTATAGATAATATATTTTCTTCTTTGTTCTTTTTTCTCCATATTTAAGATAATGGACATACATACATTATCTTATGTATGTAGAAGTTCATATGTTTTAAGAAGCAATAAAAAAAAAATTAGTGAAAATAATTTACTATGTCATGATGGTTACCATCTCAGCAAAACAGAATTTGTTTGAATGAAACCTAACGAGAGGCAAGATTTCTTCATCAGGGTGCCAGAATGCTTGTAATAATAACCTCTCCCCTTCACTGCACTTTCATTATTCTGACTCAGATCTCTATCTCATAAATTCACAGGATGTCAGGGTCGAAAAGGGCCATAGAGGGGAGCGAGCATCAAATCTTTATAAATGAGGAAAGTCTAGCCCAAAGAAATGCAGGGACTTGCCATCAGTCAACAGGAACTAAGTGACAGAGTAAAGACTAGGACCCCACTCTACTTACTCTGAATCATATAACCCATTCAGCAAATCTTTTGCTTTTTCATTTTTACAACACATATGCATTGAGTGTCTACTGTTTGCAAGAAATGGTGCTTACATACTGTGGGATATATAAAGACAAATCATGTCTAATGGAAAAATTGATACAAGTTCACAAGTCAATATAATACTATGTAAAAAAAATGCTAAGGGTCTTAAAAATAAGATACTATGAGGAGAGGAAAAATCAGAGAATGATAAATGCCCAAAGGAATAAGCCTGTTGCAAACTGTTTGAGAAACTATACAAACTCAAAACATGATTGACTTCATAAAGCATACTCTGAATGAAAAAGAACAGACAATATTGCCCCAGACATGCAGTAATACAGTATGTTTCTTCATGTGTGTGTATAATATATACTATAAATATATTATCCCTGTCTAAGTCAAACATCAACTAGGAATCTGTGTCAATCTCCCAGTCAGGGTTTCTAGAACACCAACCAAACATGATTATGTAGTGGGAGGTTATTCTCCTCTTTTGTAGTTAGATAGTATCTTTGAAGTCAACCTACTCCTTCCCCAAAGAAATGAAACAAGAAGGCTAGAATACCACAAGTGTGAATCTGGATTTCCTATAACCCCAAAGTGTGACATCTCAGTGTCTATATTGTGAAACTTGAAAGTAAAACTTTGATAACAAAAATATGCATTAGAGCTACAAAAACCACTATAGACAGATAAATAGAAACATTCTTCCAAAACACATATGTAGTCTGGTAACCCCAGACTCCACCAAAAAACAATTAGAAACAATAAACAAATACAATAAAGTTGAAGGATATAAAATCAATATACAAAAATCCATTGCATTCCTATGTACTAAGAATGAAATTTCAGAAAAAGAAACGAAAAGAAAAAAGAAAAAGAAAAAGACAATTGCCTTTGCAATTGCAACAAAAAGAATAAAATAAGCATTTACTTGACAAAAGATGTGAAGGACCTATACGCTGAAAACTATAAGATATTATTAAAAGAAATTGAAGAAGCCACAAAGAAATGGAAAGATATTCCGTGTTTATGGATTGACAGAATCAAAATAGTTAAAATGACCATATTAGTCAAAGCTATACACAGATTTAATGCAATCCCCATCAAAATCCCAATGGCATTTTTTTAAAGGAACAGAACAAAAAATCATGAGACTTGTATGGAATCATGAAAGACCCCAAATAGCCAAAGCAATCCTAAGAAAAAAGAATAAGGCTGGGGTATCACACTCCCTGACTTCAATTTATACTACAAAGTGACCATAATCAAAATAGTAGGGTAGTGACAGAAAAACAGACACACAGACTAATGGTATAGAACTGAGAACTCAGAATTAAACCCACATATATAAGGGCAGATAATCTTCAACAAAGGAGCCAAAAGCATACAATGGAGAAAAGAAAGCCTCTTCAACAAATGTTGCTGGGGAAATTGGAAAGCCACATGCAAAAGAATGAAACTTGACTGCTATCTGTCACCATACCCGAATTAACTCAAAACATACCAAAGAACTAAACATAAGACGTGAAACAATAAATTACATAGAGAAAGCATAAGTACTGAAATTATGGCCCTTGGGTTCAGAGAGCATTTTATGAATTTGATCTCAAAAGATAGGAAAGTAAAAGCAAAAATAAATGAATAGGACTATGTTAAACTAAAAATCTCCTGCACAAAAAAATAAACCACCAACAAAATATAGAGGCACCCAACCAAATAGGAGAAGATATTTGCAAACAACATTTTCAATAAGGGGCTAATACTCAAAATATATAAGGAACTCACACAACTCAACAACAAAAGGACAAACAATTCAATTAAAAAATGGGCATGTGATCTGAACACTTCTCCCAAGAAGACATACAAACAGCCAATAGATACATGAAACAAATCCTCAACTTGACTAGTTATTAAGGAACTGCAAATCAAAACCACAATGAGAGACCACCTCACACCTGTTAGAATGGCTATTATCAACAAAAAAAAGGAATAACAAGTGTTGGAGAGATTATGGAGAAAAATGACCCCTCATACACTGCTGGTGGGAAATGTAAATTGGTACAGCCACTATCAAAAACAGTATGGAAGTTCCTCAAGAAATTAAGAATAGAATTACCATATGACACAGTAATCCCTCTCCTGAGTACCTACCTAAAAAATCTGAAAATATTTATCCGTAAAGATACATGTACCCCTATGTTCATTGCAGCATTATTCACAGTGACCAAGACATGGAAACAACCAGTGTCCTTCAATAGATGACTGGATAAAGAAAATGTGGTACATATATACAATGGAATATTACTCAGCCATAAAAAAGATGAAATACTGTCATTTGTGACAACATGGATGGATCTGGAGATTATCATGCTAAACAAAATAATCAGACAGAATAAAATCAAGAATCATATGACTTCACTCATATGTAGGATAGAAAACTGTAAGCAACAAATGAACAAGACAAAGAAGGAAACAAAAACTCAGACACAGACAATAGTTTAGTGGTTACCAGAGAGTAAGGGGGGGAAGGGAACTTGTGGAGGTGGGTAAAGGGGGTCAAATATATAGTGTTGGAAGGAGAATTGACTCTGGGTTGTGAACACACAATGCAATATATAGAAGATGTATTATAGACTTGTACACTTGAAACCTATATAAATTTACTTACCAATGTCACCCCAATAAATTTAATAAAAAATTTTAAATAATGGATACCAAATGAAGAAACAGTGAAGAAATAGTTTTAATAATGCTTCAATAGTCCAGATTGAAACCAAGGTTCTGTTTAAATCTGGACCAAATTCAAATTTTATGATGGGATAAGTTTTAATTCTGATTCAGTAGACCTATTGTAAATCTAGGAATAAATGAACATTTCCATAACCTCTTTGTCAAAAAAGAATGTAATATTTAAATAGCTACTACTTCCAAGTAATTTAATAGTGTACTCATCAAAGTTTTAAAAAATGTATTTCTAGGAATGGATATTCACTCTTTGAAGAGTGCTTTCACACTCCCTCTCCTACCGCCAACTCGCTATTTTTTTACGTTTATCTGTCTTATGTTCACATTTGACTTTCTGGCATTTACAAAAATATCTCTCCCACTGGCTGTGAAAATGTAATTTTTTTAAAATGTGCAGTGTTTGTCCACAGTTGGCTGGTTTATCATTTTGTGCTTATGTGATTTTCTTTTAGCTAATGATGCATTTCCTTTCTACTTACTTTTGCAAAATAAAAAATAAAAAAAAAACAATTTAGGCACTTTGTTCAATAAAATGTAATGTGTTCTGTAGTCCCTTTTGCAATCTGAATCATTGATGATTAATAGCTGTCTAATTCTTTCCTTCGTTTTATAATTGTTGGATGTTACTAAAATTGTAGTGCTTTAAATTAAAAGAAATGAGCGAGAGAGAGTGAGAGAGAGAGAAAGAGAGAAGCTAAGTTCTTTGGAACCAATACAAAATCAAAGCGAAAGCGAGACAAGAAGGAGGGGACGAGGAGAAGAGGGAGAAGAAGAAAACAAGGTAAGGATGAAAAGCAGGGGAAAAAAGGAAAAGAAGAGAACTGGTATGTGTAGAACTGAAAAGACTATTGGGAAGAATGACACAGGGAATCAACTGTAGTAATTCATGTTTCCCTGTGTGTTTTTGGAATCCAGAACTACACAAACGAGGTCTTCACAACCCACGTTTACCCGATATTTGGCAGCAACCTATATGCAAGTTGCTTTTATAATAAATGTCATAATCATATATATTAAATAATAAATGCATGTTTTCATCACTTAAGCAACAAGAGTATAATAATCAAGTCTTTCAAGTATTATCTTCAGTAAGCATCCTGATTGCAAATCAATTATGCTTGGTCAGGATCAGGGCAAAAGGTTTCCTAAAATGCAAAAGCTGAGTAGGTTACTGGGTTGCAATCTTAATGTTGATTGATTTTAATAGCTGTGATTTGGAGCATGTTCCTTAATTTCTTTGTGCCTCAATATTCTCATCTACAAAATGACAATATTGACTAGTATCTACCTGATAGCACTGAAAGACATAAAATATTAAATCTTGCACCTAGTGATAGCTCGTTATTAAATGCTAACTATTATTATCTATTGCATGCAACCTTCTGTACAGCTTATTTTAAAACTTTGAGGAAGATGTATTAGTCCATATTGCCCCAGAAGCAACCCTGAAACTAGGATGGTGCAAGGAGCTTGTTTGGGAGCTGTTTCCAGGAAGTGCAGGTAGGCTATGGATCATTGAGATGGGGAAGGAAAGGAAGCCAAACAGTGTATAAATCATCAGGTTACCAATATAGGCAGCTAGGACTCAATCCATCTGGGACCTCGAGACAGTTCTACAATATTCCTCAGAGTTGTCTCACCTGTGGAGTGAGATAGTGGTTTTGTTTTGTTTTGTTTGTTCCAACAGCTCCAATCTATCATTACTCTGGAAGATCTTACCTCTCCAGTCTTCTCAGCACTTCCTTGCACAGGGCCATGCTTGTGGCAAGAGAAAGCCATAAGGCAGGGAGCTGCAGGAATTTGTAATAGGAACTCAAAGATATACACAGGACAAGCTAGAGCCAAGAGGATACAGGCAGGTCAATGAAGGGGTCAACTACATATATACAACTTTTTTCCAAAGGACTTTTTCAATAAATATTTAATAAGAATCTACTCTACTCAAATTATTAAATTCACAGTAATGCAAACGTTAATTAGGCATGGCTTTTTCATTCAATGAGCTAACAGCCTAGCTAAAGAAGGGATGGGAAGACAATTCTGTTTTAACTCAAAAATGTCTTCCTTTCCTCCTTCCACTCTATAATTCCCTTCCTCCAAATTTCAAAAACAATAAAAAATAAAAATTAACTTCATAATTAAAGAGTGAGATCTTAGGCTTACTTTCCAGAGAGGATGGACATTTTCTAGTATTCATTTGAGAGCAACAATATAGACTTGAGTGAGTTATTTCACTTCTCCAAGCCTCAATTTTCTTTACCTATAAATGGGGATAAGAACAATTAAGTTATAGGGTATCTATGAGCATTAATTATGCCTTTAATGTGCTTGAAACTATGTCTAGTATATAGTAAGGGTTCAACAAATGGCGACTTCTTAGCAAGTTTAATTTTCAAACACCCATACTACATGGCCATGTATCAGTAGGAATTAGATGGGGTAGCAAGGGTTCATGGAGGCAGATACCTGATTTTACTAGAGTAAAGAAAAGATTATTGATTGGGGAGACATAACCAGTGTTTGTCTATCTTGTCCACTCTTATACTTGTGCCACTTATTTGAAGTGTTTTAACATTTCTGATGCCCACTTGCTTTGCTTGCAAAACCAAGCATAGTAATATCTGCTTAACCAATTACAGGAAGAAAGTGTGAGACTAGCTTAAGATAGAAATCACTGAGAACCATTCAAAAGGGTACAGTCTATACAAAGAGGAAGGGGGGGAAAACACCTGCTGCTAAATAATTCACAGAAAAATCTTCTTCCATTAGCTGTCATGTTTCAATGGAGACAAACATAGACAAAGGCGACCTAAGTTTACCAGTATCTTGTGAATGTCATCAGTCCAAGGATACCAGCTGAGCTAGATAAGCCACTAAATATATCAATGAGTTTATACCAGCATAAAAGAAATGTAACTTCAGCAATGAGTCTTCCCTCAGTTTCTCCAAAACTCTCTGATTTTAGAAGTGACCTTAGACTTTGAAATGAATTATCAAATAATTTGACAGAGAGAAAATAACTTCCAGGTGTTAGACAAGTGGATCTGTTCACTGGGGGGGTATCATCCAATGCTAACGATAATCATGGCCCCCGGGTTTGAGCCTTAGTGACATTACACTTCCCAGCATGAAGCTCCAAGGTGCTGTCACTTGCAGTTTCATTCATATTATTTCATCAAGATTAGAACAGTTGTTCCGACAAGAGGAATATTCAAGATGTTCTATTTGTTGGGAAGTTATGGAGTCTGGTAAGCCTTTTTCTGCAGAGGGACTCAAGCCTTTTTCTGCAGAGGGACGCTTCTTCTCAGAACTTTCCTCAGCTCAACATATACTACCAAATAAACTGTTACTGAAAGTCACTTGGTTTCATTGTGCTGGAGGTCAAACATGGGGCTGACTGTGTACATGTAAGTGGCACTACTCGTCTGTACTGTCCTGTAAGCACTGTCATGGAAAGAAGAAAACCCTGTATTGGGAGTCAGGAGGGCTAATTTCTAAACTTGCTCACCTACTACGAATGTGTCAGTCTTTTGAACTATAAAAGAGTAATAGAAATACCTGCTTTGATTACCGTACTGTGAGTCTGCAAAGCCAAAACACAAAGCAAAACTCTATGTTCCAAAGAGATACCATCTCTCCTCCTTTATTCACTGTTTCTATTACATGACTTGATGCAGTCAGCACTTCATAAGCATGCGTTGGCAATGCTTTTAACAAGACATCACAATACGTGAAGATGCAACTAAATCACCTGCGTCTGATCCCTTAATCGCCTTGGCATTGCCTGTCTTAATCCTTCTCTATTCTGAATTATCCTCTGAATTTCTCTAGTTGCTATTTCACAAAAAGATGTCTGATTGGCTGCTTAAAACTTACCTAGACACTTTCAAAAAACACAAATCACAATGAAATACCCACCTGTAGGGAAATGAATAAACAAATTATCGCATCTCCATATACTGGACAGTGGAGAATGTGTGTGTGTGTGTGTGTGTGTGTGTTAGAATAGCTTAGCCTACACTTTAACAAAAACAATAACTATATTTTCATATATATATATATATATATATATATATATATATATATATATCCCTCTATTCTTCATCCTGTTAACAATACAACCCCTAGAGATGGGCACTTCTCCAGCCCTCTGTGCAGTAGATTTGCCACATGACGAAGTTTGGGCTAAGAGGATGAGAAGAAAAGTGATGTATGTGACTTCCAGGTCATCTCCTTAAAAGGAAAACCATTATGCTGGGAATTTATTTTCCCTTTCCCACTGGCTGACAAGTCATGACAATGCAAATGGCTACCCTACACCCAGAGGTAGAGGCAATATCATGAGAACTGCAGAACCACCTGGGCAGGGGGCATCTTAGACTGTCCTCCTTGTCCTGAGCCATCCTCCTTCCTTCAAATATACACAGATCCTGTTCAAGCCTCAATGTTTACAGGTTTCTATTGGCACATCTTAGCCTACCTACTTCCTAACAATAAAATGGTATCTATAATTTCTTATACAATTAAACATAAAACCACTAAATTAGAACCTGCAAGAAATGCTACATCTTCAATAATAAAAGCAGCAATCAACAGTTGATGTACCTACCCTATACCTGGCCCCAAGCTCGATGGTGGAGCTGCTGGAGCAATGAAAAACTAAGCATGATTCTTGCTCTCAGGGAGCTGCAACTCTGCATCAAAACAAATATTTTCTAATGCAAATCAATAAATACCTGTAAGTTCCATTGCTAGAAAAGAAAAGCACAAACTATCATGGGAGTAAACAATTAGGAGATAAATCTTAATTTTCTTTCACTTCCTTCAGGTTTCTTTGTAATTGTCACTGTATCACAGTCTGGTGTTCATCAGTTCCCAGGTGTATTCCTTCATTGGGCTTCACTATACTTCTTACTCATCGTTTTTATAAAATACCACTGTTTCCTTCCAGTAAATTTATCGCTTTTACGTGAACTAATTTGAGGGAGTTTTCTGTTTTGGGAACCAAATGCACCTTAAGTAAATGAGGAAGATAAACTTTGCAAATGCATATAAATACTGTATTTTATTCAATAATAACCTTCATTTTTATATAACGTGTATTTCTTTATACAACATCTGAATTTATTTTTATTTTAAAATGAGATTCTGGAATGCCATTTCAAGCTTGAACAATTCCAATGAAAAAAAAAATCCAAAATGCCATTTCAGCACGTTGCTCCACAAAAATATAATTGTTCAGCACATTGTACTTTCTGAAACTTTCATATATTCTAGAGCAAAATGGAAAATTGCATCATACTGTAGAATATAGAACTATCTTTCCCAAGTATTTCTGATCAAGAGTATAAACTCAGTCCCAACTCATACATTTTCCCTTGAATTGCTCAGGCACTCATCTGGCCAATCACAGAAGTCCAAAACTTCCCAGCTCTATTAGAAAGTCTCCAGTTTCCTGTGTTGTGCTGCAATCTTTGAGTCTCACAAGGCTCCAAAGGCCTAACTGTGAGTTCTGTTGCTCTGGCCAGATATGTTGCCCATGCAGAGAAAAAGGCCAGTTCCTTTATCAGATGGACCAGCTGACCCCACATCGCTCTCAACCAAACAGGTTTCACTTTCCTTCCAGTCCTGGAAATTATTCAAACAAGCCAATTGCATCCTCCTACAGGTACTGAGAGGAACCTTATTCTCTTATTATTACAAAAACTGCCTGTCAGAGCTGCTGTTTTTCACTCTGTTCCCGAATTCAGTCCTCAAGTTTTCCTACAAGGCATACAGTATCCTCTCCTAGGTTGAGAGTACAAATGACTAATAAACTGCTATCTATGTTATCTGTTCAGTGTCAGGTGTTCTATGTTCAGCCTTCTTGCACTTTTAGGCTGTGGGATGTCTCCCTCACCAACAGGGTGAACAGGAGGTTATCAGAACACCAGCTGAGGCCTCCCCTGCAAAAATAACCAGATGCGCCTTCAGAACTGAGTCCTCAAGAACTGAGTCCAAAAATGGAACAGAGAGACCCTTCAAATCTGATCTTACTATTGTCCTTGCCTCTTCCTGCCACTCATTCACATCATAACTGATGAACAAGGGCAGGACAGATCTTTGTATCTTGAGAACTCCATGCCCTTGCTCATACTGCAGTGTTCCTCACACTGGGGACAAAACACAGCTCTGTTTCCTCTCAATCACCTTCTCATCCATTGTCTCCTAGGGTCTGCCAAAGTTGGCTAAATCTTAAAGGCATCTTTAGCCTCAACAATAGTCTGTACCTAAAACAATCTTACACAAGATCGTAGTCTCATTTTCTTTGTCTGTGTTTTCATTTTGTTTTGTTTTGTTTTAATGAGTCTAGTCTTCCAGGTTGCTCAAGATCATTTAATTTCAAGATTTTTTATTCCTCTCCCTACTACAGGCAATAATCTTTACCATTTTGTTTGATCCCAACTCATTCTCTAATTTAGACTCCAGTAGTACTGAAGTGGGGATATTAGACCCTTTCCTCTCCAAATGCCCTGATTTCTTTATGCAAAATTATTAACTCTCCATCAAGAGGCTAACTTTGTATCTTAATCAAGAAGCTTTTGATGAAATATTCCACTTTTAAACAAAAGGGGGCCAGTTACCTTCCATTTGTATAGCTAAAGTGTACACCATCTTACCTCTACTGAGAGTATCTGGAAGTTTATTCACTGGACTAAAGCAATAACAGAAACATAGACCTATCCTGTTACACACAAGAAAAAGGAGGGAGGATTGCACAGTGATGAAGATATCAGCCTCCAGAATAGTGCTGCTCCAAAGAAATAGAATACAAACAGATGTCATTTAAAATTTTCAAAGTAGCCATGTTTCCATATTATTTCCAAAAATAAAAACAGATACAATTGATTTTAATAATATATTTTATTTAACCCACTTTACACAAAATATGACTTTCAATATGTAACCAATTGTTAAGCATTCTTTTTTCATAGTGAGTCTTTAAAACTTAGTGTTTATTTTATACTTATAGCACATTGTAATTTGGAGTTGCTTTAAGTGCTCAGTAGGCATATGAGGCTACTATCTGTCATACTGCACAGCACATTCCTAGAGAGAAAATGCCAGAATTCTCATCTCAGCTCTATCACTTATTGGCAGTTGAACTGAGCAATTTGCCAAAAATCTCTGTGATAAGTTTCCTTACATTCAAAGTAGGGATGATGACAATAGTTCTTACCTCAAATGGTTGTCACTGGGGTTAAATGAGTGAGTACTTAAGATTACAGAACAGTGACAGGCACATTAAACTTAGTGAGAATTAGTTAATGCTATTAATGAATGCAAAACCAAAGACAGAACGACAGCGTGCTTCTTCTTTCTGATTCAGTTTGTTTTTTTTCCCCTATTAGTATGTGCCTGCCAGCACTGCTTGATTGGGAACTGTCACTGGGAAAAGTTGTAGACCACAGGAGCACTTCCTTGGGATGGATTTAACTTTCCCAACCAATCAGATTTTAATTAAAAACCTGATTAGGTCACTTTTGTTTCCTTTTATTTCCCCATCACCTCTTTGACTTTCTTGTGATGCCTCTCTTATTGGTCATCTTTTGTTCCCTTCCTCACTGGTTCTCTATCATTTAATTATGTGACCCAAGTCAAGTTATCTGATCTCTGAAACTCAGTTCCCTCATCTGTAAAATGGGGCTATAGAAATCTTGCTCTTGGGGTTTCTGTGATATTCAGTGCAACACATTAAAGTACCTATACAATGCAGGCCCTTAGTGTAGGGAACTTAAGGTAAATTTACATCTCAGTCTCCAGCAGTGTGGTCAACCCCTTCCCACCAAACCCCCATCATACAATTGTAATAAATGCTTACATAGAAACAAGGACAGCAGGAGCAATTTCTAGTAAAGTTGCTTTGCACTGTAATCAGTGATGTTATAGTGTCTGCTTATGTATGTAAATGCAGATACACACAAACTCACATACTTATACCCAGACAAGCACACAGAGATAGAAACAAGCACAGCCACACCGAGTAGTTTGTCAAGGCACATTTGAGAAGAGATGATAACGATTATCCAA
This sequence comes from Rhinolophus hipposideros, assembly GCF_964194185.1. NCBI lineage: Eukaryota > Metazoa > Chordata > Mammalia > Chiroptera > Rhinolophidae > Rhinolophus > Rhinolophus hipposideros. Next base: position 86,266,426 of record NC_138047.1, on the reverse strand, counting down.
TCAAGACCCCTCCTTTCTTTGGCAGATAAAATGAAGAAAATAGAAGAAGATTGATCATTTTCAAGGTCACACTGCTATTACTGATAACACTTACATGCAGAAACTGGCCTGATAGCCAGTCCATTTTTCATTCCATTCACCACCTGTTACATGGCCTCAGGGAAAAGAGCTATAAAAATATTCCTCTTGATTTTGTACTAAATTATTTGACATTATTATGGAGTTCACTTCTAATTAACATTTGGGGGGGATTTTTAAAACTTCAGATATTGTAGTAGGCTGAATTAGAAAGAAGTATAGAAAAGAAAAAATATGAAAAGCTGAATTCCAGCTTAAAGAAGAAGTTTGTTGGGTATATATTAAGTAAGCCTTTGAAAAAAATCTTAATTGCAAACCTTTTTTTATGTAACATCTAAAAATGTCAATAAAATAATAATGGTAGCTGTGATCTTTACAATATATTATAAATTATATAAGCAGCTATCAACATATTCCTTGGATATATTATACATCTCAGCAGAAATTATGAATAATTCAGAAATTAACATTAGAAATTAGAGTAAAAACTGCAATTTTAAAGGAATATAATTTCCTACTTTTTAACCAACATTTTCAACCAATATAGATACCTAGTCTCTATATAATAATTTCTTCTTTTAAAAATTCTGCACAGCAGATTTCGTAACCATGGGAAGCAATACATCTTAAAAACAGTTGTTATAAAATACCTTTATGCTGCTATTAAGACTTATAAAAATAATTCATGATTATATAGGATGATTCTGTTGTGATGACTATGAGTTACTATATGTGTTTGTTGTAATTTTATTTTTCACTTGACCCTGATTCTGTTTATGGTGACATAAATCTTTTCTTTAAAACTTTTGCTTCAGAATTTTAATTTAAAAAGCAGTATTTGCCCTTAATTAAGACAAATTAAGATTTCAGAAGAAATACAATTTTATTGAATGATATTAACAAATTTGGAAGAAATATGTATATGTCTTGAAGTATTTACAGTAATGCAAACGTTTTTATAAAGCCTATAAAGATTAAATCATTCTTAATGACTAGGAAATGTTACAGCCAACTATTTTTAGAACAGCCAGCTATTTATCTCACACACACACACACACACACACACACACATGCACACACACACATGCACACACAACACATAAATACAATAAGGGCAGTGAATAGAAATACATTGTTTTATTATTCCAAATATTTTTGTTTAACTGAAAATATTTTCTCTATATATGATAATGTAAATTAAAATACCACTTTATCAAATGTGAATAATTTTCTGAATGGAAATAAATATAAAATATCAAGTTTTCACGTGGTCAACATTCATTTATGTAGAAATTCTATAAAAGTATAAAAAAATGTATTAGTGGGACTCAACAGTAGATTTGAGATGTTGAAAGAAAGAATCAGCAAAATAGAAAGTAGATATATGGAGATGATGCAATCTGAAAAACACTGAATAAAAATAATGAAGAAAAATGAACAGAGCCTCAGTAAAAGGTAGTAGATCGTTAAGTGCACCACCATAAATGTAATGGGATTACCAGAAGGAAGGCAGATCGAACAGGGAAGAAAAAATATGTAAAGAAATAATGACAGAAAACTTCTTAAAATTTATTAAAAACACTAATCTACATATTCAAACACCACCAAAACACCATAACAATAAACCAGAGACCCACACCCAGACATATCATAGCCAAAACATTGAAGCCAAAAATGAAAAAAAGAAAATCTTAAAATTAGTAAGAGAAAAATGTTTCACCACTTACAAGAGAACAACCCTTATACACACTCAATAAGATTAACTGATATTTTTGTTTGTTTCCTTTTCGTTTCTTTAGAAATAATGAAGAACAAGATAGAAGCCAGAGGGATGAGATGTTAAAAGGGATGAAATTAAAATATTGTTTCTAAAACTTTTACATTTAGCCGAACTATCTTTTAAAACTGAAAGTGAAATAAAATAATTTCCAGATAAATCAAAGCTGAAAAAATATGTTGCTAGCCCACCTGCCTGCCAAGAAATACAAAAAGAAATTCTTCCTACTGAAAGCAAATGACGTCAAGCAGTAATTTAAATACACACACACACACAAATAAAAAAAGCAAAGAGTATCAGTAAAGGTAATAATTATACAGGTAATTATAAAAGATAATATAATTACATATTTTTCTTTATTCTTCTCTTACCTGATTTTCAACACAATTGCCTAAAACAACGTGAATATAATCGTATTGTTGGATTTCTAAAATACAAAAATGAAATATATTTGAAAATAATGCAGTCATAAAACAAGCCTCAATAAATTAAAGTACCCTGTTCCCCGAAAATAAGACCTAGCTGGACAATCAGATGTAAAGTGTCTTTTGGAGCAAAAATTAATATAAGACTCAGTATTATGTTGTATTGCATTGCATTGCATTGCCTTACATTATATTATACTATATAGGACTCAGTCTTATAGTAAAATAAGACCAGGTCTTACATTAATTTTTGCTCCAAAAGATGTATTAGAGCTGATTGTCCAGCTAGGTCTCATTTTCAGGGAAACACAGTAGACTGAAATAGTACAATGAATGTTCTTAAACCAAAGTGGAATTAAATTACACATCAATAACAAAAAGAAGTTTGGAAATTCACAAATATGTGGAATTTAACACACTGCTTCTGAACCACCAATGGGTCAAAGAAAAAAATCACACGTAAAATTTAAAAATACCTTGACATAAATGAAAATAGAAACACAGCATATAAAAACTTATGGGATGTAGCTATACAGAGAGATATTGGCAGCTGTAAATCCTAATATTAAAATTAAAAAGAAAGATCAATTCACCAAACCTAACTTTCCAATTTAAGAATCTAGAAAAAGAAGAGCAATTTAAACCGAAAGCAAGTAGAAGAATGGAAATAGATTATAGAATAAATCAAATAAGGGAAGATAAAAATATAAAAAAATTAAAAATAAAAGTTGGTTGGATGGAAAGGTCAATATAATTGACAAATATTAAAATAGACTCACTGTGAAAGAAAGAGAGAAGAATCAAATTATTAAAACCAAGAATAAAATAGGGAACATCATTACAAACCTTGAAGAAAAAAAAGAGAATATGAAAATAAAAGTATGCCAACAAATTAGATAATGTAAATAAAATGGAAAAATACAAACTACCTGGAAAGACACAAATTACTGAAACTGACTCAAGAAGAAATAGACTATATAATAAGTAAAGATTTACTAATGAAAAACTTCACACATATTGTTAAGATGGCAATACTCTACAAATTAATTTACAGATTCAACACAATCCCTACCAAATTACCAACTACCTTTATTGTAGAAATTGACAAGGTGATACTGAAATTCATATGGAAATGCAAAGGACCTAGAATATCAAACAAAAAATATTTTTAAAAAGAATAAATTTGAAGCACTCACACTTTATGGTTTTAAAACTTGCTGCACAATTACAGTAATAAATACAATATCATACTTATATAATAATAAAAATACGAATCAATATAATAGAGTTGAGAGTCTAGAAATAAATCCATACATTAACGGGCAATAGATTTTCCACAACAGTGCTAAGACGATTCAGTAGGAAAAGAAGTGTTTTCAACAAATATTGCTGAATATCCATAGGAAATGAGGTTGAATCTTATCTTACACCATAAAAAATACTAAAATATTTAACTCAAAATGAATTATAAACGTAACTGTAAGAGCGAGAAACTATAAAACTCTTCACTTTCATGATGCTATAAATGGCATCTTAGATATGAAACCAAAACACAAGAAACAAAAAAATAAATTTGCATCAAAACTAAAAACATATATATTGTGCTGCAAACGACACCAGTTCACATCTACTAAGAGGGCCATAATCAGAAAGACACACAATAACAAGTATTGGTGAGGATGGAGATAAGTTGGAAACTTTTTACATTGCTCATGAGAATGTAAAACGGTGCGGCCACTTCGGAAAACAGTTTGGTGGTTCCTACAGAGCTTAAACATAGAGTTGCTATATGATTCAACAATTCTATTTTTAGGTACATATGCAAGAGAAATAAAAATATTCCCACAGAAAAACTTGTATGTACATGTATGTAGAGGCATTATTCATAAATGCTAAAAAGTAAAAACAATTCAATTGTCCATCAACTGAAAAATGGATAAAGTATTACCTACAATAAAAGGGAATGAAATACTAATATATGCCACAACATTGATGAAACTTGGAAACACCATGCTAAATGAAACAAGGCAGTCACATACTGCATGCTTGCATTTATATTAAATGTCCGCAAAAAGCTAAACTATAGGGAAACAATGTAGGTAGATTAGAGGTTGTTTATGCCTGGGGGCTGGATGGAGGGTAATGATGGGGAGTGACAGCTAAGGAGTACGGGGTAGTATGGCGTCTCCTTTATGGTGATGAGAATGTTTTAAACAGATTGTGTTGATGATTGCACAACTGTGTGAATATACGAAAATCCATTGAATTGTATACTTTGGTGAATTTTACGGCATATGAATTATATCTCAATAAAGATGTTTTAAAATTGGAACAAAATGTAACATCATCAGGAGAAATAAAAACAGGATAAACAAGCTTTTGATTTTCCTAAGTGAAGTATTTTTACACAAATGACAAAATAATAACAACCAAAAACAAATAACATGTATTTTTGGCAAATTAAATAATCATTGGCCTGACACCTTGAAGGAAATGTTATTGTGCTAGAAAAAGTGAAGTCCATTTTTATAAAAATCACTATAGATTCTCTAAGATTAACAGTGACTTTGAGAGGTCAATCTCATGAAAAGGAAAATATTCTGAAAAGATTGAATTTTGGAGCATAAAATTGAATCCAGGCAATCCTAAAGCTTTTTGAAGCATTTTAAACTGTGGACACTTACCCCAAAGCATAGCAGTCTTCTCATTATATTATGTACAGGTGTTAGAAGTGATATATTTTTATAACCAAAAAGTGACTTGCAAAAAATTCAATACAATATTTCTTTCTTTTATTGTGTGATGAGCCACCTTAGCTGCAGGTTATAGTTATTCCTATGGTGCTTCAATTCCTAACCATTCATGTACAGTATTAATTACTATACATAGTTAGAAATAAGCCTCTAGCACCATTCTCTAGAGGGCCTTCTAATCTGTATGTCTATCTACATATTTGCATTACTTTGAAGAGAGACTAGTTTCAGGAGAACACAACACCCCAAGAGTTAAGAACTGCTGCTTTATAATGTTGGTTTAATCTTATATTTTCCTTCCATTTTTAACTTTAATCCATCACAAGTCACTTAAAAATTCTGACCGATGTTTTCCTCAACCACAACAACAAGAAAGAGATTTGAATTAGATAAAATTAAGAACTTACCTCTAACAGCCTATGTTCTTAATTTTTCTTTAATCTATTTAGATAGCAGATGACAACACTTTTATTTACCCTACTTATAATTTTATCAATTCCTGCATATCCTCACATATTCATTGCAGTGCTGGATGTCTTAGTGTCATTATAGATCTCTGATGTCTGTGTATCATCTTTACGTGTGCCCTGTACCTAGTGTATGTTTGAGAGGCATTTCCATATGATCCTATCACACCACCGGTTTTGTCACTAGAAATCACGTGGTAAACTTTTTATTCTTTTTCCAAAAGCAGTTTAGTGATCAATTGCATATTATTTTAAACCACAAAATAATAGAAATAAATAAATGACTAACTCTATGTCTGATGTATAAGTATGTGCCTGTCCTGTTTTAGACATAAACCCTGCATTTCTTAATTTAACTTTTGTGCCTACGGTAAGTTAATGGTCCATCTCTTTACAGCCACATTCTTAACTCATCTCAGTTTTCAATCACATAACTGGCATGGATTCAAAACCTAAAGTATGAAATAATAGAGAAAAATGTTGATGACACAGTCATTCACCTACTAACTACAAAAAGAATCAGAGGCTTCATTTTCAAATCTCTCCTCTCTCTTTTACTTCATATTCAATCTTTCATATAGTACCAAAGTTCATGCTTACTTTCACTCCTTTCGTTCATAACTTCTCATCCAGACCATTCATAGTTTCTTAGCTGCTTATCCAAAGATTACCTTTAGCCTAAAGATAAGGTTGCCTTACCTTCCATAAATATTTATATTTTTTCCTTTCCTGAATAATCTTTTAGAAAATATAATTAAAATAATAATAAGCTCAGCAATACTACCTCTATAAATTCTACAGAATTGTTTACAAACCCCAAAATTGTAACTGAATTGGAGTTGTAACATATAAATAAACCTGGAAATATTCATTTCTGCATAACTAGATGTGTTTAAAGTTGTTTTTTCTGTGTGTGTGTGTGTGTGTGTGTGTGTGTGTGTGTGTGTCTGTGTTATAAAGGTGTAAGCCCAATTTAGGAAATCATTAGGTACTAGTTATAAAAGGTAAGGCAAGAACTATTCTAGATGAGAAGAGACTGATGCTTAGCATAAGAAAAAATTATGCTTGGGATGACAGAGTAAGGGAATTTGAGGGTCACCATTGGCTGCCCCTAAAGTAGGGGCAGCTGTCACGGACATTTGTGAAAGCTCTCAGAAAGGAAGAGAAGGGCCCCTAACGAGTGGCAGTGCATCTGGTCTTAAGGATACATCCACAGCTAGTAATAGGCTGCCCATGGTGAAGACCAGCATACTTTTTTTGAAACTATAGCTGCTGACATTTATAATATTTGCAAAACTGTTTTCTTTTCAGTGCTATAATTACCCTCCATGAACTCAAAATACTTAGTATAAGTCTGTTATACACAGCAGCCTTGGATGTGTATAAAGAAAGGTATAAAGGGGTCTGTGCCTTAAATAATGTAGGGCAAAGAAAGGAGAGCAGCCAAAAAAGCACAAAACAAAGAGTGAGAAATAAGAATGGAATTAATATCAGGAATTTGAAGCTAGAGGTAACAGAAAAACACTTCCTACATATTAGAGAATCCTAGAAAACATTTGGATACATTTGCTCAACTTTCTTTTATATATGAGATACAGAGCTCATTTTATTTGGGTGTTTAATGAATCCCTCCGAAAGGCTGGAGAACTTGGAGACATTTTGGCATATTTCATGTTAATTTGTTAACTTCGTTATATCAATGGAATAGGAATTGTGAGGTGGAGTTGGGGTGGGGATGAAGGACAAGTGGTAATGTTTTTCTAAATGTATGTATTTCTGTATGTTTTAACTTTTTGCAACAACCTTCATTGGTTTTAAATCCATCTCATCTATAAAGTGTTCCCAGATTCTTCTACATCAACAGAATCAGTCACTTTGTTTTCTCCATGATATTCTCAAACGCAGGGACCATGACTAACATATAAGTCACTTAATACATTTTGTTTTCTTTTGTTTCTTTTGAAAGCGCATAAGAGTTTATTTGAGCCAAACTGATGACAATTGCTGGGAAGCAAAATCTCAATGGATTGAGAAAATGCTCCACAAAATGGAGGTTTGCAGCTTATTTTATCAATCCATGTTTTTTGAATGGTCATTTAGTTTAACACCATTCTTTCACAGATAAAATAAACGAGGAACAAAAACATAAATGGTTCATGCAAAACGAGTTTCTCAAACTGTGTTCCCTGGACCAGCAGCATCAGTATCTCCTGAGAACTTGTTAGAAATGCAAAGTCTTGGGCCCTATCCCAGACTAAGAGATCCTGAAACTCGAGATGGTCCCCAGAGAGCCAGGTTTTAACAAACTCTCCTGGTGATTCTGATGAACACTCAAATTTGAGAACCACTACTCAAAAGTAATTTGGCTAGTATAAAATAGGCAGAAATAGATCTTTGAAATGATCTAAATAAACTTACATTGAATTATAATGTATTATACCAAAAAAAATAAAAAAGATCCAATGGTAGGCTCAATCTTTCTAACTTGATTTTTCAAGTTAGGAACATAACAAATCCATTTTTGTATTTGTTCCGTTTAATGTTACCTCTCTGGATATATAAACTCTGTCTTTACCCTAATGCTAAAACATAAACCGAAACGATCAACCCAGAAACACTGAGTTTACTCATTGACAAATGAGGAATCTCATTTTCATAAGCAAATCACTTTAGACTATAAACCACTTTAGACTATATATTTATAATCTTACTGAATCCAGTTTTATTTTAATTTTATTAGCATGAAAATGGATGTTGTAATAATTCCATGGAAACCATTATCTTATTTTCTATGCTTTAAGTATTTTTGGCTGCAATTGGGAATTTTTAATATTTAGAGAAAAGACCTTTTCTTTAATGATGATGCTCACTATAGGGAGAATATTAAATCATAATTTTTGTGGGGTCCTGTCAAACATAGTTACTCTAGTATTTACAAAGTGCATGTGTGTTTATATGGTTTCAAGACTGTTCCTTATGTTCAAGAGAGAAGTCCCTCTATCAAGAAGAACTCGATTTCTGGTCAAGAAGGCAAAGTAGGTAAACATTGTGCTCACCTCCTATCAGGACCACATCAATTACAACTAAACCACATCAATTACAACTAAACCACAGAAGAACCATTATTGAGAATCGCCTGAAGTATAGCTGAACTGAAGCCCTACAAAAACGGACATACAGAAGAAGACACCTCGAGACTGGAAGGAGGGGCATGTGAAATGGGCTAGTCCCACACCTTTGTGTGACCATTAAAAATAAGGAGGGATATCTCAGCTGCAGAGCTCCCCACCATCAATAAGGGAGGGGCCTCAGCCCCTCTGCAGCCCAGTGTTTCAGTGCAGGGAGAGAAGGGCAAATAACATCTGGTTGTGAAAACCAGCAGAGATTGTGGCTGAGCAAGACAGAGGACGGCTGCACTCCCAGGCCCTCCTCTTAAAGGACCTGTGCATGGACTTATCAACTGATGATCTTATTCGCTCTGAGCTCTAGTACTGGAGCAGTAGCTCAAAAGGCACCAGGGACATACAGAGAGAAATTGAATTGTCTACCTTCAGGGTGAAGTTTGGAGGGGCAGCTTTCTCTAGACAGAGGAGCTGGTGGAAGCCATTGTTTCTTTGTTGAGCCCTCCCCCTCCCTGGGTACAGGCACAGGCAGATGCCATGCATCTAAGTCTCCATCAAAGGAGCTATCACCTTTTGTTTGCCCCACCCAAGTGATTCCCTGAGGCCAGACACAAACCAACTTTTGGACACACCAAAGCCTCTTCCAGTGTCTTTTCCATACAAATGGCCTGCCTTGGCTCATGCTGCAGACTTTCCTAAAATCTCTCAAAGGTTCACAAAACCAAACCAAGCAGCAGCACCGGGTTTCAGTATGTCCCATACCTCTGGCTAAGCAGCCCTAAGCCTGACACTAGTGACAGCTGGCCTTGGTTTGAGGCTTGGCACCTCCAAGCACAGCCCAGGTGACAGCCATCTCTGGATTGCCTTGTGGCTCATGCCAAATGGCCTTGGTCAGGGCACAGACTATGGCTGAAGTTGGTCTGCAGTGGGTCACCCCCCCCAGGAGGCCCTGGAGCTGGTAGGCCCAGTGGTCAGCTTCGTACTGGGCCAGAGCATCACCTGGCCACTTCCAAGGATAACATACCCAAAAGGCAGACTGCAGGCCCCAGAACCCTGCTAAACTGAATCCTGCTGTGTAGGGTTGCCATTGCACAGCAGCTCCTCCACTGTAGTCACAGCCAGTACTCATAACCAATCAGTCTGAGGGTCAAACCCTCCCACTGATATGCAAACAGCAATCAAGTCTCAACTACAACGGGAGGACACACACAAACCACACAAGGGGCACACCTGGAGCACTGGCTCTGATGATCAGAAAGACCAAACCACTGGGTCCCTCAGGACACCAACTATATAAGGTCGCTCTGCTAAGACCAGCAGGCATAGCACCCCTGCTTAATACATAGAAACAAACACAGGGAGGCAGCCAAAATGGGGAGACAAAGAAACATTTCCTAAATAAAAGAACAGAACAAAGCTCCAGAAAAAGAACTAAAAAAATGGAGATAAGCAATCTACCAGAGGCATACTTTAAACACTGGTTATAAAAATGCTCAATGATACCACAACAAAGAGATAGAAAACATATAAAAGGAACCAGTCAGAAATGAAGGATACAATAACTGAAATGAAGAATATATTAAAGGGAATCAACAGTAGATTAGATGAAACAGTGGACTGAATCAGTGATTTAGAAGATAAGGTAGCAAAAAACACCCAATCAGAAGAGCAAAAAGAAAATAAAAATTCATTAAAAAATTGAGGAAGTTTAAGGGGCCCCTGGGACAACATCAAACATACCAACATTTGCATCAGAGGGGCACCAGAAGGAGATAAGAAAGAGCAAGGAACTGAAAACCTATTGAAGAAATAAAATGATGGAAAACGTCCCTAACCTGGCAAAGGAAATAGATATACAAGCCCAGGAAGCACAGAGAATCCCAAACGAGATGAACCCAAAGAGGCCCACACCAAGACACATCATAATTAAAATGCTAAAGTTTAAAGACAAAGAGAGAATCTTAAAAGTAGCAAGAGAAAAGCAGTTACTTACCTACAAGGGAGCTTCCATAAGACTGTCAGCTGATTTCTCAAAAGAAACTTTGCAGAACAGAAGGGACTGGTACAAAATATTCAGTGTGGTGAAAAGTAGAGACCTACAACCAAGATAATCTACCCAGCAAAGCTATCATTTAGAATCAAAAAACAGATAAAGAGCTTCCCAGACAAAAAAAAGCTAGAGTTCATCAGCCCCAAACCAGTATTACCAGGAATTTAGAGGGACTTTTTTAAAACAGAAAAAGGAAAAAAGATAAATAATGTGAATAATAAAATGGCAATACTACATATCTATCAACAAGTTACTTTAAATGTAAGTGAATTAAATGTTCCATTCAAAAGATAGGGTGGCTAACTGGATAAGAAAACAAGACCCTTACATATGCCTACAAGAGACTCACTTCAGATTTAAAGACAAATACAGACTGAAAGTAAAGGAATGGGGAAAAGACATTTTATGAAAATGGAACAAACAAACAAAAAAATCTGGGGTAGTAATACTTATACCAGACAAAATAGACTTTAAACCAAAGGCTATAACAAGAGACAATGAAGGACCCAGTAATCCTATTTCTGGGTAATTATCGGATGAAACCAATAATGTTACTTCGAGGGGTCATGTGCATTCACATGTTCATTACAGCATTGTTTACAATGGTCAAGATGTGAAGGCAGCCTGGGTGGCTGCTGATGGATGAATGGATAAAGAGTATGTGTAGATATATACAGTGGAATATTGCTCAGCTATAAAAGGGAATGGGTTCTCACCACCTGCGGTGGTATGGATGGACCTGAAAGGTACTGTGCTGAGTGCAGAATGCCAGACAGCGAAAGACTGATGCAACAGGATTTTGCTTCTATGTGGAATCTAAAGAACAAAATAAACAAACAATACAGAAACAAACTCATAGATACTGAAAATATTTTGATGGTTGCCAGATGTGGGGGGCAGTGGAGGGTGAAAAAGGGGAAGGGATTAGGAAGTGCAAATTAGTTGTTACAAAGTAGTCATGGGGATGTAAGGTATAGCATGAAGAATATAGACAATAATATTTTAATAAGTATGGATGGTGTCAGATGGGTAGTAAATTTATTGGAATGATAGATGGGAGGGGGCTTGTGGGACAGGGTGAAAAGGTGAAGGCATTAAGTACAAATTGGTAGTTACAAATAGACATGGGGATGTAAAATGAAGCATAGGAATATAGTCAATAATCTGGTAATAACTATGTATAGTGTCAGGTGGGTACTAGTCAGGGGAGCACTTCTTAAATTATATAAATGTCTAACCACTATGCGGTACACCTGAAATGAATATAAAATAATATTGAATGCTAACTGTAATTTAAAAATTGAAAAAAGGGGGGAAAGGTGAACGGGACTAAGAGGTTCAAATTTCCAGGTATAAAACAAATAAGTCACGGTGATGTAATGTACAGCATGGGGAATATAGTCAATAATATTGTGATAGCATGGTACAGTGTCAGAGGTTTGCTAAACTTATGGTGATCAATTCTTTAGGTAAATAAATGTTGAATAACTATTGTATATGCTTGAAACTAATATAATATTGTATGTTAACTATATTTTAATAAATTTAAAAAAAAATCAAATCAATGGAAAAAAAAAAGAAAAGCTAACCAAAACAGAAAGAAGTTACAGGTTATCATAGTACGTAAAGAAAGATTAGAACAAATATCTCAGTGGTTGCTATGGCCATAAATTGTACAAAGAAAAGCATCTGGGTCACTACCAGATACCTTCCTAAAACAAAAGAAAACTCGTGCTCATAAATTCAGCGTTAGAACATAAATAGTATGTGACTAGGTCTCAGCTATGGCACCAACTTTTTACTCCTTGACACATATTATTTAAGCACATATTTACTTTTTGTATTACATTGAATTCAGTTCTCTCATATTAAATAAGTACATATGAAACACCTACCAGCAGGAAGGAAATAATAGATTGTCATTAAAATATTCCTAATTCTAAGGCTTGATATATCTAAAACAAAACTGAAATGTGATACAAATTCACTTGCAGTAGACACTCCAAACTTCTTCCCCAAATCTTACAATTACCAAAGTTGAACTCTTACTTTCACTAATGGGAACTAAAAACTTCAAGTGCAATACATTATTTTGCTTCTCTGTACTTGTCATTCTAAGAGAATCATACTTCTGCCTTATCAAAGCAAATTTCACATGATTTCAATCTTTCCCTTCAGCAGTACTAAAAGATTACGAAGAATTGGATGATTCTTGTCTCATAAATGAGGAAACCATGCTACATAAATACGATCATACATCTAGCATCACAACACTGATTTCAGATCCAAAAATAAAAGAGGTTTTTTGTTGTTTTTGTTTGGTTAGATTCTATTTTTGTTTGTTTTGGATTTTTTCCCTCATTCCGATTCTGTTTCCAGTGAACAAGTTTGCCTTATTATCTACTGATAGAAAATCAAAATTTCCAATTTAAATTCTAGTAATATTTTATTCAATATTAATCCATCATCTTGATTTTTAACTTTAAGAAGTATGTGCACTGTATGCTTAATTTACATCAATGATTATAAAATTTTTATTTATTTGTACATTCATTATCATGGGAGTGTACAGAAAAAGTGTAAAGTGTTTATCGTACATTTATTTGAAGAAATAATGAGTGAAATGGTGGAAATAGCCTTGACATTGAAATCAAAAGACATACATTAAAATTTCATTTCTTCATTGTAATATGAGAATGTTAAGTAATGTACAGAACTGAAATGTGTAGATACACTTAGGCCAATGGCTGCCATGTTGGAGAAACTCAAAAAGAAAGTAACAGAATCTAAAATAAATAGAACATACTAAATGTACTCAAAGTTTTAATCAGGAGACAGGAAATTGTGGTTCTATAACACTACCACTTACAGTAGCTGAAAAATGTTAAGTCCAGCAATATATAAAGACTTGAATGCATTTTTACACACATAAATGAGTAAATTCAATAATGTCATCCAAAAATTAAATTTATTGAACAGAGACAGTGAGGTTCTAGCATGCAAACCCCATAATATCAGGATAGCTATCTCTCTGATAATTTGGTGATTATATTTACTCATTACACAGATATTTAGTGAGTATAAATAATATGCTGGGCAGTGAATAATATAGGTAAGAGCTCTGCTATTAGAAGGCATATGTTATAATATATAGGATAGGATCAATAAACATGAACAGTCATGCATTGCTTAATAATGGGGATATGTTCTGAGAAACGTGTCATTAGGCAATTTCATCACTATGGACTTATCATACAGTGCCCTTACATAAGCTTATATGAGATACCCATATATATACACATCTAGGCTCCATGGTATGGCCTATTGCTCCTAGGCTACACGCCTGTATAGCCTATTATTGCACTGAGTTCTGTAGGCAGTTGTAACACAATCATAAATATTTTATGTATCTAAACATAGAAAAGGTACACTAAAAATAAAGTATAAAAGATAGAAAATGGTAGAGTTGTATAGGATTCTTACCACGAATGGAGCTTGTAGGACTGGAAGTTGCTCTGGGTGAATCTGTAAGTGCCATTGAATGTGAAGGTCCCGGCCATTATTCTACATGGCTACCGACTTTCTAGACACTGTACATTTAAGCTACACTAAATGTATTTTCATATTGTTGGGCTATGCTATTAGGATAGCTACGAAGTTAAGATGGCTACAATGTGACAAAAACTGTGACATTCTCTGGCCGTGACGTTCAGACAGCTGTGCCAGAAGGATGTTCTGATGGCTGGGACATTCAGATGTCAGTGATACTCTAACAGCTGCAACATCACCAGGCCATAAGAATGATTCAGCTCCATTATAATCTATGGTACCACCGTGGTATATGCAGTCTGTTTTTGACCAAGGCATCATTATGCAGCACACAACTATATGAAGATATCAGGAAGTTCATATGTCATTGAAAAACAAAAACAGGGTAATATGACAGAGAGGAATTGACCTTCTATTTCAGAGTGGCTAGTCAAGGAAGGATAACTGAAGAGATAACATTTAAACTTAGAACTCAGTATTAATAGGAGCAAGCCAGATAAAGAATCTGAAGGCAGGATAGTCCAGGCAAGGGGAAAAACTAGTGCAATGCCTCAAAGCAGGAATTTAGCGTATCAGAGGAAAGAAAGCGGCCCAGTGTGACTTGAACAGAGTATAAGGGAGAAACTGAATGAAAAGTTAATGGAAGGAAGGCAGGTGACAGTGTAGAAAGCCTTGTGAAACATGGATTCTATTTGACGTGCAATAGGCTGCCAATCCAAGGCTTTAAGCAAAGAATGACATAACCTAATTGTAATCAATTTTGTGTTTTGAAAGCAAAGGTGCTTGAATCATGCACCTCTTTCCTCCCTGAGGTACCTTTATTGGATCAGCTGTTACAAGGATCAAAATGTCTTCCACATTTTCTGACTGGCATTTCAGGACCCTGAAGTACTGAACTAAATTACTTTTATAAAGGTTGAAAAATACCCTAGCTCTTTGAAACGGGTTCTTTCTTTCCTATGCTTCTTCATTCTAGAATATTTAAGTCTAGGCTACTTAAATATTTTTCTTGAAATGAGTTTTCACACTAAGTTGGTTTTTATTGCAAATGTTGTGCTTGGCAAAACACTAGTATAATCCCCATATAGCACTAGAATTATAAAGATTTAAAGTTTTGTCATTTTGTGCTATTATATATACTGAGTTGAAAAAAAAAAGCAATTAAGATTCTGGTTGACAGAGGAGCATGTACATAAAAGACTGTAAGCAGGCGAAATAACAAAGCATATATTCCTTGAATTTGGATTATCTTTTACTCACCAATATACATTTTTTTAGAGAAACAGAGCAAAACAGTTAACTTCAGTAATTGAATTTCATTGTTATTATAAAAGATTTAATAACTAATTTTAAATGGTGGAAATCTTCCAGAAGAAGCTTAGTGGACATACAAGATCAGATGATATTTATTTTAGACTCATGGCTAAGCTGGTAAATAAATAAAGTGAAGGTACAGAAATCTTGTTACATTAGTATAGTGCACAACAATCTGGCTTCTGGGAGAGGCAGAAGCAATGTCATACACCTTGAATAATATTCCCTCTCCAGTAAGATTAGTTGATAACACAAGAGAATTTTCCGTGGTTTTACCTGACAGAAACTTGATTCATCTTCCAGGAAGAGCAATTTTTCTACCATATTCAGCAAGAGTATCTTGTGAAGGGCTTTCTTATCTCATTTCTTATTCATCAATCTCCAAAAGACACGTTAGAAACAGCAAAATGTAAATCTCTTTATGACTAAATTAATCCAATTTTTTTCATTTGTCTTTAGTGAGAGACAGTCTCATTGTCAGCTGAGCATATGTAACCAATGCTTGTCACTTATGAATGCGCATAGAGCAAGATCTAAAAGAGAGATCATTTCTTTTGACAAATGCAAGTTAACACAAGAAACTACTTTTTGCTCTAATGATTTCCTTGCCGTGTATTTATTAATTAAAATATACCCATTATTTATGGAGAAAGACTAAGATGGCAACTTTATATAAGTGTAGTTCTGATGAGACATATCTCCTTGTGTTTAATTTAGCATGTTTTGTCAAAATGGATAGAAAAAATACATAACTCTATACTTTCATATTTTTTCATAAACTATTCTTATTAACGTGGAAGTTTTAACCTTTCTACCAGTATTAACCTATATTCTCCACCAACTAACATAATTGAACCAACATACCTCATAAAAGTAATTTCCCTAATAGATTTCATTTTTTATATATTTGGACCATTGGGTATGCAGAATTTTATTCCTAAGTAAACTTCTATAGAAAAAGTTTTGTATGTATGGCAAAAATTTATATACTCTGAAGAAATAAAATCTCATGAAAGGAAAATCCAAACATTGTTGACATGTATATTTTGTTCTTTAAGAAGTTTGTACTCTGTTGATTTTAGTAAATAGTGTCTTTAATAATAATTATAATAATATAAATATAATACATAAAATAACATTAAAATAATTATAATGAGTATTTAGTGGGTGCCTATTGAATGTTACCACTGTTCTGAACACTCAAAGGGATCTGGCTCATGGGTTGATAGAATTATTACACAATTTTACAAATAAGAAATGAGATTAAGAAATTAGGTCATGTGGTTAGTGGAACCAACAATTGAAGCCAGGATTTTTGGCTCCAAAGTCTAAAATTTTCACTTCTGGCATGAATCACAGAATGTAGTGTTCTTTGTAACAACTGAATATGTTATAGCATTTACTGTAAAAAAAAAAAAAAAAAAAAAAAAAAGACTTCAAAACCTGTTTTCCTTGCTCAAGGGGACATATCCGAAAAGACATTACTCAGACTCTCAGGATTTCAAATAGTTTACTCCCTGGGTATTCTTCTCAGACTTGATAGTTTCAGGCCTTACATGTAAGTCTTTAATCCATTTTAAATTTATTTTTGCATATGGTGTAAGAGAGTGGTCCAGTTTTATTTTTTGCATGTATCTGTCCAGTTGTCCCAACACCACTGTTTAAAAGACTGTCATTTCTTCACTGTATATTCTTGCCTCCTTTGTTGTAAATTAGTTGACCATATAAGTGAAGACTTATTTCTGAGCTCTCTATTCTGTTCCATGATTTATGCATCTGTTTTTGTGCCAGTACCATGCTGTTTCGATGGGTACAACCATAATGAAAAACAGTACGGAGATTCATCAAAAAACTAAAAAATAGATCTACCATACAACCAGCAATTCCATTTCTGGGTAATTCAAAAGGATGTATGAACCCCTAGGTTTATTGCAGCATATTTACAACAGCCAAGAAGTGGAAACAACCTAGGTGTCCATCAATAGATGAATGGATAAAGAAGAAGCAGTATATTTATACACAATGGAATATTACACGGCAATGAAAAGGAACGAAATCTTTCCATGTGCAACAACATAGATGGACCTAGAGAGTGTTATGCTAAGTGAAATAAGTCAGAGAAAGAAAAATACCATTTGGTTTCACTTACATGTGGAATCTAAAAAAAACAAACAAAAAAACCCAAAAAGGAACAAAACCAAAACAAACTCATAGAAAGAGCGACTAAACAGTTAATTACCAGAGAGGTGGGGGTGAGTGGAATAGGTAAAAAATATGAAGGGGAATATAGTCAATAATAGTCAATAATCACAATAGTCAATAGTCAATCACAATAGTCAATAATATTGTGATAAGTTTGCATGGGGACAAATGATTACTAGAATTAGTGGGGTGATCACACTGTAAAGTATAAAAATGTTGAATCACTGTATATTGTACACCTGAAACTAACTGATGTAATATTATGTACCAACTATACTTAAGTTAAAAAATTGTTTTCTTTCATAACAAAATTGAAATATAATTTTGAATTATTTGTATATGTCTGAGCAAAGCTGCTATACAGGAAAGCAGACTATCTTGAAAAACGTATCAAATATTTTTAAAGCAATAATGTGTTAGCTGTGTCAATAATTCCCAAATATCTAAAGCATGGTGGAATAATTATAAATGAAGTGATCTCTGAGTAAATTTTTGAACTTATTTATCATTATTAAATGATTTACAGAGGATGCTTGATTTGTAGCTTTTAGAATGTGGAATTCCTGTGAGTCTTCACAATATGCCAATTGTGATATGTAGTAACCTTATTAGAAAAGTCTTTGTTTTTAACTGAAGCTATTACTGTAGATGTAAATTTTTGCTGAGGCAAAAAGTGTAAGTTCCATGACCTCAGGACATTTCACTTATGTCAGGTAGAACTTGGGCCTTAGGTCACTAAAATACACTTAGTCTAATACAAAACATGCATTTCTTCATTGCTAAATATGTTATTGTAAATACTCCATACAGTCAGCTATCTTCATTGATATCTTTATAATGATTTTTTAAAATTTACATTTGCTTTTGAGTGTGCACTTGTTTTATCAATATGCATACAAGTGGGTCTGATTATTCTAATGTGTGACAGACGTTTTCAAATTTGTTCTGCACGTCTTCACCCCAGCCTGTACAATTTCATAAAATCTACAGCTGAAGCACGTGTAATCCACATCAAATTTCTCATCCAACCATGTTTTACAAATAGCAGGGCTCCTAAGAGATCAGAAGAACCATCTCAAAGGGATGTGTAGTCCTTAAATGTATGCCCTGACATTCCCAAAGGGCACTTATCTCGTGCTATACATCTGGTTCCCCTCCAAGTAGAAAGGAGATTCTAAGATTTCAAAACAGAGGGCATGCCAGGTAACTCCTATTACTGATGGTTAGAACTCCCTTGGGAGTGTTTCTCGTTTCGACCTCAGCTCTTTCTTGTGGAGGACTTGGAGTGTCTCCTCAAAAACTCATGAATATCTAGCTCAGTAAAATCGCAACAAAACTTTGGCATTGTGCTGCCTGCTTTACAAAATTTTATGCAAGAAATATGCATCAAAATAAATAAAAGTAAAATAGAATGACAGTCCAAAGTTTTGTGAATGCAATACCTGTCAAAGCAACAAAATGTATGTTTGTACATGTAAAGATTTTGAAAGAGTTAATACAAATAAAGTATGTTACATATCAATGTATTTGTAGTTTTTTAACAAAGATTTATCCTCCAAAAACCATATTTCCGTTCAATTATCAGCATTAGACTGTAAGGAGTAGAAACACATTTTTTAGTGAAAGATTTCTCTGCAGGGTTTTCTTTTACTAATATTAAAACATTTTGAACACAGAACTTTTGTAATATATAATCTGCTGAAAATATTAGAAGAAAATGTGAATAGAAGAAATGTGAATAGAAGAAAATGTGAAATGCTAAAGCATGAAGTTCTCATTTATAATCTTTAAATGATTTCTCAGTAAGTTTGCTGCAAACGTTATATTCATCACAATTTAAAGAAACAGAAAAAAAATGTAACTCTCAAAAAAATCTTATTTGTACAAATTTCCTACTCAAAGTCAGTTAGTGCACACCTATTGGTTCTGAACCTCTGCATCTGGTGGCTTTGTCCTTGAGGTTGACCCCCATAGACTATCACCTGGGTCACTGTCAGAACCACCACAGGGGGTGTCATCCATGTGAACCACAGTAGGCCCAGTCCCTCCCAGAACCAGTCCCACTCTGGAAGGATCAGCCTCTGGAGCCCTGGGATGGCCTCTCTGAAGACCCTGTCAGAGCCCGCTGGGCAGAAGGCTACAGGAGCCTGGGGGTACAGAGACCACAACTCTACTCACAGTTCACCACACTAGAGAAATAAAGCCATTTGAGATGAACAGGGTCTGGATGCTTGGTTCTTGGGGAACTGGTGGGTATCTAGATCCTTTTGGGATATGGGCTGGAGCTGATGGTGAGTTTGGGGTCATCGGTTTGTTGCTGTATTTCAGATATCTCCAGGTCTGTTCCCACCCCTCAGCCCCATTATTCCTGTCTGACTCAGCCCATCCCCTTGTCTGCACTATTTTAAGGGCTCTCACTTCAGTGAGATAAGAACCCCAAACATCTGCACCTCAACATCCTGTTCCCACTTTACAGTGCAAAAAGAACTCAGGGATGAAAGCAAATTATTTCCTGGAGAGAAGGTGGGTGGGCACTGTGTTTATCTGCTTTGGCAATAGGGGAACACAGGATGCAAATTTGAGTAGATAACTGCATATGTGTCTTTAAAAAGTCTAATTAGTGGAAAATTATAGGCCACGTATTCATTTGAAGCAAATATGCAACATTATACATGCAGTTTAGCTAAACAACCCATGACAAAAGAAACTGGTAACGACAAAGCTAAACTGACAGCAATTATTAGTTAAATAGCAAGAAAGCCACCAACAACCAACACATCCAAAAATCAAAACCAAAACATCCTTTTTCCAAATTGGAGGATTTCCACAGATCTGCCACTTTGGTTACAGAGTAGCTTTGAAACGTTGCCAAGTGTTGTGTGGCAAACAGATTTCTCTGAAAGATGCTGAATTAGTTCTCACTAACCCAAGTGATAACAATATGAATACGGTAGCAATAACAACGATGACGACAACAGCTAACATACAGAGCACTATGTGTTTGGTATTGTGTTAAATGCTTCACACATATTTAATGGATGAATTCTCATGACAACCACATAAGGTAGGTACTAATGTCTTTGCAGATAGGAAACCTGAGGCACAGACAAGTTAAGTGACTCACATGAGAACACAGAGCTAGAAAGTGGCGGAGTTTGAACAGAAATCTGGGCAGTCTGGATCTAAAGCCCTTGGAAAGCACGAATTTGTACGTGGAAATGTCAAATGCTCCAAAGCCTTAGGTTCTCACTACGTCAGCACACTGGTTTATTAAGCAAGTACAGTAAAATGTTAATTATAGAAGCTAGGGGATGGGTTTTGAGGTACTCACCAAGAAGTTTTTCAAAATTGCTGCATGTTCAAATATTTGCCTAATAAAGTGTTAGAAATAAAAGAATGTGGCATTAAGAATGCATGTAATTTATTCACTCTGTCATGCAGTTTTGATGTTAATAAAAGTATTCAGGACTGAATTAAATTGTATTTAATTTCAGTGCTGCCTTTTCATCTGTACACAAAGTTCATAATAGAGAATGTTTCCTGCATGTGTTCCTTTTAGAACTCAATTAACATTGATTTGTCCACTGCCACAGACTATATTAACACTAACAACTTAGAATAGATTAGTGTTTGCTCTTTATGAATAAGTTCAATAATTTGCTTTTATTCTGACTTCCTTTGCAATATGTTCTAATTAAAAGTTACTCATGATTGTGTTTCCTGGCAATTTTATTTTTATATTCATATTCAAATTACTGCATTACTGAAATGTATATTTTTCCTAATAAATGTCAGATTTTATTGTTTTTTATTTCTATTTAAGAGTTTAATAACTATTTGGATGTTCAACATTTAACTTTTTAAAAAGCATTTGTATTTATAAATTTAAATGCCCTGTTTTTCATGTATAAATTGTTCTAATAGGTAGTACTAAGGTAGTGGTCCAGAAAATGCTTAGATTCACTGAAAATGTCATAAGAACATATAAAAACTACTGTTTGAATTTATTTTTATTAAAAAAATATTTTATTCTCATTTAATATATAGATTAACCAGTATATGCCCACTTGTTCTGTATTAGTCACATATCACAGCAAGTATTTGAATTTCCTGAAGAAAAGAATGAAAGTTTCACAACACGGAAGAGTTAGCAGTTAAGCTCAGTATATTATATTGTAGTTCATACTGGTCGCATTAAGTGGATTTACAAATATTTACTAATTTCAACTAAGTAAACTCTTAGAAAAGGACACTGTTTAAAACATTTCTAAAACAGCAGGCAAGGAAAGAGAAAAAAGATAAAAGAAAAAATGACCTGTTGAATGAAAGTAATTACTAAAAATGTGAACATAGGAGTAAATGACAAAACCACTTACCTTTCTGACCTTAAAATTGGATCACTTCAAAGACTCATTAGCCAATAAAGATGATGGTCTAAAATGATCTGACCAAAAGTCACCTAACACTGTAGCTATCCAGAAGACTATTTGAAATTATATCCACTACCATCAATGATGAACTTAGTCGGAAAGGAATTACATGTATTGAGATATTAACTAATGAGAGCATGAAGTTTTCATGAGAGTGAGACCTTTAAAAGTGGAGAAAATGAAGACAAATTTCTGCAATTTTTAAAGGGAATTTTAAAGTAATTTAATAATATTGTACTTTACAAAATCTTACTAACATTAATAATACATTTTTAGAAATATTTTTGAGTGAGACACAAAAACCAAAAAGAATTGAAAAAAATACTTGTTCTTTCTTCAGTAGAGAGCTGGAGTATCACATGAAAAACTAACAAACACATTTAATTGCAAAACAAAATAAATTGCCAGAAGATTTAAACAAACAAGTGCATTGTGGAGGTATACTATTTAATTAGATGAAAATTCCCATATTTCAAATACATCCCAATTTATGGTATTTTCTACATTTCACATCAGTGATGAAATACATAAAGAACTACTTTTTTGTGATCCTCTAAAGAAAAGTTTAGGGGAGAAAACGGGTTTTCAATAAAGCCTTTAATAAAATCAATGTTTTCTTGAAACACCCATTTAAGTGTAACTGTTCATGGAGCAGCGTCATTGATTAGGATGAAGAGAGAATTCCAGGATGAGAGAACACCACACACAAAATCCACTCCATTCCATTTAGAGACAAGCTTTTGCAATGGAATATATTCTTCTAGGTTCATGTGTTTTCAGCAGAGAATACCCTCATTTTGTGAGAGAATTACAAATAAACTGCAAAGATACCTTCACACTAATTTTATGCTAATTGGCTAACCCTAAAAGTGATAAGTTCTGACAAACATTACCAGACATAAGTTTCAAGGGCTACGGCTTTCACTTTCTGTCTCAAGCAGACCACCAAGAGTCTGGCTAGAACTCTATGATAGAACATAAGTGAATGCAGTCAGAGACTTCTAAAATATACCAATGTCTTGTCAATCTCTAGAACCAAGTGTAAGTAAGAGGTTTCTTTCTAGTCACGGAAAACAAGTCTCAGGTCACCTGCTTTGAAGCTTTCATGAAGTACACACTGAATAAATCTGGTTAAATAAATGAATAAATGAATTAATAAATGAATAACATACAGTTTCAAATACAATCCAAAAATGCTATTATCTCCTCTCCATTAACTTTGCTTTTAAAATGCATAATTTTAAGAAGACCAATGTAACTGAAAGGTTTTTCAAAGATAAACTCTATAATAAGGCAAGATATTTATTTACATATTTGTCTGAACTCAATGAAATACCACTTTCACTGGCTTCTTGTAAACTTCTGTACAGGGAAAAGTGTTCTTTTCCCTTTAAACTCGCTTTAATAGACATTTCTTGAGCTCCTGACATATGCTAGGCTATGCATTGCACAGTCTCACACATTCTATGTTGTCATTTTAATTAAAGCTGAATACCAATTTGCGGAGCCAAGTCAAAGCTTTGAAATTTTAAGATTTACTCAAAGTAATTCAAAATAGCTGAATGCGTAAATCCTGAAATGGGACATATATACTCCAAACAATTGCAGAAACTCTGTAACAATCAGCTATTCCTCAAGAAAGCAGCCTAATTTCATGACGCAAAGACAGCCTCTTATTAGATGCCCGTAATGGTCATTTTCAATAAGGCCTGGGACTCATCAGGAATCCAGTTTCTAGAATAAAGACAGCAGTTTGCCAACTGTTTCAGAGTTCTTCAGGAAGATTTTTCTTCAGAGGAATTACTATCATAAAGATTGATGGAACACATTTTTTTTTTTGAAAAAGCAAATAGTTTAATTACATAGGAAGAGTCAGGGAATAATGTTTGTCAACTTAAGTCTTAATTAAACTTCAGATTAACTTACCACTGTAAAAACACAATGGTGCTATGGTTAGCAATACTGTATTGCACATTTGAAAGTTGCAGAGAGTAGATCTTGAAAGTCCTCATCACAAGAAAAAAAATTTGTAACTATAGTGACAGACAGTAACTAGATTTATTGTGGTGATCATTTTGCAATGCAAAAAATATTGAAGCACTATGCTGTACACCTGAAATACAAGGTCTGACAATTAAGTTCGCAAACTCATCCTAGAAAAAGTGCTACATACCTCATTGCTGAATATCACTACGGTCACCTTTGAAATACGCCCCTTGGGAAGCTATGCACTGATTCCAGTGCCTAGTCCACACTTCAAAGCAATTTTGGAACTCTTTTTCTGGAATGGCCATCAGAGCTGTCATCATATTACCCTTGATGTCCTGAATTAAAATGTCTCCTTTCAATATTTCCTTTATCTTCAAGTAAAGAAATAAGTCATTGGGGGCCAAATCAGGTGAGTAGGGAGGGTGTTCCAATACAGTTATTCGTTTACTGGCTAAAAACTCCCTCACAGACAGTGCCATGTTTGCTGGTGCATTGTCGTGATGCAAGAGCCATGAATTGTTGGTGAAAAGTTCAGGTCGTTTTTGTTTTTCTCATGTAGTCTTTTCATCATTTTCAAATCGTAAATTTGGTTAATTGTTTGTCCAGTTGGTACAAATTCATAATGAATAATCCCTCTGATATCAAAAAATGTTAGCAACATCATTTTGACTCTTGATCTGGACTGATAGAACTTTTTTGGTCAAGGACAATTGTCTGACTTCCATTGTGCAATTTGATGCTTTGTTTCAGGGTCGTATTGGTTCATATATGTTTCATCACCAAAGATAACACGGCCCAAAACATTGCCTTGCCTCTTCAAAAGGTCTTGGCAAACTTTGACTCTCCTTTGCTTTTGTTCATCAGTGAGGTCTTTTGGGACCATTTTGCATATACCTTTTTCATGCCAAGATTTTCAGTTAAGATTTTCCTAACTGTTTCTCTATTGATGCTTACTTGTCTGCTATGCTTCTCAGTCAGCCAACGATTTTGATGAACAATTCAATGAATTGTTGCAATGTTTTCATCAGTTCTGCTCGTTACTGGCTGCCTCTTCATCAATGATGAGTTCTCTCTCCTCAGAAAAACATTTAATCCATTTGTACACTGCTATTTTCTTCATGGCATTATCCCCATAAACTTGGACTAACATGTCCCTGATTTCACTTCTACTGTTGCCAAGTTTAACAAGAAATTTAATGTTTGTTCATTGCGCTAATTCAAGCTCAGACATTCTCATGACAGCACACAAAAACACGCAACAACAATAATGAACGCCACTCAGCAAGACACTGCCACAAGTCCACATGAACACAGCTGTGAGATACGGATATACCAAGGATGAAACCTTACCAAGCTGTTTGTTCAGTGCTGCCAACATAAGCGCATGGTGGCAAGTTCGCAAACTTAACTGTTAGATCTTGTATAGTATTATATGTGAATTATACCTCAATAAAAAAATTAAAATTAAAAAACCCCACAATAAGCAAATAATCAAAAAATGTCTTAAAAAGATGTTTTATAATTGCAATTTCTTGGACATACTTCCCACTAGGCATCACCCTCATGTGCCCATTTTTTGCAAAATGGAAGTTTAATAGCTAGCGTATGGTTTTTTCTGTTTAAAAAGGGTGAGGCAATGAGATAACTGGTTACAGATCACAAGAATTGAATATAAAATACGTACACCAGAGTGGACTTTTAATTTTAGATGCTAAAGATAAGCTGGTGATAAAGTGTGGTCTTGCAGTTTGTCCCAGAGGTAAATTGTTTGTTTTGTGTGTTTCTCAGTGTTCGAAGAGGCATTGAGGTGGCTTCAAGGAACCTCAATAAGTCTGATATGGAACTAATCTTTGAGAAATATAGTTTATGAAATTAAAACATAATGGACCAGAGAAGAGATAAAGGATGATACCTTATAGGGACAAAGAATCATTTACACAACCTTGGGTGATTAACTAATGGAACAAAGTCCTATTTTTCACAACTACCTGTTGTGATTCAGTGACAAGCAAACTAGATGGTTTTAATTCTCAAGAAAACTGCTTAATGAGAAAGAGTCACATTAAATAATATTACCCAACACATACATGTTAATGTGCCCTGATAAATGTTTTGAAGAAAAGGTATAGAAAACATATGACAAGGGGAACAAACTTTATTGGGAAGTTACTTTCACTTTTTGTAATGACACTAGAAGAATCATGAGCAATTAGTTAGCTTGATGAAAAACTGGGCAAAGAATGTTCTAGGACGAGAGTGTCACATTTGAAATCTCAGAGGTAAGGAAGAGTTTGCAGAATTACAATAGTGGGTAGTGCTTTTCAAAGGTTGTTTTTTGTTTTGTTTTGTTTCTTTGTTTTTTGTTTTTTTTTATATTTTACCCTTTTATCAGTAAAACTTTGTGAGCATGCAGTGCCAGTAGTTAGCTAACTGTTCATTCTCTCTCTCTCTCTCTCTGTTTCTCTCTCTTCCCCCCATTTATTTCCTATATACATTTATTATGTACATTATAAAATGTGTTATGTTTCAACAAAATAGTCATTAATAAAGCATGAGATAAAAATATGATTCTAGAGCTCTAGTGTTTTCACATAGCAATATATTAGCTGGCACACCCCACAGATTAATGCATCCTGAAAGAAAAATTATTACATTAGAGAATCTGAAAGAGCAATGTGTCTGAAGCATAGTGAACAATGAGGAGAGGATAAAACCTGAGGGACAGTGGCTAGATCAGGTAGGATTCTGACATACACAATTAAAGGTTTTCATTTTTTTCTTCAGTTAGACAACAATGAAGTATTTAAAGGAACCCATTTCAGAACATATTAAAGCTACTAGGTGGAGAATGAATTGGATACAGACAAGAGTAAAATAATGTTATGGTAACTTAGGAAAAATACTGGGTGAAGACTTGGATTGGGCTGATGGCAGTGGAGGTGAACAAATATGATTAGAGATATATTTTAGAGGTAGATTTATCTGGCCTTAGTCGTGATGTGAAATATATATATATATATATATATATATATATATATATATATATGTATACACACATATATGTACATATATATACATAAATATATATATGTGTGTGTGTGTATACATATATATGTATATATATACACAATATATTTATATGTATATATATACATATATATGTGTGTGTGTATATATATGTATATATATATATATATATATATGTACAAGAATGTATTAATCAAAATAGAGGTTAGCCTGTCATGGAAGTAGAGAAAAGGGGAGTAGTGACACCTGGCCCAAAAACCCAATTCCTATTTTTAGAAACCAATGTTTTCCGAGTAAGATATATGTAAGCTTTACACAGTTATAGGTATATAGCATTATCCCTAAAGCATAATTACTTAGTAACTGCTGATTAAAATTTGCTTTCATATGTTATGTGTATGAGAGAGACACAGAATTGTCCAGAAAAATCCACTGTTTGGTTATCTTTGCACTTAGACTTCTCAGTGCCATCTTGACTGTAATGTATATTCCAACATAGTCTGTGTAAAAGGGAAGGACCTATTGGCAAGAAGAAGATTCTGGTCACATGCCAAGGTTGGATTTAGACTTTTTGAACCTTTTGGTTCATAGCTTAGCAATTGGGTGGCTTTCGCAAATTTACTCATTTTCTCATTTGAAAAATGCTAATAGGATGACACGAGAAAATATACACAAAAGTCATTGTGCTCATTAAACATTAATTGTTATTATTTTCTGAGTCTTAAGATATGTATTCATGAGAGAAAGAGCAGTGTTCACCTGAGGAGAATGAAGAGAAAAAGGTATCCACAAGAATGAGATGGATTTCAGTTTTGACAATGGGAAAAAAAATAGTCAATAAATACTGAGGAGTAAAGGAGTTAATCATAGAATTGAGGTATCTGATAACACAGTAGATATTCCAATAAGGAAGTGAGTAACAAGTATCAACCTAAAACTGGTACACCACAGGACATTTATATCGAAGAGGTTAGATGATTAGAGTGGTCTCCAATTTGGATTATGGCCAAAGCTACGAGCATGAAAAACTCATTAGCTTTTATTAAGCCATGAGAATGAGTTTACATTTATCAAGTGCTTAAGCTATGGAAGAAGAGATTGTACCATCTCAGAAGTCTTAGATTTTCTTGGATAAGGGACATCTTATCTCCTGGTAAAAGCCTATGTGGGTCGTTCAGGAACGGGGAGCTGTTTCTGGCTGGAAGATGCTTGTGCACATGCTACAGGAGAAGAGCTAATGACCTGGTGTCCACCTGCTGATCTGGTGGGCAGATACCCTGGTGGAAGGTGACCTGGTCTACAGGAGATAAAGACTAGCACAAGGCAAGTCACTATAGCTTCACATCACCTGTAAGGCATGAGATTCCTAGCTCGTGTCTCTGATGTCACATGGTACTCTGAAGGTGCTGCCACTTTGGATAGGATCTCCAGAGAGGTGGGCTCCTGATGATCTGGCTCCTGATGATTCAGTTAAGAATGAAAACTAAATACAGTTAAATATTTAGTAGCTTTATACATATCTTCATGTGGTCAGAACATACTTTGTTCACATATTTCCGTCTAACGAAGTCATCTTCCTGACCTAATAAGTTGGTTAGCTATGTGCCTTACTGCCATTGTTTTTGGATTTTTGCTGAACTTGATGAATTAGTTCTGCTTTGGCCTGGACAGGAAAGAGAACCTTAAACTTCTTGGTTTCCTTGTTCTGTATAATCATGTTTCATAAGTGTTTTTCCCTTATGCCTGTGTGCCAAGCCTGTGGTAAGCTCCTCTGATGTTGTTACCTATACTTTACCACAAGACTTCAAAAGAAATCCTTTCTGCTGTCTGCATGAGAGTGTTTCCTAACATCCACACAGGAATTCTCTACTCACCACAGTTTATAAACGAATCTGAAGCTGGGAACAATGGTCGGGACCTCCCTTACCTTTGGGCTGCTAGAATGAGCATATTTGGAGGCATACACCCAGCTTACATTGAGCTGATTAATTATCCCCTCTCCTCCTCAGGAAAACACAACATAGGGCAGAACTGAAGAGGAGAATTTTGGGAGTGAGACTTCCTGAGAGTTTATTCCAGGTCTCGCACTCACTAGCAGTGGAAACTGGGACAAGCTTCTCAATGTTTCATGTCTCAATTTCCTCATTGTAATTGCTGACAATTGTTCCCCTCTCCCTTGCTTCCTAAGTTTTCTGTCTCTTCATTGTTACTGTCAACAACATACAAGCATCATATAATTAAGCTTCCATCTTAATTTTAAAAAGAGACAGAGAGAAACAAGAAGCCCTCTTTTGATACTATGTACTCCTCCTGCTAAACTCCCAATAGCACATCATAAAAGAACCTCTCCTTACAGTGTCGTGTTACTCCCATTCT
Source organism: Rhinolophus hipposideros (assembly GCF_964194185.1). NCBI lineage: Eukaryota > Metazoa > Chordata > Mammalia > Chiroptera > Rhinolophidae > Rhinolophus > Rhinolophus hipposideros. Next base: position 86,236,867 of record NC_138047.1, on the reverse strand, counting down.
TTCTTGAACTTTCCCTAATCAGGCTTCCCTCCTTACTAACTCTCCTCCTTTCTCTCCCCTCAAAGAAACCTACTTCTAGTCAAAATCAAAAATGACCTCTGCGTTGCCAAAGAAAACGTGTTTCATTCTCATCCTTGAGATCACTCATTAATCAGGGGCCTTTGGCACAGTGGATCACTCCCTGTCCAAACCTTCCTTCAGTTGGTAAATAGGATACCACGTTCGAGATGAACATACAGAGACACCTCCAAGTGTTGATGTGCATAGTCCTCTTACCGTTCTCTGCTATATTGGTGCTCATTTCCAGAGTTATTTCTTTCAGTGTGATGGTCTTAAATACCATGCATTTACTAATTTACTCCAAATTTGTGTCTCAATTTTCTTCCTCTTCGAATTGCATATCTTTAAGTTCTGGGAAATGTATGTGTATCCTTATTATAAATTTCTAAAATGGTTTCTATTACTTGCAATCCCAAAGTCTAAATTCAGTTGCCTAATTAGCCTTTTGGGAATGCTCTTCCAGATATCTGGACTAAAGTTCCTATATAACTGAGACACAGGCAGGGCAATTTTCAGCAAAGACTCTTCTTAAAGCATGTACATGAAATATGGAAAGAAAAATACAATTCTCTAAAGTTTCCTTTATTTTTTTTCACATTAGCAAGAATTACTTGATAAAATTGATGATTATTTTTTGGAACATAGAGACCCAAACCTTGAAGAGGATCATTGGCAGCATAGTGGGTCTATTAATCATGAATATGAGTAGATTGCAAAGTCAGGAAGGGAAGGTGTCAGGACATGGCAGTCCATAAAAACTTTTTAGAAAGAAGGAGGACCT